>NC_086154.1:159851653-160461341 GCF_035149785.1 Candoia aspera
CTGAAATAGTTCAACACAACAAATGCTTCAAGTGGTGTCCCCACATTCAACTGAAAATGCAACTTATAATGACTTCTCCAGTCTCAAAATTATTCAACCCCTTCATGGCAAGCATCTTCAGTACTTAGTAGAGCACCCTTTTGTTGTTATGACCTGCTGCAAACAAGATGCATAGCCAGACACCAGCTTCTGGCAGTGTTCCTGAGGAATCTTAGCCCATTCCTCATGAGCAAGGGCCTCCAGTTCAGTAATATTCTTGGGTTTGCGTGCTGCAACCGCCTTCTTCAAATCCCACCAGAGATTTTCTATGGGATTCAAGTCAGGTGACTGTGAGGGCCATTGTACATTCTTCCAGGACTTCTGCATCCAAGCCTTAGTGGAATTTGAGGTATGCTTGGGATCATTGTCCTGTTGGAAGGTCCAATGACGCCCAAGCTTCAGCTTCCTTATGGACGGCATGACGTTTTCTCCTAGGATTTCCTGATACTTCAATGAATCCATCTTGCCGTCCACACGCTGCAGGTTTCCAGCGCCAGAGGATGCAAAGCAGCCCCAGAGCATCACTGAGCCATCACCATGCTTAACTGTAGGCAGAGTGTTCTTTCAGCGTATGCTTCATTATTCTTCCTCCAGACATACCGCTGATCCATTGGGCCTAAAAGTTCCAGTTTTGTTTCATCACTCCACAGAACAGAATCCCAAAACTTCTGTGGCTTATTTATATGATTTTGAGCACATTGGAGCCAACTTTTCTTGTGCTTTTGGGTCAGTAGTGGTGTACATCTTGGAGTTCTGGCATGGAAACCTTCTGTGTTTAGTACACGCCTTACTGTGCTCACTGAAACCTCAGTGCCTGTTGCCACCAAGTCTTGCTGCAGGTCTTTTGCGGTCACTTGAGGGTTTCTCTCCACCTGCCTTCTCAGAAATCTGGTTGCAGCCACTGACAGCTTCCTTTTTCTGCCCCGTCCAGGTAGTGTAACCACTGTTCCTTGAACTATGAACTTGCAAACTATGCTTCCAATGGTGTCTCTAGGAACATTCAGTGCCTTCGCTATCTTTTTGTATCCTGTTCCTTGTTTGGGAAGGGCAATGATCTCTTCTCTTACCTTTTTGGACCATTCTTTTGACTTAGCCATACTGTATTTCTAACATGCAGTCAAATGTGACACTCAACAAACCCCTAGCCGGTTCAGGTATTTCATGTGCTCCAGCTCAAGCACACCTGGTACATCTAATGAAGCCCTTGAATAGCTGCATCAGGTGTGCTTGAGACAACACCTTTTTTGCATACTGTGTATGTGCTGTTGTGACGGATTCTATTCAGGGGGTTGAATAATTCTGAGACTGGAAAAGTCATGTTGCATTTTCAGTTGAATTTGGGGACACCACTTGAAGCATTCATTGTGTTGAGCTATTTCAATTGCTTTTGTTTGATTTGTTCATTGCAAACAGCTGAAAGTCTGTACATTTTGACAATCAACCTGATTTGCAATGGGGGTGAATAATTTCGATTACAACTGTAATCCTTCCTTCAGCCTTTCTGCTGGAGTAACTTCCAAGGATGCCAGAAACTCTGCTCTGCCCCACTGTGTTTTTAATCATACATGTTTAAACCTCTGATTGGGATTTAGCTGATGTACTGCCCACAGGCTATGCTTGACCCATGCAGCATCACCCACTGCCTCTTGTGAGGATCAGCTTTCCTCTTCTACCTGTCTGTGCATGCCCAAACACAGAATCATGTGGGAAGATGGCCACACTGGATCTTCTGGAGAATTAATACAAATGATTGATTTCACTCTTTAATACCCCCCGAAACAGAAACATTGGCTAAATGTTTTGGGAGGTTCAATGAAGAGTGTAGTGGTACCTTAAGCCTCAGTAGTAGTAAACATTTGTCTTGTCAATTATTCGCACCCCCCCAAAAGCCCAAATCCTTTATGGCTCTAATAGCAGCAGAATTCATGATTCAGGTCAAGATGTTCAATTCCCTGTATTTGCAAGTATCAGCTCCAGCATTTAATCTATAAATACCAAGACAGATGGGCAGCTGCCAACTGTCTCTGGAAGTTGGGGTTCAGGGCTCATGCTGCAGAATGTTAGGATGCAAGGAAAACATTTACATTTTATTTTATCATCTCTGTGTCACTGGAACAATGTTTTCTCTATCCTTTCAGGTAATGCTCAAATACAAGGACAAAAAGTGGTATCAGTTCTGACTTTTAACCCAGAAGCTGTCCCTCAAAGTACTGTGACTAGAAGTCAAAGGGACGAGCCTCAAAAGATCAGCCTCTTGGCAGAAGCAGCTCTTGTTCTACGCTGTTTCCTCTTTCCTGTTCCCCAGAGAGTCAAAGAAGAACGTAGTTTTCTCAGGCCACTGCACAGTGGAACTGTGAATCTACCCTGAGTCTTTTCCCAATGATCAATATCTAACAGGTAACATTTAACTGGCTTTGAGTATGAGCTGTGGAGAGGATAAGTCCTGGTTTAAAGCAGCATGTATATATTAGATTGTTAATGCAGTTACACTGAACAAAACCTTGCATGATTAACTGGCTTCTTATACAAAGAAAAAAAAAAGCAAAGCATGCTACGACTGAGGAAAGGGGATTTATTGTTATGTTCCACAAATAGACATATAGACATTTTAAAACATTTTAAAATGTTTTAAAATGTCTAGCATGTTGCTTTCAGCTGAAAATGCATTTCTCTGATCTGACATTCCTTTTCTGTAGGCAAGTTTAGTTTGAAAACAGTCATGCATTTTATTAGTTAACAAATAAAGTAACATTAAAGTTCACTGGCCAAACTTTTGTGCTTTCTTTATGGGATGTCTAGACATTTTCAGACAGCTGTTACTACTGCTTTGTATCAGTATTTCATATCTCCCTTAAGTTTGTTCCATCAAAGTTCCAGATCATTTTGCAACTTTTCCAAAATTCATGATCGTTTTTAATATGCTATTTTATTATCCAAAATCATGCATCTTTGTCTTAAACTTTCCTTAAATTTGCACATTTTGTGAAGTTTTTGAGCTGAGAAATATCTTGACGCAGATTGTAGTAGATTGTTTGAATTATGTTTCTGGTTTTTTTTGTTGGTTTTTTTTTTTTTAGATTTTTTATCCCACCTTTATTATTGTTTTGTAAATAACTCAAGGCAGCAAACATACCTAACACTTTTGATGGAAATCCGATGGATTTCTCCAACACTGTTTTTGCTTATACTTTGGGAACTGCAGCAAAAATTTATAAATAAACTATACAGATTACAACTAGTGTTGCTTTATTTTTCAGTAATTGTAGTGGAAAATATATTTAGTAAGCAGGTTATATTAAGACATAAATTTCATGTTCAAAAGGAATTGCAAAGATTTCTTTGCGGCGATCCCCAAATTAGATCACTGGGCACTAACATGGCCAAGGATGAGGTGAGGGTGAATAGCTTAGTAAAAAGGCTTTTTAAAAACAAAATAAAGGACCAAGATTCATAAAAGGATGGGGAACGTTTTGACAACAAAGTTTGTCCCTTTCCACAAAAACCTTTGTCTAACTGAGAGCGTCTTGAAGCATCTACCAAGAAACACCTAGCCTCCAGAGAGTGAGGAAGTGCTGAGACAAATATGTTTACCTCTGATTCGCTGCTGGTCAGAGATGCTGAAGTTACTGAAAGCATAATCCCAGATAATCTGTTAGGAAAAAATTGAAGAGAATGATAGAAACCATACTGTCTGCCCAAAAACTTAGTGACCATCTCCAATTCACAAAGCCCATAAGTGATGAAAAGAGGGAAGGGTCACCAAGGAAGATATGGAAAAATAACTTGGAATATTAAGTCTAAAGTTCAGAATGATCTGAGGCTGATGAAAGTTCAGAAACTTTCAAAACAAAAGGAAATGCAACACTGCACCAACTACTCAATGAACTTACCGAAAGGACCACAAAATGACGAGAAGTTAGGTGGATTGCTCTACTGTATAAAGAAAAGAGTGTGGTGGTGTAAAATAGTTTTATAAAATTGTGCATAGTATGGAGAAATGTATCAAATGAAATTGTCCAAGTCTATTACAGAACCAGGATCTATTATCACACAGTATGCAGTTAAACATTGTATGGGTATCTAAGCCAACAAAAGTTGATGTAAAGTCCTTGGCAAGAGTTTTACTCTTATATTAAGAAATGCAATATAAATAAAAAAATAAGATTTATTATAGTTGCTATCAGTCATTTAGTAAATGAAAGTTATTTGATTGAGAGTTTGGTTATGGTTACTTTATTTTGAGATGTGCTGGAAAATTAGGGAGTTGGACTGGAGGCAAGGCTAAACAGAATCACTGAATGAGAAATCAAAAGTACTTCTTTGTCTAGTTTAACTGTGGGTTATACTACCATAGGTTTTGATGGTAATCATAAAATTTCCTTTAACAAAAACACTTTTAATAAACTACAATAAAAACAAAAGTAAATTGTCATTATTTCAGCATTCACAGGTTTTCCATTCAGTAAAACAGATACTGAAACATGCTTCAATCAGCATTTCCTACTTCAGTTCATGAATGTACCTTTTAGGGAAGAATTATGTATCGTGCTGTTGTCACTGGTCCCAATAAAGATGTTACTCCAGCTGTGCTTTTGGGATACTTTTGTCATGGACCAACATGGCTATTTGTGTGCCTTGGAAATTACTGAATTGAGTTGCCCTGAGCAGATTCCACCACCACTGGCCAATTATTTTCTCTTATCTGAAGAGGAATTTTACGTTTTTAAGATCCGATCTTCTTTGCCCAATATGCTACCCTACACTGTTCAGGAATAATTGACTTTTTCCTTAGTGGATCTCCAGAATTATTCTGTGGCTCAGTTCACTTATTTCTGCTCTGTGAGCCTTGCTTTTTCCAGAAAGAGGCAGATTTCATGCTTTCAGAGTTGGTGTCCCCAGCCACTGCTCACACGTTTGCTAAGCCATAGTTCATTTCACCATAGTTAATAACAATAAATCACAATACACTAGGTTCACACAATGTGCAAAGCTAAATTGAAATAAACTATTTTTACTTATGTGAACCAGCTAGTGAATGTGTGTGTGTGTGTTATGCTACTTTGCACTGATTGGTTAGTAGGAACAATTGTCCCCAAATCTTGACATTATTCAGTGTATCTGTCTAAAGATAGTGGCTTATCATGTTAGCACGTCATCTAATCCTAGATGTCCCATCATCTCCAGTTAGTACGAATCAGAATTTGAAATCAACAACTAACTTAACTGACTACAGATATCCTAGCTGGCCTAATTTTTAGACTTCATTTTTTTGGCTTCATCACCATAATTTTGCCTACTCAACGATTGTGAAGAACTCAAAAGCTCACATACTCTTTTTTGCCATTTTGGCTGATTCTAATAAAAGTATTACCAAACTATAGATTTTGGATTTTTGTTTAATATGAAGTTAAACATGTTTCCATATGTGCAAATAGGACAATTATGGCCACATTCTCCCAAGGTTCCAGCCATCTTCAAGCAATTCCTCCTTATTGGAGATTAGGTTCAGGATAGCAGCCCCCCCCCCCCCCCAATTACTTTCTGTTAAGTAACACCGCCTGCAAGAGAGGACAGGAATTTATTGGATCTCTGACTTGGCCAAAGCCTTCTTTGTGGCACAAACCACATAACCAATTGCTCACTTCCTGAACCCTATTCTCTGACACTGGGGTCCTAAATTGGAAGGAGAAGTAAAAATGTGACCCACATTCCCAGTTCCTTCACCTTCCTATGCAGGGCCTCACAGTCTGGAGATCCTTTGAAGGTCTCATCATCTTCCCTCAACCTGTTTTGTACCTTTATTTTTTTTAAATAAGAGTTTTTATTAGATTTAGAACAAAGATAAAAACTACAAAAAAGCAAAAAAAGTACAAGAAAAAAGAAAAAACTAAAACAGTGTGAAAACACAAAGAGAAAAAAAAATTAAAGGTTACATAAAGAGGTGACTTCTGACTTTTAACAGCAAGAATATACAACATTTTCCATAATCAATCCCTTACCCTATATTAAACCAAAATCACATTATTTCTATAAATCATTCTATTAGCACATTATAAAAATCACTAAATACATTTGCTCCTTCCCTTTATATTAAAAGAAAGAATACAAACCTCCTAATCAACTCCCCCCACCAAATAACATTTCTTTCTTTCTTTCCTACTACTATTCTATACTTTTCTGTCTGCTATAATAGAGATCAAACTAAAAGCATATAACTTGTCTGCCACTATAGTTAATAATACAATTATAATTATCTTAATCATATTAAGCCTAAAACCAAGCATTTATTATTATATCTTATTAAACTTAATCCAGATCATTAAAGAGAAATGAAGTCAAACAAGCCTTAAAAGCAATCCAGATAATTATTCTTAAACTCTTACCCAACTTCAAAATAAACCAGAGCATTTACGTATCTCCACAATACACACAAAGCATTTTTCATAAATAAAATCAAACAGTCCAACTGCCCCCTTTAAAGACTCTGACTTCTCAGCAGAACACCTCCCATAGATAACAACCCCTCCTTTTCCATAACATTCCATCAGAAAATAAATCTCACTTATGACTTGCAATTCGTTCTGTCCCTTTAATTTCTTCAAGTTGACTACTCAATCATTGCCTGGCATTTCAACAAAAGCCTCAGTCTTGCTGTTAGTAGAAACAGCAGAAACTAACGCTTAGTTTCTATTGTTGTTGAGCTCTTCAATTTCTTCCACAACATCCTCAACCAGATGACACATTTTAGAACTGATGTTCTCTACAGTGTCCCAAATATCTTGCATAATGTGACAGGAATCGAAAAGAATCTGTTTAAGCTCACAATGGAAATCCAAGAAAGTCTGCTTGAAATCCTCCATGTCTCAGGCAGTAGATTATGGCGCCCCCTAGGTACTTAACTAGCAAAAGTAGGAGTTAATGGAAAATTTCTGAAAGATGTTCACACAAGTGAAAGTATGGTGACAATTCCCCAGGGAAAAAAGCAGCAGAAAGCTAAAAGTCCAGAACAGCAGATTCAACATGTAAGAAAATAGTAAAATCTTCAAATTTAATGCAAAAATAGTAACAGGGAGACAATTATGTATTCTCAACCGTCCTTAGTATTTGGATGGAAAGCAAAATCCAAAACTTAAAAAAAAAATTAATCCCAAAAATAATAAGCACCAAGAAAGCTCGCTTCTCCTTGCTGTAAAAAGTCTTACAGTACATAAACTTAAAATGAAATAAATTGGGTGATTTAGAAATGGGGTGGCTGGTCTTAGTGTCCCTTTAAGGCTACAGCGCGGCTTGGAAATGGTGACGTCCCAGCCTCCCGGCAGCTCTTACCAGGTTAGTGCAAATGCTGTTTGTGATCCTCTGGTTGCAAGTCGCCATTCAGGAGGGCAGATGGTATGATTCTGAGCGTTTTCTTTGTCCGTGACAATGCTCCTGGGCTTCAGGAAAAACCTGCCTGAGCCCAAAAAAACCTGCCATATTGTCAGTTCTGTCCGCAGTGCCCACAGACACAGCTGTTCAGTTCACCATGTCCCCACCGGAAGTCAGCTTGTTTTGTACCTTTAAAAGCTTTAACTATTCAGGACTTGGCTTAATTTGCATTTTGCTTCTTTCCTTGTGTTTTTGTCCTTTAACTGTTTTAAAGGAAGTTATGACCTCATATCTTCCATACTGGCTCTCTCATATTGTAACTTCTGTTCCTCAGTTTTCCTTTACAGGTAGGTCTCAATTAGTGCGATTAAGGAATCCCACAAAATGGTCACATTATTTGAAACCGCACTATTCAAAGTGGTATTTCTATGGGAAATGTGGTAATTGGTTCCAGCTCAACAGAAATAGGCAATGAAAATTTTTAAACATATATTTATGTATATTAATGAAATATAAAAAAGGATAAAAATAATTTAAATTTATGGCTAACAAAGTTACAGTGTAGTTATAGAAAGCAAAATAAAAACAAAAGAATTCTACCATAGATTTGGGCATTCAACATCTCACCCTATTTTAGCATTGCTATGACCACATTCATGTTGTTTAATTACATCAAAATTTTGCTCTAGTAATAAAGAGCCTCTTCTTTTTTAAACTTGCACTGTTTTCCTCTGACAGAATCTTCCTTTTCTCCATTTTGCACACATGAAGATTAGCAGTGTCTAAAACCCCAACTGCAACTGCACATGCACTAACCTCAATTGTGCATATGCTAATCTCACATTAACTAAATTTTGGGTTGCATTAAACTTGACCTGGTATCAATTTACAATTTGCACTTAAAGATTGCATTATTCAAACTTGTAGTAATCACAACATACCTGTATTAAGAGAGCTTTGCTCTGCCCAGAATTTCTGTGTAATTATCTTCAACATGCCTCCTCTATTGTTTCCAGATGGGGGTCGGTGGGTGGCCTTTTTGAAAGTATGTTTTTCCCCTCAGACTATCTTAGTTCCTCTGATTCCAGGCCCCATCAGGTATTTTAGTTGTTCTTTTGGAATTCACACCTCAGTGCTCTGCTGCACACACAAAGAGGTTAATCCCCCCCTTCCTTCTGGATATCCGCTGTCTCCTGTCTGCTGACAGCAGTTTCTTCTACTCCTGACCCTCCCTCCAAATTCTCCTAGCCCTCTGTCCCACCAGTTCTTTACTTGTCATAGTACAATGCAAGTTAGGCACCATCTCATCACAGCTCAACTTTTTGATTATCAGAGTGAAATATCCAAATGCAGAACTAATTTTCAAATACAGCTTGGGAGAAGGAACACATTTGTTTATTTTACACAAAATGATGAGATAAATTATATTATGGAACAAAGTGAGCAAATTCATTGACTAATTTAAATCACACAGAAAAGACATAACAAAGCAGTAAGCTACACTATATAGGATTTGTCAGACGAAAAATGAAATAGGAAAAGAATGGATTGCAAATGTTTAAATACAAAATTGTGTTCAAGAGACATCCCAATCACCTACCACGCCCTGCAATAGACACATAGTTCATGCATGTACTCCTTGGAAGTAATTTACCCTTAGCAGGGTATTCATATTTTGTACCTTCCTTTATACATATGAAGCAAACTCATAAGGCTGATGTACATATATGGTCAATATCTGGCATATAAAAAAATCATGGAATTATTACAGAAACCTGAAATACAGATACTCAATATATTCCAGTTACATACATAGTAAAATAGATTAATTCCAGTTTGTTTTTCATATATTTCACTATGTATGTTACTGGAATATATGGAGTACATAATCTTTATACAAAAAGCTTCTGCACTGGTAAAATGTAACAATTCATTCTTCTAGCTGTTCCTAGCTGCACTGCATTTGAAAAAAAAAATCTTATATTCACCTTTCTCTTAAGCGTCAATATTTGAACAGTTAAAAATGGGCTTTGGAATCACTAAGATTATCGTCAGGAAATAATACTATTTGGTGAAATAATTTCACAGCAATTTCTAGTTATAACGGGATCTCTGAATTATTTTCTTAATTGATCTAGGGGTTTAGATTTTTTCTGAAATACCAATGGATGTACCAATGCTAAAAACAGAAATATGTCCAGTCTATAAATTTCCTCACAGAATTGTGCATTACAAACTTCTGTTCCACATTCAGAATTCTAGGTCTTGGAGATGTCCCCAACTAGGTCCAATTTTGATCCTTACTGAAAGCTTTACTGAGAGTTTTACAGCATTTTCCATTTCATGCTTAACAATCTGTGCCACCTGAAAACAACAACAACATAGTCTTAGAAAAATAACTGGGTGCATGGTTCCCATGAGATGGTCAAACCTGTAACTTTTTTTTACTAGTTAGGTATTTGAATAAACCTTTAATCATAAACTATTTTATGTCATTTTTTCAAAATGCAATCTTATACCAGCCCAAGCCCAAACATAGAATGGCATTTTGCAGCATGAAAATAAGCCCATTCGCACTTCATTCCCCAAGGCTCTGAATGCAACTTCTATCTAAAGTGACATTATAAGATGTAGGCCTAAACATAAGGACAGGACTGGATTGGAGCCCAGTAACAAGGGTGAACAGGAGGCAACTTCCCTTTCTATTTTTACTGTATTCTTTGCAGTCAACTTGGTGAACACCCAGACACCAACCAGTTTGTAAGGATTTTAGGAGAACTGAATCGTTGTACCTGAATTATACTGTCTTCTGCAACTTCATAGAGAAGTTCATCATGCAGTTGGAGTATGAAGAATCCTCCATGTCTGGCATGCATAATCCCCCTCTTTCCCATCCTCTGTGGTTTTTCTAGACAAATAAAACGAACACTGTATCTTTAAACATTAAAAGAACAGTTTCAACAGATTTAAAAGTTATAAAACTGTTTAAAGACAAATCATTATTGCTACATGAATAGAAATATCCTGCCCTCCAAAGGAAAGAAGTGGTAGTGCTAGTGAAGAAAACCCTGAAATGATTTGGAAGTAGGATCACCAGGACAGATACATATTGTTAAGCCAATGGATTCAACAAACCTAGATTCAGCTTTTATAAGTTGAAACGAATACAGAAGCCTTTTTGTAGAGAAATAACTGTTTTGTTCTAACCTGCATTAGTCAGGACATGTTTAGAGTAACATATATAGTTCTGGACATTACATTTTAGCAAAACACTGATAGGTTAGACTGCTAGGATAAAAAACCAAACCAGGATGATGAGGGAGATGAACACCAGGTCCAATGAAAAATGCAGAAGATGAGGCAAAATTGTTCTCTGTTATTCCAAGGGGTAAGATTATGGATTAAAATTACAGGAAAGCAGGTTTTGGCTTAACATTAGAAAAGCCTTCCAAATGGGTAGTTCGTTTGACAGAGGTATACTTTCCTGCCCCTGAAGTATTTCAGCAAATGCTACATAGCTATAATGGTATTTTGCAGTGTTATACTGGACTTAGCAGGAAAAAGGCTAGTTCAAGAAGATCCATCAGCTGCCATCACCATATATAACTCTGCCCCATCTCCCACTGTCACTCTTCCCAGGTCCCCTTTCTGACTTAGGTCATTTGATTCTGATGCACATTTTGGAGAACTAGGCCAGTTTCCTTCCTACAAACAAGCTGTGTCTAACTACGATCCCCTTCCTGAAATTGCCATCTCATTTTGCCTAATGGTGTCACTGCTAAATGCTTTCAAACTTTCTCATTTGGGATTATTTTTTCCCCCTACAATTTTGAGCCCATATCTGGTTGAACTTGAAAGCTCAGGAGCTAGAACAGTCAAGAGTCTGATTTTCCTGCTCTTTCTGGAAAATTAACAAAAGGGGAGAATTGTTATAACTATAAATTACTTTCAAGACTTAGGAATCATTATGAAACTAAAAATAATGTAACACTTTACATTAATAAAGAATGGATTTTTTTAATTATTTGAATTCATTCTTTATTGTACTATTATTTTATACCAGAGCCAATATTATAGATTTATTTTGCTATTACCTCAGTGTTTTTAGATTACATTTCACTCCTTTTTGGTCCTGTTTGCTAGATTTGTAAAGAATTTGTACAGAACTTAGAAAGGAACTAATTCTTATATAATTTAGGCACATTATTTTTTCCCTGGTTTTAATTTTCTCTCTTAACACAGTATTGAGTGCTGTGTTTTAATAAACTGCTTAAGTCAGAAGAAAAAGGCAATTTCATTGCTTTCAATACCTGTGTAAAAGATGCAGGAAATCACTTTCTGTATAGTCAGGAATAGTGCTGTTAAGGATAACACGCAAATATGTGATACAGGGAATCCTGGAACATTCTTCTTCTTTCCCTTGTACTTTTCTTATGAACACTGCAGCTTATACTGATTCTTCTTATTAACATTAAAAATGTAAGAAAAGGGAATATTCTGAAAGATGAATACCTTCCTCTCCCGCATAAATAGGAAAAATAATATTCTCCTTTTCCTGACTAACAATCGCATTTCATTTAGTTAGACCCTAGATTTCAGAAACATCTAACTGATGAAGCAGGGCAGGGGCAGGTGTTAGAACTGCATCTTTCACCAGTCATTCTCCCTTAAGTCAGATGACGAGGGCCTACTGGCACAGACCCCATCCCCCTGCCCTTTCTGACTTATGAGTGAGCATTGGGGAAGGGCATCATTTGAGGTCCTGAGGGCCAAATGTGTTAGGTTGGTGAGCAGTGTTTCCCAAAAGCTTTCCTGTTAAAAGTTTTGATATTGTAAATGCAGTAGTCTAAAAAGTAATGTAAGAGCTGGGTATTTTGCTTTCTTGAAACAGACTTAGAGGTTATCCTTACTTGAGGACATTTTTCATTTACACTGTAAGTGAAAATGTAATTGAGTATTGATCCTAACTGATACAGAACTCAAGGCAGCCCACTCACTATATGGAAATACCTGTGTGGAATATTTGGTGTTCTGAGACAAGCTAAAAGCAAAACCTGGTTATGTTAATATATTGCAGAAGCTCTGAAAAAGGAGCAAACATTTAATATCCTTCTTTTACTTGAAAGTAGGTGTTTCCCATTATTTTAAAATTTAGAACATTTCATACTAAACATAAAATATAAAAACAGAAGAGGAAAAAAATACTGACCTGCCAGCATTTTGGGGAATGAGCTCTCCAAATGTCCAAAAGATTTTACTGCTGAAGGTAAAGCTTCCAGCTGTTTCTGAATATTCACTGTGGCTGCCTTGACAATATCTGCAGCAGAGCCCTGGACAACAGTGTTTACAGCTTGCCTCTCTGCCTAAAGTTAATGAAAATCACAGTGAAGCAGTGCAAACTAATTAACTGTTATAAGTAGGCAATAGAATATATATTCAACTGAGAATGTTAATTTTAACATTCTTTAATGTTTAATTTCCAGGAACTCTGTGTGTGTGTGTCTTCCTTCTAAAAACAGGCTGAAATAATAATAGAGCTGCTAAAAGTACTACAGTACTGTATTTCTGTGTCCTGTAGTATAAATGAAAGCAGGCAAATACAAAGAACAATAGCTATTAGGTGAGTTACAAGTATAATAAGCAAGCAAGCAAATAAATAAAGGCTTACAGGATTGAATGTCAAACTAAAAAAGAAGAGGAAGAACAATGAAGAAGTAGTTGTGATTTGGCAGGTAAAAGAAATGAATAGTTCTGTAGTAAAGCAACATAACTAAATTCCTCTATGCAGTTCTTTTAGTAGGGAGGCTGTGCCATTGCACATGAGTGTGCCCACAATTTATTTATTTTATTTTTATTTATTAAATTTATCCACCACCCAATCTCGTTCAATGACGACTCCGGGCAGTTGAAATTTAATACATTTTAGCATATGAGTTTTAAAAAATCTTCTGGATGAGTTCATATTAAAGCAGATTCAAATCATACAAACCAATATGTACAGTTGGCATTAAAATCCATACATGCTAGGGCCTCCCTGCCCCCCAGCCTCCACAGTCTGTAATCTTTAAAAATATTACCCTAGGAGTTCTTGGCTGTTTGAAAACGGCATACATTATACTTCAAATTTGTCATATAGGCTGACGGGGCCCAAAATTATTGTAATGTGTGTGACAAATGGTACAATTAATAACCATTTTAATCATTTTAAAATGCAAAGTTGGGGAGTTGTTTTTTTTTATGTTTGTATTTAAAACAATGAATGCAGATAATTTGTTAAACTGAACAAGAACTAAATACAGTGAAATATAGTGAAATCCTTCTGAATAACCAAAAATCACAAACCCACACTGAATTTGAATAAAAAAGAGATAGCTCACAGTTGTTAATTGGAAGACCCTCCTGCAGGATATAAGAATTTGATGATTTGGCAACTGATGTGTTTAGGATGGCTGTTCTCTCCAAGAGAACTCAGAGCGACCAGATTTTTCATTCTGATGGGAGGTGGAACGCATCCCCCTGGTATTTATGTGCTCCATTTTGGAGAGGATGTACTGAAATAAATAACAAGGCTGGGGACTGGAAACAATGGGAGCTAGTTGTACATCCATACAGAGGAACGAGAGCTACTGAGAATTACCACTGATATGCTTGGGCTTCACTGCAACGAATGTGAGCTGCAGAGAAGCTACAAATAGATCAAGACATGGATCCTGAGTGGGCAGAAATGGTTTATATTGCTGCAATTTGGTAACAGCAATGACAGGCCAACGGGGAGAAGAAAGGAGAAACACAGCAAACAATATTTGAAAACTAAAGGTAAGATCACACATAAGTATTCAAATAGCAAGAGCAGTACCATGAGAGGGTGGAATACAGGATGGCTATATGCGTTTTATTTCCTCAAAGAGATTTGGTGGTTTGGACAGAATGTTTCTCACTATACCTGAGCCTTCTTGTAAGGATTTGTTTCTTTAATTGCTGGAAGGTATCTACGCCTTCCCATGATTGTCTGCACAAACCCATCTCGGCTGCACTTCTTTGTTGTCTCTTTCAGGAATTTTTGAATGCCTACAACAACATGATATAATGTTAAGCCATTTCCGGTGACAGCTATCAGTTCATCATTTTCAAGTATAAATCTGTGATTATGAGTCCATACATATCTTGCTGTTTTGTACTAACAATATCAGCTTCCTTATCTCAGCAACAGTTGTTTAACGCTCAAATTTAGTGGATATAAGGCATGCCTTACATTAGGTTGCTTCATGCTTAAGTTTTACATTTCCTTATTATTATTATTAGGCAAAGGGCACTGCAATACCCCTACTGTTCCCATGTGCTGGTCTTTCAAAAAACACTGCGTTGTTTTCATGGCCACTGACTCCAAAACGTAGGAAACGATGCTATGGCAAGAGGAAGGAGGCAAGAGTTGCTGCCAGTGGGGGAATGGACTGACCAGAAGCTTTCCAGAGCTGCTGCATTTCAACAGAAAAGACTAGATGTGCTGCCATTTCATATATACTGTAGCATCGCTTTTAATAAATAGACTCATCTCCCAGGCTCTGTAAACATAATGGGAAGAAAGAGATCCAGAGCTGATTCCAAACTGCCTTGAAGATCTGCACCTGCTGGTATATCTCAAATTCCTAAACACTATTTACTGAATAGCAGCAGCAATAACTTGATATCCTCTGAAATGAAAAAAGCTTGGATTAACCAAAATAGAGCTCCCTTCAGAATTCTTCCATGCAAAGTGTCCTGTCGTTGCATGCCCTTAGTTCACCCACATATGTATAAATGAATTTCAGGCTGAGTAATCTTTTCCAGAAATGTGCCAAGCCCTTATGCTTGAACTAGAATGGGGACTATTTCTAAATAGGAAGTCAGTGAACCAAACAGTTTGAAGTTACAAAGTGCAGAGTTTTATTTATAACACTTTCAGATTCTCTCTCTCTCTCTCTCTCACACACACACACAGATATCAGGAAAGAGAAAACAGGCTACTTCATATTTGAACCAAAATGACAGTGGAAGATGGAGGACATTTAGGAAAGTTAACATTGAATTAATAAGGACTGGAAGTGCAGTTGAAAAAGTACAGTTTGCTCTGCATCCAGGAAAAATGGTGAAAATGATGGTCCATGGGAGACAGGTTTGAAGAGAAAAGTAAGAAATAAGAAATTAGTGTTATCACTTATTCTAAAGTAAAAGAAGCAAAAAGTTCAGTATGGTTCATTATCATGGTCACTGACTAATACAACAAAGACAACGTATTTGACAATAAATAAAATATATAGTGGCATAGCTAAAAATAGAGAAAGAAAAGAAATACCAAGCAAGATAGGAAAGCATGCAGAGCACAGTTATGGAGTTCTTTCCGCCCCCTTAGGAGCAGCGCTGTCCTGGGTCATGTGACCAGGAGGGGGGCTTCAGAATGGAGCTGTTAGCAGCATTTTGAGCTGCTGCCCAACAGCTTCTCCCACAGGGCATGTTGAGAGAATTTTCTTCTAGAATGTTTTTCTAGATACCAGATTTTTTCTAGATAGCAGAACCAAGGTATCAGCAGGGAAAGACTTGCTTAATGGTATGCTCTCCCACTTTCAACTGATGCTTAGATGTTTTTTGCCTAAACATTAAACTTTAATTTTCTCATAGTTAATAATTAAATCATTTTAAAAACAATAATGGGCTAACCAATGCGCAGACTTGCCTGAATATCTGAAAGAAAGACTGGCATAAATTACACTAGAACCAACAGTTTCCTTTCTTTGACTTTGACTGGAAAATAAATCCTCCTCTTTTAGCACAGAAATGATATAATTATTATACAAATTAAAAAGAAGTAGAGCAGGGA
The DNA here is from genome assembly GCF_035149785.1 of Candoia aspera. Classification (NCBI taxonomy): domain Eukaryota; kingdom Metazoa; phylum Chordata; class Lepidosauria; order Squamata; family Candoiidae; genus Candoia; species Candoia aspera. The sequence continues at coordinate 159,867,912 of NC_086154.1, forward strand.
CACCTTGCTTAGCCCTACAAGTTGTTATTATACTATCTGTTAAGTATCCTACTGGGGAAAATCTTATTTGAATGTTGCTGTTTGAATATAATATCATTATCAAAACCAAAAGTAATCCATCAAATATTGTACCTTTTACAATTCTTCTTAAAGGTACATTATAAGTATTGCAGAAGTATATACAGGTGGTCCTCTTTAAGGACCACTTGTTCAGTGACCATTCAAACTTACAGTGGCACTGAATAAGTGGTACTTACAACCAGTCCTTGTACTTACAGCCGTTGCAGCGTCCCCACAGTCATGTGATCGTGATCCGGGCACTCAGCACCCAGCTCGTGATTATGTGACCCACATTTGCGACCTTCTTTGCTGGCTTTCTACAAGCAAAGTCAATGGGGAAGCCGGCAGGAGGTCACAAATGGAGATTATGTGATGTCCTTGCTTAACGACCGATGGTGATTTGCTTAACAACTGCAACTGGAAGTGCCAGAATTTCCATTGGTAACCGGTGTGGTCACATGACGTTGTGCTTTATCTGCATCACTTAGCGATGGAAATTCCAGTCCAATTAAGTGAGGACTACTTGTCCAGGAATAACATTTAACCAGCATTGCATTTAGTAAACCACTGAGCAAAGATGCCAAAAACAATAGGTATTGGTAGCCTTTACCTGGATATCTGGATTTGAAGGACTCAATGAAGCACAAAGCATCAGTTTCTTGAACACCCATCTGCTCCCCTAAGGATTTAGCTCCAATTCCATAGATTATTCCATAGCAAATCTGGAAAAATGACATTCTAATTTACTAGTGAATAACCAACCAGATTCAAGAATAAGACATTTTGCTGGCACAAAACTGTTTTTTCAACTGAAATATTAGATTTTACTTGTTGATCATATACAAAGGATAGTTATTTGAACAATAAAAGCTTTGTCATTTTGAGTGCATTAGACCATGAATTGTTATTGAACTCTGCTTTCCTTAAAACTCTTTGAAAAGGCAAGACAAATACCTTCCAATTTAACTCCTTCATAATGTTCACTTCTAACTACATCAAAAGATTGAAAGACACAGGGAAGGGAAGGGGAATGGGTTATGGAGAATGGGTTATTTTTCCTGCCACAAACTGAGGACCCAGGTTATGGTCTAATGCAATTTGCTGGCTCACTAAACCGTGAGATCACAATTAAAAAGTTTAGCTTCAAATGACAGAAAAAAAATGAATACTGATTCAGAAAAGTGGAATGATGATGATGATGTTGACATTTTAAGGTAATAGAATCAGAAACACAATTGCAAAACTCAGAAGAGAGGAAGAAAACTTATGAAAGCTGCAGAAGGCTACAATGCTCCCTACAAAACGTCCCAGTACAATAATTAGAAGCAGAAAGGTGCCTACACTGTCTCTTTTGGGACTTACACATTAGTTTTATGTGGGGTTGATTTATTAAATTTATATCCTACTCTTCTGCCAAGAAATATATGAGATAGAACTGTAACTTCTCAATGTTCTTGGCATTTGCAATCTCAATCCACACATCCCATTTTGGAATCTAATCAATTGTATGACTTAAATATCATTTACATTTTTCCCTCTTCATTTTTTCTGCCTTCTGTCATGTCTTGCCCAATCCAAAGATTTTGAAATCTCTAAACTTTACACATTTGCTACGTAAGATAAATACCCAACGAACTTAATGTTTGTTGACTATGGTAAAAACCTAGATATATTTATAATATACTTCATACTCCACATAGGGCAGTTACAGTATGCCAGCATGAATCAATGCCTTGCCCTTGATGGTAATAATGGGAAATTACAATAATATCCCTTATCAATACTTCCTTTGCATTTGTCCACATAGTTGAATCTGTGATTTGCACTATTAACTTGCCCTATCTTACAGCTGACATTTTAAGCTCATTGTGCCACCTGGCTACAAATTTTCAGACCAATCTCAACTGGCAATTATAGGACTATTTTAGGATTAATTTACTGAAATATCTAGGAAGGTTGCAAAAATTCTAGTTATTATTATTAGAAGCAACTGAGAATGTACAATAGCTAATTCTGTCTAGATCCCATTCATTCTTTATGAAGCTTCTTTGTTTTATCTCACTTCTATTATCCAACTTGATATATGACTATTTTATAATAGCAATCTTCACTAGAATATCCAGGTCTCATCCATTTATCGTTCCAATTGTTTCCTTGTTATGTATGTTGAAATTAATCTATTTTTTTTAAACAAGTAAATCTACTTCTAGATATCAATATACAGGTAGTCCTCATTTAGCAACCACAATTGGGACTGGAAATACAGTCATTAAGCAAAGCAGTTGCTAAGTGAAACAGCAACTATGCTTATGATCTTACTTCAGCTTTCCTTTGCTTTACAGACCTGCAAAGGTTGTAAATGCGAGGATTGGTCATAAAGTTACTTTTTCATCACCGTAGTAACTGGGAATGGTCGTTAAACAAAGTGGTTGCTAAACAAGGACTACCTGTATCAGAGGATTCAAACTACTGAGGCTTTTTTCTGCAGTCCACTTATAGGCACTGAGGATGATGCTAAGTCAGGACAGGGCATTAGGTGCCATACAGAAACATAAGCTAGGCCATGGAAAGGCTTCAGGAAGAGGAGCAGCATGCTAGTGGTGGAGCAGTCTCCCCGTTGGCCTGACTCAGTAGGTCTCCCAGCAACAGTGAGGCTTTGTTGCCCAGACCACACAGTTGGTACCCTGAAGCCTCTCACACCAGCAGCATCAAACTCCAGGATCCCCAGCTGTTCTGGTAGCTTCTGCAACACCAGGCTTTCCAGGCAGAGGCATGTGGAGAAGGAAGGCAAGCTGGGAAGCCGGAGCTACCCAAGGGAAAGAGGAGGGTTGGACCTGGCCACCCTGACATAAAGCTCTCTCCGCTCTCAGGGACTGGGAAAGATGGTGAGCCAGCAAGCGAGCTCTCTCTACTAAGCAAAGGAAGGAAGGACTCTGACAGCTGAGGATGCAGAACAGATAAGGAAAGCAAACAAGAAAAAGACGAAAGGAAAGAAAGATCTCTCTGCTGGAGCAAGAGACAGAAGAGAAAGGTACTCAGATTTGGGCAGCTCTTAATGGGATGGGTTTCCTAGATAACCTAAATATGATATTGAAAAAGATTACAGATCAACTGTATAATAAAATCCAACAGTGATGTTCTGGTTAATGAAATATGCTCCCAGCTTAGTGGCCAAAGTAAAATGTCTGTTTCGCAGCTCTATTTTGCAATACAGTTTTTTTTATTATTACATTAAATGAGATATTTAATAGAATACCATGATACTCTTAGTTTTCAACTTACTAGAGACTTTCATACACATCAAACATGATATAAAATGTATATTATATACATGATATTATGATATGTAATATCATGGGTATAGAGAAAGGTAAAAAGATTGTTCAACTAAATTGTTATCTCAAGAAAGATGTACATTTTCAAAACTACCTGCTTAGCTTGTTGCCTTAAATCATTCCCAACCTCTTCAGGGTCAACCTTCTTCCACTCAGCTGCAATGCTTCTAAAGACATCGGCATTGTCACTGAAGGCCCGGAGCAGCCGATCATCAGAACAAAAGTGTGCAAGGATTCTTAACTCGAGCTGAGAGTAATCAGCAGCCAAGATCAAGCCACCTATAGTCAATCACACAAAACAATTACTGATTTCCTTTAAATCACAAACAAGGGCTTCTTTCTCTTAATTACTGATCTTTCAAGTGAAAGATACATGGAGATGGGATAACTTCCTGCTTCAGTTTCAAGAGGTTGAATATAGTTGATATTTGATATATTGTAATGATCCAGTAAAATACAATTCAGAAAAAGTTAAGTATCGTATGTTTATATTTTTCTCCCAAAATGAAATTTAGATTTTTATCCCGCCTTTTTATATATATATGACTCAAGGCAGCAAACATACCTAATTCTCCTGCCTCCTATTTGCCCCACAAAAACAACCCTGTTAGGTGGGTTGGGCTGAGAGTGAGTGACTGGCCCAAACTCACCCAGCCAGCTTTTTTGCCTAAGACAGGCCTAGAACATTCCTGATAAAAGGAATGGGCACCTATTTTATAGAAAAATACTTGATGCAAGTTATGTGTAATGGCAACATTCTGTCGTGGAATTTTAAGTACATATTGAAATATTATTAAAATCATGGATGGATGCAATGCCTTTCTATGAATGTACAAAAAACAATATAATGCAATTGCCAGTGAAATTACATTCCCTCTTTTCTAATGTTGAAGTGGAAGGGCAGTTAAAGTCTGATAGAGATGGAAGGTTTTCAAGGAAGGCAATGTGTGTTTGAGAATAATATGTAAATTAATCTGAATGGAACAGAAAGGAGGTTCAGTGATTCAAGCAGAATTACTATTCATAGTGGTTTTAATCCTTGATTCTAGTTTAGAGAGAGACTACAGGAAACCTGTAACTATAACATGTCTGAATTTATTAAATCATATGGAGTTTAGCATCTTATTCAAGCTAATCATCAAGAAGAGCCAACTAGAAATTGTAACTATGCCAAAAGAGGTGCCCATTTGAGAGTGCCCATCCAGCCAAATTTCTGTTGGCTACATCAAAAGGTCTTGGGGAATCATCCCTTGGAATTCTGTTCATGGGGAAATCAGACTTCCCCAGAGAGAATGAGCTGGAGGTAACTCGGCTAACTGGTAGCCTAAACTAATGATTTGTATGCCCCAGTTAGCTAACATTGGATGAGAAACTTTGGGGGAGGGGCACTATAGTAAACAGTCTTTCAAGCAGCAAAATGGCTTGTCGTGTACCTCTAGTGAGTACAGTGAAAGTTCTAGTTGTGTTGATGGTGAGGATGTAAAGATACTTACAAAAAAGGGCTTCTTTATATGAATGTCCAAAGATACTTTGGATAAGAAGGTAACATCAGGTCAGAACACCCTCCAGAAAAAAAAAAAAGCATGATGGATGGGTCAACGTACAGTTCGAAGTTTGCCTGCCTTCTGGTTGATGTGACTGTTACTACGAATACTACTGTGAAGCACAGGAGGCTCATGTCAGCTCATAGCCAAGGACATGGACAGCCTTGAAAGCAGCCTGCAGAAGACTACAGAAAGTTCTGCTCTGGGCTGGAGCTTTATTGACCGGTACAAGTTCATTAGGCCTTTTAGGAATTTCTTCATTAATGGGTAAGAAAAAAACATCCTTCATGGTTATTCTAAAGGAGGCCAATCCTACTACATGTAGACCTCGTTTAACGAGCACTTGTTCAGCAACTGTTCAAAGTTACAACAGCACTGAATGAAAAGACATATGACTGATCCTCATAGTTGTGGCTGTCACAGCATCCCTGCAGCCACATGATTGTGATTCAGGTGTTTGGCAACCAGCTTGCAATTACAACAGTTGCAGTGTCCTGTGGTTACATGATCACCATTTGCAACCTTCACTGCTGGCTTCCAATTAGGAATGGGGAAGCTGGCAGGAGATTGCAAATGGAGATCATGAGATGTTGCACTTAATGACCACGAAGGATTCACTTAATGACAGCAACTGGAACTGCTGCCATAAGTTGGTGCAGTCATGTGACATCATGCTTTATGACGGTGTCATTTAGTGATGGAGTTGCTGGTCCCAATTATCATTGTTAAGCCAGGACTACCTGTAGATGGATCATTATCAGGAAGAGATTATATATGATGATTATTTGTAATGCAATGAGTAAGACAGACTGAGATTTTGTACATGCTTGTTCGTGGGCATAATGGACTGCTTCAAATTGTCCATTCTGTGCTACTCTGACCTTTAGTATCTGCTGGAATACATGAAGTCCTGTAGCTCTCAAATTGTCAAAAGTTCCAGGTAATTTATATATCCAGGCTTTCTTGAGGAGTCTAAATGGAAGGGAAGACTGCTATAGGTGGAGACAGTCCTTTAGGAATTGACCTTTAGCCCTTTAGAGTTTGAATGGACATTCTTTGAATGCTTTGAATTTTGCCAATTTGTAACCAGTGCAGCTCTGTAAGATAGGTGTAGTATGATCCTCTATGTGAATGCCCACCAGGTTTTTCAGGGCTGCATCTTTAAAAGTTAACACTTTTAAAGATTATCTAGTCTAGATGGAACTAAGGCAAGTGTCACCATAGCTGCATGTGACCTCATCAGGAAAGGATACAGTTGGTCCACCAACTTAAACTACACAGAAGCATTTCTAGCTATAGACATCTGTGTAAAGCTAAGACTGGAAACTATGAACCTGATTCTTCATGTAAAGTACTATCTCATCCAAAATAGGCTACATTCTGATTCCAGTATCTGTCTCCAGACAAATCAAATCTCAGTAGATTAGCCCTTCATCCAAAGAGTGACAGCACAATGTCATTGCTGGAATAATATTCTTGCATTACTCTATACATCCTCTGCTTTTTAGTAATAGTCCCTAGACAGTTAGAGTTTGCCAACATTATGGCCAGAGAAATGCAAGCTATAATCTTCCCACTCTATTACCTCCAGTTGCATTTCTTCCTTTATCAAATGGTGAGGTCAATAAAACAATTTTAAGGCATTACCTGGAAACGATACAAAGGCATGTCTCATGCTAACAGAAAATAATATTTTCTTCCTGTTTGATATTTCTTCAGTTAGAATCTTAGGTCCACATGGTAATGAAGAATGTTTTCCACGTCTGTAAAATATATATATATATTTTAAATTAAAACCTGGCATATTACTTATTTCTATGATTCACTAATTAAACAAACTAAATGGAACTAAATCCAATATGTGTAGTGAATAAATGCAAAATATATTTGCTGCTTAATACCATTAATGTTAAAAACAGCAGTGGCAAATCTTTTCAGTTTCGGGGAATATTTTTTGCCTTCCCTGGGAGCCATAGCCCTATGGGGCATATTGTATCATTTCTTTAGAGTGGATGAAGCGGAAATTTTCACTCCAGTTTTCTTTGGCTTCAGGGAAATTTAAGGGATCAAACAAGTGCCTCCCCAAATTTATGGGGATTTTTAAGGAATTTCTAATGGGTGTTATTAGCCAGGGCTTTCCTCCAACTCCTTGTCTTTCAAGGGGGAGGGGGGCATCCAAAACTAGAGGCAAGTAGAGAGTCCTTGCAAGCCTTGTTTCCTGGTTCATGGTGTCACAGCTTCAACTGGAGGGCTGGTGTCATCAGAGGTCTATCCATGAAGCTTCGCTTCCCTTCCCAGAGGCTCTCACATACTGGGCTTCTGTGACACACCAAAAGCCTTGTGGCACTCCTTAACTGACTTCCAACCCTTCCAGATCCAACTGAACTTCAACAGCAATTGGTTGTTCCTTCTTCTGCGTCCCTAGTGACCAACCTTGTTGAAAAGGCAGTCAAGAGCTTCTACTCTAAGCTCCTCACCCTCTTGTCAGTATTTTCGGATCTCCAGCTCTCATTACCACTACTGCTCCAGATCATCTTTTCTGGACTACAGAAACTGTCTTACATTGGCTAATCAATCAAACCAATTCATCTATTAGTCTAAGGATTACTGTTTTTAAAAGTTGAAATATCTCCACATCTTTTCATCTTCCACTGTGCATCAATGCATCTGCCCACAGTGCTGATTCCAGCCTTTTTCAGCTCCTTTAGACCAGTCACTATCTCTCAGCTGAATTGTACTAGGGTGAGGTTCTAATAAAAAAGTAAGATAAGTAAAGTAAAAGTAAGGTACTATATTTTTTTACCTGCTTCGTAGAATATGCTGCTGTTTTTGGAAAGGTGGGCTCTCTTCAACCATTGTTGGCATTTCAATCTCAAAGTCTTTAGGTACATTCTGTATATTGGGTTCTCTGAAGCTTATGCGACCTGCAAACAAACATGGGCAAAGCTAAATGTAGGCAGATGCACGGAAGATGAAGGATGGAGTCATGGTTGAGTCAGACATCAGAAACACAAAAAGGTGGGTCTGTGATGGACATGTGGATTGCGTGCTTGTGCAGTGCAAAGACTGTAGACATCATGCATTATCTAGACATGCTGCTACATAAAGCTGAGGAAGAGGCAGCAGTTAGAAAGTGTAGTCAGCCAGTTCTTGAATACAAATTTAGGCTGTTAGACAGCAATCTGAAGGCCAAGAGTGTCAAGATGTGTTCAGAAATGCTACCTGTTTCACATACAGGACCACCTAGACAGGCAGAGTTCAGAAATCTCATGTATGGATAGGATGTGACAGGAGTTTAGTTTTGTTGGACACTAAAGAACCTTTGGAGACAAGTCAAGCCTATACAAGAAAGAAGGGCTCCTCTTGAACCAAAATGGTTCAAAGGGCTTCACTTGAACTGGGTTGGAGGCTGGGGATTCCTTTAAAACTTTCAGGGCAAGAGGTGGTGGTTTTCTTTATTTTTAAACTTTTACATGCTTATTTTAGAGACCATGCTACAGTTTTCATATATTTCTTACCTCAAAATGGCAGAAAACGATGCTATCATGCAACCAAAATGGGGTATAGTCAACAAATAATTGTTAAATTTGCTAAGATAATAAGTTGCTACCTGTAGCACTTTGAAATTGAGAAACAGGATAAATCCTTTCCATTCCTAGGACAGGGCTGAAAAGTTTCTCCCTCTGTAGTGGAAATATCACTTTGGTTATTGCATTAGTGATCTTTCTCCATTCTAAAATCAGGCCAGGTAAAGGGTGCAATTTCTTCAATTTTTCTAAAACATCCTATAGAAATAAATAATGAGACAAGCCAGTTAACTGTTTTTGTGTTTACAAGATTGTTATTTGATTTCACTACCATTTAATTGGGACAATCATTGGAATACTCTCTTCCCTAATTGCCTACTTTTCTGTTTCCAGATAGGGGTGAGCTAATGCACATTCTTTATTTGTACTTTTTTTTACCAAGGACTCCTGAGCAAACCTAGCAATTAGGATTAAAATTTTGTGTTTTTATTTACTACCAAGTGATAAAAATGCCTTTTCTTGATTAGTAAGTGGTAAGAGTAAATTATACTCTTCTCTCATGGAGGGCCATTATTCCCTACTCCCCTCTGCAGAATGCTTTGTGGCTCAGTCAGTCTGTCTGTTCTTTGAGGGAGCTTTCAACATGACAAATCTTTTCCACATTAGATATGTCTCACATGGTGCCCTCCTTGGCAAATACTGTAGATTCTAGAGGAAGATACTGAAGGAGTCACTTCTGAAATCTGTATCATCATAACATCCTCCTTTCTGTAAGCCAAGTGTAGGAAAGATTAAAGGAACTGGCAAAACTTTTAATAGTTAAGTGAGATGCTTACTGAAAGAAGAAAGCATTTCATGTAACAGGATCAGCCTACTGATTAATTAAATTTGGGAAAAATCATGATAGGAAAGTGTGAAAACCATTAGGAAACCCATGATCTAAGAGTTTAGCTTCAGTGGAAATACTAGTCTTATGTAATTTCAGCATTGTAGTCAAACTGGCTAAAATGGTATGAAAGCATGACCTATGGGGGGCGGAAGGGGGTGTTAATGGAACTGCAAAAAGAAGACATTCAAAATGCCTTCAGAAGTTGAAAGTCCACACATCTTAAAGTTGCTGAGGTTGAGAAACACTGAACAGGAAAACGATGAAGAGGATAATCAATCACATTTTCTGTGTCCAGTGGCAAAGGTGCTGGAGACCCAGGTTCAACTCCACCCTCAGCCATGGAAACCCATGGATGACTTTGGGCCAGTGATTTTCCCTGAGTCTATCCTATCTCACAGATTTGCTTCTGTGAGAATAAAATGAAGGGAGATCCCCAAGTAAGCTGCCTTGAGCTCTTGGGAAAGCTTAGAGTTGAAGCTTGAATAATCACTCACATTTTCATTATCAATGGGATTCAGGAGAACACCTCAGGATGAATCTTACCCTTACAAAGATTGGAAGGCTGACATGGACTCCTGTGATGATTGAGAGTATTTATGTATACGGTTCTTGAGCTTTTAAAGTAAAGGATGAAATTAACAATGAATCAAGCACCATATAACTGTAATCCTTTGGAATTTAAATACTGTAGGCAATTGAATTGCTTATGGAAATAAGCTGTTCAGGACTGAGAACTTTGAAATGGGATTCCTCCAGAGGATTTTGAAGAAGCTGACCTTCCAAAAATTCTGGATGATCATGTAAGTCAGAAATTATTAACAAAGCAGATATATAATCCCTGTTTTGGGGTAAAATGATCATTCCAGTTACATCATATAAAAACTATACCTTTGTTGTACTGAACTGTTTGCTCAGCCTGGCTCGATTCCTATTTGCTGTTGTTTTTCTAGTACAACCCAACATTTTCTTGCCTCTTTGCATTTTTAGTTCCCCATCTGATGGCAACTTTTGCTCCAAAAACAATACCTGAAACAGAATACAACATCATGCAACTGCATCCTATCTTAATGCTCAACACAACTTTAAAAAAAAGATTTGTATCTTACATTTCCTCAGTGAGCAGAAAACAGAGTGCCTAATACCCTATCTTCCAGTTTTAATCACCTCATCAACAACTTCTGAGTAGACTGGATGGTTTTCTGCTCTGTCCAAAGTCATCCAGGGAATTTCCATGGCTACGTGTACTCTTGAACTTGGGTCTTCTTAGTCCCAGTCCACTCTAACCATTTCGCTAGCTGTGAAGGCCTTTGGGTCTCTCCCTCCTGTCCCCTCTCCCCACTCTGAAGTGAGACCATGGTTATGCATTAAGTCAAATTACATTGGGATGCAAGGTCTTCTTTCTGGTAAGTAGAGAGGAAACTATGCCACAAATCCCATTACTGGCAAAAGATCATTTTTAAATGTTTGCATCGAATAATTAAAACATGAAATCACAAAAAGAATATAAAATTAGAATATGACCCTTAAATTTTAATTATTAATTAACATGATGCAAACATTCTGATTAAAATTTATTTCTTGTCTGAATTCCGCTTTCAGGTTTAAATAGATTTTTATCACTGAGATGCAAAGAGATATAATACAGAAATAATGGTAAGTTGCTTTCTTAATTTTTGCTGAAAGTTATCATTATGCATTATTGTAAATCTGTTTTAGTTCTACAATATACAGTGCTTAATACAGCTTATGATGAATCTCTTCACCTTTTAGTTAACTTTGGGATGGCGTCCATGGCTAGCTCCCCAACATATTAAGATCATGCCATTGAAAATGGCTGAATTTCAGCAGTAAGATTTTAGGCTATTTTGGCAAAACAATAAGTGTTTTTATAAAAGACTGGAAAAGTACTTTTATGGACTTTTTGGCTGAAAATGGATAAAAATGAACTCGTGATTTCTGGGTTTGCTGATTAAAAGGGGATGAATATGGGAAGAAGGGAACATATAGTTCTAAAGGGGGAGAAATGATAAAAATGTGTAACTTATGTAAAGATTGGAAGTTGCTTCCTTTTCTTTTTTCTCTGTTTCTAGCACTTCTTCTTTTTTCACTTTTCTTTTATACGTTTGTTCTTGTTTATTTTTTAATTATGTAAAAACTTTCAATAAAAGTTATATTTAAAAAAATTTAGGCTATTTTGGGAAGTTTTAAAGAGTAGAAATTGAGTGATTTGCCTCCCAGAGGCCTCCCACTATCATTCTTCAAATATCCCCAAAACTGGGCTGAAAAGCTCAACCACACACACTCTTCCTGGAGATATCAGAATGTAACTTGGTGTCCTTCCATGACCCTTCAAAATATCAAGAGATGGTGTCATGAGCACTGATGGTGAGCAGGAGGGGGCCTCTATCCAGGGAGGAAAACGCATGAGTAGTAGCGAGAATTTGAGCTGTCATTCAAAGAGACACAGAACAGACCCGCCTTGACTTTTGGGGTTTATCTGTATGGGTTTTCTCAAGCTTCTTCAGTTTGTTAGGATTTTCTGTCTAATGTAGCTGTAATAAAACACTAGAGACCTATTCCTCATCTCGGCGTGGTTCCTGCTTGTTAGGACAGATGGCGTTGCAATCTGTTCTGAAATGATATTGAGGTCCTGTGTCAAGAGTTTTAAGGAATCAATAGTTTTAAACATATTTTTAGAGGAGTTTTAATTTTAATTATTAAGTTTTAGGCTTTAAATATTGTTTAAATAAACTACATCTCTGATTTAGTACTGTTTTTAAAATGCAGAATATGAATTTAACAAGAATAAGAGCAATAATAGGGGTGAGATCAGATAGCAAAAAGCATTTTGGAAACATTGCGGGCACCAGACCAAAATCATGGCTGTGTTAAGTCATAAAATAAAAGAGCATTGATTCTCTGAATATGCCTGAATATGAAAGAGAAGCAGAGCAATGAAATAAATCAGCAAAGGACAAATGTGCTCTGTAGTGGCAGAAGTACTGACTAATCATTTTGAGGCAACATGAACTGGGTACCCACACCAAGGAGAATCCAAGAAGGCTCCCCAAGAATGGGGAGATGAATCTGTTTTTTAAAAAAATTACTGAATGTTTGTTTCACTATTTAAATATTTAGCTACGATTACAGTACTGTAAATGAATGAACTCTCCAATAGAAGAGAATATACATATAGCTCAGGGTTGAACTGTGGAGTCCTTGGTGCTCTCTGAGCTTGGTGGTTTGCTTGCAGGCATTTCATTACCCGGCTAGGTGACATCATCAGTGCGAGTGAGTGTGGGGTTTGAATGAACTCTTCTACTTGGAATGCTTATATTTTTAATGACATAGTCTATGGAATGATGAATTAAGAGGAACAAAGGGGATGGGCATATGCCAACACTGGTAATAAATTTGGTGTCAAGAAATTAAGTTTATAATAATAAGAAATTACAAGCTACAGAAGCATTCCATGAAGTATTTATTAAAAAGTTGCATTAGATTGTGATTTTCCACCCCATTTTGCAGAGGCATTATTCACAGGCACAAGTTACACATGTGAGGTCAGTGCAAATGAATAATTTGCATGTTGCTATCTCACTCTGTCATCAAATTTTTACAGTGACCTGCTAGAGTGGCTTGATCACCTCTTCTTTACTCCATCCAACTCTGTAATTCTCTGGATAGCAGACTTATATTTGATATGTAACATATACTTCTAATCATTTCAGGCCAGTAACATTTGTTCTAAATTTGATACTGCAAAATGGATAGAAAAATTTGAGCAAACATTTTAAAATAATTTAAAAACTAATATTGAGAAAACATTTTCTTCAAAACCAATTAGAGTCTTTACTAGTTGAACAAAGGTGACAAACGTCTTCCAATCAAAATTTCTTTGATGATTTCTGGATCAAAGCATAATTTGTTGACACAAGTTCATCATAATACCTCAGCAACATCATCAGGACAGGTCAAGGAGAAACTGTGACCGGCCAGCTGGTATATCCGGTTCTCAATCTCATTCAATTTTGCTTCCATAACATGCTTCTGGGCCTCACACTCAACTGTGCTAAAACCCATACCATTGAGCTCCAACAAGGCCAAGCAGTACTGATTTGGCATCTCCACTTTATGAAAAATATCTATAATAATGACAAATGAAGCAAAACACAATTTTAGTTTCATTTGCAAAATATATTATGACTGACATTTCAGGACATTTGAATGAAAGCTGCTACTTGCTCTTATTTTCCTCCTGCCTCCCCAACCAACTTATCCTCAATCATATATTCCGCAGAATATGTGTACAGTGCAGAATGATGAGCTTATGTTCCAAATAATGGAAAGCTAACACATTATTACAATCTCAAAAAAATAAACAAGTAGTCAGGAAATAAACCAGAAAGTTAAAAGCTAATAAATAAGAAGGTCTGGATCTACACTGACCCTAAAGAACATTTGGTATTAAGTGCTGTGTCACCCAATTCATTTTTTTTTCATTTTCTGTTGATGCTTATGGTGTTCTGATGCAAAAAAGTGGATGTCTGAAACCATTACATCCCTGGGCAAGCATGTTTGGCCATCAGTGCAGCTTCTAATCATAGCAAAATATAATATTTTCACACAACGGTCTACAACATTTACACATATCATTTTGAAGCTGAGGTTGGATTTTAACAATTTAAAATTTTATATGCCCTTCATTACATGGTACTGTCAATCCTGTAGCCTTTTTACCTTGCAAGTTATCCTTATCCAATAAAACATGGAGTTCTTCCATGATATGGAAGACAAGAACAGACTCTACAGATGCCCTGTAACGTCCAGAATGATTTGCACTGGCACTGAGACCCAGGCTCTGATTTCCCTGGCCTGCTCCAGTTTTGTCTAGCAAGAATAAATCCTGAGGAAGGAAATTGGCAACCATATTGTGAAGGGAATCTTCTTTAGATTCAGGGTCCAATAACCAGCATGCCACCTAGAATAAGAAAAATGTACAGTATTCACAAGATAAAATGGAAAAATGACATTTTTCACAAAAACACAACATAGTCAAGAACAAGAGTATTTGCAAAAATGTTGACACGTGTGTCCTACTTCAGGAGCCAGATTTATAGGATACACTGATTTCCAGAATTCATTGGTGGAAGCATGGATTTCAATGGTCACTCTGTTTCACTGGTCTTGGAACTCAGCAGCTATTCTATGCTAATAACACAGCAGGCCACATAATTCATCTTTTAAATAAGGGTGGCACCTAATCCTCATTTATTCATTTGTTAATCTTGTGACTAGGGTGCCACATGGGTGGCCATATTGCTGACACCTGATAATGCTGTGAAGTGCCTAAATAGTATCTGAATGGTATTAGATTGCAGAGCTAGGATGTGTAAGGGAGATGTAGGCAGATATATTACATTTGTGATGGGCTGAGGGAGGTACAGTGCAAGGCACAAGCTATTACAGGGGAAGGAAAATTGACAGTTTGGTACCAATCTCCACTTCTATTCCAGTAGCCTCACACCTAGATCCTGGTACTTGGCTCATTTGTCTTCAAGCTCCTGATGATAAGCACCCAGTCTGTTTGCAATAAGGTTGTGTAAATCCATGACCTGATTGTGGATGAGCATGAGGAATGGACATCCATTACTATGACCTGGATGGATGAGGGAGGGATATCCTCTCTCAGAGACTTGCCTTCCTGCACTGTGGATCCATTAGAAGTCTCAAAGGCAGGGCTGGGGAGGCAGGGGTGTGTGTTGACACTTGCTTGTGACAAAGGATTCTGGTTTTGAGGGGGTAGGGCATGAATGTCTTTATGTTATATCAGGCCATACAGACAAGTTGGGAGTCCTATTGGTTCCCTGGCTGCTCTGCTGGATTCCTATATGCTGTTTGACCTCATCTCAAGACTGGGGTTGGAGTCTTAGCCTGTTGGTATTGATTTCAACATCCATGTCTTTGCAACTGGGTCAGGCAGAGCGTGGCAGTTCATGGCTTTCAGAGTGATTGACCCAAGTAATCCTGAGTTTAATACATGTAGGCAGCCAATGCTGGACCTCCAACTTTGGAGCAGTTGAGGAATGACCTAGACATGGACAGCATTTCTCTTAGCCTATAACTATGGTGAAATCACTTTCAGATCCAAATGACATTAACTGCCACCTGTGATTTCAGAACACAGTGATTAAGATGATCTTCCTAGGAACCTGATGGATCTGGATGGCTTCTTGCAGATGCTTGGAGATTTCCCCAGCAATACTGCAGGCAGTTTGGCTGACTGCCTGGTTAGCCATTGGCAATGAGAGGTGAACCAGGCACTAGATGTTCTGTCAATTCAGGGTACAGTATTATTATGGGAGTGTATCTGGGAATGTGCATGTCAACTTCTTCATTAGGCTTCTCTGATAATTCCTGTCCAAGTCACCTTGGAATTGCATGCTAGGACCTGCATTGATTCTTATATGCAGTTGTAAGAAGTGAGAGCTAGATGGAATCTTGACAGATAACCTAGACCTGTAACAATTATTATAAGAAAACTATGTTGCTCTCTCCTTCCCCCAACATCTTCCTTCCCAGGTTATCCTCTTCCCTCACACATCTTTAGATTATCAGGTTGAGTCCCATTATAGAAATAGAAGGAATTATAAAAAATGAAGTTAGTAAACCTTTGGGTCCTCAAAAAATCCTGCCAAAGAGATGCCACAGGCCTTCAGGAGAGTTTTGTAGTGCTGAATGAATTTGTACACAACAAGTGAAAATGCCCTCTTGGACTCCTGCAGACATAGCTTAAGATGTTGCAATCTTTCTGCTACAGACAGGTCTTGATCCAATGGAGGCTGTGCCAAACTGGAACTTACTTCTAAAAGGACAGGAAATACATACATCAGAGTCCCAAGAAAAACCAAGAAGGGAGAAAGCATGCCAACACGTACTTGGATGTGTTTTGTTATACAGAAGCAGAAATAATTCTTCCCTATTTCTATTGCAAACTGTACCGAAAATATTTCTCTGCCATTTCTACATATACCTATGTATTCCCTATGGCTCCGTATGATTTCTACCTCCTTTTCAGTTTTCTAATGTCCTCCCCACCATCACCTTTTGAACTCTCCTACTATTTCCTACGGTTTTGAAACTCCCAACTCTGAGATTTCCTTTTGTCACCTGCCTCTCAAAGATATTTCCCTCTCTTTGTTTTTGTGTCTATGCTGGGCTTTTTGGCTCAGGCAAACCACCTCCTAATTTCTCTCTAAAAACCCATATAATTTGTTAGCATTCTGTAAATCTTGGTCCACATAAATTAAAAAACAAAGCCTGACTTTTTAAAAAAAACACTAACAACTTTATTTATTTATATTGAATCCCTACAGTACTGTATCACATGTACTACATTTTTGCCTCTTTCGAAGTACACTCTGACAATAAATACATTCTTACCAATTTGGCTTTGAGGGTTCTGCTGCAATGAGATGTAATAAGCATCCTTTCTACCCCAGCACACAGCTAATCCAACTACCAGCAGGTCTTCACAGGCATGAACAGGAAATCCATCATTCTCACAGAGAATTTTCTGAGACATACTTCCTACACAGCAACCACAGACGCATAGAAACAGGCTAAAGTAATTTTAAGCCTTTGCAGTTCCAATCATCCAAACAGTTTATGTAGAAAGCAGCCTTTCCATTTTGGTATTGTTAAATATAAACCACCACTTAAGTTCTGAGCATTCTCATGTACAAAGATGAATTTCAGTAACACTGACAGCATCAAGAAACAGTTTTTTTGCTATGCTAAATATGCTAAACTGTAGTAGCCACCTTCATCTCTGTCCTGCTTGATTAACTTCAGTAAATTCTAGCAGTACTGTATAGCGGTATAGGAAGATGTTTGGCATGTTTTAACTCAGCAGCATAGTTGCCATGATGTGGCACCACAAGACCATTAACAGCACAGCAATGTCATAAAAATAGGTAGAGATATAAAAGTAGCTGCAGGCCATAAATTCAGCAGAGCAACCACCTTGCCATATGAATCTTCTTCTCCCTCAGTTAACTTCTTTATAATTGTGTTGTTGAGTCCCTGGATTTGTTTTTTTCTGTTCCTCCCCACACCAGCTGTATTTATTATATTGGGTTTAAATCTATTTTAATTAATAAATCCAGGTACACTAAAGTATGCACAAACAGACATACACATTCATTTGTATAAATGAATACAAAAGGAACTAAAAACAAGAACAAGGTAGGGAAAACATGTCTGCAATTCTTTAGAGTTTCAGATCCTTCCATCCACCCCTACTCTGGGTTACACTTCTGAGAATGAGGAGGAAATGGGCTTAAAATGGAAGAGTCAGCAATATTCTGAGCTGTTGCCCAGCCATATGTCTCTCTTTGAAAAGCATTGGGGATTTGGTGGAGGGGGGCAATTTATTTTTCTCTGTAGCCGGTGGTCTGATCTAGCCAATTTTTGAATTCAATTTTTCCTTTGGCAGCTTTCATTCCAAATTTGGTCCTATTCTGTTTTGCTTTCAGAGAATTATGATGATGGACAGAATCCTGGCCACACTTACATAATTTCTTTTGAACATTCTAATTGGTTGGAAAGAACAGAAATTAAATTATAATAACCCCAATACAGTCTCTTCCTAGCTTAGCTAGGTGTAACTTTTGTCCTTTTTTTGATTTAACTTATGTTAACACTGAAAAGTCTTCATCTCTGAAGTCTTTCTTAAATAAAATAATTGTGATGGAGCATAGTACCAAACTATAAATTCAATAGGTTGCCACTAGCAGATATATTTATGGTATCTTAAGTATTCATAAATTTTACTTCCATACAATACTTCCATACTTCCATTAAAACAAATATTTTATGTGTGTGGTTTATAGTATTAAAAGAGCCACGTGTTTTAGAAGCATTGCAGTAATAAACATTCATCTAACTGGACTCACATATGTATGAGGGGTATGAATCTAGTTTGATTTTGATCCAATAAAATATAGTGTAATTTGATAGAAATATAGCATGTTTGTTACTGACATTTGGTTGATAAGTGGCATTAGTCTATATGAAAATGGAAGCAAAATATACAATGTGTGTGCTCATGCATGCGTGTGCAAGTGCACTGTGTACGAATAAAGCATACTGTGTTAAATTTATTCTATATATGGAAATTACTGCTTTACTGCTTGCAGGACTATCAATTTTTGGTTGATGTTTATATGAAATACATCTCAATTATCAGTTACCCATAATTAAATTGGCACTAAGCCAGGACTTCCTCATCTTACACATCTGTACACTCTTGCATAGCAATAAAAGCTCTGAATTTGTTTCCTTCCAAACTTCTAATTGAACTGTCTAATGAATCTGTAAATGGTTGCTTCTTTAAAAATTGACTAGTTACCACATTAATGCAAATTTGAAAGCATTCATCTCTAAGCTACCTAAAACACAGCAGACGAACTCACCTTGCTTGAATTTTGCACCAATAGCTGATCTGTGGGACATGGGGCTTTTTATCTTTTCACAAGCCACAGAGATAGAAAATTTATTTTTTGTTTTCCATTCTTTAATGAAAGTTTGGAAGAGAGTCTTATCATTTGCCACATCAATTATTGAGAAATTATCAGCACTGCAAGATGGTAGAGGAACTTTATCTTGAGATAACTGGAGTGAAAAATCTTCACTTATCACTGAATTATCCTCAAGAGGAAGCTCAATACGTTCTGAATTTTCTGGTTTATGTTGTAGCTCTTGTCCCTGTATGTGTAAATCAGATTTATCCATCTGTAAGACCTGAAGATATGGAACTTTATCTGTAGAGCTCACATTTTTTGTTTTTGTCACAATGGGTATTTCTTTGCATTGTGAAGTAGACTCCATGACATTCAGTGCTGAAAGAGGCATTTTGTTCCCATCTGTCCAAGAAACACAACTTCCATTTTTGTTCTTTTGATCATCCTTCCTTCTGGTTACAGAATTTCTGCTAAAATCTTTGCACAAATATAATTCACATTGACCAGGACAAAAGGCAGGACTGCTTGAATCTTTAGTATTCCTAGAGAACACAAAACTCAGTTTGTTTTTTGGCCCCATTTCATATTTATCATTGGAGGGGCTTAACCAGTTGTCTAAAGCTTCTTGCATTCCTGGACTCAAATCAAGTAAATTATCAAATTTGTTCATTTGGTTATCATTTTTTTCTACAAAATCTTTCTGTGGAATTTCACTTACTACATTCTTTTCACTTCTTTTTAGTCTAACACTTGCTGTCTTATTCAGATTTTTAATCTTGCTAAGAATGTTTCTACGAAAAGGAGGTAAACTTTTACCATTTGATTTTTCTGCTTCATGTAAAGAACTAGTATCTGACATTATAGAATTACACCCTGTTGACAATTTTTGGTTTATAGTGTCATTTGATACAACCTCATTCAGTCTTGTTTTCAATTCACCCAGGATGTCATATTCTGAAGTACCTCTGAACAAAGGAGGGATAGCCAGCGGCTGTGGAATTGTCTCCATGATCATTTCATCATTATCACCATCCTGGGAGTCACCTATGCGGCTAAAGTCTCCATCAAACAATAAACTATCACTTCCATTCAGATTTGTTTCATTTATATCCACAGTGGGTGGGTACTGGCCGAGAGAAAAGGAAATACTATTTGGAAGAACAGTGAGCTGCTGTTCTGTTAAGTTTGGAGTTTGATAGTGCTTTAAGAAGCTGTCCAACTGGGTATCTCGGACAGAAAAACAGCTTGTTTCCAAGCAAACTGATGTTCCTGGGTATTTCTCAACAGGCATAATTTGAGACTGTCCCAAATCTGACAATTTACTAAGTAATAATGCTGAATGTGCTCTTCCACACTCTAGTTTATCCTTAACACATGCAGCATTTGTTTCTGAAGTAGTACTATTTATACCAATGCAGGTTTTCTGTGCTAGACTGGTTACCAGTTTTCTGTCTTTGATTTGTGGTTTGTTAGCAGTTTCATCTGCCATCTGCTGTTGTAGCAGTCTATCTGTTTGGGTATCCAGCTGAAAGCTTTCTTCAAATTCTTTGAAGACAAGATCCAAATCAGGAGAACAACCATTTTTAATACATTCAACACTGCTTATAAAACTGCCAGTATGAGTATTCACTTCATCTATATTTGCAGCTTGTAACATCCCATTGGGTTTTGCAATTGTGTTTTTATCTATACATTGCTCAAAATGAATTCCAACCTTTGACTTAAGTCTAGTTGCAATATCGTTTTTTGTGCCTTCTTTCAAGCTTATCTTCATAATCTCTTCAGCACTTTCCGTTGCTTCCCTGGCATCCAACATTGGTTTCACACATGAATTTGTCATATCTCTGTCTAAATTAATTCGTTTCTTGGCACTAGAATATAAGTCAGCATTTCTTGCCTCTGCCTGGATCTCCTCTATCGGAGCCTTATTATCAATCTCTTCTGCTGAATTAGCATCTAGCTGCCTCTTATTTTTTTGTTTAACACACGATGTATTTTTAATTTGCAGACTGACACTTGTGTCTGATAAAGTCCTGTTGTGGCTATTTTTGAGTTTCCAGTGGCCTTCTATAACACTTTCCTTTGTGGAAAATATGTAAGATGTATCCAGTAAGATTGAGGTACTGGGGCTCCATTGCACTCCCCAAACAGCTAAGTCTTGCTTTAAAAGTCTTTTAGCCTCCTCTACAATCAGACGAGCTGCTTCACCTTCGGTTAAACCCTTCATTCCAGACATCCAGATAAAATGGGTATTAAGGCGTTCCTCGGCAGCTTGCTCATCTTCATCTACTGCTTTACGAGTGCTAAAGCAAGGGACACAAGCCAATCTTTTAAAAAAAATTAACTTTCATTTTTAAACATATACTGTATAAGGAATTCATACAATATCTTCTTAGCTTTGACTAATATAAGAAATCTTTATGCAACACTTGTCAGAAGACATGCAGGTACCTCCCTTCAGACCACCTTCCCTATTTTTTATGAATGTAAAATATAATGAAGAAGATAGTCTGGTAGGCAACAAGGGAGGTATCTGGAGGCCTGGTGAACTTGTACCAAGGAACATATGAGAGGAACTTTTGACAAGAAGTCGATTTTATATTAGTGTGCATGTCAGTGTAAAGAGGGAAAAGAGTCGTTGTTATACGAGATGGGTGGTGAATAAATATGATAAATAAATAAATAAGTACTAGAATAAAGCAAGAATGACAGATTAAAGTATTTACAGATTGAATGAATTCAGCAATCAGACATGATCATGACCAGGCACATGCTTTTGGCAAAGCTGCTTAATAAGCGGGACAACAACCAAATGAGAGAAAAGAAGTTGGGGGGAGAGTGCAATTGATACAAACATATTACAGGTAGTTCTCCCTTAATGACCATTCCTTCAGCAACCGTTTGAAGTTATGACAGCACTGAACGAATGGTACTTACACCCAGTCCTCGAAGTTACGGCCGCTGCAGAACCCCTGCGGTCACGTGATCAAAACCTGGGTACTTGGCAGCCTGCCCACATTTACAACAATGTATGCTTCAACTTTCCCCCACCTGCCTATCTCAACCCATCTCTGCCCTTTTGGCCACCCTGCAATCAGCCACCCCTGCTGCCCCCAGCCAACCTTCGCCGTCTTCTTCCTCCAACTGCTGACAAGGCACACCCAGCCTAGCCCTTTGCAAAGCAGCTGCTGACCACGCGAGGCCTTCTTCCTGAGGCTTCATGAGACCTTTCCGAAGCCTTGCAGGAAGGCTGCGTGCAGCCAGCAGCTGCCTCATGAAGGGCCAGTCTGGGTGCTCAGGACAGTGTGGGCATGCAGGGTGGCCAAAAGGGCAGAGATGGGGGAGGCAGGCGGGTGGGGCAGGGCAGGAGAAGTGTGATGTCCTGACCTAACGACCGTAACCAGGACGACTGAAACTGCCATCACTAAGTGGTGCAGTCATGTGATGTTTTGCATAATGACTGCATTGCTTAGTGATGGAAATCCCAGTCCCAATAAGGGTCATTAAGCAAGGACAAGGGTCCCCCGTGTCGGGGAGATGGGCGGTGATAAAAATATGATAACTAAAAAATAAATAAATAAGGACTACCTACAAAATTTTCAAGCTACCACTCCTCGTACAAGACTCAGAAAGTATAGGAACATGGAGTTCAAATAGCTTGTATCAGTGATAATTCATGAACTAAAAGGGTATATACTGTTTTATTTTATATCTACAGGGAATCTAAATTATATACTTGAGTATCACATTGCAATGCTTAAGGGAAAAAAGTGGGAAAACATAAGCTAAATATAGTAAATTTTGACTGAACAAAAAGGGTAACCTTCAGCAATACTGAAATGTTTTCCAACCTTCTGAATGGTGCTGCATTTCTGAAAACAGTTTCCACCTCCTCAAGAGTCCCTTTAGCCACATCAGCTACTGTGATGAAACCAGCATTATAAAGAGCTCTAGCGCACTGTGCGTTTAGTAGAGATATCCGGACAAGATCACAAAGTTCTCTCTGGATTCCAAAGGTAAGGCGACTCTGAAACTGGGACAGCAATTCTTCCATGTTGTGCCATCCCAGCCGGTTACAGAAAATGGTAATCATCCCTGGAATATAAAAATACATATGTTTAAAAACATAAACAGAAGAGGAAGAAGGTTGCATCTGCCATTCCATATTACAGTAGTGAATAATCTGCCTGAAAACTCTCAGATGTCATTAGTTCTCTCACATGAACTAATCTACTCTGTGTTTAAATCATCCAGCAAATCCCTCACAAACAGAGCTTTGAGAAAGAACACTACTCAGTCAAGCAGAAAACTGATTTCTTGGATTAAGGCACGGGAATGGATACCTCTTGAATAATTTACACAAGCTTTGGTGTTCATATTATCTGGCTGTGCTAAGAATAACTTCCTCTGAATCAAGCGCTCTAAAGATAACTTCTAAGCATACTGCTTTTAGGTTCAATAATTACTAGTGTGACCCTTTACCTCCATTGAGCACACTTGTCTTTGCTAAATTTTGTTTTCCTCTCTCCTAGGTGCTGTGTTGTTTAAGACGAATAGTAGGGTTTTTTAACATTCACAGAAACTCATTCAGAAAACCTTGTACTAGCAGAGAATGCACATTTTGTCTAAATTGCTGATGTGAAGAAAACTGAGCAAATCAATTAAGTATTAGTAAATGTGAGGCCTCTGTTGCCTGAGGAGAGGAAAATTGATGGCACTACAATTTGGTGAAAAACCCCAATGGAAAAGCAGTATTTCCCAGATATGCAAAGCAGAGTGAATCACTTTGTGGAAATACGCCTCCTTAGGTCTGAGAAAGCCAAAGAAATCTCTGTAGTTTGTTTAGAACAGCATTGTATGTATTTGTATTTACTTTTCTTTTCCTTTTTTTTCACTTAGAGGACTTGAAGGTTTGAAAACATGCATCAATGTCAAAGTAACCTTCTGTCTAAAAATGTTTGATACTAACATTTATTTAATCTGGGGACCATTCATGGACTATAATTTCACACAAAGACTTCTGCCACATCTGAATTTTGGGTTTCTTGTAACATAAGGTTTTAAAACATTAGACTTTGTCTGATTGGCCACAAAGTTACTGTTTCAGATAAGTTAGAATTTCTTGCTAATTCTTATTATATTCTTAATAATTTGACTGATAATTCTTATCAACTTGGCTGTTTTGTTGATTTCTGATTTGAATTTAATATTAATTCTTAAAGGGCTAAAGTTATTTTTTTTAAAATATCTGTTCCAATTCAATGTGACCTGCAAAAATGATAGCATTTTTCCTTTTTATTTATTTATTTATCTAATTTATCCCCGCCCATCTCCTCCCATCGGAGGCCTCCGGGCGGTTTACAAGTGATTAAAACCAACAGAATAATACAAAAAATAAAATACTATAAAAA
This sequence comes from Candoia aspera, assembly GCF_035149785.1. NCBI lineage: Eukaryota > Metazoa > Chordata > Lepidosauria > Squamata > Candoiidae > Candoia > Candoia aspera. The sequence continues at coordinate 159,892,202 of NC_086154.1, forward strand.
TACTATAAATAGAAATAAAGAATAAAGAATAAAAATCCAAGCGATGAAACATCTAAAACAGTCCAAGTGTGGGAGGAGTGGTCTATAACAACCATCCCCATGTAACTCTATTCCCCTCTCCACCCCAAGCGAGGCAGCAGAACCAGGTCTTCAGACTCCGCCGAAAGGCCAGGAGCGATGGGGCCAATCTCACCTCCGGGGGCAGCATGTTCCACAGGGTGGGAGCTACTGCGGAGAAGGCCCGCTTCCTGGACCCAGCCAAATGAAGTTGTCTTAGAGACGGGGTCCGTAGCATGTTCTCTCTGCACGATCGGGTGGGACGGGTTGATGTAATGGGGAAGAGGTAGTCCCTCAGGTAACCTGGTCCCATGCCATGTAGGGCTTTAAAGGTGATAACCAACACCTTGAATTGGACCCGGAAGCAAACTGGTACCCAATGCAGCTTGCGCAGCAGTGGTGTTACATGTGCCCTTCTGGGGGCACCAAAAACAGCTCGCGCAGCTGCATTCTGGACCAGCTGAAGCTTCCGGATACTTTTCAAGGGTAGCCCCATGTAGAGCGCATTACAATAGTCTATCTGAGAGATAACAAGGGCATGAGTGACCGTTCGAAGGGCCTCCTGGTCCAGGAAGGGGCGTAACTGGTGCACAGCACGTAGCTGCACAAAGGCTCTCCTGGCCACGGCTGCCACCTGCTCTTCAAGCAGGAGCCGTGAGTCCAGGAGGACCCCCAAGTTACGCACCGGGTCTGTCTGGGGCAGTGCAACCCCATCCAGAACCAGAGATGTTAATGTCCTGGATACAGAAGAACCATTAACCCACAGCCACTTGGTCTTACCAGGGTTCAATTGAAGCCTGTTGTTCCCCATCCAGGCCCCCACAGCCCCCAGACACTCGGAGAGGGTGGTCACGGCATCACTTATTTCACCTGGGATGGAGATATACAATTGAGTATCATCAGCATACTGATGATACCTCACCCCATGGTGACGGATGATCTCACCCAGCGGTTTCATGTAGATGTTAAAAAGGAGAGGGGAGAGTACTGATCCCTGTGGCACCCCACAAAGAGGCCGCGGGGCCAATCTCTCCTCCCCTATCAACACCGACTGGGATCGGCCCTGGAGGAAGGAGGTGAACCAGCAGAAGACTACGCCGCCCACCCCCAACTCCCTGAGCCGCCCCAGAAGGATACCATGGTCGATGGTATCAAAAGCCGCTGAGAGATCAAGGAGAGCGAGGATGGATGCACTGCCTCCATCCTGCTCCCACCAGAGATCATCCATAAGTGCGACCAATGCTGTTTCCGTCCCATAACCGGGCCTGAAACCTGACTGAAAGGGGTCTAGATAATCCGTTTCCTCCAGGACCCTCTGGAGCTGCAAAGCCACCACTTTCTCAACCACCTTCCCCAGAAAGGGGAGGTGGGAGACTGGACGAAAATTGTCCAGAACAGTAGGGTCCAGCGATGGCTTCTTGAGGAGGGGGTGTACCAATGCCTCTTTAAAGGTCGCCGGAAACACCCCCTCTCCCAAGGATGTATTAACCATTGCATGGACCCAACCACATGTGACCTCCCGGCCTGCTTTTACTAGCCAGGAGGGACACGGGGCTAGATGGCATGTGGTGGCATTTACTGTCCGTAGGATCCTGTCCACTTCCTCAGGTCCAACAGGATCAAACTGCTCCCAGATTTTTCTTTTATCATCTTGTAAATTCTGATGTAATTTTTCTATTTTGTAAATCCTCAAAGTATTTGTTCTATTGTTTTTTTCTACAAGTAGTCCTCAGGTTATGAACAGCAATTGGGACTGGAATTTCCGTCACTAAGCGATGCAATCATAAAATGTGACATCATGTGACTGCATCACTTAGTGACAGCAATCCTGGCAGTCCCAGTTGCCGTTGTAACCCCAGGACTGTGCAGGTTGTTAAGCAGTAAGAGGCGGGAGTCCCAGGCAAGCAGGCCGACAGGAGAACACACAGGTGCTGTGGGTTGCCATGGGCAGGCACTACGGAGTGTGGGTGGTGCACGGGTACTGCAGGGGGGTGCCGTGGGTAGGCACTATGAAGCACAGGCGAGTGCCACAGGCAGGCACTACCAAGTGAGAGCAGGTGAAAAAGCAGCAAGAGCAGGAGTGACTTCCAACTTCCTGCTGGCTTCCCCATTGACTTTGCTTGTGGGAAGCTGGCCAATCACCCAGATCACGGTCATGTGACTACAGGGACGCTGCGAAGGCCAGAACTCCAAGGACTGGTTGTAAATCCCCCTCATTCATCACTGTCATAACTTTGAACAGTCACTGAATGAATGGTTGTAACCCAAGGACTACCTGTATTTAAGCAAAGTGACACTAACAGTTCAAGGGGCATTTTCCAACAGAAAAATGAAAGAAGAAAAGCACTGTTTTCTAAAGTAAAAAGAAATAAAAAACTGTAAAAAGAGGAAAAAATTAACACACAAATGGCAGTTTCCTATAGCAGAGCAAGGCAGGAACAATTGTGAAAATAGTTTATTCCCCAAATGTTGATGAAGATAATTATGAGCCATCAAGTTGTTGTCAGCTCTTAGTGACCACACAGATAGCCTTCATATGTGGGGAGGTAAAGGTAAAGGTTTCCCTTGACGTAAAGTCCAGTCGAATCCGACTCTAGGGGGCGGTGCTCATCTCCGTTTCTAAGCCTTGGAGCCGGCATTGTCATAGACACTTCCGGGTCATGTGGCCAGCATGACGACTCGGAACGCCGTTACCTTCCCGCCGAAGCGGTACCTATTGATCTACTCACATTTGCATGTTTTCGAACTGCTAGGTGAGCAGGAGCTGGGACGAGCAACGGGAGCTCACCCCGCCGCGCGGTTTCGAACCGCCGACCTTCCGATCGACAGCTCAGCGGTTTAACCCGCAGTGCCACCGCGTCCCTTTCATATGTGGGGAACTCAGGGAGAAAATCTATTTCTAACTTCATGTGCACACTCCAGGCTATTTTAGCAAGTGAGAGGAGCAACCATTACAGATAATCCCCATCAATCAAGAAACGATGTCATGGTTTGTTGAATGCTTGTCTATGGCTATTTTTTCCTAGTTCTTTCCAAGGGGAAGTAGTCAGGATACTGGGTTTGCAGAACACAGCTTAAAGAAAGGAGTTACTGGGCACATTCACCACTAAACCTTGCTCAGTCACAGCTATGTTGTGAACATTCCCTCTGTCTTGGATTACTTCTACAAATGGTCCTTGCATCTATTTTAATCTTTACCAGTGCTCCATAATGGAAGAATGATAATGAATATAATGATGATGATGTAAGTATGGAAATTTTCATCTTTTCAGTTTTGCTTGGTGAGAAAGTACATTTATAAAGTATCCAAATACCAGTAGATTAAACTGACTGAAAAATTGTGATTGATTTATTAAACTTATTTGGAGCATTATCTATCAGTAATTTCTTACCTGCATATGTAGCGGCAGACTGCTGTAAAGACTGAAGCTGTCCTCTACTGCAGCCATATTTCTTAGCAACATCCTTTAAAGGAACTTCATTTATTAAGTCCAGGAGAGCCAAGCTTGTAAAAAATCTGTATTAATAAAATTAATTAAGATACAATGATGTGATATTCTATCTGCTATAAAAGAAAAGTGAGCAAACAGGTATTTGGTAAAGAGGAAGAGAAAAACAGGAAGAAAAAAGTAAGACAACTGTATCCTGGGTGACTTTTCTCTGTAGGGTGAAACAGGTGGACATTATAAAGGTGCCAAGAAAATAACTTTTGAGTAATAATTACTTATTCATTGATTGTTTCCTGCTAAGCAAGCAGACATTGCTGCAAATGACAGACAAGCCTTGGGGCACTGTCATACAGCATATCATATATTAGTAAATACTTAATTCCTGAGTCATTACCTTTTGTGGATAGCCATTTGCCTATATTGCTTCTCTGTTTTAGTGATGATGTTGCCTTTCACAGAACAGGCCAAAAAACTTTCTTCAATCCCCACAAGTTGTGCTACTCTTCTCAGTGAGGAAGGCAACTTCTCCCACAAGCAAAAGAATTGGTACCAATCTATTTTGGCCCAGTCTTCATAAACAGGAGTGACCTAAAAAAAAAAAATCCCCCCAAATTGACTGAGTTTTCAAATTACAAGATTTTATTTTCTTTGGAAAAATGCTCAACATTTTTTCACAATAAAAAGAACTGGGTCTTATGTTGACTGAAATTGTGTTTTACTATTATAAGCCCTAACTTAGCTCTAGGAGGGTAATACATAATATTCACATGAGATTGCTTTGCTTTTTAATTAATCCCTCTGCTAGCTTATGGGGGGGGGGGAGGAAGGATTGTTCTATTCCAGTTAGAGTGTGTGAGTTTGCTGAAGCACTGTGTGTTGACTGGGCAGTGTATCTGCAGCCTTGCACTTGAATGAGGCTCTGACCAAGAGATAATCTAAACAGGCATAGAAATTAATCAAATTTGCCCACTAGGACAAATAATCTTGCAGAACACCCATGCAGCTGATTCAAGACCGAACAGGAGTCCTCTGATCTGGAATCATGTATTGTAGGTGAATCTGAGGAATCTCCAGTGTGCAAGTACATATATTCTTCCAATAGATCCATTAACACTAATACGTTGTCTCATAAGATGGCTTCAGCGTCTCCATTCTGAACCTCCAGTTCAATGCTTTAAGGTTCAGTATTGCCCTACACTCCCCTGTTCGTCTTTAGAATGGTGAATAAAATGGAGAATTCTCTTCATAGGGTTTTTTTTGATGCTATTGCTCTATGGTGCATCTTGGCTTTCAGACAAGAGTTGAATATATTTGATAGACATATTAACTCTAATCTAGTACTGTCGTAAACATGTTAACACACACACACACACACACACACACTCCCCTACCAAATAAAGACTGTGCAGATCATTCTCTAGAACAAAACTCTTCATTGCTCTCTGGAGATCATCAAAAATTTCTAATGCTGCTGTTGGGGAAAAGGAGGAAAACAGTGTAGCAGAGCCAAGATGTGTAGGATGATATATTTCTGTCAAGAGAAAAATGAGGCATTTATTATCATATGTAAGTGCAGCTACAGCATATATAAATGATAACCAATAAGCTAAGCCAGGGCTAAGCAGTTTTTTTTCATCACTGACTGGAGACTCAAGAAACTCACATTTGGATGATAGTAATGCTGAAAAAGTTTGCCTTAAAAATACATTTTTTCTAAGTACAACTGGTAAGAACGAATTATGCCACCTGCATTTAGCAATACAGACTAGGAAGGGAAGGCATAAACACCACTCCTATTTCAACTCAACAATCCCTGAGAAGGCAGCGTGTTTTACCAGACAATTATGAAAAAGCAGGAAAAGCAGAAATGATGAAAGACAGGATTTCTGTTTGTGCAAAGTAGACACAGAGTCAGGAAATACTGTATTTGAATAACTTGAAACCTTCGGGGCCAGACGGATTGCTTTCTAGAACACTGAAAGAACTTGCTTAGAATTTCTATCTATCATCTTTGAGCAACCCTGGCAAACAGGCCAAGTATGAAATGACTAATGGAAGGCAAATACTGTCCCTACCTTCCAGAAGACGGAAAGAACTACAGATCGGGCAACCTGACACTGGTACCTGTTAAAATTCTGTAGTTCTTTAAGTAGCAAGCTGTGTAATCACTCATATGGGATCTATACCTCATCTCTTTTGCTCCTGAGTGGGAAAACCCTGTGACCCAGGATGGCTCAGCGCCATGACAAAGGCTCTTTCCTCCGTTGCTTTTAGAAGACAGCAATCTGGTTCACAGTAGAAGGCAAACTGTTATGATTATTAAAAGGGTAACATTACTGTACAGGCAAATAACTTGTTTTTCCTATATGTAGTGTCAATAAGGGCATATACACGTGAGAGTAACAAACCAACCAATTGACAAATAGAGGAACCATATCATCCAATAGTTTTGTGAGAGACATGGCAGCCATGAATACATGACTGCATGCTTCCTGTAGAAGACATGTGATTGCCCCAGGTCAGCTGATAATGGACAATATTATTACCATGGAGGGTAATGGTACATTTCATGTGTCTTACAACAGTCACCCCAGGCATAGCTCTTCCAAAGAAAGCCACTAAGTAGAACATTTACATGGTGTCATGACCTCGTTGCAAGGCACAAAGAGCCTCACAACGTAGATCATGATCATCAAGGAAAAGAGGAAGAAGATAATCAGAACAGGGATTAAAACAAGCACCCAAAGCACCCACACCCATGGACCCATATGCAGCTGAAAAGAAGGACATCGGATGAACAGAGATAAGCCGCACCTGGTGCCCTGGAGGACACACCAGAATCGAGAAGACAAGAGAAGACACCGGGAAAACGCCCAGGCAGCAATCAAGGGTCCCATCAAGAAGGATTGGGACAATGGAGGGTGGAGGAGCCCGGGGTCATACAAGAGGGTATAAAATGGGCACCTCCACACCACACACCCCGTTCCCGTTTTTCGTTCTGTCAGCCATCATTCCAATAAACCAGAAATCCTTAATACCCATTAAGTGAGTCTGTGTCTTATTGCGAAGCGAGACTGACCCTGACACATGGACAGTTTTAACAAATTAGGCCACATCAGTATGAAAGTACATTTATCAAGGTACGTCAGCATATGCTTAATGAAACATTCAGGCTAGTACATCCCAAGCACATGCACTCCAGCACCTAATCTGGATCACTTGCTAAACACGTTATGTCCTATTATTACCAGTTTCCGTGTACTATGACATGAGCCAAATTTTTCAAGGTGAACAGCTATTTTTTTTTACTGATACTAGATGGATTTAACCATGGATTCATCCAAGCATCTATATGACATTGAGTATTCGCATTATTTACATACTACTGATAACTATTAGTCAGTCCTTTTTATCAAGAGTGCCAGAGATCCTTGTTAATGAGCAGTCTAGAATTTTCTGAAGAAAGTAGCAATCTGACTCCACATTTATAAAAGTTTTTTTGAATACATGAGTGATATTTATAATATAATTGTTGATGCAACACTTCAAACAATCCCTGTTAAGAAGGCTTAGTATGCTAATTATATATGCTGATATGGCAAGGGCATATAGGACTACAGAAAAATTCTAAATTCTGTATTGATACAGCTGTATTATCACATGTGACTGTACATCTTAGAAAAAGTGCATCCAACTTGAAAAGATGTAAGATTTTATTGCCATGGTTTCACCTGAAAGAACTGGGCTTTCTACTTAGGAAGTGTAATAGATACACCATTCTTTGGAGCAATAGGCCACCATTTATGTACTTCAAGTCCATACTTAAGGAAAACAACAGAATTGGAAAAAGCGGCCAATAATATCTATCCAGGCTCATTGTGGTATGAAAGCTGATGAAGCTCTGGTTTAGATCAGGGTTTTTTTTCTGAAACCAATGCCTGTAGTTCAAATAGTGTTGTTTCCGACGTAAATCAGCCAAAGCAAGAATGTTACTCTTAAGATCCTGCAATAGAATATCACACAGCAGGTGGCAGCACCTGCTAGCTCAGAAGCTAAGTTTGGCTTAGTTTAGTACAAAGTTTAGTTTAGTTTATTACAAAGTATAGTGTCCTGACTCCCAGGAAACACTCTGAGACAGGGAACTGTTCTCTAATGTTTTATTGCTAATACATAACAGTAATCCTAACAAACTGAACAAGCGTGGGAAAAACCCAGCCATATAAACCCCGCAGGTTAAGGCGGTCCCAATCTGTGCCTCTTGGAATGGCTCACCAATTCCTCAGTGCTACGCATGCGCTTAACAGTCTGGAAAGGAGCCCCCTGCTCGCCATCCTTACTCATGACATATAGTTTAGTACAAAGGCTTGGTTAGTACATGAATGGAAGTCCACCAGAAATTCTCAGGACTGTAGGCTACGTTAGGAAATTTAAAGAAGGCAAGGGCAAACCACATGTCTATTAAATCAGAACTAATCAGGCTAGGGCTTCTGGTGTGAGTCATGGAGACGACAACTGCTGTGAAGATGAAAGACCAGCAAGTAGACTTCGAATCTCTCTAGAGAAAGGGAGAATGGGAGATCGCCCATAAGTGCTCTGTATGGCAGCTCCTTGTGAGGAGACTGTAAAACAGCGGTTTCTTGGTTTCAGCACCAGGAGCCAAGGGAGACAGCATCTTTGCTCTCTGCACCAGCGGAGTCATTCATAAGGACACTAAGCCAGTCAAACTCACTTTCTAATCACATTCAGAAATGTTCAATTTAATCACTTTATGGATATTAGGGACCTTCAAAACCGCAAGCTTAATTTGACACCTGGTGAGTTTTACCTTCTTCAGATTTAAGAAATTTAGAACAGAGACTTAAGAATTTAAAATAATATACAACTGGCAAAAAGCAAAAAAACAAAACAAAACAAAAAACAGGAGGGATTTTGATGTAAAAAAGATTTAAGCAGATCGGGAGACCAGAGAGATTTGGAATATTGGTTATTTTTGCTGTAAGATTTTAAAAACAAGTATATAATTAAATAATATACTCATGGGAAACAACTGAAACAGAACTAAACCCACATTAGGAACAGAGGCTTGATGAAAGTTACAAATGGACACTAGAGGGGACTTAAGGACCAGGCAGAAAAGAGTTCAAATGGGTAAGCTGGCTATATTTTTTTCTTATCTTAAAGAGTTTTTTGAAACATGGGCTGAGATTTAAACACATGATATCTCAGAAAGGAGAAATATATAGATTTCAATAGATAAACTTTTAGAAGATGATGAGAAAAACTTTAAAAAACTTTTACCTGACATAGACGTTATAGAATTTGAAAGCATGGAAGACAACAAAATTGAGATTACCAAAATGGGAATAAAAAAGACAAACCAAGAAAAGGCTTTGGACATGGAACAGCTGCAACAAGAAATCCTGGATGATGCCTCTTTATAGGATTTACAAAGTAGGCTGGTGAAAACTTTGAAGGGTCCTTTTAAATGCCAAAGAGTGATTGAAAGATCAAATCCTGTGATGCCAAGATTTGGCATCACAGGTGGTCAAGATTGTACAGATGAAAAAGAAGGAATATAAAGTTGGACAATTTGACCAGGGATAAACTATTTATTTGATATTTCTGGTAACTCCTAATGGATTTTTTGCTGAACTAGGACTGAAAAGATGATTATTTCTGGATTTCGTATAGATAAAAGTTAGGCTATGGGGAGGTTATTTTTTTCTTTTGTAACTTTAAAAGAGGGTGAAAAGTTACTATATTAGCTTATGCTCAGTGTGATGAAGGTTGGAAGCCACTTCTTTATTATTTGTTGTCTTTTTTTCCTTTTTCTCTTCTACTTTTTCCTTTTTTCCTCTGCATCTTCTGAATTTTTTTCTTCTAGTTTAGTTTGTATTAGTTTTTACTATGTTTATTAAAAACTTCAATAAAATTATTATTAAAAAAACAACAAAAAATCTAATCAGGCTCTAATTAACATGGGAATACATTGTCTGAATAGGGCCATAAATACAGATAGTCCTTGTTTAGTGACTGCCCTGTTTATTCAAAGTTATGATGGCACTGAAAAAGTAACTTTATGACTGGCCCGAACACTTATGACTGTGCAGCATCCCTGTGGTCGCCCAATCAAGATTCAGGCACTCACAACTGCTGCGCATTTACGACCATTGCAGCATCCCCTGGTCACATGACAGCCATTTGCACACTTCACAGCTGGCTTCTGACAAGCAGAGTCAATGAAGCCAGCAGGAAAATCACAAGTCACGGTCACATGATGTCTCACTTAAAGAACATGGGGGGCTCACTTAACAATTGGAGAAGTGAGGTTGTAAGCCCATCATGGTCATGTGGCATCTCACTTAATAACTGCGCCGCTTAGCGATGGAATTGTCAATCCCAATTGTGGTTGTTAAGCGAGGACTACCTGTACATAGCTATTGGGAATACTTTCATTTGGATTCTTACACTAAGCAGAGGGTTGGACTCAATGGCCTAAATAGTTCCTTCCAACTCTCATGTTTTTATCACATCTTGGCAAAAGCCATGAAACCGAACAGTGGAGATAACTGAAAACATGCCTCTTTTTCCATCTATGTCCTGCTTTAAAGAATTTTGTCAGAGTTTGCAGCCCACCAGCCAAGCATGGAGAGACTACTTGCCTTCGAGAGTAGGGTTCACCAGTATTGAAAGGGAGAATAGCTACTGTGCTATACCTTCTTAGCCTAAAGTAAATTAACTAGATGTAATTCATTGTAGGAGAAGAGCCATGTTAGTCTATGATGGCGAAAGTTCAGAAGTCTGGTAGCACCTTTTCCAACTAATCACTTTTATTCAAAGGCATAAGCATGAAAACTAATGCAGTTTAATAAAATGTGTTAGTTGGAAAAGTTGCTACCAAACTCCTTCTGATAAGTTCTAAATCAGTGAGATTTATTTCTGATTAGACATTTATTAGCTTGCAGACATTTATGCAGACATGTATGTATGTTATTACAGACATGCACTAGATTGTAAATTGGATTACCATTTATTTATTGTAATCTGGAAGTATGGTTACTGTAAAGTACCACAAATGTTCAAATCAAATCAAATCTTTATTACAGTCAAAGACCAGCATCACAAATGTTTCCTGATCTATATTTCCTTACTTATAGTTAAAAATACACAATTCATACACCAATTAGCATTTTTACCTTTGCCCACATCTGATACCGAAATCATGATGAATTCCTTCTCAAGCAACCACTTCACACAAGCCTCAATAGCTCCATCACACATTTTCTCCTGCTCTCTCCTACAGTCCTGGAAGTCTCTCAGACTAGCTGCGAGGAGTGTACAGGATGCATAACTCTGGATGTCTTCTGAAGAGCTAGCTACTCCACTTACTATGATCTATCAGAATAAAAGGGTAATAAATGTACTTGAAAAAAATATAAATGACTTTTGAAAGTTACCTTCTTAGGTTGGTGCACATATCAGGAATAGTTGTGAATAGTGCATACATTTCAAACACAGACATGTCTTCAAACATGTATTTATCTCTGTAATTGTGTAAATCAATATCCCCTTCAGGATGAACAAATATTCTATCTATCTATCTATCTATCTATCTATCTATCTATCTATCTATCTATCTATCTATCTATCTATTTGATTTTCCTTTTACTCTCTGTAATCTAGAGACTGTTGGTAGGTTACATCATAACCATGGAATGTCCATAGTATAAATATTTTTATAACAGTAAGTAATAATTGAAGCATGGATAAAATCATAAAACAACCAATCAAAAAGTGATGTAACTAGAAGGTGATATCCAGGCCCCTCTTAAACAGATCTGTATTTAATAATTTCCTGAATCCTAACAAGTTAGGATCTGGTAAGATTTCAGGGGACAGTCAGTTCTATAGCACTGGCGCTATCACAGAAAAATTATGTTTGCAGGCCTCTATCCCTAATCTCCGGAAAGTACCAACAGATCTTCCCAGGAACTCCACATTGAAAATTCTCTTAAACTCTAACTGAATTATTGGCCTGAGAAGAAGACTATAACTTTATCAGTAACTATACCTCATTTCACTGCTTTGAAAACTATCTGACAACTTTAAAATCAATCTTTGAGAAGTGCTTTAACTCGACTATAAACGCAGCAATAAATGAAGGGAGATCAAAAAGCACCTTCTATAATGTTCACTACTAACTTTCAATAGTAAAGGCTATAGTTAATCTTGCCTGTTCTGCTGCCAAATGTCGAGAGAAATTTCTCCATGCTGGTACCTGTAGCTAGGGCCATACAGTACTGCTTTAGTTTATTTATTGTTTTATTATTACTATAAAAATTACTGTGTAATTTTTGTTTATTTATTTTATTTATTTTTCAAATTTGTGCTACCACCCATCTCCCCCCAAAGAGGGACTCTGAGTGGTTGTATGTAATTTTTGTTACAGCATAAATGCTATACAAATAAAAATAATAGATTCATACTGATTCAAAGAATGATATTATCATAGAATATAAGAGTTGGAAGGGACCTTAAAGATTCTTTAGTCCAACCTCTGTCCCTGGCAGGTATCCAGAGTTGATAATACAGTTTCAAAATATGTTTCAAAATGAACAGACACCTAAATATGGTCCATAAATGGAGCGGTTTCACCATCCCTTTCTTTACATGAGCAGCTCCTTTGTCACAGAGATTATATTGTCAGACGAGTGAGACTGAATTTATGCTTAAGGCAATTTGAAGAGGAGGAAGAATTTCTACAAACACATTCAGCAGCTTCACAGAAACAATGCAAAACCTTGTAACAAATAATAATATTTACGTTATGAGCAATGTTTCAATCATCCCATTTTTATTTTATTTATCAAATTTGTCACCGCCCATCTTCTCCCACCAGAGGAACTCTGGGTGGTTTACAGTAAAAAAAACCCCATGTATTACATACCTCAAGAATTGCCCGTAACATACTGGAAGAGATCCCTTCTCCCTTGAGGCTGAGCAAACAGCTACACACTGGCTTCATACCACCATGGAGAAGAGCAATTCCTTTTGATTTTTCAGAGGGCTTACACACCAAAATACTCTCACCTATTAACACACAATATCTTAAGTTAGAAAAAATTACATTGGTTTAACAGTGTTTCCATACATAAATAATATTAATTTGACTACCTACAGTAGCTCAGATGGCTGCAAGCATATTTATCCAGGACCTGGCCACCATTATTAAGAAGCAGACATATATTTGCTAATTTACACTCTTTGTTCCCTGACTATAGCATATTTATTTACTTTTATATAAAAAAAGTACTTCTGCTGAGCATGCTGTTCAGTATTTCGATAAGCAGAACATGGAGAACAACAACAAACTTACTTGGATTTTGGACTGATCTTAGCGTGCATACTATTATGGCTCAAAATTAGGGTTGAAACTTGGGCATTGTAAAACCAGTAAAACATTTATTATCTGACTATTTTTCTAATAATAGCACTGATCTGGCTGTCGTTTCTTAACAGAAAGAATACATGACACTGTCCTATCAAATACAAGGGGGATTCAGTGGAGGGGGAATCACACAAAAGGACTATCAATGGAAACCACATGCTCTCAAAGACCTGCTCATGGAAAATGAAGTGACTGATGCTTGCTTTCCAGGAATGAGTAGGATGGGAAACAAAGCAGGGTATCTGTCAATTAGGGAAGTGGACCAAAAGCATTACTCAGTAGAATGGACTATAGAATAATTAACATCACTGTTTCATATAAGATTTGTTTTCTAACAGCTACTAAAATAATTCTTTTGTTTGTTATTGCAATAATTCCATACTTATATAACTGACCCACTGTGCAATGGCTTTTTTAAAAATCTGAATCCTATATAACAAACAAGCAATAACTGCAAATTGGTCTTTCAGATCCTTGTTCAGTGACTTCCACCACACTCGAAAGTAGTGGATCAATTCTGTATTTCTGCATACAGTGTATTTGGTGTTATCTTAATATGCTTGTTCTTCATTGTATATAGTTCTAACTAAAAGTGTAGTCTTTAAGCTATATGATTTTAAACTACTTCTTTAGTGCCAATTTAATAATAGAAACTTGTTTTCTACTGTAAAGAAACCATGGCACATCTGTTATTTTAATCGTTTTCTTTGCCCTTGGACCATTATAGAATTGTAGTAAAACACCCTTTCTACAACTTTCTGGGCCATCTGATGCATCTTATAGACTGCATCCTAGGAAAGTTTATCCTACAAGTGTTTTGGACTTTAAAGTATCCTAAGACTCACCGCTGTCTATTTGTAAATATAAACAGATAAAGGGCTCTAAATGCATTTACCTATAGTATCTACTCCTTTCCTTCCAGCTCTTCCAGCCATTTGTCTGTACGTCAAGATATCCAGCAATCTGCTACCAAATACAGGAGTTCGAATAATTACCCGACGTGCGGGAAGATTTACCCCTGAAGAAAGTGTAGAAGTTGCTATTAAAACTCGTAGGACACCTTGACGAAAAGCTACTTCAATGATGTCTCGTTCATCAAATGTCAGACCTGAAAAGCAGTTTAAGATAAATATGTTTTATGTGTTTAATATGTACCACTTTTCATTTTCATTAAAAATCTTAATTAGTTTACAATAAAATGGTAAAAAGGATAATTAAACTTATCAATAACAAGTGAAAAAAATTAAGCATCAGAGCAGACACCGGGGTAGTTTGCAATACTGGTAAAGAAAAGGAACAAAAGCTATCTTCTCTCCAACTGGGAGCCTCCCTGCTCTCGATCGTGAGCTCATTCCAAAACAAAGAACAGCCTCCTCTGTACAGCTGCTATCTGAGCAGAGGTAACTCTTGGCATCCTCAACAGCACATTTTGTTCACTGTTACAGTCAAAAGCCCACAATATATACTTAAAAAGCATAAAAACACAGACAAAAACTGCTTATATCAACTAAGATAAAAATGAAAAAATACAGACCTTTACCAAAATTAGGCACTCTAAATTTTCCTAACCAGGAAATGTTTGAGGCAAATGTTAGTGCAAAACTTTGCCACACTGTTGGAGATGCCCAATATTTGGTCTTAAAAGAAATATAAGAAACAGAATTTGAATTCCCTGTCTGGAGAACAACTCCTCCCTTCCTTTAATTTCAAACATACCTGAAAAATCCCTTTTTGTTGTTCTTAACATCCTTCACTAACCTCAACTCATTCTGAAGTTTAGCTTTTCTGAGACCATCTATACATTCAGAACTACTTCTTTGTACTTTCTTTAGTGACATATCCCTCTTTCCATTCTCTATGTATGTCCTTTTTAATTTGTAGATTTTCACTAAGGATTTTTCAAACCACATTGGCTTTTGCTATTCTCATTTTTTTTTCTTTTTAGGATTTCCTTTTGTGCCTTTAATATCACTCTTCTTTAACAGCCATCTAGCTTTTCTTGCTTTTACAAACAGCTTTTTGTGCATGGAATCCTACTTAATAGTGCTCTAACTTCATTCAAATGTATCATCTTGAAGTACATACAGTACATAAACAACAATTTCTCTTAGTATCAACAAATCCAACATTATATGGTCCTTTCTGCTTAAAATTCCTACACTTTTCTAGTGGTTAGCATCAAGTCAAGAAGACAGTTGATCCTTCTCTGCTTCCTGCATATTCCAGCTTAAAGTTGAACTGATGCAAGATGGTAAATTCCACTGGTTTCCAGCCTCTCATCCAGCAACCTCAGACCTGATTTTAAAAGAAGAAAACCCTTTTCTAACTAGCAGAAATGGAGGAATTTGGGGGAAACTGCTTGTGGCATTCATGCCAAAATCGTTGTGATTCTGCTGAGATGTTGATTCCGTGCCTTGGAAGTTGTCAATCTTGTGAAGACCAGGTGGCGTTAAAACAAAAGTCACTAATGGTGATATTTTATTAGTTCTTCTGGTTAGTTTAACTCAGATGCTCTTAACAGTGCTACCAAGTTCATTTCCTTGGATTTCTCTTCAGATGTGAATATTTTTAACATACAAGGCAACTCTTCCTCAATTTCTGTTACTTCTGTGCTATTTGAACAAGTTGATTCCTTCAATTGCTCTATTCTAATAATGAGAATTCTCCAACCATGTTTTAGTTCATCTCCTCTTCTTTATTGTATCTCCATACTTAGAGTCTTATTATATAGACAACAATGGCCACAAGTTTATGCAACATTTTTCATTCATTTAGGGGCTTCATAATCTCAGCATAATTACTCCCTCATTTCCTTCTACATGAACAGGAGTTTATCTGAAAAATTTACTTCTAGTTTTGTCTCCAATCAGCACAGCATACAATTTAAGGCCTACAGATCAAGTTTAATGTGTTTTAGACAAACACATTCTTCTCCATCTTTATGTGGTACAACCATGCTAGAAATCTCACTCTATATATACACACGTTGATAAGTATGATAACAAAAAGCATACCAGCATGGTGAAAAGCAACTCCCCATTTGACAGTCCGGTGAAGCACACTGTCCAAGCCAGAAGGAGACCGCTTTAACTGAATCAGCAACTTTTCTATCCCTTCCATGCATAGTGTAACTGGTGAAAGGGTCGACATCTTTTGAAGACCTTCAGATAGGAAAACAGTCTTAAAACCTTGTGTTTTGTCTCCAAGTCCCTTCTCTTCTTCAATCCTTTACTCTTGACTTACTCTTTTGTTGAATACTGCAGAACTCCCTAGCAACGATGTCTGCTAATTTCTCACACCAGTTCTTTGTTGGGCAGAATACCAGAACTGAATGGCCATTCTGAACTGTCTCATAACACAGAGTCACCACGTGGTCCTCATCTCCCTAAACAATTATAGAAAATGACAATTACATGTTAGGGCTATGGAAATAATGTGGGAGGATTTTCTGTTGTGGTAACACTTCAAATGAAGTATTGTTCCATGTTAACTGCCATTAACATTATTTAAGTAAAAACAACAACAAATCTAATGGTACATTAAGAAGGAAAATGTGTATCCGTAAATAATACATTATAAGTAACCACAATAAGGGACGCGGTGGCGCTGCGGGTTAAACCGCTGAGCTGCTGAGCTTGCCGATCGGAAGGTCGGCGGTTCGAATCCGTGTGACGGGGTGAGCTCCCGTTGCTAGTCCCAGCTCCTGCCAACCTAGCAGTTCGAAAACATGCAAATGTGAGTAGATTAATAGGTACCGCTTCGGCGGGCAGGTAACGGCATTCCATTTAGTCATGCCGGCCACGTGACCACGGAAGGGTCTACGGACAAACGCCGGCTCTTTGGCTTGAAACGGAGATGAACACCGCCCCCTAGAGTCGGACACGACTGGACTTAATGTCAAGGGAAACCTTTACCTTTAAGTAACACAATATATAACATTTACATTGAAATGTAATCATAATTATCATTTTTTCAAGGTGACTTGGAAGAATTTCAAAAGTGGGGATTGAATGATCATGTGTTGCAACTGCTAAGCAATTAGACTTAGTGATTTCCTGGATTTTTTTTTTTAAATTATCATTAATAGGTTGACTATTTCACCTACTGCCGTATTTGGATCTACTTTCTTACAAGTCAGTCTATATTGCAGATTGGAAAACTAATAAAAATAATGATTGCATTTCAAAATGTATATTTTGGGGGTGGGGGACTGCAAACCTCAATGATATACTAAAAAATTCTGCTCCTGAGCTGCCACTCCCCATATCTCAGCATAAAATGCATCCAGAATAAAGCCTCTAGTGATGTTCTAAGTTTTTGGTAGGAACATATGGAAAGATAAAAAGTGCTGTATCAATCTGTACCGCCTTACAGAGCTTTGAATCTGGGATCATTAGATAATATGCTTAGACATTTCCACAAGGGTGGGTGCTGTTGAGAAATAAAACAATATTAGAATTAGAAAGACACAACCTGAGGTTTGGATGGCATGGCTTTTTATGGTATGACAAAGTAAATATAGACTTTAAAAATCATTACTAGGAGTGCCATACTAAGAATATGGAATGGATATAATCCCAGGCTGTGCCCAAAAATGCCTTCATTGGTTTCAGCACAAAAAGCATTTTACAGAAAAGAAACAACAGGCAAAGAGAAATGGTTAACGTATCAAGATTTTCTAGGACAGGAACACGGAGAATTTAAGATGAAGTCAAGAGAACAACTGACTGGAGAGGGATTTAGTTGTCAATGGTTTTCATATACATAATTAAGAAAGAGATTTAATTAGATACAAAAGTAATTGGAACTGAACATAAAACAGAATTTGAAACTGAATTATGTACAAATGATGAATATGTGATTGCTAAGATGTATAAACTTTTGCTGAGATTTGAAACAAGAACAAGTCAAAGAGTGCATGATTTAGGTCATAATATACAGATAATATACAGATGGACCAATGGGACAGAAAGTGGTTAAAAGGACTGAAATTCACATTGTGTTAGAATTGAAGAGAGAACTTTTACAAAATGATGTACTGTTGATATATGGCACCAGAGAAATTATCTAAGATGTATAAAGGTACTTCTGATATGTTTTGGAAATGTGGAAGACAGGAAAGTCATTTTATTTTATTTATTTATTTATTTATATATTCAAATTTTGTCACTGCCCATCTCAATCAAAGAACAACTCTGAGCGGTTTACAATAAAACTAAAATCAATACAGGTTAAAATACAATAAAAACAGCATTCTTAAATAACAATATAAATATAAACATAAATATAAAATCCAAGATGGGGATGTTAAAAAGTTCTTAACTAAATTCACGTAATTCATGGGGGCCTCTTCATGGAGCTAACCACCCTCAGGATTGATTACCCTTTACCATGCATGGTGGACTTGTGAAAAAGCAGAAAAAGATTGGATACAAATACATATAACGATACAAAGATTTTAAAGACTAATATTCAGATGAAACCAGAACTTTTTTACTGGGACTTATGGATAACCAATTAGAAAAGACCTATGGAAGATTGGTTTTGTACATGGTAATTGAAGTGAGACTATTATATGAAGAAAGATGGAAAAATACTGAAATATCCGCAATGGAGGAATGGATTGTGAAGATGGCAGAAATCGCAGAAATGGCAATATTGACCTAGAAAACTCTTACAGACTTTTTGCTGAAAATGAAAAAAAATGAACTGGTGATTTATGGGTTTTCTGATTAAAGACTATATATCATGAGATTCTGATGAGCTGTCCAGACTCTAAAACAATGAACCCAAATATTTTGTGACCAGTAGGCTTGTTGGCGCAGAGTCCTCAGAGCTAGGTGGTATATGAATTCATGTATGTATAAATAAACAAATAAGAATAGGAAAAGAATTGCCCATTGGCCTATTAAGTACTAAAATTTGCTTAAAACAGGACAGGCATATTAATATCCATATTATGTTGGCATAATTTTATATAGAAAAATAGCATGCATTGAACTAAATTTTAGTACGGGCAATTACCTTAATATGCAGTTCAGGTTGAATTTCTCTCACAACTGCATTTGAAGAGTCATAAATCTTGCTGCCAATTTTCACATGTTCCACAAGGGGTACTGGACGGAAGTCTGTGTGGTACAATTCTGCATTTAGCCAGGAAGCCAGAAGATCCAAGTTAGGAAGGGTGGCACTCATGCCTATGATTTGTATTTTGTTACAAAGAGACCCTTCCATGATTTGTCTGCAGGAATAAACAAAACTATTTTGAATTCTGAAAACTAATTCCCCTGCATAATTAATTTATAAAATGTATTAATCTAAGTTGTGATGCTAAATAGTTTTAAAAAATGAACTCAACAATTATTACATAACTGATAGGAGAGCGTGGATAGTGGAGATGTATTTATTTATTATGTCAATTTATATAGCTTCCCATCTTGCAATTACAACTCTGGTTGGCAAACATTGTGTTAAAAACAAAAACAAAATCAACAATTACTACATTTGATCTTAGCCAAAAAGCCGAGAAGCGATAAATCAACAATTACTAATAAAATAATATTGCCCAGGAACAAACCCAACTCAACCACCAAAAAAACAAACAAACCAG
This sequence comes from Candoia aspera, assembly GCF_035149785.1. NCBI lineage: Eukaryota > Metazoa > Chordata > Lepidosauria > Squamata > Candoiidae > Candoia > Candoia aspera. Next base: position 159,911,766 of record NC_086154.1, read on the forward strand.
AATCACACTGACAGCCTCACCCAACCTCCAGACCTCATGCCTAAAGGAACATCCAGTCCTCAAGAACTTAGGAAATGCTAGCAGGGTCAGAGCCATGCAAATCTCAGGGAATATGGTGTTCCAGAGGGCATGCACTACAACAGAGAAGGAATGCTTCCTGGGGCCCTCCAGATGGCAGTTTAATATAGAGAGCCCAGACCATACCCAGTCTATCGGATGTAGTGGGCAGAAACTACCAGAGAGAGGTAGTCCTGAAAATAGCTTAATCCCATATCATGAGGGGCTTTATAGGTGAAAGCAGGGCCTTGATTTTTTAAAATGTTTTTATCCTGCCTTTATTATTTTTATAAATAATTCAAGGTGGGGAACATACCTTCCTTTTCCTATTTTCCCAACAACAACCCTGTGGGGTGAGATGGGCTGAGAGAGAGTGACTGGCCCAAAGTCACCCAGCCAGCTTCCATGCCTAAGGTGGGACTAGAATTGCACTCAGAAGTACCAAGGTGCACACGTAACTGCCTGCACTGCCGCAATCTGGATAGGTTGCAGCTTTTGAATGATCTTCAAAGGCAGCCCTATGTAGAGTGACCGTAGGTGGAAAACTGGAGGTCTCAAACTTCCTCTCCCAAAAGCTTTCTGACCCAGCCTACCTAGTGGTTTGGTAGTTCCCCCTACCGTTATACAAGTTCCACAGAGCAACTCATCTGGCATCCTCTGCCAAACCCTGATGTAAGAAAGGATGAAACAGATTCTTTAACAAGGCTGGGTTAGATGGATAGACTTCCCCGCCAGAAGTCCTCATTGTGGTGGAGAGATGTTCCTGGGAGGGCTTTGCAAAGAACACTAGGATTGTATGCTAAGAGCATATAATCCCAGCAGGGTGACCCATGGCATGGAGGTAATTCCAGCTGCCCAGCTAAAGCAAGCAGCCATCTATACTGGGCAGCAGTGATACAGGAAAGTCCCAAGAGGGACTTTGAGCAGTTTACAACTTCCTGGGAGAAGGCAACAGTATACCACTCTTTTATTTTACCAAGAAAACAACTTAAATAGATAAAGCAATTAACAATATAATGCTGGATGATAAACCCCTTGGGTCAGATAGCACTCAGCATGCCACTGAGGAAGAGCTAAGGATCTTTTGGAGTACTAATGGTGTTTATGACGTGGCTAGATTAAAGCCCTTCAGATATCTAGTTGCTGATGCTGCCACGCAAGAAAAGAAAATCTGAAGCTGCAAAGACAGAACTACAGTGGGAACATGGAACATATTGTAAGAAGCATAAACATGGGAAAGCTCATCATGGTGAAAATTGACTAAATATTGACATTTTAAGTATCAGCAAATTGAAAGGATTGGAATTGGACACTTTCAGTAAAACAATCATACTGTTTATTACTCAGGACACAAAAAAACGAAGGAATGATGTTCCGTTCATATTCAGGAAGGATATAGCAAGAGCAGTACTTGGATATAATGCAATCAGTGAACAAATAACATCAATTTGACTTTGCAGTCATCCCATTAATATGACAATGATCCAGATTTATGCTCCAACCACTGATGGAAAAGAAGAGAAAGATGCTGAGTTTTATAATCAAGTTCAATTTGAAATTGACAAACATGCAAGCAAGATATGCTGCTGGTGGTTGGAGACTAGAACACCAAAGTTAGAAATAGTAAGGAGGAAAATGTAGTTGGACTGTATAGCCTAGGAAACTGAAATGAAGCAGGAGAATGACTTATTAGTTTCTGCCAATCTCTTCATTTCTAACACAATCTTCAAACAACCAAAGCAACGCCTATATATATGGACATCACCAGACACAGTACAGAGAAATTAAACTGACTATATTATTGGTACAAGGAGGTGGAAGAGGAAATCAGTTTGTTATTGTGGATCTGATCACAAACTGCGAGTTCCAAGTTAAGCTAAAGTGGAAGAAGAAAATCAACCAGTTTCCATGATATGATCTTGACCATGTACCCAACATCTTCAAGTAAGAAAAAGAAGTCACTTTGAAGTCCTAAACTTTACTGATAAGGAACCAAGGTTTTATTTCAACTATGAAATAAAATCAAGGAAGATGTTAAAGATGAATGTGAAACAAGATGGCCAAAGACCATGAAACAGAAGAAAGTAAACTGGATATCGGAACAAATGGAAATTGCTAAGAAGAAAAGTCAAAGACAAGAAACACAAAGATCATAGAAAGGATGAATTTCACAAAATTGTTAGAAGAGACAAGAAGCAGTACTACGACGACATCTGTCAAGGCACTGAAGCTGGAAACAGACATGGAAAAATAAGGGAAGTCTTCAAAAAGATCTATGAAGTCAGAAGGAGGCTCCAACTATGAATTGGTAAGCTAAAGGACACCAACTGACACATAGTAATTGATTCAAAGAAGATCAAACAAAGAAGTACATAGAAACTCTGTACAGTAGAGATGTTAAAAGATATTCCCTCTAGTACTAGAAGCATGCTCAAGATCCTGCAAGGTAGACTTCAGCAATTCATGGAGCGAGAATTGCCAGATGTACAAGCTGGGTTTAGAAAAGGCAGAGGAACTAGGGACCAAATTGCCAATATCCGATGGATAATGGAAAAAGCCAGGGAGTTTCAGAAAAACATCTGTTTCTGTTTTATTGACCATTCTAAAGCCTTTGACTGTGTGGACTATAACAAATTGTGGCAAGTTCTTAGTGGTATGGGGATACCAAGTCATCTTGTATGCCTCCTGAAGGATCTGTATAACATAGCAACAGTAAGAACAGACCACGGAACAACGGACTGGTTTAAGATTGGGAAAGGAGTATGGCAGGGCTGTATACTCTCACCCTACCTATTCAACTTGTACGCAGAACACATCATGCGACATGCCGGGCTTGAGGAATCCAAGGCTGGAGTTAAAATCGCTGGAAGAAACATTAACAATCTCAGATATGCAGATGATACCACTTTGATGGCTGAAAGTGAAGAGGAACTGAGGAGCCTTATGATGAAGGTGAAAGAAGAAAGTGCAAAAGCTGGCTTGCAGCTAAACCTCAAAAAAACCAAGATTATGGCAACCAGCTTGATTGATAACTGGCAAATAGAGGGAGAAAATGTAGAAGCAGTGAAAGACTTTGTATTCCTAGGTGCAAAGATTACTGCAGATGCTGACTGCAGTCAGGAAATCAGAAGACGCTTAATCCTTGGGAGAAGAGCAGTGACAAATCTCAATAAAATAGTTAAGAGCAGAGACATCACACTGACAACAAAGGTCTGCATTGTTAAAGGAATGGTGTTCCCTTAGTAATATATGGCTGCGAGAGCTGGACCATAAGGAAGGCTGAGCAAAGGAAGATCGATGCTTTGGAACTGTGGTGTTGGAGGAAAATTCTGAGAGTGCCTTGGACTGCAAGAAGATCAAGCCAGTCCATACTCCAGGAAATAAAGCCAGACTGCTCGCTTGAGGGAAAGATATTAAAGGCAAAACTGAAATACTTTGGCCACATAATGAGAAGACAGGACACCCTGGAGAAGATGCTGATGCTAGGGAGAGTGGAAGGCAAAAGGAAGAGGGGCCGACCAAGGGCAAGATGGACGGATGATATTCTAGAGGTGATGGACTCGTCCCTGGGGGAGCTGGGGGTGTTGACGACCGACAGGAAGCTCTGGCGTGGGCTGGTCTATGAAGTCACAAAGAGTCGGAAGCGACTAAACAAATAAACAACAACTAGAAGCAGCAGCTAGATCAGTACTCTGATCGTTACCAAGTTTGAAGGCTACAGGAGCTGAAGAAATATTTGCAGAAATATGACAAAATCCTTAATTTCACACACTAGCAAAATAATGCTTAGGATCATCCAACACAGATTAGATTATCTAATCATCTAACTCAATCATCTAATCATCAACCCAATCATCTATCACAGATTAGAGACCTACGTGGAAAGGGAGATGCCAGATGTTCAAGCTAGCTTTAGAAAAGGCTGAGAAACATGAAACTTTATTGCTGACACATGCTAAATTAAGAAAACTAAAGAATGCCCCCCATCAATATATGCTTCATTGATTATAGAAAGGCCTTTGTGTCAATGATGTCAGGTTGTAGAATATGCTTTAAAAAAATGGGAGTCCCAGAATAATTCATAATCCTTATGTGAAACTTATATGGAGGTCAGGAAGCCACAGTCTGGATGGTACATGGCAAAACAGATTGGTTGAATTGGCAAAGGAATGAGATAAGGCTGTATACTCTCTCCTTATTTATTCAGCCCATATTTTGAATATATTTGATCACATCACCAATGAGGAGGTGCTCCGAGGGAGTGGCTCGTGTAAATTTCATAACATCGTCGCACGTAGAAGACTCCAACTGCCTGGTCACACCTTCAGCATGGAGAACAACCGGATCCTTAAAGTGGCAATGAGTTGGACCCCCCCGCAACGCTAAACAGCAATGAGGACACCCTTGAATAACATGGCAAAGAACACTGATACAAGACCTGAAGGCACTGAATATCACGTGGAAGGATACTGAAGCACTCGCCCAAGACCGAAAGAGTTGGAGAACCCTTACTGCTCAATATGCCATGTAGCATCGATCCGGGACAAGAGAGAGATATTCTGAATATATATATAGAGAGAGAGGGAAACTGGATTGGAAGAAGAGGGTGGTTTTAAACATATAGAAAGACACATTAATAACCTGCATGACACTGATGTCACTACCAGTTAGCTGAAAATGCAAATGATCTGCAAGGTCTAATAATGAAAGTCAAGGAGCACAGTGAAAACACAAGAATAAGATTAAATATAAAGAATTTCAAACCAATGACAACAGGTGCAGGAACCAGCTTTAGAACTGACAGTGAAAACACTGAAGTGCTGGATAGCTTTTGCTTTTTAGGATCGACTATAAACAGTAAAGAAACTAATAGTCAAGAAATCTGCTGCAGGCTAGCACTTGGTAGAGTAGCAATGAAGGCCTTGGAAAAGATATGCAGATGCCAGGATGTGTCTATACCTGTCCCTTTCTCCTGGAAGCCACTGTACATTCAAAATCAACTTGCGAGAGTTGGTAGTATGGCAATTAGCCTAGGGTATATATTACAGCCCATCTTGAAATCATCTATCCTTATTTGTGCTGATATCAGTCTTTAAAGCCTTTTAACATATAGCAGTATTTGCATTACTAGCAAGACATAGCATTCATCATTTCAGTTACTCTGTAATTTTTCCAAGGCCTTTTAAAGTTTTTGAAAGAGATGTTTGCAAAGAGCACAATAAACATTAAAGCTACTACTATAATGACATATTTTACTATTTTTTTCTTTTTAAATTTTTTTTGTAAAGCACTTTTCCCCCCTCTCTATGACAAAGTATATATCTCCAGTAGTATTATCATTGTATAAAGCTACCGTGTTCTTGAATAGCTGCATGGGTTAACACATTGCACTAAGCATGGCTAATAAACCATAGTTTATGACTTGAAGTATCATGTGCACCAAGTCAGTTGTAACATGTCCAATAAACCATGGTTTAAATACAATGCATGAACTAGGCCTAAAGATCCAGTGATCTACCCCACTAATATTTCTAATATCCTATGAAGGATCCTTATAATCTCTTCCAAAGTTGGATGGAAAACATATTATGGGATACTTCCACCCTATAGATATGTAGGGTATGACTAAAAAGAGAAGTGAATTGTAGTTCATTGAATGCTTATTTCCATAAAGTGAAGAGGCATTCTAAGTGAGGTTCAAACAATCCTTCAAATAATAAAAAGTGAAATGTATTAGGGACAATTCTTCTTAAACAGATGTCTGTACTTAACAGATTTCCCAGAACCCACATTAAACACATTAAGGATATATCTGAGCAATGATTCATCCATGATTTAGATAGCCATCCCAAAATAAGTTTAATTAGAACTGATCATTAAAAAAATGTTTGTGGTTGCCAAAGCAAATAACTTAACATTTTAACAAAAAACTTAAGTCCCAAATCTTTTAAAAAATAAAGTCAAATATTAAAGAAATTGTGATTTTTTCACTCTACTTACTTATTCTCTATTCTTTTAGTCAAAAAACAAATTTTTGCCAGCAGAAGTTCTAGTAAATATCCTCTTTGAGAATCTCCTAACATGTGCAATTCATCCACAACTACTATTCCTATAAAAAGGAATGGGGGGTAGAATATAAAAGCATTTTAAATTAATTAGTTTCTATACAACCCTTCGTCAAAACAGATTCCAAAATAGTAGCTACTTTAAAAGGAAAAACAGAGTAAGCTATCAACATCCTTAAACTGTATGTACTGTATTCATCACAAAGTCATGTTTCCCCCCCAAATAATAACTTAGGAAGAATAGTTGTCTTGTGTTCACCAAATGGAGAATATTATTGTAAACAGTAATGTAAACATTACATTATTGTAAACAAGGATAAGAAAGTAAGATGCAAATAGTGCAAGTAAGTGACTGGAGCAGAGACAGGAGGGAAATAGAAGCATCTTCAATTCTTTCCATCCTACTGAAAATGAAGACCCACATTTTCCTAGATCCTCCTTTACATATGCTAGAAGCTACAGTAGAAGCTTCATTCTACCTTCATTCACTTGCCTAATACACATGGAAAGCAAAAGGGTGAGATGGAGCTAGCACACTGCAATCTGTTTCCCCCTTCAATGGACTATGCTATGATCTCTGGCAGAACTTCATAATAAATAGGCTAGAAATCATAAGCAGTCTTGAGAATAAGCATATTTTCATGTGAAAAAGTAAGTACTCCCCATTGAATTTTTCAGCATATTTCAACATAAAAATCTTTAATCTTCATTTCAACAATGATAAAGGTATCATGTGTCATGTTCACCGTTTCAATGTTCTGTTAACATCGTAACGTTTCACATGTCGAACCTTTAATCCGTGTATTACATGCTTGAATGCTTCCTGGTATTTTCCATTATTGCTGTGCTCTTTATTTTGCTACTTTGGAATGTATGTTTGGGTTTGCAACTCTGTTCAAGGTTACTTTCCCAGGCACATGTAACGGTTGCTAGCACCTGGGAGGGGGTGGTTGCTAACGAGCGCTCGGGGCGGGACTGGGTTGGAAGCAAGGCTTTTACGTTTGTATTTGGCACGCTTTTGCTCATTCTCAGCTTTCTCTGTATTTGCATACTATTCCTTTAATAAATCAGTTATCTTTAAGCCCGGGCTTGTGAGACTGAGTATTTGAGATTAGGCAACCATTACATAAAGCTGAGAATCATTTATATCATCTTCCGCTAGCCCCATCCAAGTTTGGGTAAAGGGGAGCGCTAGCGATGACAGAACCTCAACTACATTTTGTAGTCCACTGTGTAATTTAAATAAACATAAATGCAAATTTCACGTGTGGAAAAAGTAAGCACACCCCTACATTTATCACTACCTCAAATGCCTAAAATTATAATCGGGTGTATCAGATCAGGTGCAAATGATTAGATCATCATAAGAGAGGATCTGGGAGGAACCTGTCTTATTGAAACCTCAGACATTTAGTTTGATTTGCTCTTTGTTGTTGAAGGGTGTGGATTCACCACGCCTAGATTGAAGAGAACTTCAGAAAGGTTATAGATGGGAAAGGATTTAAAAAGATTGCCAAACAACTGGTCATCAATCATTCCACTGTCTGGAAGATCATCAACAAGTAGAGATTTCAAAGAACTGCCAACTCGCCCAGGCCAGGCCATCCTAACCTGTTCAACCTGAGAGCAGAACACGAGATGCTGAAAAAAATCTCTAGGAATCCCAAATTTTATCACGTTACATAAAGGTAACTCTCGCCACTACTGATGTCGAAGTGCATGAGTCTACTATTAGAAAGAAGCTGCACAAGTTAGATCTACATGGGAGATGTGCCAGGAGGAAACCTTTGCTGTCAAGAAAGAACGTCAGGGCAAGACTAAAGTTTGCTCATGAATACCTAGGCAAAAGAGAAGGACTTCTGGAACAAAGTGCTCTGGACAGATGAGGCAAATAAAGAGTCATTTGGCCATAATATCAGAATATGTATTTGGTGAAAACCAAAGACAGAAGAACCTGATACCAAATGTAAAGCATGGGGGTGGAAAAATTATGGTTTGTGGCTGGTTTGCTATATCAGGGCCTGGGCAGCTCACCATCAAGAATCCATTATGAATTCTTCATTGTACCAGAGGGTGCTTGAGGATAATTTGAGACCATTTGTCAGAAGATTGAAGCTCAACCAAAAGAGGATTGTGCAATACAACAATGACCCTAAACATTTCTGTAAATCCACCAAGGAATGACTAAAAAAAAAAAAGAATAAAAAAGTGAGGGTTCTGGAATGACTATGTCAAAGCCCAGATATAAATCTGGTCAAGATGCTGCAGGGTGATTTAAAACAGGCTGTGTATGCAAGAAATCTCTCAAGTGTCACACAGGTGAAAAAATTCTGGAGGAGTGGGAAAAAAATCCTCCCAATTGATGTCAGAGGCTGGTAGACAATTATAAGAAATGGCTACTTGAAGTTGTTTTTGCCAAAGGTATTAGAGCTAAGGGTAAGGAAATGTTACATCCGTTAATATTTTGTTGAAAAGATGATTGGAAAGTAATTTTTATAGGGTTTTTTTTTAGTTACATCATCTTTATCTTTATGCATTGTTTGAATAAAGATGAAATATTGATATGGCCACATATGTTAAAAAACTTTAAACAGAGTGTATTTACTTTTCCACATTTAATGGGATTTACTAGAGAGCAAGCATGCCTGCTGAGCCAGCCCAAACCTTTCTGTCAACCATTCAGAGAATAGTTTTAATTTTCTCTCCTTCTCAATCTAGCTGCCCCTTCTTCATACCTCTTCTACATTGTTTTCCTTTATATTTTCTGTCTTTGCCAGGAGGTAGGGGATGTGTGTGAATGTGTGTGTTCTGTCTTTGTGTTACTGAGAGAGAAAATGGTTTGTGTGTATATACATAAATTGCACAAATGGGATGCTTCATTCTACAGGCAATTAATTTAAGTCAGTGGTTATTAATTCAATCAGTTTTAACTGAATTCTTATCCTTGTCCCATTTTTTGTTGGAGTGTGGCTAGGGTGTATACACACATGCATACAGAAGCACATAGTTATTGAGGGAAAAATTTCCAGGGTTGGTTTCAGATACTAACAACTCTGGGTTGACAAAATAGGGAAGTTGGACATCAAATTGGATTTTATGTTTGTTTGTAGTGCTTTTTTCTTTTTTACCTTTTCTGTTAATATAGTCAATTACAACCTAAAAATGCCTCCAGCCCAGAAAAATATACTAATAAATTTTGTAAACAATTCAAAGTAGTTCCCAAAGTTTTCATGTTATTAAAACAAGGATTGTTATGCACTGAAGCATAGTAGTGTTGCTTTGTAATTTAATCACATTATTCAATGAAACATGTAGGTTAAGCTTCAAATATTAGATTTAGCAGTTACTATGTAAAAGACATTTTTCTTAATTATTTTCTAGTGTTTTTTTTCTTAAATATTTTTCCTGATTAAAAAAATGCTATGAATATAAAACATGATCAGCAACCTTTAGCAGCCTGTAACTTAAAGCCAATAAAAAATTATGCTAAAGTCAGCAAATGAAATGTTATATGGAAAAAGTAGACAAGGCCAAAGTTACATATAGTTTGCTGTATAATTTTTTTAAAGCCAAATCTTTGGATTGCAAACAAAATGTGTTACAGAAATGGCTATCATGCAGAAAAAACGTATACAAACAATTTGTTTCTCACTTACTTTTTATATTAATATTTGTCAAAGTAACTTACCCAGAGAGTCAAGAGTTTTCTCTTCTATGAGTCTATTGATCAGACCATTGGCTCTCTCAATAGTACAGACTGCAACATCAAGCGCAGAAAAAGGAACAGAAGGAGAAATACTGCCTATATAACCTTCCACTTGCACACCCTCTTCTTGGAACATAGCCTATTTTTCAGAAAGAATTATATACATACAGGTAGAGTGTTCAAAATCAGCCCTACATTTCATTCTAAAATTATTTATAACCTATTAACAGAATGTTACTGATAGGTTTCAATTTTGATACTTATAAACTTCCCATTCTTTGGCAAGTAGGCAGAAAATAAATCTAGTTAAATAATTAAATAATATTTTCCTTAATCCTCAAATGACTAAGTGCCAAGCCCTAGAATATATGAGATCTATGCTATTTCAAGATCACCAATGTTATAATGCATGGCAGGATCACTGCTCCATTCCAGTTTTTTCTAAGAATTTTGTAAGTGCAGTCCATAGCCACTAAAAGAATTCCCACTCCAATTTTAAATCACACCTGTAGGTAATATTTCTTCTCTTTTGCCACAGAGATAAAAGGTAGAATGAACAAAGCTTTCTTCCGTGTTTCTATAACTCTCTTCAATATGAGTAATTCGGCAATGAGTGTTTTCCCCGCACTGGTGGGAGCTGAAAGCCATTGAAAAAGAGGCATCAATTTACAAGAAAAGGATTCAGCTACAGACCTTTTTTTCAATCAAGAACTTTTGAAATTATAGGCCATTCACAAAACATAACTAATGCATGATTTATATAACTGTGCTTTCATCAACAGACCATAACAGATTAGCTTCTATAGAAAACTGGGATCTCAAATAGAATTTTACTAAGATATACTAACTCCTTTTTCTCTTTAAACAAAAAAGGCTTGCAAGATTCTGTTATTACTATAGCTGCCCAGAGTTGTTGGGAGTTGGACAGCACACAGATTTGATAAATAAATAAATACCATATAACAAGAAATTAGGGATCCAGTAGTTCTTGTGGTGTCTGTTTCCTGACCTACCTGCCTTGAAGGGCTGACGTCCCCATGAATGTCCCTGTCCACATTTATCAAATAAATATGTCTATAATTGGAGCATATTGTTAAATCCTTATCTTGCTTCCAGAGGACTATTTGCCTCTTTCAACTAAAGAGTAGTAGTCTAAAAAAAAAGCTTCAGATTATACTACTAATAAAATAGAAATAAGAACCCAAAATACTTTTGTGCCAATCAACTGGAAAAGTATCTAGGCCAGAAGCCTACCCCACTTTCATGAATTTTAGCCACACTGATCTACTAACAATTAGAATTTTAAAAGCATTTTTATGTATCTCAGTATCTCTTCTACAACCACTAGCTTGGAAAATATACTTATCAAATAACAATGTTTCTCATAAGTTTAGAATAACTATTTATATACATTCTGCCCTCAAACTTTCTATAAGAGTTGTTCAAAAGTTGGAAGAATATGAGTATCATTTAAGAAATCAATTTAGTTCACATTTTTTTCCAACTTGCCTATTTTTATTTATTTATTTTTCGAATTTTGCCACTGCCCATCTCCCCACAAAGGAGGGACTCTGGGCAGTTCTGGGCCTATGCTTAAAAAGTAACCCAAATCCTTGACATTCATTGTTACCAAAGAAATTGCCATTAAAATTAATTTATACCAGAAGCAGAGAATAATAAAAAGGGAACACACTATCCAATTCAACATCAAAATACTTCAGTAAAAAAATTCCAAACTGTTCTCCCAAAACTTCTGTAAAATTAAAAAATTGCAGAATGAAAAATAACAAAAAGAGTACATGTTTTTATTAGTAGCTCTCTTACCTGAGTAGACCAGGTTCCTTCCCTCCAATACTTGTCTGGCCATCAAGCACTCTGCTTGCCATTGGAACATACGAATTACTCCCAGACCATGATATTTCACCAGGACTGTTTTGGGAAGCCCCCAGTTTGCTAACAATAATTTGTCACTGTTATCATCAGGAACATCCACATGCTGACATGGTCCTAAGTGGAAATCCAGCATTACATTAGCCACTTTTCTACCAGAGGTGGTTGGTGGGACATATATGGGATTCACAAATATGAAAAAGTTGTAGTGATTTAAAAACTAATCAGTTATAGTTTATAGCTGAGAGGTCAACAGGAATTGGGCTTTGCTTGCTGGGTAGGATAGTCATGAATGTCCATAGAAAAGAATGGAAGCTGAGAATTATTACTTAGATGACAAGGCTTCCTTGGAATCATATGAGATAGTGATATTATAGCATAGTTCCGGTGATGTTCGTATTTAATTAATTACGCTGTTTATCACAGAAATATATGCAGTTTTTGAAATATTTAGTATGAATTAATGTCAGTGGTTTTAGGAGACCTTTTTTGGATTATTGAAATTGTTAGAATGGAGACATTGTTATCTTACTTTTCTCAAGACAATGGAAGATATCTTACGAAATTACAAGTGAAAAACAACAGAAAATTATTAATATGGAAACAAAAGTAAGTAACAACCACCAGTATATTATTGGAAAACAGCAAAATCACAAGCAGGTTCACAATAATTTCTCAACAATTCATTTAAAAAGAACTAAAATTATCATGCTGGTGTGGCTTGGAATCCTTCTGAAGTTCATGTGAGAAAATATGAATTTACCCATTAGAGTCCTTGGGAATTTCTTCCCTCCGCCCAGCTGAAAATCCAGTAAGTTTGTGGTAGAGAATCAACTGCTGATTCTCACTGCTGAAACAAGCAACAGTAATATGACTTGGAGCGGGAATGTTGAGACAGACATCATAATTAATGCCACATAATTTAATTAACACCCCTCTTCCTGATCTTGCTTAATGCTGTTGTGAAAAAATTCCTTCCCCAAAGATTCCACTGCAGCTGAACTAGCTGGCATCTGTATCTTTACTTCTGAGAAACTGCAGTTACATCAAGGAGATGTAAGAGTTTTGTGTGCATTTGTACCATTTATATGCATGCACATGTACACATGCAATCACCAACTCACAAGGCACTTCATATAGCATTGACAAAAGTACCTATCCTGGATCTCATAATGATAACCAGTTGTCTGAGGGACACAAAGTTGTAAAATAATATATCTGATGGATAAATATACTGTATAATGCTTTTCTTTCTCGATTAATAGACCAAAATATTTTCCAGATATGAACAAGTTAGTTTGACAAAGCAGAGTTCATAAATTTTTATAGAAGTTTAAGTAATACATTTTGAATTGAGGTGCCTTCTCAAAGATATGTCCCCTGAAATATTGCATAAATGATTTGATCTAGTCCTAAAACTCAATTTCCAGTCATACAAAGGAGAAAAACATGCACATACTATATAGCTAGAGCATAAATCTTATTTAATGATTAGAAATTTGCCCATAAACATTAGTTTCAAAGATTTTGTCCAGAAATATACTGCTTCATATTATGTCTATTATTCAGTAAAATGTGTGATGTGGTAGGAAAAATAAAATTTAAAAACTATCATCTATTGGATTGATCTAAGAATTCACATGTGTAGACAACAGCAACAGTTTTGAGAAGTGTCAATTTGTGCAGCTACTGCTCCCAGGAGATGTTCCTGCAGTCCATGCCGGCTCTTCTTTCACAATAGTCGTTTGACGTTTTAAGTAAGTTAGCAAAAGGTGTAACGAAAAAACCATCTCTGACCACTGCATGCTTCATTTGCAGCTCACGCTTAGCATGCATCCTCTGCAGTGGAGCCCGCCGTCTTACCTATAAGCCATTCTCTGTTAGTAGCCATTATTTTTCCCAGCCTTCCAGCTCCCGCCATTTCTTATACTTCTCATCCTTTTGAGACTGAACTAAACCCGCTTCTCCAGACAGAAACTAGGGGGCACCTGCAGGGACAGCCTGGCTGTAGGCCAGACAGCTTGAAGCCCGTTTACCTGGCAAGCCGCGAGTCCGGCTTCGGGAGCTCTCTAAGCCGGCAGGGGGGGTGAGCACTGGGCCCTTCGGGACCTCTTCACGGGGAGAAAAAGGGGCCAAGGCCGCCTCCGAGAGCCACGGTCTCGGTTTTTCCGGCCCTCCGCCCTCCGCCGCCATCCTCCCGCCAAACCGTTCAAAGCGGCCGGAAGTGTCGTCATTTTTATTGATTTATTTATCTATCTATCTAATTTATCCCCGCCCATCTCCTCCCGTAGGGGGACTCTGGGCGGTTTAGTGGCGATTTCCCATAAAAGCCTCGCAGTAAACTGCAGGATCTGCGGAAAGGTTGGTTTGTACAAGGGGATTTCTCCTTTTTTTGCGCCTCTCATCCGCAGTAGCGGAAGTCCTAGTATCCCATAGGATAACCGAGGGGATCCAGGATTCGGTCAGGTCTGCGAGTTTGTCTGTCCTCCTTAAACTTCGGTGTGCACATAAATTCGGATTCAAAAGCAAAAGAATGAACGCCTCCGCTTATACCAGTGTTTCGCCATGTCAACAACTTTAACACGTATGGACTTCAACTCCCAGGATTCCTCAAGCAGCATAACATAGCATGTTGGCGGGAGAATTCTGGGAGTTGAAGTCCACACGTCTTAAACTTGCGAAGATTGGGGAGCAAGCATATAAAGCAGTGCTTCTCAGGCACAAGTATTCCCGAAAAGGAAGCAGCGGTTCCGAGTGGTTTTACCTGGAGCGTTGTGGTCCATTCTTTTCTTCCCGAAGGACGGACTTTAAAACGTCTTCATTGCAGGACGCAGAAATGTGCTACTTAAATATTGATGTATTGTAAAGCATTTCTGATTAAAGAGCGAAATTAATTAAAGCAGGGAATATGTGCTGTGTTGATTTAAGTATATTCATTTACTTACATATGAAGGGGAGCTCAACATATCCTATACATAAATATTTGTTAATGATATGTTACCAGTGATTGTATTAGCCCTGTGCCCTCTTTTTCTATTACTTGTTGTTTTTTCCAAGCAACATGGTTTTCTCCACATAATTGCTTCCACATTATGTGGCCAAGGTAATTAAGCTCACTGTTCCTCCAGTGAGCTGTCTAGTTTTACTTCATCTAGTATTGTTTGATTTCTTCTTCCTGCTGTTGAAGATATAAATATAAATATTTAAATAAATATTGTGATGGTAAAACTAGGGCTGCCCAATCTGCTTTATTCAAATCTATAGCACCATTAGATGGTGGCAAAGAGATACAGTACTGTACTGAAAATTCAGACTGTGCTCCTGTCTAATAGCTGACCTGATTTCTACAGCCCAGGTATGGTAGTCCTAGAAAATAAAATCTGCTGGGTTGCAGCTAAACCTCAAAAAAACCAAGATTATGGCAACCAGCTTAATAGATAACTGGCAAATAGAGGGAGAAAACAAAGAGGCAGTGACAGACTTTGTATTTCTAGGTGCAAAGATTACTGCAGACACTGACTGCAGCCAGGAAATCAGAAGATGTTTAATTCTTGGGAGGAGAGCAATGACAAATCTCAATAAAATAGTTAAGAGCGGAGACATCACGCCAACAACAAAGGTCCGCATAGTTAAAGCAATGGTGTTCCCTGTAGTAACATATGGCTGCGAGAGCTGGACCATAAGGAAGGCTGGGAGAAGGAAGATAGATGCTTTGGAACTGTGGTGTTGGAGGAAAATTCTGAGAGTGCCTTGGACTGCAAGAAGATCAAGCCAGTCCATCCTCCATGAAATAAAGCCAGACTGCTCACTTGAGGAAATGATATTAAAGGCAAAACTGAAATACTTTGACCACATAATGAGAAGACAGGATACCCTGGAGAAGATGCTGATGCTAGGGAAAGTAGAAGGCAAAAGGAAGAGGGGCCGACCAAGGGCAAGATGGATGGATGATATTCTAGAGGTGATGGACTTGACCTTGGGGGAGCTGGGGGTGGTGATGACTGACAGGAAGCTCTGGCGTGGGCTGGTCCATGAAGTCACAAAGAGCCGGAAGCGACTGAACAAATAAACAACAAGGGGAGGCAAAGGGAAATATTGGATAAAATTTTAGTTAATTTTTAAAACATTGTATGCTTCTGACATTCTAAAGAAGTTTCCAGAACTACGTATGATTAAAAATGGCAAGTTCTTTACAGTTCTTTTTGGAAGTTCAGCACTCTCTGGTCTTGAGGCTCAATGGACTAAGACAAGAAATGTAAACTATATGTAAATGAGACTGTCTGAATTCTGAAGTATCAAAAATTTAAATGGCAGAAGTCTGCAATTTCGAGAATGGAGTATTTCTGTTTCTATCCTCAAAATGTAGACTTTTGCTATTTTAAATTGACATTTGAGATATCTTGTACCAGACTGTTCCATGTGGCTGTGATAAAAGCTTTTCTCTCTCTTAATATTGTTACAATACTGATTTTCTCCTTTATCTCCACATGTTGACTCTCCTGATTTCTTCTACTCTATAAGGTCTCAATTTCTTCCTGCTCAAATACAACAGCAGTAGACTTTATTAATAGAGAGGGGAACAAGTTACATTATTTTGGTGCCGAGTCAGCATGTATATGTAGAGCGGGTATGATTTGTGGGAGGATTTTAGTATGTTGTGGAGAGTTAGAGAACTGAATTTTTGGTTAGTCTGGTGGAGGAGTCTCTTGGGTTTGTTCTTCAATCGGATTGAATTGGATTGGTTTTCCATCTGGCCCATGCTGTAATGATTGCCTATTCTAAACACCATCAGACTCATAAGAAGGATCACAAAGATATCTGATTTATTAAAGAATAGTATAGTTCACAAAGAAAGCTGAGAATGGAAAAAGCGCGCCAAATGCAAACTAAAAAACCCTCGGTACAAACGAGATCCCTCCCCCCGTAGAATCTTCCCAGGCTCACAATCCCAGGTGCTCCTAACGGCTTCTGATGGTCTGTGGGAAAAGTCCTTGAGCAGAGCACATAACCCAAACACATTCCATTGAAATGAACATAGATACAGAGCCTGGCACAAGGTTTCACAGCAGCTCCCTCCCAACAGAAATGCGCGTCAGCACCATGGCATGTGAAACGTTATGATGTACAGTGCACATTGAAACAGTGAACATGACATACTGCCCCCCAAAAGAAAGAAAGCATTAAGCAGAAGGTTTCAATGGGTAAGCCAAATGGAAATGGTTAACTAAATCAGGAGCATTAACGTGGCAGGCAGGCACCCATTCAGGATGAGGAAAGTGTTTCCAGCGGATCAGGTACTGGAGGGTGCCCTGAAGCTTGCGAGAATCAACGACCTCCTTGACTTCAAAGTGCTGTTGCCCGTCAATCATGATCGGAGCAGGAGGAGGAAGTTGGGGATGCCAGCGGGAAGAGTGGTGGACAGGCTTGAGCAGGCTGCAATGGAAAACAGGGTGCAAGCGTTTCAAATTGTGAGGCAGGTCCAATTTAACAGTAACTGGATTGATAAGACCAACAATAGGGAAAGGACCAATGAACTTGGGAGCAAGCTTCTTCGAGGGCTGTTGGGACTTGATGAATTTGGTAGAAAGATAAACCTGATCCCCAATTTTGAAATCGTGTTGCAAAGAACGATGTTTATCGGCTTGAAACTTGTAAGCAGCCTGGGCATCAGCCAAAGCCTGTTGAATCACCGGCCAGGAATCAGCCAGCTTAACAGCCCAGTCAGAGGCAGAACAGGACTGGGGAGGGGTTTGTGGCAGCTCAGGGATGGGAACAAAGTTGTGACCAGAAACCACACGAAAAGGGGTTTGCTCGGTGCTCTGATGGACAGCATTATTGTAAGCCACCTCAGCAAAGGGCAACAAGTCCACCCAATTGTCCTGATGGTAATTTATGTATGCTCTAAGGAATTGTTCGAGGGCAGAGTTCAAAACTTCCGTAGATCCATCAGTCTCAGGATGCGATGATGTGGACAACGCGTTTGGTGCCAATCAATTTTAAAAATGATTTCCAAAACTGGGAAGTGAACTGTGTCCCGCAGTCGCTGACCAAACGGGAGGGGCTACTGTGGAGACGGTAGATGTGGATGAGAAATAGGTGGGCCAATTGCGGGGCCGAAGGGATGGACGCACATGGAATGGAATGGGCTTGTTTCGAGAAAAAATCTTTTACAACCCAAATGACAGTTTTCTTCTGACTGGGGGGTAAGTCCACAATAAAATCCATAGAAATCTCGTCCCAGGGATGGGATGGGCTGGCCACTGGCTGCAGAAGCCCTTGTGATTTACCCCCTTTTCGCTTTGACATGGCACAAACAGGACAGGAAGCAACATAGTCTTTTACATCACTCCTTAAGGTTGGCCACCAAAATTGACGGCAAACCAAATGCAAGGTTTTGACAAAACCAAAGTGTCCAGCAAGCTTGTCATCATGGGAACGCTGCAAAACATCAGCCCCCAAAGTTTCAGGCACATAAAGGTGGTGTTCCACCCACGCTAGACCATCTTCAAAAGAAACATTGTCTCTATTACCTAGCAACCAAGTGTCAGATTTCAGTGCCTGGAGAAAGTCCTTCTGTAACTGACAAGGAACTTGCATCTTTCGCCTCCCAGACGGGGCTGGGGGCGGGGTTGCCTGTGCACAGGTCTGGCTCCGGGTGACGGCAACCAAGCCCAGTTCTTACTGTTCAGTAAGAACAGTCCCCACTATATCTGCCATGTGGTCAGAGTCCTGAGGTAGACATGACAAAGCATCAGCCAGAAAGTTTTTCTTTCCGGGAATAAATTTTAACTGGAAGTTAAAGGGACTGAAAAATTGAGCCCAGCGAATTTGTTTAGGACTGAGACACCGGGGGGTGCGGAGGGCTTCCAAATTCCTGTGATCAGTCCAAACCTCGAAAGGGCATTTAGTGCCTTCCAGGAGGTGACACCAGGCTTCCAAAGTGGCTTTTACAGCAAAAGCCTCTTTTTCCCAAACATGCCACCGGCGTTCAGTTTGAGAAAATTTTCTAGACAAATAAGCGTAGGGTTTTAAGTGATTTTCAGAATCCCTCTGTAACAATATAGCTCCAGTTGAGGAGTCAGAAGCATCAACTTGGACCACAAAGGGGCGTTCAGGATCGGGGTGCTGTAAAATAGCCTCAGCAGTGAAGAGGGTTTTTAACTTCTCGAATGCCGCCTGGCATTCAGGTGTCCAATTCAGCACTGCCCCAGGGTTTTTCACCTTGCGTGTCTCTCCCAAACCCTTGG
The DNA here is from genome assembly GCF_035149785.1 of Candoia aspera. NCBI lineage: Eukaryota > Metazoa > Chordata > Lepidosauria > Squamata > Candoiidae > Candoia > Candoia aspera. Next base: position 159,930,731 of record NC_086154.1, read on the forward strand.
TATGGCAAGTCAGTAAGGGGCAAAGCAATCTCAGCAAATCCCTGGATAAACTGCTGATAATAATTACTGAACCCTAGGAAACTTTGCAATTGCCTCTGGGTGCGGGGACGTTCCCAACATAAAATCGCCTGAATTTTTTCAGGGTCCATCTCAATGCCTTTGTCAGATACCCTATAGCCTAGATAGTTAAGTTGGGTTTTGTGAAATTCACATTTGGAAAGCTTGGCATAAAGCTTGGCATTTCTAAGCTTACTTAACACCTGTTTGAGAAGGCGTTCATGTTCCTCCTCGGATTCAGTGTAAATGAGCATATCGTCCAAATAAACCAGGACCCCTTTAAACAAATGATCATGTAATACTTCATTAATCAATTGGATGAAGACTCCGGGCGCCCCTGCTAACCCAAAAGGGAGGACTTTGTACTGAAATGAACCCAATGGGCAATTAAAAGCAGTTTTCCACTCGGCTCCAGCTTGTATGCGGATGCGAAAATAGGCTTCACAAAGGTCGAGCTTGGAGAAAATCTTGCCCTTTGACAAATGGGCTAACATGTCTTTCATTAGTGGTAGAGGATATTTGTTGCAGATCGAGATGGAATTTAACCCCCGATAGTCTGTACAGAGTCTAAGCATGCCATCCTTCTTTTCCAGGAATAGCACAGGGGCCCCAACTGGGGAATTTGCAGGTTCAATAAACCCCCTTGACAGATTTTTGTCGATAAAGACCCATAATGCCCCAAGCTCCTTCTGAGTCATTGGATAAATTTTTGGCTTGGGCAATTGAGCGTTAGGAACCAACTCTATGGCACAATCCGTTTTCCGATGAAGGGGTAGCTGATCTGCTTCCATTTCTACAAAAACGTCTGCAAAATCTTGGTATCGATCAGGCAACCCCTCTAAACATGGCAAACTAGGGCGCGGCATGGCAATTGCAGCCCTTCCAAACCCCGCGCTTGAAGCCCTCTCCGTGGTAGGGGCTTGGTAAAACCCATCCTTAAAAGTCAGAGTTCTGTGTTCCCAATTTATATGGGGGCTTCGATAAGTCAACCAGGGAATTCCCAGAATTACTAAGGGGTTGCCAACAGGTGCTACCATAAATTTTAAAGTCTCACGGTGGCTGTGGTAGGCTGGAATTGGCCTACCTTTGGTAGGCTGCAGGAACAGAGCCCAAATCCTGAAGATCCTTCCTGGGACCTTGGAATGGTCCCAGGAAGTGGTGATCCAATTTCTTTGACGGGTGACAAGTAGCAAGCTTCTTAAATGAAACCCACACTAAGTCCCCCATGGCTATCAGTAGACCTGCCTGGCAGTGATGCTCAGCAAACCATTGATAATCATCCTTGGCCTTTTGTAACTGATCTTGGAGAACTTGATGAGTTGCTTGCAGTTCCTGCAAGAGCTGATCCAAGGCTGGAACAGAAGAAGCTGGTGAACTCAGTGGAAAGAATAGGAGGTGCAAGCTACAGTTAGCCATGAATGGCATCATTTAGCTGGAGGTATGCCGAGCACTGTTATAAGCAAACTCTGGCTGTGCTAGGAGGTCTACCCAGTTGTCTTGCTGGTAGGTAAAAAAACATCTGAGATATTGCTCCAGAATCTGATTCACCTGTTCCATCTGTCTCTCCAAATCCAGATGATACACAGAAGATAAGTTGATCTCAACCTCTAGACCTTAGGAAAGTTCTTGCCAAAACTTAGCAATGAATTGTGGGCCACGATCTGAAACCGTGGTCAGGTAAACCATGTAAACAGTAGATACAGGTAATCCTCGCTTATTGATTGGTCACTTAACAACCATTCAACATTATGATAGCCTTGGAAAGGGTGCTTTACATGCCCGTTAAGCACTTCTGGCCATCACAAAACATCTCACACATACACACACACACACACACACACACCGTGGTCATGTCATTGTATTTTGGGTCCTTGGCAAATGGCTCTCATTTACAACCAGTTGCCAAGTGCCCCTTGATCACGTCATCACCGTTTTCAAACTTCTCTGCTGGCTGCCCCAGAAAGTCAATGGGGAAGCTGACAAGGAAGGTTGGAAGTGGAGGGAATGAAGGGGACGAAGAGGATGGGAAATCCTTTGGCAGGCTGCAGGAACGAAGCCCAAATCCTGAAGATTTGAGCTTCGCTCCTGCAGCCCAAAGGAGTTCCCCTCCACGCAGGGAGGGGAGAGGACACGCTTTTTCAGGCTGCAGGAACAGAGCCCAAATCCTGGAGATTTGAGCTTCGCTCCTGCAGCCCCACAAAGGAGTGCCCCTCCATGTGGGGAGGGGAGGGGACACCCTTTGTCAGGCTGCAGGAACAGAACCCAAATCCTGGAGATTTGAGCTTCGCTCCTGCAGTGCCACCATGGATTTATCTTCCCCTCCATCCCCTCTGCTTCCAACCTATGCTGTCACCTTCCCATTGACTTTCTGGGGAAGCCGGCAGAGAAGATTGCAAATGGCGATCACATTATCGTGGGGCACTTGGCAACTGGTCATAAATGCAAGCCGGTTGCTAAGCACCCGAAATACAATCACATGACCGGCGGCGGGATGCTTTATGGTGGCTGGAAGTGCTTAACAGGCATGTAAAGCACCCTTTCCAAGGCTATTGCAACTTTGAATGGTCCTTAAGTGAGAGATCATTACGCGAGGACTGCCTGTATATACCGTTTACATGGTTTACCTGACCACTAGTTCTGTTAGGATGTTGTAAGTTTCCATTAGGACTACGCACATGGGAACAAGGTGGTTGAATGCTGGCCAGCTTGTAGTAGCACCACCACTATGGCCACATCAGAAGCATCAGTTTCTTCAATGAAGGGTTGTGCAGGGACTGGACGCCACAGGATGGGTTCTGATGCACAAGCTGTCTTTAAGGCTTCAAAAGCCTGTTGTGTATCTTCATCCAAAACGAAAGGTGTTTTCTTTCACAATAGGTGAGTCAAAGGCCAGTATAAAAGTTCTATAATAATTGACGAAGCCCAGCAAACCCGGAACATCCTTCGTTCTGCGTGGTGGTTGCCAGGTCAGAAGTGCTTTTACTTTATCAGGATCCATGGTGATGCCATCCGAAGAAATGCGCTGACCCAAGAAATCAATAGTCTTCTTCTCAAATTCACATGTGTCAAGTTTGGCAAAAATGATTTTCCCTGAGGCACTGTAATACCATACTGACATACTTCTCATGGTCAGAGAAAGAGAAGAGGAGAATGTGTATTCAAAGTGGCCATAGTGGGTGCCAAAGGAGGTCTTCTATTCCTCACCACTCTGGATATGCACTAGGTTGTAAGCTCCACAGAGGTCGAGCTTGGTAAAAACTTTGGGGCCACGTAACCTCTCTAAGAGCTCGGAAAGGAGAGGCGGGGGGTAGCGATTCCTGATGGTGATCTGGTTTAGCAGCTGGTAGTCATTACACATCCTGAGCTCCCCTGATTTTTTTCTTGACAACCAAGGCAGGAGCAGCTGCAGGTGAGGAAGAAGCCCTTAGAAACCTCCTCTTCAGATTTTTCTCAATGAAGTCCTGCAACGTTGATCACTCTGGCTCTGAAAGTGGGTAAATCCAGGCGACTGGAATCTTGGCACCAGCCACCAGGTCAATGGGGCACTCAAGATTTCTGTTGCCACTTGGCTGGTAGTTATTTCCTCTCCTGGGGCAACTGGGGGTTCACCTTCCAAGGAATCAGAGCTGGCCTTGACACTTCAGTCTTAGTCGCAGTCGTCGTCTCTGCTGTTTTGGAGACGTCTTCGCTCGCCATTCTTCACCCAGGAGCTCGCACATATCAGCTGTTCTGGTCACTAGACAGATGGCAAGAGACAAATGAGGGGAAGGGCCTTCACAGGCAGTCCCTGTGTCTTTTTCCCACTGGGCAAATTGTTAGTTAAATGACTCTCTCTCTCTCGTGCTTCCCTCTCTTCAAGATTGAGTTTATGTAGAAACTGGTTTTCTTAAAAAATAAAATCTAACTTTTACTTCAAATACAAAGAGTACCAGTTAGCATTCATTAATAGCTGGACTAAGCAAGCTATCTACATTCTATACAGCTATATTGTGAGCATTTCTTTTATTTCTTTAAAGGGTTGTTCTGCTACTTAATTACTCAGTATTCTTCTAGCACTCTCTTTACATTCAGGACGATATCCTCTTACAAGTGTTCCTGCTCAGTTCAATTCTACAACACGAGGGCTCCTGAGTGGGAAGCAGATGGGACTTCTCATTTGCCCATAATGATTCCCATTGGCTATTTGAGATGCCAAATACCTCTTTTATACAAACAGGAAAATCAGGAGGGTGCATCTTCTTCTGGGCAGGTGACAAAAGCTGCCATCCTCTCTTCTCCATGGCTCAAAGCCTGCTGCATCTGGTCTCAAGTCCTTTGCCTGCTCTGGCCTGGATCCTTCTCCTTTCAAAACCATCCCAACAACCGATACGAGTGAAAGGTGCTCTAAAGTGAGAGAGGGAGAAAGGGCTCCGTGTGAGCAGGGCGAGAGGAAACGGTCCCTGGGTCTTCTGATAGGAACCTGCGTGATCCCCCTTGTCCACTGGGAAGGGGGGAAGAGGACTCACCATCCCAACGCGGGTGGATTTGCTCCTCGGCTCCAGGCCTGCCTCCCAATGGACTGACATACAGAGCAGCACTGATTTCTCTTCCTTCTCCACTCTTGGCAGTATTTCAACACCAATGCTCTTGATGATTTTTATAACATTTTTACTCTTTGGTCACTGATGAAGAAACAGAATGGAGCAAGCACAGGAGATAACTTAAGCGACATGGTCAAAAGTAGCATTTCTCTATTTCCTGAACAACTGTAATACATCAACAGCCAACTTAGGATGACTGTTACTACAGGGAAGGCAAGAAGCCCACTGGCCAATTCCAGCGGCATTTTATGGGCAAAATTCCTTCCCAGCCCCATCACCCGGCAACTGACTTTTGTGCATAGCAAGGGGATGGTATGGCACCCTAGCTGCCTTTCTCTGCGGTACCGCAAGATGTTCCCTGGTGCGGGAGGAAGTGCTCAAATTCCTGAAAAGACACAGACGTATCAGGCAGTCGGTTTCTCTGCTCGCAAGCCTTGCCTCAAGCTTAACTGGGAGGAAGCCCGTCAGGGGACATTCCTCCCTCCATGGGAAGGTCCTCTGCTTTTGGCCCCACCCTAAGAGAGCCGACTCAGGCCACGGCAAGTCCCGTCCCATCAGAGGAAAACCCTGCCCCTCTTCCCCTGCTTTCCCTCCGTTAGCCTCCATCTGACACCTGGGCAGCTGCTGCCCAGCTTCCCTCACCGGTCCATCAGATGGAAAGGCCGTCATATTTGGGGGGGTATCGTTGCCGCCTACAGCCTGCTGCCAAGTGCCGGACGGCAGCCACCAGCCCATCTGCAGAGTGGAGGGAGAAGGCCTTTTCCACCAAAGCTTTCGTTCTCTGGGTGACTCGCCTGACTGCAGGGTCCTGGTCACCCAGAAGCTTTTCCAGATCTGCAAAGAAAAAATTTAGACCAGAGCGTCAAAATGCATCCTGCACAATCCTTCGCTCCCTCCTTCCCTTCCCCACACTGCAAACCCAAAGCTGTTCCTCTTATCACTTTGCACAGCCATTACTTACAAGCAAGGTAGGTGGGAACTGTCCCTTCCGTGAGGAGGCTGCCATTCAGATGAAGCAGGTGACCTGTAGAGGAAAAGAGGGAGAAAAACACACCGCTGTCTCTTTCAAAGCCCAATTCTCAACTGATTGCAGCCGTAACTCCAGAACTCCCCAGGCCTTTGATCCCAGGGGAAATGAGAAGCTCAGCAAGAGGACTACAGGCTCATGCCTTGCCTGGGCTAAAGGAAGGTCCATGGCCCAAACAGGAAGTTTATGTCTATGGAAGCCTGCAGGGGGCCGTGCTTTTTTGGCTGAAACGTGGCTATTCCTGGGCAGGAGAAACCCTGAACCTGGGGGATGAGACCTCCCGCCTGATTGCCCACAAAGAGGCTTCTCTTTCCATTACCAATGAACATGGCAGCCGTTCTCCTCACTGAAGCCGGCTTGCTCTTAAAGTACGAAAGGCAGGTGAACACCTCCATCCCCAACTGCCCCTCCGAGATGGGGAACCGAATCGAGGAGAAGAGGCAGAAGAGACAGAGGTGGGAGATCGCCAAGTGCTGCATGCCCCACCCATGCCTCTCACTCTAGAGGGGAACGGGAGCCAGAGAAGGGCTCTTACCAGGCGCTTGGCGATTTGATGCAGAAGCTCCTGCAGGCTGTAAGTCCTCCCCGCCAGGAGGGTGCCCCCAAGGTGCCAATGGAGAGCCTCTGCCAGGTGCTGCAGGGTATCTTTTGCTGCCTTCAAGAACAGAGGAGAGAAAAAAGCTGGGGCCATTCTTCTACTGCTTTCCTCGAGTGAGTCAGCTAGCCAAGCTGCAACCCTCTTTTCCCAGGCAAGCTGGGCCCTCACCTTCGCCACCTTCTCCTCAACATCCTCCACGTGCATCAGCACCGCAATGAGGGTGTGGATGGCTGCTGTCCCCTCAAGATCTTTCCGGTGCTGCAGAAGAGGCCAGATATACTTCAAGGCTGCCCATCGAATGGTTGCTGCTTCCTGTGAAGGACCAAGGAAAAGACTTTTTTTTTTTCTTCTCCTGCAAGGAATGGGTCCCGTGTAGACTCCCAGTTAAGGTTTCCGTTAACTTTTTCCTCCTCTTCCAAGCAAAGAGGAGCTGAGGACTCACGTGGTGGAAGAGCGAGCAGTACTGGGCAGCCAAGGAGGCGTCCAAACATCCTCCTGTGTCTGGAGGCTGAGGTGCTCTGCCAAGTCCAAGAACTGCAAGGTGATGGCAGGGCTGGAACTGCAGAGCCCACCGAGGACAGCATGGCACAGCTCCTCGGGCCTCATGATCTGCAGAGGAAATGAGAGATTGGAAAAACTCTCCTCCAAGGAAAGAGAGAAGAGAAACCTAACCTTTTCTGATCACAGTTGGGTATCTTAGCTAGGAACCTACTCTCAGCTCTGAGAGAGATCGAAGTGAAGATGGAACGTGAGAGCAGCAAGCCATCCTCGTCCCCAGGACTGAGTAAAAGGAAGATCTGCCACCTCCCCACGCGCTCCATCTTGCCTAGACTAGGGGGTTAGATCTCATCCTGAGGTAAGAAGGCCCACTGGCTAAATCTGTCCAGGCCGGCAACATTATTGCTGCAATTCTAAAGTGAAGGTGCTTCCTGGAAGGAAGCATCCTCTACAGTTGTGTCCGAAGAGGAGAAGCTCCGCATTTGTCTGTCCCCTGTGGGTGAGGGCCACTTACCACCTTGTAGTTCTCGCAGAGATGGAGAAGACCCTTCCTGCTCAGTTGGCGAACGGTCCGGCTGGGGTGTTCCAGCCGAGCCATGAGCAGCTTCCAGGTCTTCTCCATGGGGGCTTGGCCCTTGTAGTTAGTCAGCAGCTGAAAGAGAGCAGAGCGGTCGAAGGCCCGTCAGTGGCCAGAGGAGGAAAAGGAAGGAGTGAGCAGCTTCACTGGGGAGAAGGTGCCCAAAGGGCCCCCAAGGAAGATGCTTCACCCTTGCTCTTTGGGGAAGCAGGAACATGCCTCTAGGCTCTCCTTGAGCGGCAGGGAAAGCAAGAGAGATGGGTTTTGGAGCTTGATCCCTCCCTAAAGGTGGCCTGGGGCAACCCCCGTTTTCTCCTCTGCATCACCCTGGTCCGCCAACTCCCATTGCCTCCCTGGATCGATCCAAGGGACTGGGGCGGGGGGGATTTTCCCACCCAGCGCTGCAGCTGAATGCTCCTTTGCCTCTTCCTTCTCCAGGACAGAACTGAGATGTCTCTGGAGGCTGCACATGGCAGGACAAGAGGTCTCCACGAGGGCCCTGCAACACACCAAAGCTCTTTTGAGAAAAAGCCATCAGACGGACAGGCCAGGCTGGGCTGGAAGGGGAGAAGAAAGGTTCTCTTTGGGGAGAAAAGCTGCCCTTTGCCCTCTGTCTTACGTCACCAACACGGCCACGCCCTGGAGGCAGCAGCTGGGGCGGCACAACAGCTCCCCGCAGGTCTCCCTCAGGGTCAGGTGTGCCTCCCTGGCCAGCAGCACCTGGATGGTGCCAACCGTCTCCCTGCAGAGGAAAGAAGGCCAGAGTCACCAAGGCATGATCCCGTAGTCTGAGGGGCAAAAGAAACCCTTTGCGTGATGCCCACAGGGAAGCTTCCCTCCGCAGCTTCTCTCCCTCCTTTCCCTGGAACGCCACGAGAAGAGCAAAGAGGGAGGGAGCTCCAGAGGGGCTTTCCTTCTCCCTTGCAGCCGTTCACCACCAAATGGGATTTGCTGCATCTGCGTGAGTTGGTCCCTCCACCCAAGCGCAAGGGTGCTCCAGAAACATCACGGAGGCCACAGATTGCATTTTCTTTCTTTTCCTCAAAGCTTCAGGACAGACCTCATGAGAAAAGCAAGGCAGCCAAGCTGGGAGCACTACGTGCTGGAGAGCTTTTTTTCCTGGGGCCTATGCAACACCCGGCCTATCTGAGGAGAGGACTTGCAGGGCCAGGGGGGTATTGCTAAACCAGAAGTGCCGCTTGGATGTGGGAGCCCAAGAAGGAGAAGGAGGTTTCTCCTTCCCAGTGCCGCTGCTTACTCCAGAGGCAGATGGTCCTCTCCTTCAGCTGATATATTCTGCTGCCTGGCGCCTTTGATGATGATATCCACCAGGCAGAGGAGAGAAGGCCTGAGGAGAGAAGGAGAGTCTGCTTTACCCACAGAGCTCCTAAGGAAAGTTGGCTAATGGAGCCCACGCTGCCTCTTGGTAGAATCGCTCTCTCTGCCAACCCTCACCACCCAAAGGGCCTTCCCTCCTTCCCAAGCAGGATTCGAGAAGTGTCTTCTCGTTTGCCTGTTGGGAGCCCACAGACACAGGGACACGATGGCATCTCCAAGAGGGAGAGGTTGAAGTCTGGGCATACAAAAGGACCACCTCCTTCCGAGCTCTACCCCTTACCGGAGTGGCAGGAAGAGGATGGGTGGACTGTTCCTCTCCCTGAGGCAGCCAAGGGACCTCCTTCACCTTCGCCAGGAGAAGGGACAGGACCTTATCCCCGCTGCCGTATGATGAGGCGATGACGGCCCAGAGCAGCTCGCCGCAGGTGCTGGGAAGAAAATCAGGCGGCAACCATGATCAGACCCTTCTGCCCATCCCAGGTCCACAGGGAGGAACACAGAAGAGTCAGCCTGATGTTGGACTTCCCTGCAACTCAAGGGAGGAAGAACCTGCACCCCTGCCTACCTCCACGGCAGCTCTAAGAGGCGCTGCGTGACCAGTTGCATGTTCTTCCGGGCCACGACATGTAGGGAGGGCACGACCTGGCTCAGTCCAACGGAGCAAGTGGAGGCCAGGCGACAGATCTTATCCGGCGCTTTCTGCATAGGCAAGAGAGAAAGGAAGAGGAAACGGAAGTGATGGTGAAAGGCCGATTCCTCCAGGGGAGGGCTGAACTGGAGGTTGCAGGAAGAGGTCTTTCTCTGGGGAAGCCCTCAGTTTAACCCTGAGTGACAAGCCTTACTTGACATGCCCGCGAGGTGGTTGACCGGGTCCGGGTCCGAGTCTGGGTCCGAGCTGTACATTTCTTCCCCTGACCCGCTGTTGAGAGGAGGGATATGGGATGATTAGACCTAGATTAGGGGTCAGTTTGTCATCTGGAAGGGAGTCATCTGAAACTAAGCTTCTGGAGGAGGACAGAGAAGTACAGCTGAGACGGAACGGTGCAGGATCCGACCAAGGGCCCCTCTGTTCCCTGGACAGGTCCCTCCGCCATCAAGTGGCCGGGTGACATTTTGTCTCACGCCCTCAGACCACCAGCTTCCCAGTAGGTCCTTCACTCCATTGGGAGAAAAGAGAAGCATTTCTATCTGCAGTAGCCACCATCTTGCAAGGCTTCCACCAAACACTGTTTAAAATAAATGAGCGGGAAAGGCCTCATGCCTTTCCGCCAAGTATTGTGGGGAAGGGGTGGCAGTTCCTCAATGGTTGTACCGCTGAAAAATAGGGCACCTGTCTGAACTGAGACTGGGGTCCCAGGCCTCCTCCTGCAGGCTGCTGACATCGTCCAAGGTCTCTTGGCCTTCGTCAGGGGAATCCTGTGAATGACAATGATTCCTCTGTGGCCACAAAGGGGCAAGTGCCTCAGAATTGCGATTTTCATGGGTCTTGGGGATTCTAGAATAAAGGGAAGGCCTATCAAATGCAGGATGCCTGACCAGAACGGTGCTTCTGCTGCATGATACGTCTCCCAAGTTGGAGGAATCCACTGCCCCGCCCCACCCATCCCCCGGAAAAGTACGCTTTTCCTGTTAAAGCCCTGCCTGGAAGCAGCAGGGCGCTGGAGAGGATGAAGCAGAGAAAGGAAAGGCGTGGGCAGGGGGTCGCATCCTTTTAGGCCACCAGTCAGGGCAAGTTGCCCCAAGGGCCCAGCACCCCCCAGCACCCCTGCATGGTACACTCGGGGTGGGAGACCTGAACAGAGGGAGCCCCTCCCCGTGGCCCTGCCCAACAGAAAACAGCTCGCCCTTCTTTACCCAGGGGCTGGAAGAGATGTGGGCCTCCAGTGCCTCCTCTGCAGTCTGTCCCTTTTCGCTCCTAGGAGAAAGGACACAAAAGAGGGCAGAATGGGAGGAGGGATCTGCTATCCCAGCCTCTCAGAAACAAATCATCAGCCTGTGCAGGCCTCAAAGCCTTTCAACCCTCCCCCTTAGGGAGGCTGCCACAACATCTTCACCCTCCGAGGTGCTGCCTACCTCGATGGATTGGGACGTGTTTCCCACTGCACGTCCCCCAGGCTGCCGGTCTTGCCTGAGGGCAGGGGTTCTTCTGAGGACTCCTAAAATGACAACCCAAATGTTCTTCAACTGAATACAGGGCTAAAGGGGGTTAGTCCCCGCTTGGGAAAATAAGAGAGGATTTGGGGTTCTCAGTTTCAGTTCGTCGAATGAGGGCTGGCCATCTTGACTAAGGGAGGCAACTCAAGGTCAGGGGCATCTGGCAACCGGTTTGGAAAGAAGATTGCACCAATTGGCAGATGCAACTGTCCTCGCTTTACCCACATGGAGTTTTCAGTAGAAAAAGGAGCAGCGAGGACACTTTGCTCTTTCTTTGCCAACAGCTTTTCCAAACCCCTCCGTGAGCTCAATCCCAGCCCTGCAGAGTTCCCCATCTATCTTGACTGGTTGGAACGGCCAGGTATCTGGCAGCACTGGGCGATGCAAAGCAGCAGAGGGAGCTTGAAGGAGAAAAGGAGGGAGCAGGAGCGCGCTTCTGATGGGTAGCCTGTCCTTGCAGAGCGTGTCCATAAATAGCACCTCGGCCTCCAGCGCCGTTCCATCTGCTGACCTATCTTCAAACCCGCAGAGACAGGGCTTCTGCCGTTGCAAGGGTGAGGAGCTGGTCACAACTTACTGATGGGGTGGAGACCTCCTCCATCGTGTAGAGCCCCTGCCTCTTCTGCTCCGGTTCGTCATCACTGGGGAGAGATTGAAGGGCCCAGAGATCAAAACTAGCTGTGGGCCCTCTTTCAAGAGCGGCCACATGGATGCTCTAAGGAGCCTGTCGGCTGGCCTGCCAAGGGGGTTGACCTGAGTCCTCCTTCCTTTTATCAGAAGCAGATGCTGAGAAGGAAAGGAGGTGAACCTCCCTTATGTGGCAGCTCAAACAGGCTTTGGCCCCTCCCCATTCAGCCAAGCAGCAGCCCTTGCGACCGGCTGGGCCAGAGGGTGGGATGGGAGAGTCCTTCTTTTCCTTTTCCTTTTCCCACCCCTCCCTTTTCCTTTTGTGCTGTGTCATTTAAAGTTAGGCTTTGGACAATCAGAAGCTTGCTTACTTTGCTATGCTTTAAGCATGCGTTCCCTGCCCAGGCACCTTCATCGTCTGGTCCCCCCTTGGCCCCAAATGGCCCCCCATCCCATTGATTAGGAGAGAAGAGAAAGGCTTCCTGTCCAGGGGGTTGAGTGTGTATCCCATAGAAATCTATCCCTCCCCTCAGCAGACATTTCTCATAGCCTTTTTTCTGTGGGACAGAACTGCAGGGGGCTTCAGAATGAGCTGAGAGCAGGTACCTTGCTGAATCGGAGACAGAGTCCACATCTTCCAGGCTGTGGGTCCTGGAGGCCCCCTGGACTTCCATCGAATCCTGGAAATGACGTTTGTTTGTATTAAGGCATAATCAAAGACCCTTCCGCCATTTGGAAGTCGCATCCCTCTCTCCTTTCGCCTCGGAGGGGGTCAGGAAAAGGGGGATGCTTATGCACTCAGCACCTTCCTCGATCACCATTTTGTCACTGGATGTCTCCACCAGCCATGACCTGACATCTGGCAGCTACTTGACAAACCACCCATCTGGAATCTTGCACCGGGGGCGGGGAGAAGCCAGGCACGGAGGGTGGAGTAGAGGCAGATGGGTCTGCGGCCGGTCCCTGCCCTCGGATGCCCTTTGCACATGGCGGGGACAATGGAGGAGGAAGAAGCGGGACCGTTGAGGAAGAGGCTCCTCAACCCAGGAGGGGGGGAGCGTCAGGAGGAGGTTCAGAGCAGCTGTGCCTCAATTGTGCCAGGGAGAATTTTGCGAGTGGGGCGGGAGGATTGCTTGGAAAGGCTCTCCAAAGGTTGTTCCTTTGCCCTCCAAGCCCTAAAGGTCTTTCCAGGAATCCAAGGGTCTGTTGTCCTCGGGTTTGCCAGCCTGGCTGGGCTGCCCAGGCAGGAATTCCTCCCTCCCCACATACTCGAGGCATGAACTCCCACCGGCCACATTGCCAAACCCTCCTTACCCCTGAGGTGGAAGCGGTGACCCTATCATGAGAGCTTTCCCGCTCGATTCGTCTCCGTGCCATTTGGGACCTGACCGGAGGAAGAAAGTGAGGCGTGAAGTAACATCCAGCTAGCTCAGCCTCCCCTTTCCAAGACCGGCCAGTCAGTCAGTTGGCCCTTTTTTCCCCTGCAAGCCCCTTGTGGACAGGAAGCGGTCTCGGGCTCCTGCAGACTCTTGTGGCCCGTCAATGGTGCCCCACCAAGTCTGGGTTTTGGGAGAAGGACTTGGAACCTGGCAACAGCACAGGAAGGTCTTCCACCCTGGTGCCCACTGACCTAGGCACTTTATGGGCAGGCTTGGAGCCTCGTTCTCTCCGCCCCCAGGGAAACATCGCCAAGGCCCACTTTTTGAACCAGACAAGGATGGCGGCTCTCTCGGAGCCAGGAGTGGCCGGGCAGCCCAGTGGCTGACTCTCTTGGTGGCCTTTGGCCTCTGCCTTTCGTGTGGGAAGCTGTCTGTTCGTGAGCAGCGCAAAAGCACAATCACGTGTGGCACAAAGCACAGAGAGGGGCCAGAGATGCCGCCTTGCTTCTCTGCTGGGCCTCTTGGGCAATCTGACCTTCCTTTCCCCTTCAGGCCAGCACAGCCTGGTATCTCTTGCCCACCTCTTAGCAGGGGCTGGGGAGAATTTCCCTTGTTTATCCCAATGTGGGGGTCCAGGGTCCGAAAGTAGTGACAGAGATTGGGGGAGGCGTACAAGAGGGCTGGGGCAGCCTCTCATTCAAAGCCACCTCCCCTCTGGCTTCCACGTGGGGACTACAGCAAAGTAAGACATCTCTGAGCAAGCGGAGACGGCGTTCCAGCACAGACCGGTGGCCCAGCGACAAGTCCAGGTCAGCAGAGCCTCTCTGTATATGGAGTGACCGAACGATTGCCCACCTGCATTCTGTATGGCTGCTCCACATGAGGAGACCACAGGAATTGGTGATCCTTGCGGTCGACTCAGGAGTGAAGCGGCTGGGAGACCAGGAAGAGAAATCTACCTCACAGCCACAGTAGAGCCTTTGAGGGCACTGGGTTCGACGAAAACCTCACTTTCAAAACACATTTGGGTATAATAATTTTAAAGAGAGATCTTCAGACAAGCAGGAGAAACAAAAAACCACTCAGTGAGTCACCCTTCATTCCAGATTCATCAGCCTGTGCAAGCCCCAAACCCTTTGAACCCTTCCTCTTGGGGAAGCTGCCACAACATCTTCACTCTCCGAGGTGCTGCCTACCTCGATGGATTAGGACGCCTTTCCCACTTCACATCCCCCAGGCTGCTGGTCTTCCTTGAGGGCAGCGATTCTTCTGATGAATCCTAAAATGACAACCCAAATCTTCTTCAACTGAATACAGGGCTAAAGGGGGTTAGTCCCCGCTTGGGAAAATAAGAGAGGATTTGGGGTTCTCAGTTTCAGTTTGTCGAACGAGGGCTGGCCATGTTGACTAAGGGAGGCAACTCAAGGTCAGGGGCATCTGGCAACCATATTGGAAAAAATATTGTACCAATTGGAAGAAGCAACATGTCCTCGGTTTACCCGTGTGAAGTTTTCGGTAGAAAAAGGAGCACCAAGGACACTTTGCCCTTTCTTTGCTGACCCCTTTTCCAAACCCCTCCGTGAGCTAAATGGCAGCCTTGCAGAGTTCCCCCTCTGTCTTGACTGGTTGGAACCGCCAGGTATCTGGCAGCACTGGGCGATGCAAAGCAGCAGAGGGAGGTTGAAGGAGAAAAAGAGGGAGCAGGAGCACGCTTCTGATGGGTAGCCTGTCCTTGCCAGAGCGTGTCCAGAAATAGCACCTCGGCCTCCAGCACCGTTCCATCTGCTGACCTATCTTCAAACCCGCAGAGACAGGGCTTCTGCCGTTGCAAGGGTGAGGAGCTGGTCACAACTTACTGATGGGGTGGAGACCTCCTCTATCGTGTAGAGCCCCTGCCTCTTCTGCTCCGGTTCATCATCACTGGGGAGAGATTGAAGGGCCCAGAGATCAGAACTAGCTGTGGGCCCTCTTTCAAGAGCGGCCACATGGATGCTCTAAGGAGCCTGTCGGCTGGCCTGCCAAGGGGGTTGACCTGAGTCCTTCTTTCTTTTATCAGAAGCAGATGCTGAGAAGGAAAGGAGGTGAACCTCCCTTATGTGGCAGCTCAAACAGGCTTTGGCCCCTCCCCATTCAGCCAAGCAGCAGCCCTTGCGACCGGCTGGGCCAGAGGGTGGGATGGGAGGGTCCTTGTTTTCCTTTCCCCACCCCTCCCTTTTCCTTTTGGGCTGTCTCCTGTAACGTTAGGCTTTGGACAATCAGAAGCTTGCTTACTTTCCTGTGCTTTAAGCATGCACTCCCTGCCCAGGTGCCTTCATCGTCTGGTCCCCCTTTTGCCCCAAATGGCCCCCCATCCCATTAAGGAGAGAAGAGAAAGGCTTCCTGTCCAGGGGGTTGAGCGTGCATCCCATAGAAATCTATCCCTCCCCTCAGCAGACATTTCTCATAGCCTTTTTTCTGTGGGACGGTACTGCAGCCTCTTCTTGGGGGCTTCAGAATCAGCTGAGAGCAGGTACCTTGCCAAATCGGAGACGGAGTCCACATCTTCCAGGCTCTGGGTCCTCGAGGCCCACTGGACTTCCATTGAATCCTGCAAATGACATTTGTTTCTATTCAGGCATAATCAAAGACTGTTCCACCATTTGGAAGTCGCATCCCTCCCTCCTTCACCTTGGAGGGGGTCAAGAAAAGGGGGATGCTTATGCACTCAGCCCCTTCCTTGATCACCATTTTCTCAATGGATGTCCTTCAACCAGCTGTGACCTGACATCTGGCAGCTCCTTGACAAACCACCCATCTGGAAACTTGCACTGAGGGCGGGAAGAAGCCAAGCACAGAGGTCGAAGTAGAAGCAGATGGGCCCACTGCCGGACCCTGCCCTCAGATGCCATTTCCAGATGGCGGGGAAAATGGAGGAAGAAGCAGGACCATTGAGGAAGAGGCTCCTCAACTCAGGAAGGGGGGTCAGTCTCAGGAGGAGGTTCAGAGCAGCTGTGCCTTCATTGTACCAGGGAGAATTACGTGAGTAGGGCAGGAGGATTGTTTGGAAAGGCCCTCCAAAGGATGTTCCTTCGCCTTCGAAGCCGTAAAGGTCTTTCCAGGAATCCAAGGGTCTGTTGTCCTGGAGTTTGCCAGCCTGGCCAGGCTGCCCAGGTGACAATTCCTCCCCGGCCCCCAGGCCTTCAGGCATGAACTGCCACCAGCCACGTTGGCAAACCCTCCTTACCGCTGAGGTAGAAGCAGTGACCCCATCGTGAGAGCTCTCCTGCTCCTTGACCATTCTCTGTGTCTCTTGGGACCTGACCGGAGGAAGAAGTGAGACATGAAAGAACATCCAGCTAGCTCTCCCTCCCCGTTCCAAGACCAGCCAGTCAGTCAGTTGGCCTTTTTTCCCCCCGCAAGCCCCTTGTGGGCAGGCAGCGGTCTTGGGCTCCTGCAGACTCTTGTGGCCCGTCAAAGGTGCCCCGCCGAGTCTGGGTTTTGGGAGAAGGACTTGGTCTTCTTGGGGCTTCAGAATCAGCTGAGAGCAGGTACCTTGCCAAGTTGAGAATGGACTCCACATCCTCCAGGCTCTGGTTCCTGGAGGCCCCCTGGACTTCCATCGAATCCTGTAAATGACATTTCTTCTTATTGAGGCATAAATCCAAAGCTCTCTGTATCCCAATTGGATGACTAAAGCCTAGGGCGCAATTTCAGCCCCCTAGGAAGAGGTCTTCAGAGGCCTTAGGTTAAGAGGATGCTGCTTCCAGAATAAGGACCTGCTGTTCTCCAAACAGGCTATACTCATGGCTGGGCACTTGGCAACTGTTCACAAAGTCTTTGACACTGTTTGGAAGATGCATCCCTCTCTCCTTTTGCCTCAGAGGGGGTAAGGAAAAGGGCGATGCTTAGGCACTCAGCCCCTTCCTCGTTCACCATTTTGCCACTGGCTGTCCCTCAGCCTGCTGTGACCTGACATCTGGCAGCTACCTTACAAACCACCCATCTGAAATCTTGCACCAGGGGCAGGGAGAAGCCAGGAACGGAGGGCAGAGTAGAGGCAGAAGGGTCCGCTGCCGGTCCCTGCCCTCGGATGCCCTTTGCAGATGGCGGGGACAATAGAGGAGGAAAAAGTGGGACCATTGAGGAAGAGGCTCCTCAACCCAGGAGGGCAGGATCGTCAGGAGGAGGTTCAGAGCGGCTGCGCCTCAATTGTGCCCGGGAGAATTTCGCGAGTGGGGTGGGAGGATTGCTTGGAAAGGCTCTCCAAAGCTTGTTCCTTTGTCCTTCAAGCCGTAAAGGTCTTCCCAGGAATCCAAAGGTCTGTTGTCCTGGAGTTTGCCAGCCTGGCCAGGCTGCCCAGGTGACAATTCCTCCCCGGCCCCCAGGCCTTCAGGCATGAACTGCCACCAGCCACGTTGGCAAACCCTCCTTACCGCTGAGGTAGAAGCAGTGACCCCATCGTGAGAGCTCTCCTGCTCCTTGACCATTCTCTGTGTCACTTGGGACCTGACCGGAGGAAGAAGTGAGACATGAAAGAACATCCAGCTAGCTCTCCCTCCCCGTTCCAAGACCAGCCAGTCAGTCAGTTGGCCTTTTTTCCCCCCGCAAGCCCCTTGTGGGCAGGCAGCGGTCTTGGGCTCCTGCAGACTCTTGTGGCCCGTCAAAGGTGCCCCGCCGAGTCTGGGTTTTGGGAGAAGGACTTGGTCTTCTTGGGGCTTCAGAATCAGCTGAGAGCAGGTACCTTGCCAAGTTGAGAATGGACTCCACATCCTCCAGGCTCTGGTTCCTGGAGGCCCCCTGGACTTCCATCGAATCCTGTAAATGACATTTCTTCTTATTGAGGCATAAATCCAAAGCTCTCTGTATCCCAATTGGATGGCTAAAGCCTAGGGCGCAATTTCAGCCCCCTAGGAAGAGGTCTTCAGAGGCCTTAGGTTAAGAGGATGCTGCTTCCAGAATAAGGACCTGCTGTTCTCCAAACAGGCTATACTCATGGCTGGGCACTTGGCAACTGTTCACAAAGTCTTTGACACTGTTTGGAAGATGCATCCCTCTCTCCTTTTGCCTCAGAGGGGGTAAGGAAAAGGGCGATGCTTAGGCACTCAGCCCCTTCCTCGTTCACCATTTTGCCACTGGATGTCCCTCAGCCTGCTGTGACCTGACATCTGGCAGCTACCTTACAAACCACCCATCTGAAATCTTGCACCAGGGGCAGGGAGAAGCCAGGAACGGAGGGCAGAGTAGAGGCAGAAGGGTCCGCTGCCGGTCCCTGCCCTCGGATGCCCTTTGCAGATGGCGGGGACAATAGAGGAGGAAAAAGTGGGACCATTGAGGAAGAGGCTCCTCAACCCAGGAGGGCAGGATCGTCAGGAGGAGGTTCAGAGCGGCTGCGCCTCAATTGTGCCCGGGAGAATTTCGCGAGTGGGGTGGGAGGATTGCTTGGAAAGGCTCTCCAAAGCTTGTTCCTTTGTCCTTCAAGCCGTAAAGGTCTTCCCAGGAATCCAAGGGTCTGTTGTCCTGGAGTTTGCCAGCCTGGCCAGGCTGCCCAGGTGACAATTCCTCCCCGGCCCCCAGGCCTTCAGGCATGAACTGCCACCAGCCACGTTGGCAAACCCTCCTTACCGCTGAGGTAGAAGCAGTGACCCCATCGTGAGAGCTCTCCTGCTCCTTGACCATTCTCTGTGTCACTTGGGACCTGACCGGAGGAAGAAGTGAGACATGAAAGAACATCCAGCTAGCTCTCCCTCCCCGTTCCAAGACCAGCCAGTCAGTCAGTTGGCCTTTTTTCCCCCCGCAAGCCCCTTGTGGGCAGGCAGCGGTCTTGGGCTCCTGCAGACTCTTGTGGCCCGTCAAAGGTGCCCCGCCGAGTCTGGGTTTTGGGAGAAGGACTTGGTCTTCTTGGGGCTTCAGAATCAGCTGAGAGCAGGTACCTTGCCAAGTTGAGAATGGACTCCACATCCTCCAGGCTCTGGTTCCTGGAGGCCCCCTGGACTTCCATCGAATCCTGTAAATGACATTTCTTCTTATTGAGGCATAAATCCAAAGCTCTCTGTATCCCAATTGGATGGCTAAAGCCTAGGGCGCAATTTCAGCCCCCTAGGAAGAGGTCTTCAGAGGCCTTAGGTTAAGAGGATGCTGCTTCCAGAATAAGGACCTGCTGTTCTCCAAACAGGCTATACTCATGGCTGGGCACTTGGCAACTGTTCACAAAGTCTTTGACACTGTTTGGAAGATGCATCCCTCTCTCCTTTTGCCTCAGAGGGGGTAAGGAAAAGGGCGATGCTTAGGCACTCAGCCCCTTCCTCGTTCACCATTTTGTCACTGGATGTCCCTCAGCCTGCTGTGACCTGACATCTGGCAGCTACCTTACAAACCACCCATCTGAAATCTTGCACCAGGGGCAGGGAGAAGCCAGGAACGGAGGGCAGAGTAGAGGCAGATGGGTCCGCTGCCAGTCCCTGCCCTCGGATGCCCTTTGCAGATGGCGGGGACAATAGAGGAGGAAAAAGTGGGACCATTGAGGAAGGGGCTCCTCAACCCAGGAGGGCAGGATCGTCAGGAGGAGGTTCAGAGCAGCTGGCCTCAATTGTGCCCGGGAGAATTTCGCGAGTGGGGCGGGAGGATTGCTTGGAAAGGCTCTCCAAAGCTTGTTCCTTTGTCCTTCAAGCCGTAAAGGTCTTCCCAGGAATCCAAGGGTCTGTTGTCCTGGAGTTTGCCAGCCTGGCCAGGCTGCCCAGGTGACAATTCCTCCCCGGCCCCCAGGCCTTCAGGCATGAACTGCCACCAGCCACGTTGGCAAACCCTCCTTACCCCTGAGGTAGAAGCAGTGACCCCATCGTGAGAGCTCTCCTGCTCCTTGACCATTCTCTGTGTCTCTTGGGACCTGACCGGAGGAAGAAGTGAGACATGAAAGAACATCCAGCTAGCTCTCCCTCCCCATTCCAAGACCAGCCAGTCAGTCAGTTGGCCTTTTTCCCCCCCGCAAGCCCCTTGTGGGCAGGCAGCAGTCTTGGGCTCCTGCAGACTCTTGTGGCCCGTCAAAGGTGCCCCGCCGAGTCTGGGTTTTGGGAGAAGGACTTGGTCTTCTTGGGGCTTCAGAATCAGCTGAGAGCAGGTACCTTGCCAAGTTGAGAATGGACTCCACATCCTCCAGGCTCTGGTTCCTGGAGGCCCCCTGGACTTCCATCGAATCCTGTAAATGACATTTGTTCTTATTGAGGCATAAATCCAAAGCTCTCTGTATCCCAATTGGATGGCTAAAGCCTAGGGCGCAATTTCAGCCCCCTAGGAAGAGGTCTTCAGAGGCCTTAGGTTAAGAGGATGCTGCTTCCAGAATAAGGACCTGCTGTTCTCCAAACAGGCTATACTCATGGCTGGGCACTTGGCAACTGTTCACAAAGTCTTTGACACTGTTTGGAAGATGCATCCCTCTCTCCTTTTGCCTCAGAGGGGGTAAGGAAAAGGGCGATGCTTAGGCACTCAGCCCCTTCCTCGTTCACCATTTTGTCACTGGATGTCCCTCAGCCTGCTGTGACCTGACATCTGGCAGCTACCTTACAAACCACCCATCTGAAATCTTGCACCAGGGGCAGGGAGAAGCCAGGAACGGAGGGCAGAGTAGAGGCAGATGGGTCCGCTGCCGGTCCCTGCCCTCGGATGCCCTTTGCAGATGGTGGGGACAATAGAGGAGGAAAAAGTGGGACCATTGAGGAAGAGGCTCCTCAGCCCAGGAGGGGGGGGGAGCGTCTTGAGCAGGTTCAGAGCGGCTGCGCCTCAATTGTGCCCGGGAGAATTTCACGAGTGGGGCGGGAGGAATGCCTGGAAAGGCTCCCCAAAGGTTGTTCCTTTGCCCTCCAAGCCGTAAAGGTTTTTCCAGGAATCCAAGGGTCTGTTGTCCTCGAGTTTGCCAGCCTGGCTGGGCTGCCCAGGCAGGAATTCCTCCCGCCCCCCAAGACCTGAGGCATGAAGTCCCACCGGCCACATTGCCAAACCCTCCTTACCCCTGAGGTGGAAGCGGTGACCCTATCATGAGAGCTTTCCCGCTCGATTTGTCTCTGTGCCACTTGAGTCCTGACCGGAGGAAGAAGGTGAGACATGAAAGAACATCCAGCTACCTCTGCCTCCCCTTTCCAAGACCAGCCAGTCAGTCAGTCAGCCATTTTTTCCCCTGCAAGCCCCTTGTGGGCAGGCAGCGGTCTTGGGCTCCTGCAGACTCTTGTGGCCTGTCAATGGTGCCCCGCCGAGTCTGGGTTTTGGGAGAAGGACTCGGTACCTGGCAGGTGGCACAGGAAGGTCTTCCACCGTGTTCCTCGCACAACATGAAAACGGACAGCTTTTCAAGATGTTCTGTATGGAGAGGGGAGCAGAGAAAGAGACTTGAGCCAGGGGGAGAGGTTCGAGGCCCGTGACTTTCTCCCCCTTTCCAGTTTCTTGGGGGCCCTGCGGGCCTCGCTTACTCTGAATAGCCTCCGTAGCGCCATAGCAGAGGCTGGATGGCTCTGCAGGGAAAGAGATTCGTGGTGCAACGATTGGCAACCAGCAAGCGAGGTCCAGAGTAGTGTCTGCCAGCTGGCAGGCAAAGCCACAATGGGAATGAGCAGCCTGGGGGTTGGC
This sequence comes from Candoia aspera, assembly GCF_035149785.1. NCBI lineage: Eukaryota > Metazoa > Chordata > Lepidosauria > Squamata > Candoiidae > Candoia > Candoia aspera. The sequence continues at coordinate 159,952,158 of NC_086154.1, forward strand.
CTGTGGCTTTAAAGGTTTGCTGAGTCTTGTTCCCTTGGCAACCGGGAAAACCTCCCCATTGGCCACCTTTTGTACCTACCCAAGAATGGCTGCTGTCTCGTGGCCAGGAGTGGCCGGGCAGCCCAGTGGCTGACTCTCTTGGTGGCCTTTGGCCTCTGCCTTTCGTGTGGCAAGCTGTCTGTTCGTGTGCAGCGCAAAAGCACAATCACGCGTGGCACAAAGCACAGAGAAGGGCCAGAGATGCCGCCTTGCTTCTCTGCTGGGCCTCTTGGGCAATCTGACCTTCCTTTCCCCTTTGGGCCAGCACAGCCTGCTATCTCTTGCCCACCACTTAGCAGGGTCCGAGTCCTGTCTGCTCAGGGGAGAATTCTCTTATTTTTCCCTGCGCGGGGGCTTGGGGTTGAACAGTTTGGGGGGGCATACAAGAGGAACAGGGCGGCCTCTCTCATGTCATTCAAAGCCACCTCCCCTCTCCGCCAGCCAGCCTGGATGTTGGTGGTGATGTATGAAGCCCAAGAAGGCCACCAGTGGCTCATCTGAGATGCAGAGTAATGGCAGGAGTGGGGGCTGCCATGACAAAAGCTGCCATCCTCTCTCTTCCATGACTCAAAGCCTGCTGCATCCGCCTGTTCTGGCCTGTCTGCCTCTCCTTTCAAAAGTAGCCTAACAAGAAATAGAAATAAACGACCAGGAGGTTTCCCCATTTGAGATGAGAGATTTACAGTATGCATTTGAAACTAATAAGTCCTTGGCCAGCAGGGTTGCCCCTGTTCTGGTCCTACCAGAGGTCATCCACTACTTCAATCAATGCTGCCTCAGCACTAGAGCTGGGCCTGAAAGCTAGCCAAAAAGGGCCCAGATAATCCAATGCTCCCGGGGCCTTCTGGAATGCAGGCCCACCACCTTCTCCAGCATTGTAACGATTGCCCTACTCAAATAAAAAGCTCAGACTCCAAATCTAAGTTTAAGGTCTGGTTTATTTAGAATTTGGTGCAAACAGAAAGAAAGCTGAGAATGAGAAAAGCGCGCCTAAACTCAAACTAAATAGCTCCGTTTCCAACAACGATCCCCCCCCCCCGCATATAGAACAATCCCACGTTCCCAGGTACTCCTAACGAGCTCTGCTGATCAACGGGCAAAAAGACCTTGACATTTAAGAGATAACCCAAAGACATTCCTTCCTGGCACAGCCCTACACATCTCCCCGTACAAGGTTTATCAGCAGCACCCTGCCAGCCAGGAACACCCATCGACACTCTGGCATGCGAACCGTTACGATGGAGTGAACATCGCAACGGTGATCATGAGAACCATCTTATCAAAATGGAAAGGTTGGAGATAGATTGGATGTTTGGGGGGGCATACAAGAGGGACAGGGCAGCCTCTCTCATGTCATTCAAAGCCACCTCCCCTCTCCGCCAGCCAGCCTGGACGTTGGTGATGATGTAAGAAGCCCAAGAAGGCCACCAGTGGCTCATCTGAGATGCAGAGTAATGCAGGAGCGGGGGCTGCCATGACAAAAGCTGCCATCCTCTCTCTTCCATGACTCAAAGCCTGCTGCATCCGCCTGTTCTGGCCTGTCTGCCTCTCCTTTCAAAAGAAGCCTAACAAGAAATAGAAATAAACGACCAGGAGGTTTCCCCATTTGACATGAGAGATTTACAGTATGCATTTGAAACTAATAAGTCCTTGGCCAGCAGGGTTGCCCCTGTTCTGGTCCTACCAGAGGTCATCCACTACTTCAATCAATGCTGCCTCAGCACTAGAGCTGGGCCTGAAAGCTAGACAAAAAGGGCCCAGATAATCCAATGCTCCCGGGGCCTTCTGGAATGCAGGCCCACCACCTTCTCCACCATCTTACCAAAATGGAAAGGTTGGAGATAGATTGGATGTTATCCAACAGTCTTAATCTAGCTTTGGCTTCTTGAGGACAGGACGCAAGATTTGCGGAGAACCACAGGGCGGCGCAGCCAAACTTCAAATTGGGAGATAAGGTCTACCTCTCCACTAAGTTCATTAAGTCTCCGCAGCCCTCTAAGAAGTTGGCCCCCAAGTTCATTTGCCCATTCCCAATCATAGCGATAATCAACCCGGTAACTTTCAAATTAGATTTACCACACAACCTAAAACGCATACACCCAGTGTTCCATTGTGCATTACTGAAACCGGTTACCTCGTCAAAATGGCACAATGACCCCCCACCCCGCCTCCGCCCATCACGATAGATGGACAACAACATTTCGAAATCAAGGAAGTACTGGACTCCAGAAGGCTACGGGGCACCCTCCAGTACCTGGTCCGCTGGAGACATTTCCCCCACCCCGAGTGGGTACAGACTCGGGATGTCTCAGTGCAGCGGCTTGTCAAACGCTTCCACGAAGCATATCCTGACAAACCGGCGCCTTGAAGTTTTCGTGGGGGGGCAGTATGTCATGACCCCCGTTGCAATGCATGCACGCATCACAACGGGGAACATGCCTTTCAGGAAAAGGGGAAGGAAGGAGGAAGGAATCATCCTAATCCCTTAAACACTCAAACACAAACGCAATCATAAGGACAAAGGGGACACACCTTTGCCCTGACCAGAGAAGGCATCAGCATATCGCCCAGACATCCCTGCATTACCCCGGGGGACACACCTGCGCCGGACATGGGAAGGAGACAGAGGAGACCAGCGATAATCTTCCTGATCGCCCATCAAGACCCCGGTATCGCACCCCCGATCGCCCATCAAGAAACAGGATCCGGACTGTGGGACAATGGGGGGTGGAGAAGGGCCAGGTCCGCGCCAGGGGTATTTACGGGGTACCCCGCACGCCATGAGATGGTGCTCATTCCCATCTCTTTGCGTGTATGCATTCTGTTCTCAGTAAACAGGATATCCTTAGCCCCATCTAAGTGAGTCCGTGTCTTTCTGAGCGCAAGGCAGCCATTACACATATCCAGTTGCGGCATCTGCTTCTATAGCCTTACCATTTTTCAACACATTCATGGAATGGTTTCTTTTCATTCAATTTTGCCTTGGACTCTTAACACTTACCAGTTTCATTTCAATTCTACTTGTCATCACATCGCTATGATTCCTATATAAAATACTCCTTCCAGAAATCAGTTTTGCCACATTTTGGCTTGTATGGCACAACCAAAGCCCAGTTTTACCCCAAGCGTGTTCCCATCAGGCCTGTATCACCCCATGAAGGAGGAACGTCTAATTCTCTACGCACTTAAGTCCTTCAGGCACTCTTGGGTCAAACTATTATAAACACTTGAATTAAGCCTTATTTTTTGACAAGTTTTTAAACAAAGAGACCAGGTGCCAGGCCAACATTTACCAAAGCTGTTTTACAATACTTTTTCTGAAATCAGAAGGCAACCAGGTGATAAATGCCATTTGTCTTGCGCCAGCATCTTTCCTGTGACATAATTACAGTTGTATGAACAATAAAATGACTACTGCTGCTGCTTCCTGCTTGCATCTGTAGAGCGCTTTCCCACTCTTCTAGCCTCCTTTTGTTGCCTTAAGAAACTAGCCAGCCATCAGGGAGTATCGCCAACAACTCTGAGACAGCCGAGTTCTGCCAATGATCGGGGGGCCTTCCCAGGAGAGGCCAGTGTTGGGACTAGCTATGCCAACTGCAGAACTGAATATGTGAAACCGTTTCTTTCTCACAGAAGGCCTTCTGCTGACCATTATTGTGCAATAACAGTGTGGTTGTAAAACGACATTTGTAGTGAGAAGGCATCCTAGCACCAAACCCAAGGCAAAGGTGTTAAGAGAACTAAAAGGCAAGCAAGCAAACAAACAAACAAACAAGTCAATCTGTTCACATGTAATTGAAAGAAGGAAATTGGCACACAGTTTCAGTATCTAAAGGGTAATCATCCAAATGCAAACCTGCTCGGGCTGATTCATTGACTTCAGTGCCATCTGTGTGCTTGTGAAAAGAAATGGTGAGTACGCACCTTTCATATAAAAGGAAGAAATGAAGCTGCTTGTCATGTTTACCGTTCCGGTGTTTGTCTACATCGTAACGGTTCGCTTGCCAAGGTGCTGATAGGTGTTCGGGCTGGGAGGGTGCTGCTGAGAGCCTTGTACAGGAGACGCGCTGGACTGTGCCAGGAGGAATGTCTTTAGGCTATCTCTGAAATGTCAAGGTCTTTTTGCCCCTTGATCAGCAGAGCTCGTTAGGAGCACCTGGGAATGTGGGGCGAACTGTATGTGAGGGAGGGGGTGGGGTGTTGTTTGCAAAGACGCTATTTAGTTTGAGTTTAGGCACGCTTTTCTCATTCTCAGCTTTTTAGCTGTTTGCACTCTTTTCTAAATAAATCCAGAACCTGAATTGACATTTTGAGTCTGAGAGTTTTATTTAGAGTAAGGCAATCATCACACTGCTATCTAGTGATAGGAAGTAGTCTTGAGTGTCTGCTTTTTCATACCAAATCTAAAGGGCATTGGAGGTGCTGTAGAGAACAACTTTTAGTGGTTGAGTGGTATTAACCAACTACAATGTTGACATTTTCTGTACAGTTTAGGGTGCTCCAAGCCAGTCTTACTAGTGGGAATCTTCCTGTGCATGGGGCAAAGGAGGCCATCTTTTACTATCAGCAAGTAGCCACGACTAGAGAAATTGCCTGGCAGACCAGAAAGGAAACCAGAGCACCAATGCATTCTTTGGAAGGGAAGGACTGAGCGAGAATGTGACCTGAGACCTTTGGGCTTCACTCTGGCCTTAGTTCACTTGAATAGCTCTGAGGCCCCTTTGAGTTGGGTGCCTGGCTTTGAAGAACACCACAGAAGGAAATTTGGGGGACCAACAGGAACACTGTGAGAGACTCCTCCTAATCTTTTTGAAGGTGCCAAGATTGTTGCCGAAGGCACCAAAACGTGCTCCGCCATGGATGAGAGCATAATGGCTCCCTTCACCTCCCAGTGCTCAAACCCATGAGAAACCGCTGTCCTGGGGTCTCCTCGCATGGAGCAGCCATCCAGAGCAGAAGTGGGTGATCTCCCATCCTCTCCTTATCCGGAGAGGTTCTGTGGGACCGGACTACTCGCTGGTCCTTCATGTCCGGTCCCGGCCCGTGGAAATCACTGACACGCAGGTAAGTTTTATAGATTTACTAAAAAGGCTTTTAAACAGAACTCTAGTGGCAAAAAGCTTTGACCAAACCATCGTAGTCCCTCACACCCAAAATATCCAGCCCACCAAAGCTCAACCAGCTTAACTTAGAGGCTCTTTCAGCTGAATCCCCTCAGGCTGATGACTCTTCTGTAACTCCTCGTCATCTCCCAAGGAGTCTGAGCTGGCCATGACACTATCCCCCAACTCAGGGCCCTCCTCTCCTGCAGATTGAGGCCTGGGCTTCTCCGGGTACTGTTAATGGAACAGGTGTGTGAGGCAGGGAGCATAAACATCATCATCTTCCCAGGAACGCTCCTATGGTCCATAGCCCTTCCAATCCACCAGATACTGGAGGTGGTCCCGAAGGACCCGTGAGTTCAGAATGTGGGCTACCTCATATTCAGGTTCCCTTTCCACCACAATGGGTGGTGGGGCCAGTGTGGAGGAACAATGAGGGTTGGGAGGTGCAGCAGGAACCAACAAAGAACAATGGAATACAGGATGAACACAGAAACTGGAGGGTAGCTTAAGCCAGAAAGCAACTGGGTTGATGACAGCTTCCACTTGGAATGGTCCCAGGAAGCGGTGATCCAATTTCTTTGGCGGCTGACGAGTAGCAAGCTTCTTAAATGAAACCCACACTAAGTCCCCCATGGCTATCAGTAGACCTGCCTGGCAGTGATGCTCAGCAAACCATTGATAATCATCCTTGGCCTTTTGTAACTGATCTTGGAGAACTTGATGAGTTGCTTGCAGTTCCTGCAAGAGCTGATCCAAGGCTGGAACAGAAGAAGCTGGTGAACTCAGTGGAAAGAATAGGAGGTGCAAGCCATGAATGGCATCATTTAGCTGGAGGTATGCCGAGCACTGTTATAAGCAAACTCTGGCTGTGCTAGGAGGTCTACCCAGTTGTCTTGCTGGTAGGTAAAAAAACATCTGAGATATTGCTCCAGAATCTGATTCACCTGTTCCATCTGTCTCTCCAAATACACAGAAGATACACAGAAGATAAGTTGATCTCAACCTCTAGACCTTAGGAAAGTTCTTGCCAAAACTTAGCAATGAATTGTGGGCCACGATCTGAAACCGTGGTCAGGTAAACCATGTAAACGGTAGATACAGGTAATCCTCGCTTATAGATTGGTCACTGAACAACCATTCAACATTATGATAGCCTTGGAAAGGGTGCTTTACATGCCCGTTAAGCACTTCTGGCCATCATAAAACATCTCACACAAACACACACACACACACACACACCGTGGTCATGTCATTGTATTTCGGGTCCTTGGCAACTGGCTCTCATTTACAACCAGTTGCCAAGTGCCCCTCGATCACGTCATCACCGTTTTCAATCTTCTCTGCTGGCTGCCCCAGAAAGTCAATGGGGAAGCCGACAAGGAAGGTTGGAAGTGGAGGGAACGAAGGGGACGGAGAGGATGGGAAACCTTTGGCAGGCTGTAGGAACGAAGCCCAAGTCCTGAAGATTTGAGCTTCGCTCCTGCAGCCACACAAAGGAGTTCATGGGGGGAGGAGAGGGGACATGGTACAGCAGGTTACAGGAACGGAGCCCAAATCCTGAAGATTTGAGCTTTGCTCCTGCAGCCCTACGAAGGAGTTCCCCTCCATGCGGGGAGGGGAGGGGACATGGGTGGACAGGCTGCAGGAACGAAGCCCAAATCCTGAAGATTTGAGCTTCGCTCCTGCAGCCCCACGGAGTTCCCCTCCATGCAGGGAGGGGAGAGGACACCCTTTGGCAGGCTGCAGGAACAGAGCCCAAATCCTGGAGATTTGAGCTTTGTTCCTGCAGCCCCACGAAGGAGTGCCCCTCCATGTGGGGAGGGGAGGGGACACCCTTTGTCAGGCTGCAGGAACAGAGCCCAAATCCTGGAGATTTGAGCTTTGCTCCTGCAGCCCCACGAAGGAGTGCCCCTCCATTTGGGGAGGGGAGGGGACACCCTTTGTCAGGCTGCAGGAACAGAGCCCAAATCCTGGAGATTTGAGCTTCGCTCCTGCAGCCCCATGAAGGAGTGCCCCTCCATGTGGGGAGGGGAGGGGACACCCTTTGTCAGGCTGCAGGAACAGAGCCCAAATCCTGGAGATTTGAGCTTCGCTCCTGCAGTGCCACCATGGATTCATCTTCCCCTCCATCCCCTCTGCTTCCAACCTATGCTGTCACCTTCCCCACTGACTTTCTGGGGAAGCCGGCAGAGAAGATTGCAAATGGCGACCACATGATCGTGGGGCACTTGGCAACTGGTCATAAATGCAAGCCGGTTGTTAAGCACCCGATATACAATCACATGACCGGCGGCGGGATGTTTTATGGTGGCTGGAAGTGCTTAACAGGCATGTAAAGCACCCTTTCCAAGGCTATTGCAACTTTGAATGGTCCTTAAGTGAGAGATCATTAAGCGAGGACTACCTGTATATACCGTTTACATGGTTTACCTGACCACTAGTTCTGTTAGGATGTTGTAAGTTTCCATTAGGACTACGCACATGGGAACAAGGTGGTTGAATGCTGGCCAGCTTGTAGTAGCACCACCACTATGGCCACATCAGAAGCATCAGTTTCTACAATGAAGGGTTGTGCAGGGACTGGACGCCACAGGATGGGTTCTGATGCACAAGCTGTCTTTAAGGCTTCAAAAGCCTGTTGTGTATCTTCATCCAAAACGAAAGGTGTTTTCTTTCACAATAGGTGAGTCAAAGGCCAGTATAAAAGTTCTATAATAATTGACGAAGCCCAGCAAACCCGGAACATCCTTCGTTCTGCGTGGTGGTTGCCAAGTCAGAAGTGCTTTCACTTTATCAGGATCCATGGTGACGCCATCCGAAGAAATGCGCTGACCCAAGAAATCAATAGTCTTCTTCTCAAATTCACATGTGTCAAGTTTGGCAAAAATGATTTTCCCTGAGGCACTGTAATACCATACTGACATACTTCTCATGGTCAGAGAGAGAAGAGAAGAGGAGAATGTGTATTCAAAGTGGCCATAGTGGGTGCCAAAGGAGGTCTTCTATTCCTCACCACTCTGGATATGCACTAGGTTGTAAGCTCCACAGAGGTCGAGCTTGGTAAAAACTTTGGGGCCACGTAACCTCTCTAAGAGCTCGGAAAGGAGAGGCGGGGGGTAGCGATTCCTGATGGTGATCTGGTTTAGCAGCTGGTAGTCATTACACATCCTGAGCTCCCCTGATTTTTTTCTTGACAACCAAGGCAGGAGCAGCTGCAGGTGAGGAAGAAGCCCTTAGAAACCTCCTCTTCAGATTTTTCTCAATGAAGTCCTGCAACGTTGATCACTCTGGCTCTGAAAGTGGGTAAATCCAGGCGACTGGAATCTTGGCACCAGCCACCAGGTCAATGGGGCACTCAAGATTTCTGTTGCCACTTGGCTGGTAGTTATTTCCTCTCCTGGGGCAACTGGGGGTTCACCTTCCAAGGAATCAGAGCTGGCCTTGACACTTCAGTCTTAGTCGCAGTCGTCGTCTCTGCTGTTTTGGAGACGTCTTCGCTCGCCATTCTTCACCCAGAAGCTCGCACATATCAGCTGTTCTGGTCACTAGACAGATGGCAAGAGACAAATGAGGGGAAGGGCCTTCACAGGCGGTCCCTGTGTCTGTTTCCCACTGGGTCAATTGTTAGTTAAATGACTCTCTCTCTCTCTCTCTCTCTCGTGCTTCCCTCTCTTCAAGATTGAGTTTATGTAGAAACTGGTTTTCTTAAAAAATAAAAGCTAACTTTCACTTCAAATACAAAGAGTACCAGCTAGCATTCATTAATAGCTGGACTAAGCAAGCTATCTACATTCTATACAGCTATATTGTGAGCATTTCTTTTATTTCTTTAAAGGGTTGTTCTGCTACTTAATTACTCAGTATTCTTTTAGCACTCTCTTCACGTTCAGGAGGATATCCTCTTACAAGTGTTCCTGCTCAGTTCAATTCTACAACACTAGGGCTCCTGAGTGGGAAGCAGATGAGCTTTCTCATTTGCCCATAATGATTCCCATTGGCTATTTGAGATGCCAAATACCTCTTTTATACAAACAGGAAAATCAGGAGGGTGCATCTTCTTCTGGGCGGGTGACAAAAGCTGCCATCCTCTCTTCTCCATGGCTCAAAGCCTGCTGCATCTGGTCTCAAGTCCTTTGCCTGCTCTGGCCTGGCTCCTTCTCCTTTCAAAACCATCCCAACGACCGATACGAATGAAAGGTGCTCTAAAGTGAGAGAGGGAGAAAGGGCTCCGTGTGAGCAGGGCGAGAGGAAACGGTCCCTGGGTCTTCTGATAGGAACCTGCGTGATCCCCCCTGTCCACTGGGAAGGGGGGAAGAGGACTCACCGTCCCAACGCGGGTGGATTTGCTCCTCGGCTCCAGGCCTGCCTCCCAATGGACTGACATACAGAGCAGCACTGATTTCTCTTCCTTCTCCACTCTTGGCAGTATTTCAACACCAATGCTCTTGACGATTTTTATAACATTTTTACTCTTTGGTCACTGATGAAGAAACAGAATGGAGCAAGCACAGGAGATAACTTAAGCGACATGGTCAAAAGGAGCATTTCTCTATTTCCTGAACAACTGTAATACATCAACAGCCAACTTAGGATGACTGTTACTACAGGGAAGGCAAGAAGCCCACTGGCCAATTCCAGCGGCATTTTATGGGCAAAATTCCTTCCCAGCCCCATCACCCGGCAACTGACTTTTGTGCATAGCAAGGGGATGGTATGGCACCCTAGCTGCCTTTCTCTGCGGTGCCGCAAGATGTTCCCTGGTGCGGGAGGAAGTGCTCAAATTCCTGAAAAGACACAGACGTATCAGGCAGTCGGTTTCTCTGCTCGCAAGCCTTGCCTCAAGCTTAACTGGGAGGAAGCCCGTCAGGGGACATTCCTCCCTCCATGGGAAGGTCCTCTGCTTTTGGCCCCACCCTAAGAGAGCCGACTCAGGCCACGGCAAGTCCCATCCCATCAGAGGAAAACCCTGCCCCTCGTCCCCTGCTTTCCCTCCGTTAGCCTCTATCTGACACCTGGGCAGCTGCTGCCCAGCTTCCCTCACCGGTCCATCAGATGGAAAGGCCGTCACATTCGGGGGTGTATCGTTGCCGCCTACAGCCTGCTGCCAAGCGCCGGACGGCAGCCACCAGCCCATCTGCAGAGTGGAGGGAGAAGGCCTTTTCCACCAAAGCTTTCGTTCTCTGGGCGACTCGCCTGACTGCAGGGTCCTGGTCACCCAGAAGCTTTTCCAGATCTGCAAAGAAAAAATTTAGACCAGAGCGTCAAAATGCATCCTGCACAATCCTTCGCTCCCTCCTTCCCTTCCCCACACTGCAAACCCAAAGCTGTTCCTCTTATCACTTTGCACAGCCATTACTTACAAGCAAGGTAGGTGGGAACTGTCCCTTCCGTGAGGAGGCTGCCATTCAGATGAAGCAGGTGACCTGTAGAGGAAAAGAGGGAGAAAAACACACCACTGTCTCTTTCAAAGCCCAATTCTCAACTGATTGCAGCCGTAACTCCAGAACTCCCCAGGCCTTTGATCCCAGGGGAAATGAGAAGCTCAGCAAGAGGACTACAGGCTCATGCCTTGCCTGGGCTAAAGGAAGGTCCATGGCCCAAACAGGAAGTTTATGTCTATGGAAGCCTGCAGGGGGCCGTGCTTTTTTGGCTGAAACGTGGCTATTCCTGGGCAGGAGAAACCCTGAACCTGGGGGATGAGACCTCCTGCCTGATTGCCCACAAAGAGGCTTCTCTTTCCATTACCAATGAACATGGCAGCCGTTCTCCTCACTGAAGCCGGCTTGCTCTTAAAGTACGAAAGGCAGGCGAACACCTCCATCCCCAACTGCCCCTCCGAGATGGGGAACCGAATCGAGGAGAAGAGGCAGAAGAGACAGAGGTGGGAGATCGCCAAGTGCTGCGTGCCCCACCCATGCCTCTCACTCTAGAGGGGAACGGGAGCCAGAGAAGGGCTCTTACCAGGCGCTTGGCGATTTGATGCAGAAGCTCCTGCAGGCTGTAAGTCCTCCCCGCCAGGAGGGTGCCCCCAAGGTGCCAATGGAGAGCCTCTGCCAGGTGCTGCAGGGTATCTTTTGCTGCCTTCAAGAACAGAGGAGAGAAAAAAGCTGGGGCCATTCTTCTACTGCTTTCCTCGAGTGAGTCAGCTAGCCAAGCTGCAACCCTCTTTTCCCAGGCAAGCTGGGCCCTCACCTTCGCCACCTTCTCCTCAACATCCTCCACGTGCATCAGCACCGCAATGAGGGTGTGGATAGCTGCTGTCCCCTCAAGATCTTTCCGGTGCTGCAGAAGAGGCCAGATATACTTCAAGGCTGCCCATCAAATGGTTGCTGCTTCCTGTGAAGGACCAAGGAAAAGACTTTTTTTTTCTTGTCCTGCAAGGAATGGGTCCCGTGTAGACTCCCAGTTAAGGTTTCCGTTAACTTTTTCCTCCTCTTCCAAGCAAGGAGGAGCTGAGGACTCACGTGGTGGAAGAGCGAGCAGTACTGGGCAGCCAAGGAGGCGTCCAAACATCCTCCTGTGTCTGGAGGCCGAGCTGCTCTGCCAAGTCCAAGAACTGCAAGGTGATGGCAGGGCTGGAACTGCAGAGCCCACCGAGGACAGCATGGCACAGCTCCTCGGGCCTCATGATCTGCAGAGGAAATGGGAGATTGGAAAAACTCTCCTCCAAGGAAAGAGAGAAGAGAAACCTAACCTTTTCTGATCACAGTTGGGTATCTTAGCTAGCAACCTACTCTCAGCTCTGAGAGAGATCGAAGTGAAGATGGAACGTGAGAGCAGCAAGCCATCCTCATCCCCAGGACTGAGTAAAAGGAAGATCTGCCACCTCCCCACGCGCTCCATCTTGCCTAGACTAGGGGGTGAGATCTCATCCTGGGGTAAGAAGGCCCACTGGCTAAATCTGTCCAGGCCAGCAACATTATTGCTGCAATTCTAAAGTGAAGGTGCTTCCTGGAAGGAAGCATCCTCTACAGTTGTGTCCGAAGAGGAGAAGCTCCGCATTTGTCTGTCCCCTGTGGGTGAGGGCCACTTACCACCTTGTAGTTCTCGCAGAGATGGAGAAGACCCTTCCTGCTCAGTTGGCGAACGGTCCGGCTGGGGTGTTCCAGCCGAGCCATGAGCAGCTTCCAGGTCTTCTCCATGGGGGCTTGGCCCTTGTAGTTAGTCAGCAGCTGAAAGAGAGCAGAGCGGTCGAAGGCCCGTCAGTGGCCAGAGGAGGAAAAGGAAGGAGTGAGCAGCTTCACTGGGGAGAAGGTGCCCAAAGGGCCCCCAGGGAAGATGCTTCACCCTTGCTCTTTGGGGAAGCAGGAACATGCCTCTAGGCTCTCCTTGAGCGGCAGGGAAAGCAAGAGAGATGGGTTTTGGAGCTTGATCCCTGCCTAAAGGTGGCCTGGGGCAACCCCCGTTTCCTCCTCTGCATCACCCTGCTCAGCCAACTCCCATTGCCTCCCTGGATCGATCCAAGAGACTGGGGCGGGGGGGATTTTCCCACCTCAATAAAGAAGGCCAGCGCTGCAGCTGAATGCTCCTTTGCCTCTTCCTTCTCCAGGACAGAACTGAGATGTCTCTGGAGGCTGCACATGGCAGGACAAGAGGTCTCCACGAGGGCCCTGCAACACACCAAAGCTCTTTTGAGAAAAAGCCATCAGACGGACAGGCCAGGCTGGGCTGGAAGGGGAGAAGAAAGGTTCTCTTTGGGGAGAAAAGCTGCCCTTTGCCCTCTGTCTTACGTCACCAACACGGCCACGCCCTGGAGGCAGCAGCTGGGGCGGCACAACAGCTCCCCGCAGGTCTCCCTCAGGGTCAGGTGTGCCTCCCTGGCCAGCAGCACCTGGATGGTGCCAACCGTCTCCCTGCAGAGGAAAGAAGGCCAGAGTCACCAAGGCATGATCCCGTAGTCTGAGGGGCAAAAGAAACCCTTTGCGTGATGCCCACAGGGAAGCTTCCCTCCGCAGCTTCTCTCCCTCCTTTCCCTGGAACGCCACGAGAAGAGCAAAGAGGGAGGGAGCTCCAGAGGGGCTTTCCTTCTCCCTTGCAGCCGTTCACCACCAAATGGGATTTGCTGCATCTGCGTGAGTTGGTCCCTCCACCCAAGCGCAAGGGTGCTCCAGAAACATCACGGAGGCCACAGATTGCATTTTCTTTCTTTTCCTCAAAGCTTCAGGACAGACCTCATGAGAAAAGCAAGGCAGCCAAGCTGGGAGCACTACGTGCTGGAGAGCTTTTTTTCCTGGGGCCTATGCAACACCCGGCCTATCTGAGGAGAGGACTTGCAGGGCCAGGGGGGTATTGCTAAACCAGAAGTGCCGCTTGGATGTGGGAGCCCAAGAAGGAGAAGGAGGTTTCTCCTTCCCAGTGCCGCTGCTTACTCCAGAGGCAGATGGTCCTCTCCTTCAGCTGATATATTCTGCTGCCTGGCGCCTTTGATGATGATATCCACCAGGCAGAGGAGAGAAGGCCTGAGGAGAGAAGGAGAGTCTGCTTTACCCACAGAGCTCCTAAGGAAAGTTGGCTAATGGAGCCCATGCTGCCTCTTGGTAGAATCGCTCTCTCTGCCAACCCTCACCACCCAAAGGGCCTTCCCTCCTTCCCAAGCAGGATTCGAGAAGTGTCTTCTCGTTTGCCTGTTGGGAGCCCACGGACACAGGGACACGATGGCATCTCCAAGAGGGAGAGGTTGAAGTCTGGGCATACAAAAGGACCACCTCCTTCCGAGCTCTACCCCTTACCGGAGTGGCAGGAAGAGGATGGGTGGACTGTTCCTCTCCCTGAGGCAGCCAAGGGACCTCCTTCACCTTCGCCAGGAGAAGGGACAGGACCTTATCCCCGCTGCCGTATGATGAGGCGATGACGGCCCAGAGCAGCTCGCCGCAGGTGCTGGGAAGAAAATCAGGCGGCAACCATGTCAGACCCTTCTGCCCATCCCAGGTCCACAGGGAGGAACACAGAAGAGTCAGCCTGATGTTGGACTTCCCTGCAACTCAAGGGAGGAAGAACCTGCACCCCTGCCTACCTCCACGGCAGCTCTAAGGGGCGCTGCGTGACCAGTTGCATGTTCTTCCGGGCCACGACATGTAGGGAGGGCACGACCTGGCTCAGTCCAACGGAGCAAGTGGAGGCCAGGCGGCAGATCTTATCCGGCGCTTTCTGCATAGGCAAGAGAGAAAGGAAGAGGAAACGGAAGTGATGGTGAAAGGCCGATTCGTCCAGGGGAGGGCTGAACTGGAGGTTGCAGGAAGAGGTCTTTCTCTGGGGAAGCCCTCAGTTTAACCCTGAGTGACAAGCCTTACTTGACATGCCCGCGAGGTGGTTGACCGGGTCCGGGTCCGAGTCTGGGTCCGAGCTGTACATTTCTTCCCCTGACCCGCTGTTGAGAGGAGGGATATGGGATGATTAGACCTAGATTAGGGGTCAGTTTGTCATCTGGAAGGGAGTCATCTGAAACTAAGCTTCTGGAGGAGGACAGAGAAGTACAGCTGAGACGGAACGGTGCAGGATCCGACCAAGGGCCCCTCTGTTCCCTGGACAGGTCCCTCCGCCATCAAGTGGCCGGGTGACATTTTGTCTCACGCCCTCAGACCACCAGCTTCCCAGTAGGTCCTTCACTCCATTGGGAGAAAAGAGAAGCATTTCTATCTGCAGTAGCCACCATCTTGCAAGGCTTCCACCAAACACTGTTTAAAATAAATGAGCGGGAAAGGCCTCATGCCTTTCCGCCAAGTATTGTGGGGAAGGGGTGGCAGTTCCTCAATGGTTGTACCGCTGAAAAATAGGGCACCTGTCTGAACTGAGACTGGGGTCCCAGGCCTCCTCCTGCAGGCTGCTGACATCGTCCAAGGTCTCTTGGCCTTCGTCAGGGGAATCCTGTGAATGACAATGATTCCTCTGTGGCCACAAAGGGGCAAGTGCCTCAGAATTGCGATTTTCATGGGTCTTGGGGATTCTAGAATAAAGGGAAGGCCTATCAAATGCAGGATGCCTGACCAGAACGGTGCTTCTGCTGCATGATACGTCTCCCAAGTTGGAGGAATCCACTGCCCCGCCCCACCCATCCCCCGGAAAAGTACGCTTTTCCTGTTAAAGCCCTGCCTGGAAGCAGCAGGGCGCTGGAGAGGATGAAGCAGAGAAAGGAAAGGCGTGGGCAGGGGGTCGCATCCTTTTAGGCCACCAGTCAGGGCAAGTTGCCCCAAGGGCCCAGCACCCCCCAGCACCCCTGCATGGTACACTCGGGGTGGGAGACCTGAACAGAGGGAGCCCCTCCCCGTGGCCCTGCCCAACAGAAAACAGCTCGCCCTTCTTTACCCAGGGGCTGGAAGAGATGTGGGCCTCCAGTGCCTCCTCTGCACTCTGTCCCTTTTCGCTCCTAGGAGAAAGGACACAAAAGAGGGCAGAATGGGAGGAGGGATCTGCTATCCCAGCCTCTCAGAAACAAATCATCAGCCTGTGCAGGCCTCAAAGCCTTTGAACCCTCCCCCTTAGGGAGGCTGCCACAACATCTTCACCCTCCGAGGTGCTGCCTACCTCGATGGATTGGGACGTGTTTCCCACTGCACGTCCCCCAGGCTGCCGGTCTTGCCTGAGGGCAGGGGTTCTTCTGAGGACTCCTAAAATGACAACCCAAATGTTCTTCAACTGAATACAGGGCTAAAGGGGGTTAGTCCCCGCTTGGGAAAATAAGAGAGGATTTGGGGTTCTCAGTTTCAGTTCGTCGAATGAGGGCTGGCCATCTTGACTAAGGGAGGCAACTCAAGGTCAGGGGCATCTGGCAACCGGTTTGGAAAGAAGATTGCACCAATTGGCAGATGCAACTGTCCTCGCTTTACCCACATGGAGTTTTCAGTAGAAAAAGGAGCAGCGAGGACACTTTCTTTGCCAACAGCTTTTCCAAACCCCTCCGTGAGCTCAATCCCAGCCCTGCAGAGTTCCCCATCTATCTTGACTGGTTGGAACGGCCAGGTATCTGGCAGCACTGGGCGATGCAAAGCAGCAGAGGGAGCTTGAAGGAGAAAAGGAGGAAGCAGGAGCACGCTTCTGATGGGTAGCCTGTCCTTGCAGAGCGTGTCCATAAATAGCACCTCGGCCTCCAGCGCCGTTCCATCTGCTGACCTATCTTCAAACCCGCAGAGACAGGGCTTCTGCCGTTGCAAGGGTGAGGAGCTGGTCACAACTTACTGATGGGGTGGAGACCTCCTCCATCGTGTAGAGCCCCTGCCTCTTCTGCTCCGGTTCGTCATCACTGGGGAGAGATTGAAGGGCCCAGAGATCAAAACTAGCTGTGGGCCCTCTTTCAAGAGCGGCCACATGGATGCTCTAAGGAGCCTGTCGGCTGGCCTGCCAAGGGGGTTGACCTGAGTCCTCCTTCCTTTTATCAGAAGCAGATGCTGAGAAGGAAAGGAGGTGAACCTCCCTTATGTGGCAGCTCAAACAGGCTTTGGCCCCTCCCCAGTCAGCCAAGCAGCAGCCCTTGCGACCGGCTGGGCCAGAGGGTGGGATGGGAGAGTCCTTCTTTTCCTTTTCCTTTTCCCACCCCTCCCTTTTCCTTTTGTGCTGTGTCATTTAAAGTTAGGCTTTGGACAATCAGAAGCTTGCTTACTTTGCTATGCTTTAAGCATGCGTTCCCTGCCCAGGCACCTTCATCGTCTGGTCCCCCCTTGGCCCCAAATGGCCCCCCATCCCATTGATTAGGAGAGAAGAGAAAGGCTTCCTGTCCAGGGGGTTGAGTGTGTATCCCATAGAAATCTATCCCTCCCCTCAGCAGACATTTCTCATAGCCTTTTTTCTGTGGGACAGAACTGCAGGGGGCTTCAGAATGAGCTGAGAGCAGGTACCTTGCTGAATCGGAGACAGAGTCCACATCTTCCAGGCTGTGGGTCCTGGAGGCCCCCTGGACTTCCATCGAATCCTGGAAATGACGTTTGTTTGTATTAAGGCATAATCAAAGACCCTTCCGCCATTTGGAAGTCGCATCCCTCTCTCCTTTCGCCTCGGAGGGGGTCAGGAAAAGGGGGATGCTTATGCACTCAGCACCTTCCTCGATCACCATTTTGTCACTGGATGTCTCCACCAGCCATGACCTGACATCTGGCAGCTACTTGACAAACCACCCATCTGGAATCTTGCACCGGGGGCGGGGAGAAGCCAGGCACGGAGGGTGGAGTAGAGGCAGATGGGTCTGCGGCCGGTCCCTGCCCTCGGATGCCCTTTGCACATGGCGGGGACAATGGAGGAGGAAGAAGCGGGACCGTTGAGGAAGAGGCTCCTCAACCCAGGAGGGGGGGAGCGTCAGGAGGAGGTTCAGAGCAGCTGTGCCTCAATTGTGCCAGGGAGAATTTTGCGAGTGGGGCGGGAGGATTGCTTGGAAAGGCTCTCCAAAGGTTGTTCCTTTGCCCTCCAAGCCCTAAAGGTCTTTCCAGGAATCCAAGGGTCTGTTGTCCTCGGGTTTGCCAGCCTGGCTGGGCTGCCCAGGCAGGAATTCCTCCCTCCCCACATACTCGAGGCATGAACTCCCACCGGCCACGTTGCCAAACCCTCCTTACCCCTGAGGTGGAAGCGGTGACCCTATCATGAGAGCTTTCCCGCTCGATTCGTCTCCGTGCCATTTGGGACCTGACCGGAGGAAGAAAGTCAGGCGTGAAGGAACATCCAGCTAGCTCAGCCTCCCCTTTCCAAGACCGGCCAGTCAGTCAGTTGGCCCTTTTTTCCCCTGCAAGCCCCTTGTGGACAGGAAGCGGTCTCGGGCTCCTGCAGACTCTTGTGGCCCGTCAATGGTGCCCCACCAAGTCTGGGTTTTGGGAGAAGGACTTGGAACCTGGCAACAGCACAGGAAGGTCTTCCACCCTGGTGCCCACTGACCTAGGCACTTTATGGGCAGGCTTGGAGCCTCGTTCTCTCCGTCCCCAGGGAAACATTGCCAAGGCCCACTTTTTGAACCAGACAAGGATGGCGGCTCTCTCGGAGCCAGGAGTGGCCGGGCAGCCCAGTGGCTGACTCTCTTGGTGGCCTTTGGCCTCTGCCTTTCGTGTGGGAAGCTGTCTGTTCGTGAGCAGCGCAAAAGCACAATCACGTGTGGCACAAAGCACAGAGAGGGGCCAGAGATGCCGCCTTGCTTCTCTGCTGGGCCTCTTGGGCAATCTGACCTTCCTTTCCCCTTCAGGCCAGCACAGCCTGGTATCTCTTGCCCACCTCTTAGCAGGGGCTGGGGAGAATTTCCCTTGTTTATCCCAATGTGGGGGTCCAGGGTCCGAAAGTAGTGACAGAGATTGGGGGAGGCGTACAAGAGGGCTGGGGCAGCCTCTCATTCAAAGCCACCTCCCCTCTGGCTTCCACGTGGGGACTACAGCAAAGTAAGACATCTCTGAGCAAGCGGAGACGGCGTTCCAGCACAGACCGGTGGCCCAGCGACAAGTCCAGGTCAGCAGAGCCTCTCTGTATATGGAGTGACCGAACGATTGCCCACCTGCATTCTGTATGGCTGCTCCACATGAGGAGACCACAGGAATTGGTGATCCTTGCGGTCGACTCAGGAGTGAAGCGGCTGGGAGACCAGGAAGAGAAATCTACCTCACAGCCACAGTAGAGCCTTTGAGGGCACTGGGTTCGACGAAAACCTCACTTTCAAAACACATTTGGGTATAATAATTTTAAAGAGAGATCTTCAGACAAGCAGGAGAAACAAAAAACCACTCAGTGAGTCACCCTTCATTCCAGATTCATCAGCCTGTGCAAGCCCCAAACCCTTTGAACCCTTCCTCTTGGGGAAGCTGCCACAACATCTTCACTCTCCGAGGTGCTGCCTACCTCGATGGATTAGGACGCCTTTCCCACTTCACGTCCCCCAGGCTGCTGGTCTTCCTTGAGGGCAGCGATTCTTCTGATGAATCCTAAAATGACAACCCAAATCTTCTTCAACTGAATACAGGGCTAAAGGGGGTTAGTCCCCGCTTGGGAAAATAAGAGAGGATTTGGGGTTCTCAGTTTCAGTTTGTCGAACGAGGGCTGGCCATGTTGACTAAGGGAGGCAACTCAAGGTCAGGGGCATCTGGCAACCATATTGGAAAAAATATTGTACCAATTGGAAGAAGCAACATGTCCTCGGTTTACCCGTGTGAAGTTTTCGGTAGAAAAAGGAGCACCAAGGACACTTTGCCCTTTCTTTGCTGACCCCTTTTCCAAACCCCTCCGTGAGCTAAATGGCAGCCTTGCAGAGTTCCCCCTCTGTCTTGACTGGTTGGAACGGCCAGGTATCTGGCAGCACTGGGCGATGCAAAGCAGCAGAGGGAGGTTGAAGGAGAAAAAGAGGGAGCAGGAGCACGCTTCTGATGGGTAGCCTGTCCTTGCCAGAGCGTGTCCAGAAATAGCACCTCGGCCTCCAGCACCGTTCCATCTGCTGACCTATCTTCAAACCCGCAGAGACAGGGCTTCTGCCGTTGCAAGGGTGAGGAGCTGGTCACAACTTACTGATGGGGTGGAGACCTCCTCTATCGTGTAGAGCCCCTGCCTCTTCTGCTCCGGTTCATCATCACTGGGGAGAGATTGAAGGGCCCAGAGATCAGAACTAGCTGTGGGCCCTCTTTCAAGAGCGGCCACATAGATGCTCTAAGGAGCCTGTCGGCTGGCCTGCCAAGGGGGTTGACCTGAGTCCTTCTTTCTTTTATCAGAAGCAGATGCTGAGAAGGAAAGGAGGTGAACCTCCCTTATGTGGCAGCTCAAACAGGCTTTGGCCCCTCCCCATTCAGCCAAGCAGCAGCCCTTGCGACCGGCTGGGCCAGAGGGTGGGATGGGAGGGTCCTTGTTTTCCTTTCCCCACCCCTCCCTTTTCCTTTTGGGCTGTCTCCTGTAACGTTAGGCTTTGGACAATCAGAAGCTTGCTTACTTTCCTGTGCTTTAAGCATGCACTCCCTGCCCAGGTGCCTTCATCGTCTGGTCCCCCTTTTGCCCCAAATGGCCCCCCATCCCATTAAGGAGAGAAGAGAAAGGCTTCCTGTCCAGGGGGTTGAGCGTGCATCCCATAGAAATCTATCCCTCCCCTCAGCAGACATTTCTCATAGCCTTTTTTCTGTGGGACGGTACTGCAGCCTCTTCTTGGGGGCTTCAGAATCGGCTGAGAGCAGGTACCTTGCCAAATCGGAGACGGAGTCCACATCTTCCAGGCTCTGGGTCCTCGAGGCCCACTGGACTTCCATTGAATCCTGCAAATGACATTTGTTTCTATTCAGGCATAATCAAAGACTGTTCCACCATTTGGAAGTCGCATCCCTCCCTCCTTCACCTTGGAGGGGGTCAAGAAAAGGGGGATGCTTATGCACTCAGCCCCTTCCTTGATCACCATTTTCTCAATGGATGTCCTTCAACCAGCTGTGACCTGACATCTGGCAGCTCCTTGACAAACCACCCATCTGGAAACTTGCACTGAGGGCGGGAAGAAGCCAAGCACAGAGGTCGAAGTAGAAGCAGATGGGCCCACTGCCGGACCCTGCCCTCAGATGCCATTTCCAGATGGCGGGGAAAATGGAGGAAGAAGCAGGACCATTGTGGAAGAGGCTCCTCAACTCAGGAAGGGGGGTCAGTCTCAGGAGGAGGTTCAGAGCAGCTGTGCCTTCATTGTACCAGGGAGAATTACGTGAGTAGGGCAGGAGGATTGTTTGGAAAGGCCCTCCAAAGGATGTTCCTTCGCCTTCGAAGCCGTAAAGGTCTTTCCAGGAATCCAAGGGTCTGTTGTCCTGGAGTTTGCCAGCCTGGCCAGGCTGCCCAGGTGACAATTCCTCCCCGGCCCCCAGGCCTTCAGGCATGAACTGCCACCAGCCACGTTGGCAAACCCTCCTTACCGCTGAGGTAGAAGCAGTGACCCCATCGTGAGAGCTCTCCTGCTCCTTGACCATTCTCTGTGTCACTTGGGACCTGACCGGAGGAAGAAGTGAGACATGAAAGAACATCCAGCTAGCTCTCCCTCCCCGTTCCAAGACCAGCCAGTCAGTCAGTTGGCCTTTTTCCCCCCCCGCAAGCCCCTTGTGGGCAGGCAGCGGTCTTGGGCTCCTGCAAACTCTTTTGGCCCGTCAAAGGTGGCCCGCCGAGTCTGGGTTTTGGGAGAAGGACTTGGTCTTCTTGGGGCTTCAGAATCAGCTGAGAGCAGGTACCTTGCCAAGTTGAGAATGGACTCCACATCCTCCAGGCTCTGGTTCCTGGAGGCCCCCTGGACTTCCATCGAATCCTGTAAATGACATTTGTTCTTATTGAGGCATAAATCCAAAGCTCTCTGTATCCCAATTGGATGGCTAAAGCCTAGGGCGCAATTTCAGCCCCCTAGGAAGAGGTCTTCAGAGGCCTTAGGTTAAGAGGATGCTGCTTCCAGAATAAGGACCTGCTGTTCTCCAAACAGGCTATACTCATGGCTGGGCACTTGGCAACTGTTCACAAAGTCTTTGACACTGTTTGGAAGATGCATCCCTCTCTCCTTTTGCCTCAGAGGGGGTAAGGAAAAGGGCGATGCTTAGGCACTCAGCCCCTTCCTCGTTCACCATTTTGCCACTGGATGTCCCTCAGCCTGCTGTGACCTGACATCTGGCAGCTACCTTACAAACCACCCATCTGAAATCTTGCACCAGGGGCAGGGAGAAGCCAGGAACGGAGGGCAGAGTAGAGGCAGAAGGGTCCGCTGCCGGTCCCTGCCCTCGGATGCCCTTTGCAGATGGCGGGGACAATAGAGGAGGAAAAAGTGGGACCATTGAGGAAGAGGCTCCTCAACCCAGGAGGGCAGGATCGTCAGGAGGAGGTTCAGAGTGGCTGCGCCTCAATTGTGCCCGGGAGAATTTCGCGAGTGGGGTGGGAGGATTGCTTGGAAAGGCTCTCCAAAGCTTGTTCCTTTGTCCTTCAAGCCGTAAAGGTCTTCCCAGGAATCCAAGGGTCTGTTGTCCTGGAGTTTGCCAGCCTGGCCAGGCTGCCCAGGTGACAATTCCTCCCCGGCCCCCAGGCCTTCAGGCATGAACTGCCACCAGCCACGTTGGCAAACCCTCCTTACCGCTGAGGTAGAAGCAGTGACCCCATCGTGAGAGCTCTCCTGCTCCTTGACCATTCTCTGTGTCACTTGGGACCTGACCGGAGGAAGAAGTGAGACATGAAAGAACATCCAGCTAGCTCTCCCTCCCCGTTCCAAGACCAGCCAGTCAGTCAGTTGGCCTTTTTCCCCCCCCGCAAGCCCCTTGTGGGCAGGCAGCGGTCTTGGGCTCCTGCAAACTCTTTTGGCCCGTCAAAGGTGGCCCGCCGAGTCTGGGTTTTGGGAGAAGGACTTGGTCTTCTTGGGGCTTCAGAATCAGCTGAGAGCAGGTACCTTGCCAAGTTGAGAATGGACTCCACATCCTCCAGGCTCTGGTTCCTGGAGGCCCCCTGGACTTCCATCGAATCCTGTAAATGACATTTGTTCTTATTGAGGCATAAATCCAAAGCTCTCTGTATCCCAATTGGATGGCTAAAGCCTAGGGCGCAATTTCAGCCCCCTAGGAAGAGGTCTTCAGAGGCCTTAGGTTAAGAGGATGCTGCTTCCAGAATAAGGACCTGCTGTTCTCCAAACAGGCTATACTCATGGCTGGGCACTTGGCAACTGTTCACAAAGTCTTTGACACTGTTTGGAAGATGCATCCCTCTCTCCTTTTGCCTCAGAGGGGGTAAGGAAAAGGGCGATGCTTAGGCACTCAGCCCCTTCCTCGTTCACCATTTTGCCACTGGATGTCCCTCAGCCTGCTGTGACCTGACATCTGGCAGCTACCTTACAAACCACCCATCTGAAATCTTGCACCAGGGGCAGGGAGAAGCCAGGAACGGAGGGCAGAGTAGAGGCAGAAGGGTCCGCTGCCGGTCCCTGCCCTCGGATGCCCTTTGCAGATGGCGGGGACAATAGAGGAGGAAAAAGTGGGACCATTGAGGAAGAGGCTCCTCAACCCAGGAGGGCAGGATCGTCAGGAGGAGGTTCAGAGTGGCTGCGCCTCAATTGTGCCCGGGAGAATTTCGCGAGTGGGGTGGGAGGATTGCTTGGAAAGGCTCTCCAAAGCTTGTTCCTTTGTCCTTCAAGCCGTAAAGGTCTTCCCAGGAATCCAAGGGTCTGTTGTCCTGGAGTTTGCCAGCCTGGCCAGGCTGCCCAGGTGACAATTCCTCCCCGGCCCCCAGGCCTTCAGGCATGAACTGCCACCAGCCACGTTGGCAAACCCTCCTTACCGCTGAGGTAGAAGCAGTGACCCCATCGTGAGAGCTCTCCTGCTCCTTGACCATTCTCTGTGTCACTTGGGACCTGACCGGAGGAAGAAGTGAGACATGAAAGAACATCCAGCTAGCTCTCCCTCCCCGTTCCAAGACCAGCCAGTCAGTCAGTTGGCCTTTTTCCCCCCCCGCAAGCCCCTTGTGGGCAGGCAGCGGTCTTGGGCTCCTGCAGACTCTTGTGGCCCGTCAAAGGTGCCCCGCCGAGTCTGGGTTTTGGGAGAAGGACTTGGTCTTCTTGGGGCTTCAGAATCAGCTGAGAGCAGGTACCTTGCCAAGTTGAGAATGGACTCCACATCCTCCAGGCTCTGGTTCCTGGAGGCCCCCTGGACTTCCATCGAATCCTGTAAATGACATTTGTTCTTATTGAGGCATAAATCCAAAGCTCTCTGTATCCCAATTGGATGGCTAAAGCCTAGGGCGCAATTTCAGCCCCCTAGGAAGAGGTCTTCAGAGGCCTTAGGTTAAGAGGATGCTGCTTCCAGAATAAGGACCTGCTGTTCTCCAAACAGGCTATACTCATGGCTGGGCACTTGGCAACTGTTCACAAAGTCTTTGACACTGTTTGGAAGATGCATCCCTCTCTCCTTTTGCCTCAGAGGGGGTAAGGAAAAGGGCGATGCTTAGGCACTCAGCCCCTTCCTCGTTCACCATTTTGCCACTGGATGTCCCTCAGCCTGCTGTGACCTGACATCTGGCAGCTACCTTACAAACCACCCATCTGAAATCTTGCACCAGGGGCAGGGAGAAGCCAGGAACGGAGGGCAGAGTAGAGGCAGATGGGTCCGCTGCCGGTCCCTGCCCTCGGATGCCCTTTGCAGATGGTGGGGACAATAGAGGAGGAAAAAGTGGGACCATTGAGGGAGAGGCTCCTCAGCCCAGGAGGGGGGGGGAGCGTCTTGAGCAGGTTCAGAGCGGCTGCGCCTCAATTGTGCCCGGGAGAATTTCACGAGTGGGGCGGGAGGAATGCCTGGAAAGGCTCCCCAAAGGTTGTTCCTTTGCCCTCCAAGCCGTAAAGGTTTTTCCAGGAATCCAAGGGTCTGTTGTCCTCGAGTTTGCCAGCCTGGCTGGGCTGCCCAGGCAGGAATTCCTCCCGCCCCCCAAGACTTGAGGCATGAAGTCCCACCGGCCACGTTGCCAAACCCTCCTTACCCCTGAGGTGGAAGCGGTGACCCTATCATGAGAGCTTTCCCGCTCGATTTGTCTCTGTGCCACTTGAGTCCTGACCGGAGGAAGAAGGTGAGACATGTGTCATGTTCTCATTCTAATGTATGGGGAGGGGGAGCGTCCTGACGGGCGATGGGGCGGGACCTGCTTACAAGCAAGGCTTTTAAGTTTGTATTTGGCGCGCTTTTGCTCATTCTCAGCTTTCTCTGTATTTGCATACTATTCCTTTAATAAATCAGTTATCTTTAAGCCCGAGCTTGTGAGACTGAGTATTTGGGTTTAGGCAATCGTTACATAAAGCTGAGAATCATTCTACCCATTTTCCGCTAGCCCCATCCAATCATTGGATAAGAGGGAACGCTAGCGATGACAGAACCTCAACCTCAACTGCGCGCAAGTGAGGGAAGCGAAGAAGAGCGGGAGGCGGTCAAAAGCCGGCCAGTGCTAACTTCGAGAGCGCAAAGAGCAGCCCGTCGAGAGTTGCGAGATATCCAATTGGACGAGCTGCTGATATCCATGCAGGAGAGTCTCAGGAGTGAACATAGAACTGTCATGGAAAGAGCACAGGGGAGGGGGTCTCCACAATTGACCTGGGAGCACGAAGTCCCCTTGTCACCGAGGGTGGTGGTAACCAACCAACCCTCGGAGGAGCCGGTCACTCCGGCCCGTATGAGGGCATTAGAAGATAAAATGGATTTAATTGTGACGATCCTCAAGGATCTACCCAAAGAGGATCTACCCGGAGAGACAGAGCCCACCCCGGAGGATTGGGAGGAAGAGCCGTCACAGTACCCCAGGCATAGTACCATGGTGACCCGGGGGAGAAGCAAGACTCGATCAGCCCGTCAAGGGGGGGAGCGAGAGGCAAGACCGCCTAGGGATCGACCACCCATGGGGGCTCGGCGCACGCTGACATTAGCGGCACCGCCACAGCCAGCTGAGCCGGCAAGATCCTTCCCACCATTTGGAGTGAAGTTCGATGGGGATCCCACCACGCTCTCCTTCTTTATTACTAATGCCAAGCACTACATAGAGGATTGGGGTCGAAATTTTCGGTCTGAACATGGCAAGGTCAATTTCATTGCCAACAAGCTGAGAGGAAAGGCAGCGGACTGGTATGTGCAACTATGCCAAGCTGAGGCAACTGAGTTAGAGGACTTCGATGACTTTTTGTGGGCACTTAAAGAGCATTTCGAAGACCCCCTAGCTCAAGAAACGGCCAAAAATGACCTGCGGAAACTTTACCAAGGGTCCCTCCCAGTTGCCAAATATGCGTTGGAGTTTAAAGCTTTGGCAGGAAAAGTGGAAGACTGGTCTGAGCCAACAATCATCGAATTGTTCAAGCAGGGGCTTGAACCCGAAATCCTTCGATGGGCTCTGGGTAGAGATGACCCTAAAACGCTATATGGGTGGATTCAGTTGGCGGGAAGCGCAGAAAATGCCCTACGAACCTATGCCCATACCAAGGAGCTTAGACAAACACGTCTCGCTAGAGGAGCGCGCACATCTGGACTTGCCAGCCGCTCCGCCTTCCAGCCGCCCGCCTCCCTTGTCAATTCCCTCCGATTTGCAACAACAGTTGCTCTCCCACCTTAAAACAGATACTTGGTTGCAAGCCAATAGACACATTTTAACTTTCACCGATGATCTTGCCTGGCGCAACGATCGTCTCTATGTACCCGAAGCAATGCGAAAAACCATACTCCAGCGCTGCCACGATGACAAGCTAGCTGGACATTTCGGCTACGTGAAAACTTTGCACCTCGTTCGCCGCCAATTCTGGTGGCCAACTTTACTCAAAGACTTGAAAGAATATGTCACTGCGTGCCCTGTATGTGCGGCGATAAAGCGCAAACCGGGCAAGCCCCAAGGTCTCCTTCAACCTGTGGCCACTCCATCTGTCCCTTGGCAGGATATCTCCATGGATTTTATCGTTGATCTACCCCCTAGTCAACGCAAAACTGTCATTTGGGTCGTCAAAGACTTTTTCTCCAAACAAGCCCACTTTATCCCATGCGCTTCAATCCCCACCGCACAACAGCTGGCACGCCTCTTCCTCATCCACGTGTACCGCCTCCACGGTATCCCCGCCCGTTTGGTGAGTGACAGAGGCACACAATTTACGTCACAATTTTGGCGGGCATTTTTGAAACTTTTGGGTACAAAACAATCGCTTTCTACCGCCTGGCATCCGGAAACGGACGGATCTACAGAGGCGGTTAATTCTACATTGGAACAATACCTCAGAGCTTTTGTTAACTACCAGCAAGACAACTGGGTCGATTTACTCCCATTTGCTGAGGTCGCTTACAACAATTCCATTCATCAAACCACTGGTCAGGTTCCCTTTAAAACAGTTTTTGGACGTGAATTCGTTCCGATTCCTGAACTTCCTCATCCTCAACCGCTCCCAGCCACCCTCGCTGGCTGGGCAGACTCTCTCAAAGACTCATGGTCTAATATTCTCCTCGCTCTCCACCATGCCCAGGCTACCTACAAACGCCATGCCGATGCAAAGCGTTCCCCGGAACCATCTTTTGCGGTCGGAGATAAAGTCTACTTGTCAACTAAGTTTATCAAGTCCCCACAACCCTCTAAAAAACTTGGTCCTAAATTTGTCGGTCCTTTTCCAATTGTTGCTCAACTCAACCCTGTTACGTTTAAACTTGATTTACCTCACAACCTTAAACGTTTGCATCCTGTTTTCCATTGCAGTTTACTCAAACCCTGCCTGTCATCGGACCGTTGGCATCCACAACCCATTCCTCCACCTCCCCTCATGATTGACAACCAGCAACACTTCGAGGTGGCATCTATCCTCGATTCCAGACGCCAGCGCTCCACTCTACAATACCTCATCCGCTGGAAACATTTCCCTCATCCTGAATGGGTTGCTGCTCCAGACGTGCATTCTCCTCGTCTCGTAGCCCAATTTCACTCTGCCTATCCTGACAAACCGGCTCCCTAATTTCTTTTGGGGGGGCAATATGTCATGTTCTCATTCTAATGTATGGTTAACATTGTAACGTTTCACATGTCATTCTCTGTTCCGTGTTCTTTCACCCGGGGTTTTTCCATTCTTTCGCCCTCCCTTGTTTGGAGGGCTTGGAATGCATGTTTGGGTTTGCGCTCCTGTTCAAGGTTACTTTCCCAGGCGCGTCTAACGGCTTCCAGCACCTGGGAGGGGGAGCGTCCTGACGGGCGATGGGGCGGGACCTGCTTACAAGCAAGGCTTTTAAGTTTGTATTTGGCGCGCTTTTGCTCATTCTCAGCTTTCTCTGTATTTGCATACTATTCCTTTAATAAATCAGTTATCTTTAAGCCCGAGCTTGTGAGACTGAGTATTTGGGTTTAGGCAATCGTTACAACATGAAAGAACATCCAGCTACCTCTGCCTCCCCTTTCCAAGACCAGCCAGTCAGTCAGTCAGCCATTTTTTCCCCTGCAAGCCCCTTGTGGGCAGGCAGCGGTCTTGGGCTCCTGCAGACTCTTGTGGCCTGTCAATGGTGCCCCGCCGAGTCTGGGTTTTGGGAGAAGGACTCGGTACCTGGCAGGTGGCACAGGAAGGTCTTCCACCGTGTTCCTCGCACAACATGAAAACGGACAGCTTTTCAAGATGTTCTGTATGGAGAGGGGAGCAGAGAAAGAGACTTGAGCCAGGGGGAGAGGTTCGAGGCCCGTGACTTTCTCCCCCTTTCCAGTTTCTTGGGGGCCCTGCGGGCCTCGCTTACTCTGAATAGCCTCCGTAGCGCCATAGCAGAGGCTGGATGGCTCTGCAGGGAAAGAGATTCGTGGTGCAACGATTGGCAACCAGCAAGCGAGGTCCAGAGTAGTGTCTGCCAGCTGGCAGGCAAAGCCACAATGGGAATGAGCAGCCTGGGGGTTGGCCTGTGGCTTTAAAGGTTTGCTGAGTCTTGTTCCCTTGGCAACCGGGAAAACCTCCCCATTGGCCACCTTTTGTACCTACCCAAGAATGGCTGCTGTCTCGTGGCCAGGAGTGGCCGGGCAGCCCAGTGGCTGACTCTCTTGGTGGCCTTTGGCCTCTGCCTTTCGTGTGGCAAGCTGTCTGTTCGTGTGCAGCGCAAAAGCACAATCACGCGTGGCACAAAGCACAGAGAAGGGCCAGAGATGCCGCCTTGCTTCTCTGCTGGGCCTCTTGGGCAATCTGACCTTCCTTTCCCCTTTGGGCCAGCACAGCCTGCTATCTCTTGCCCACCACTTAGCAGGGTCCGAGTCCTGTCTGCTCAGGGGAGAATTCTCTTATTTTTCCCTGCGCGGGGGCTTGGGTTTGAACAGTTTGGGGGGGCATACAAGAGGAACAGGGCGGCCTCTCTCATGTCATTCAAAGCCACCTCCCCTCTCCGCCAGCCAGCCTGGATGTTGGTGGTGATGTATGAAGCCCAAGAAGGCCACCAGTGGCTCATCTGAGATGCAGAGTAATGGCAGGAGTGGGGGCTGCCATGACAAAAGCTGCCATCCTCTCTCTTCCATGACTCAAAGCCTGCTGCATCCGCCTGTTCTGGCCTGTCTGCCTCTCCTTTCAAAAGAAGCCTAACAAGAAATAGAAATAAACGACCAGGAGGTTTCCCCATTTGACATGAGAGATTTACAGTATGCATTTGAAACTAATAAGTCCTTGGCCAGCAGGGTTGCCCCTGTTCTGGTTCTACCAGAGGTCATCCACTACTTCAATCAATGCTGCCTCAGCACTAGAGCTGGGCCTGAAAGCTAGCCAAAAAGGGCCCAGATAATCCAATGCTCCCGGGGCCTTCTGGAATGCAGGCCCACCACCTTCTCCAGCATTGTAACGATTGCCCTACTCAAATAAAAAGCTCAGACTCCAAATCTAAGTTTAAGGTCTGGTTTATTTAGAATTTGGTGCAAACAGAAAGAAAGCTGAGAATGAGAAAAGCGCGCCTAAACTCAAACTAAATAGCTCCGTTTCCAACAACGATCCCCCCCCCCCCCCGCATATAGAACAATCCCACGTTCCCAGGTACTCCTAACGAGCTCTGCTGATCAACGGGCAAAAAGACCTTGACATTTAAGAGATAACCCAAAGACATTCCTTCCTGGCACAGCCCTACACATCTCCCCGTACAAGGTTTATCAGCAGCACCCTGCCAGCCAGGAACACCCATCGACACTCTGGCATGCGAACCGTTACGATGGAGTGAACATCGCAACGGTGATCATGAGAACCATCTTATCAAAATGGAAAGGTTGGAGATAGATTGGATGTTTGGGGGGGCATACAAGAGGGACAGGGCAGCCTCTCTCATGTCATTCAAAGCCACCTCCCCTCTCCGCCAGCCAGCTTGGACGTTGGTGGTGATGTAAGAAGCCCAAGAAGGCCACCAGTGGCTCATCTGAGATGCAGAGTAATGCAGGAGCGGGGGCTGCCATGACAAAAGCTGCCATCCTCTCTCTTCCATGACTCAAAGCCTGCTGCATCCGCCTGTTCTGGCCTGTCTGCCTCTCCTTTCAAAAGAAGCCTAACAAGAAATAGAAATAAACGACCAGGAGGTTTCCCCATTTGACATGAGAGATTTACAGTATGCATTTGAAACTAATAAGTCCTTGGCCAGCAGGGTTGCCCCTGTTCTGGTCCTACCAGAGGTCATCCACTACTTCAATCAATGCTGCCTCAGCACTAGAGCTGGGCCTGAAAGCTAGACAAAAAGGGCCCAGATAATCCAATGCTCCCGGGGCCTTCTGGAATGCAGGCCCACCACCTTCTCCACCATCTTACCAAAATGGAAAGGTTGGAGATAGATTGGATGTTATCCAACAGTCTTAATCTAGCTTTGGCTTCTTGAGGACAGGACGCAAGATTTGCGGAGAACCACAGGGCGGCGCAGCCAAACTTCAAATTGGGAGATAAGGTCTACCTCTCCACTAAGTTCATTAAGTCTCCGCAGCCCTCTAAGAAGTTGGCCCCCAAGTTCATTTGCCCATTCCCAATCATAGCGATAATCAACCCGGTAACTTTCAAATTAGATTTACCACACAACCTAAAACGCATACACCCAGTGTTCCATTGTGCATTACTGAAACCGGTTACCTCGTCAAAATGGCACAATGACCCCCCACCCCGCCTCCGCCCATCACGATAGATGGACAACAACATTTCGAAATCAAGGAAGTACTGGACTCCAGAAGGCTACGGGGCACCCTCCAGTACCTGGTCCGCTGGAGACATTTCCCCCACCCCGAGTGGGTACAGACTCGGGATGTCTCAGTGCAGCGGCTTGTCAAACGCTTCCACGAAGCATATCCTGACAAACCGGCGCCTTGAAGTTTTCGTGGGGGGGCAGTATGTCATGACCCCCGTTGCAATGCATGCACGCATCACAACGGGGAACATGCCTTTCAGGAAAAGGGGAAGGAAGGAGGAAGGAATCATCCTAATCCCTTAAACACTCAAACACAAACGCAATCATAAGGACAAAGGGGACACACCTTTGCCCTGACCAGAGAAGGCATCAGCATATCGCCCAGACATCCCTGCATTACCCCGGGGGACACACCTGCGCCGGACATGGGAAGGAGACAGAGGAGACCAGCGATAATCTTCCTGATCGCCCATCAAGACCCCGGTATCGCACCCCCGATCGCCCATCAAGAAACAGGATCCGGACTGTGGGACAATGGGGGGTGGAGAAGGGCCAGGTCCGCGCCAGGGGTATTTACGGGGTACCCCGCACGCCATGAGATGGTGCTCATTCCCATCTCTTTGCGTGTATGCATTCTGTTCTCAGTAAACAGGATATCCTTAGCCCCATCTAAGTGAGTCCGTGTCTTTCTGAGCGCAAGGCAGCCATTACACATATCCAGTTGCGGCATCTGCTTCTATAGCCTTACCATTTTTCAACACATTCATGGAATGGTTTCTTTTCATTCAATTTTGCCTTGGACTCTTAACACTTACCAGTTTCATTTCAATTCTACTTGTCATCACATCGCTATGATTCCTATATAAAATACTCCTTCCAGAAATCAGTTTTGCCACATTTTGGCTTGTATGGCACAACCAAAGCCCAGTTTTACCCCAAGCGTGTTCCCATCAGGCCTGTATCACCCCATGAAGGAGGAACGTCTAATTCTCTACGCACTTAAGTCCTTCAGGCACTCTTGGGTCAAACTATTATAAACACTTGAATTAAGCCTTATTTTTTGACAAGTTTTTAAACAAAGAGACCAGGTGCCAGGCCAACATTTACCAAAGCTGTTTTACAATACTTTTTCTGAAATCAGAAGGCAACCAGGTGATAAATGCCATTTGTCTTGCGCCAGCATCTTTCCTGTGACATAATTACAGTTGTATGAACAATAAAATGACTACTGCTGCTGCTTCCTGCTTGCATCTGTAGAGCGCTTTCCCACTCTTCTAGCCTCCTTTTGTTGCCTTAAGAAACTAGCCAGCCATCAGGGAGTATCGCCAACAACTCTGAGACAGCCGAGTTCTGCCAATGATCGGGGGGCCTTCCCAGGAGAGGCCAGTGTTGGGACTAGCTATGCCAACTGCAGAACTGAATATGTGAAACCGTTTCTTTCTCACAGAAGGCCTTCTGCTGACCATTATTGTGCAATAACAGTGTGGTTGTAAAACGACATTTGTAGTGAGAAGGCATCCTAGCACCAAACCCAAGGCAAAGGTGTTAAGAGAACTAAAAGGCAAGCAAGCAAACAAACAAACAAACAAGTCAATCTGTTCACATGTAATTGAAAGAAGGAAATTGGCACACAGTTTCAGTATCTAAAGGGTAATCATCCAAATGCAAACCTGCTCGGGCTGATTCATTGACTTCAGTGCCATCTGTGTGCTTGTGAAAAGAAATGGTGAGTACGCACCTTTCATATAAAAGGAAGAAATGAAGCTGCTTGTCATGTTTACCGTTCCGGTGTTTGTCTACATCGTAACGGTTCGCTTGCCAAGGTGCTGATAGGTGTTCGGGCTGGGAGGGTGCTGCTGAGAGCCTTGTACAGGAGACGCGCTGGACTGTGCCAGGAGGAATGTCTTTAGGCTATCTCTGAAATGTCAAGGTCTTTTTGCCCCTTGATCAGCAGAGCTCGTTAGGAGCACCTGGGAATGTGGGGCGAACTGTATGTGAGGGAGGGGGTGGGGTGTTGTTTGCAAAGACGCTATTTAGTTTGAGTTTAGGCACGCTTTTCTCATTCTCAGCTTTTTAGCTGTTTGCACTCTTTTCTAAATAAATCCAGAACCTGAATTGACATTTTGAGTCTGAGAGTTTTATTTAGAGTAAGGCAATCATCACACTGCTATCTAGTGATAGGAAGTAGTCTTGAGTGTCTGCTTTTTCATACCAAATCTAAAGGGCATTGGAGGTGCTGTAGAGAACAACTTTTAGTGGTTGAGTGGTATTAACCAACTACAATGTTGACATTTTCTGTACAGTTTAGGGTGCTCCAAGCCAGTCTTACTAGTGGGAATCTTCCTGTGCATGGGGCAAAGGAGGCCATCTTTTACTATCAGCAAGTAGCCACGACTAGAGAAATTGCCTGGCAGACCAGAAAGGAAACCAGAGCACCAATGCATTCTTTGGAAGGGAAGGACTGAGCGAGAATGTGACCTGAGACCTTTGGGCTTCACTCTGGCCTTAGTTCACTTGAATAGCTCTGAGGCCCCTTTGAGTTGGGTGCCTGGCTTTGAAGAACACCACAGAAGGAAATTTGGGGGACCAACAGGAACACTGTGAGAGACTCCTCCTAATCTTTTTGAAGGTGCCAAGATTGTTGCCGAAGGCACCAAAACGTGCTCCGCCATGGATGAGAGCATAATGGCTCCCTTCACCTCCCAGTGCTCAAACCCATGAGAAACCGCTGTCCTGGGGTCTCCTCGCATGGAGCAGCCATCCAGAGCAGAAGTGGGTGATCTCCCATCCTCTCCTTATCCGGAGAGGTTCTGTGGGACCGGACTACTCGCTGGTCCTTCATGTCCGGTCCCGGCCCGTGGAAATCACTGACACGCAGGTAAGTTTTATAGATTTACTAAAAAGGCTTTTAAACAGAACTCTAGTGGCAAAAAGCTTTGACCAAACCATCGTAGTCCCTCACACCCAAAATATCCAGCCCACCAAAGCTCAACCAGCTTAACTTAGAGGCTCTTTCAGCTGAATCCCCTCAGGCTGATGACTCTTCTGTAACTCCTCGTCATCTCCCAAGGAGTCTGAGCTGGCCATGACACTATCCCCCAACTCAGGGCCCTCCTCTCCTGCAGATTGAGGCCTGGGCTTCTCCGGGTACTGTTAATGGAACAGGTGTGTGAGGCAGGGAGCATAAACATCATCATCTTCCCAGGAACGCTCCTATGGTCCATAGCCCTTCCAATCCACCAGATACTGGAGGTGGTCCCGAAGGACCCGTGAGTTCAGAATGTGGGCTACCTCATATTCAGGTTCCCTTTCCACCACAATGGGTGGTGGGGCCAGTGTGGAGGAACAATGAGGGTTGGGAGGTGCAGCAGGAACCAACAAAGAACAATGGAATACAGGATGAACACAGAAACTGGAGGGTAGCTTAAGCCAGAAAGCAACTGGGTTGATGACAGCTTCCACTTGGAATGGTCCCAGGAAGCGGTGATCCAATTTCTTTGGCGGCTGACGAGTAGCAAGCTTCTTAAATGAAACCCACACTAAGTCCCCCATGGCTATCAGTAGACCTGCCTGGCAGTGATGCTCAGCAAACCATTGATAATCATCCTTGGCCTTTTGTAACTGATCTTGGAGAACTTGATGAGTTGCTTGCAGTTCCTGCAAGAGCTGATCCAAGGCTGGAACAGAAGAAGCTGGTGAACTCAGTGGAAAGAATAGGAGGTGCAAGCCATGAATGGCATCATTTAGCTGGAGGTATGCCGAGCACTGTTATAAGCAAACTCTGGCTGTGCTAGGAGGTCTACCCAGTTGTCTTGCTGGTAGGTAAAAAAACATCTGAGATATTGCTCCAGAATCTGATTCACCTGTTCCATCTGTCTCTCCAAATACACAGAAGATACACAGAAGATAAGTTGATCTCAACCTCTAGACCTTAGGAAAGTTCTTGCCAAAACTTAGCAATGAATTGTGGGCCACGATCTGAAACCGTGGTCAGGTAAACCATGTAAACGGTAGATACAGGTAATCCTCGCTTATAGATTGGTCACTGAACAACCATTCAACATTATGATAGCCTTGGAAAGGGTGCTTTACATGCCCGTTAAGCACTTCTGGCCATCATAAAACATCTCACACACACACACACACACACACACACACCGTGGTCATGTCATTGTATTTCGGGTCCTTGGCAACTGGCTCTCATTTACAACCAGTTGCCAAGTGCCCCTCGATCACGTCATCACCGTTTTCAATCTTCTCTGCTGGCTGCCCCAGAAAGTCAATGGGGAAGCCGACAAGGAAGGTTGGAAGTGGAGGGAACGAAGGGGACGGAGAGGATGGGAAACCTTTGGCAGGCTGTAGGAACGAAGCCCAAGTCCTGAAGATTTGAGCTTCGCTCCTGCAGCCACACAAAGGAGTTCATGGGGGAAGGAGAGGGGACATGGTTCAGTAGGTTACGGGAACGGAGCCCAAATCCTGAAGATTTGAGCTTTGCTCCTGCAGCCCTACGAAGGAGTTCCCCTCCATGCGGGGAGGGGAGGGGACATGGGTGGACAGGCTGCAGGAACGAAGCCCAAATCCTGAAGATTTGAGCTTCGCTCCTGCAGCCCCACGGAGTTCCCCTCCATGCAGGGAGGGCAGAGGACACCCTTTGGCAGGCTGCAGGAACAGAGCCCAAATCCTGGAGATTTGAGCTTTGTTCCTGCAGCCCCACGAAGGAGTGCCCCTCCATGTGGGGAGGGGAGGGGACACCCTTTGTCAGGCTGCAGGAACAGAGCCCAAATCCTGGAGATTTGAGCTTCGCTCCTGCAGCCCCACGAAGGAGTTCCCCTCCATGTGGGGAGGGGAGGGGACACCCTTTGTCAGGCTGCAGGAACAGAGCCCAAATCCTGGAGATTTGAGCTTCGCTCCTGCAGTGCCACCATGGATTCATCTTCCCCTCCATCCCCTCTGCTTCCAACCTATGCTGTCACCTTCCCCACTGACTTTCTGGGGAAGCCGGCAGAGAAGATTGCAAATGGCGACCACATGATCGTGGGGCACTTGGCAACTGGTCATAAATGCAAGCCGGTTGTTAAGCACCCGATATACAATCACATGACCGGCGGCGGGATGTTTTATGGTGGCTGGAAGTGCTTAACAGGCATGTAAAGCACCCTTTCCAAGGCTATTGCAACTTTGAATGGTCCTTAAGTGAGAGATCATTAAGCGAGGACTACCTGTATATACCGTTTACATGGTTTACCTGACCACTAGTTCTGTTAGGATGTTGTAAGTTTCCATTAGGACTACGCACATGGGAACAAGGTGGTTGAATGCTGGCCAGCTTGTAGTAGCACCACCACTATGGCCACATCAGAAGCATCAGTTTCTACAATGAAGGGTTGTGCAGGGACTGGACGCCACAGGATGGGTTCTGATGCACAAGCTGTCTTTAAGGCTTCAAAAGCCTGTTGTGTATCTTCATCCAAAACGAAAGGTGTTTTCTTTCACAATAGGTGAGTCAAAGGCCAGTATAAAAGTTCTATAATAATTGACGAAGCCCAGCAAACCCGGAACATCCTTCGTTCTGCGTGGTGGTTGCCAAGTCAGAAGTGCTTTCACTTTATCAGGATCCATGGTGACGCCATCCGAAGAAATGCGCTGACCCAAGAAATCAATAGTCTTCTTCTCAAATTCACATGTGTCAAGTTTGGCAAAAATGATTTTCCCTGAGGCACTGTAATACCATACTGACATACTTCTCATGGTCAGAGAGAGAAGAGAAGAGGAGAATGTGTATTCAAAGTGGCCATAGTGGGTGCCAAAGGAGGTCTTCTATTCCTCACCACTCTGGATATGCACTAGGTTGTAAGCTCCACAGAGGTCGAGCTTGGTAAAAACTTTGGGGCCACGTAACCTCTCTAAGAGCTCGGAAAGGAGAGGCGGGGGGTAGCGATTCCTGATGGTGATCTGGTTTAGCAGCTGGTAGTCATTACACATCCTGAGCTCCCCTGATTTTTTTCTTGACAACCAAGGCAGGAGCAGCTGCAGGTGAGGAAGAAGCCCTTAGAAACCTCCTCTTCAGATTTTTCTCAATGAAGTCCTGCAACGTTGATCACTCTGGCTCTGAAAGTGGGTAAATCCAGGCGACTGGAATCTTGGCACCAGCCACCAGGTCAATGGGGCACTCAAGATTTCTGTTGCCACTTGGCTGGTAGTTATTTCCTCTCCTGGGGCAACTGGGGGTTCACCTTCCAAGGAATCAGAGCTGGCCTTGACACTTCAGTCTTAGTCGCAGTCGTCGTCTCTGCTGTTTTGGAGACGTCTTCGCTCGCCATTCTTCACCCAGAAGCTCGCACATATCAGCTGTTCTGGTCACTAGACAGATGGCAAGAGACAAATGAGGGGAAGGGCCTTCACAGGCGGTCCCTGTGTCTGTTTCCCACTGGGTCAATTGTTAGTTAAATGACTCTCTCTCTCTCTCTCTCTCTCGTGCTTCCCTCTCTTCAAGATTGAGTTTATGTAGAAACTGGTTTTCTTAAAAAATAAAAGCTAACTTTCACTTCAAATACAAAGAGTACCAGCTAGCATTCATTAATAGCTGGACTAAGCAAGCTATCTACATTCTATACAGCTATATTGTGAGCATTTCTTTTATTTCTTTAAAGGGTTGTTCTGCTACTTAATTACTCAGTATTCTTTTAGCACTCTCTTCACGTTCAGGAGGATATCCTCTTACAAGTGTTCCTGCTCAGTTCAATTCTACAACACTAGGGCTCCTGAGTGGGAAGCAGATGAGCTTTCTCATTTGCCCATAATGATTCCCATTGGCTATTTGAGATGCCAAATACCTCTTTTATACAAACAGGAAAATCAGGAGGGTGCATCTTCTTCTGGGCGGGTGACAAAAGCTGCCATCCTCTCTTCTCCATGGCTCAAAGCCTGCTGCATCTGGTCTCAAGTCCTTTGCCTGCTCTGGCCTGGCTCCTTCTCCTTTCAAAACCATCCCAACGACCGATACGAATGAAAGGTGCTCTAAAGTGAGAGAGGGAG
Organism: Candoia aspera; assembly: GCF_035149785.1. Lineage (NCBI taxonomy): Eukaryota > Metazoa > Chordata > Lepidosauria > Squamata > Candoiidae > Candoia > Candoia aspera. The sequence continues at coordinate 159,989,863 of NC_086154.1, forward strand.
AAAGGGCTCCGTGTGAGCAGGGCGAGAGGAAACGGTCCCTGGGTCTTCTGATAGGAACCTGCGTGATCCCCCCTGTCCACTGGGAAGGGGGGAAGAGGACTCACCGTCCCAACGCGGGTGGATTTGCTCCTCGGCTCCAGGCCTGCCTCCCAATGGACTGACATACAGAGCAGCACTGATTTCTCTTCCTTCTCCACTCTTGGCAGTATTTCAACACCAATGCTCTTGACGATTTTTATAACATTTTTACTCTTTGGTCACTGATGAAGAAACAGAATGGAGCAAGCACAGGAGATAACTTAAGCGACATGGTCAAAAGGAGCATTTCTCTATTTCCTGAACAACTGTAATACATCAACAGCCAACTTAGGATGACTGTTACTACAGGGAAGGCAAGAAGCCCACTGGCCAATTCCAGCGGCATTTTATGGGCAAAATTCCTTCCCAGCCCCATCACCCGGCAACTGACTTTTGTGCATAGCAAGGGGATGGTATGGCACCCTAGCTGCCTTTCTCTGCGGTGCCGCAAGATGTTCCCTGGTGCGGGAGGAAGTGCTCAAATTCCTGAAAAGACACAGACGTATCAGGCAGTCGGTTTCTCTGCTCGCAAGCCTTGCCTCAAGCTTAACTGGGAGGAAGCCCGTCAGGGGACATTCCTCCCTCCATGGGAAGGTCCTCTGCTTTTGGCCCCACCCTAAGAGAGCCGACTCAGGCCACGGCAAGTCCCATCCCATCAGAGGAAAACCCTGCCCCTCGTCCCCTGCTTTCCCTCCGTTAGCCTCTATCTGACACCTGGGCAGCTGCTGCCCAGCTTCCCTCACCGGTCCATCAGATGGAAAGGCCGTCACATTCGGGGGGGTATCGTTGCCGCCTACAGCCTGCTGCCAAGCGCCGGACGGCAGCCACCAGCCCATCTGCAGAGTGGAGGGAGAAGGCCTTTTCCACCAAAGCTTTCGTTCTCTGGGCGACTCGCCTGACTGCAGGGTCCTGGTCACCCAGAAGCTTTTCCAGATCTGCAAAGAAAAAATTTAGACCAGAGCGTCAAAATGCATCCTGCACAATCCTTCGCTCCCTCCTTCCCTTCCCCACACTGCAAACCCAAAGCTGTTCCTCTTATCACTTTGCACAGCCATTACTTACAAGCAAGGTAGGTGGGAACTGTCCCTTCCGTGAGGAGGCTGCCATTCAGATGAAGCAGGTGACCTGTAGAGGAAAAGAGGGAGAAAAACACACCACTGTCTCTTTCAAAGCCCAATTCTCAACTGATTGCAGCCGTAACTCCAGAACTCCCCAGGCCTTTGATCCCAGGGGAAATGAGAAGCTCAGCAAGAGGACTACAGGCTCATGCCTTGCCTGGGCTAAAGGAAGGTCCATGGCCCAAACAGGAAGTTTATGTCTATGGAAGCCTGCAGGGGGCCATGCTTTTTTGGCTGAAACGTGGCTATTCCTGGGCAGGAGAAACCCTGAACCTGGGGGATGAGACCTCCTGCCTGATTGCCCACAAAGAGGCTTCTCTTTCCATTACCAATGAACATGGCAGCCGTTCTCCTCACTGAAGCCGGCTTGCTCTTAAAGTACGAAAGGCAGGCGAACACCTCCATCCCCAACTGCCCCTCCGAGATGGGGAACCGAATCGAGGAGAAGAGGCAGAAGAGACAGAGGTGGGAGATCGCCAAGTGCTGCGTGCCCCACCCATGCCTCTCACTCTAGAGGGGAACGGGAGCCAGAGAAGGGCTCTTACCAGGCGCTTGGCGATTTGATGCAGAAGCTCCTGCAGGCTGTAAGTCCTCCCCGCCAGGAGGGTGCCCCCAAGGTGCCAATGGAGAGCCTCTGCCAGGTGCTGCAGGGTATCTTTTGCTGCCTTCAAGAACAGAGGAGAGAAAAAAGCTGGGGCCATTCTTCTACTGCTTTCCTCGAGTGAGTCAGCTAGCCAAGCTGCAACCCTCTTTTCCCAGGCAAGCTGGGCCCTCACCTTCGCCACCTTCTCCTCAACATCCTCCACGTGCATCAGCACCGCAATGAGGGTGTGGATAGCTGCTGTCCCCTCAAGATCTTTCCGGTGCTGCAGAAGAGGCCAGATATACTTCAAGGCTGCCCATCAAATGGTTGCTGCTTCCTGTGAAGGACCAAGGAAAAGACTTTTTTTTTCTTGTCCTGCAAGGAATGGGTCCCGTGTAGACTCCCAGTTAAGGTTTCCGTTAACTTTTTCCTCCTCTTCCAAGCAAGGAGGAGCTGAGGACTCACGTGGTGGAAGAGCGAGCAGTACTGGGCAGCCAAGGAGGCGTCCAAACATCCTCCTGTGTCTGGAGGCCGAGCTGCTCTGCCAAGTCCAAGAACTGCAAGGTGATGGCAGGGCTGGAACTGCAGAGCCCACCGAGGACAGCATGGCACAGCTCCTCGGGCCTCATGATCTGCAGAGGAAATGGGAGATTGGAAAAACTCTCCTCCAAGGAAAGAGAGAAGAGAAACCTAACCTTTTCTGATCACAGTTGGGTATCTTAGCTAGCAACCTACTCTCAGCTCTGAGAGAGATCGAAGTGAAGATGGAACGTGAGAGCAGCAAGCCATCCTCATCCCCAGGACTGAGTAAAAGGAAGATCTGCCACCTCCCCACGCGCTCCATCTTGCCTAGACTAGGGGGTGAGATCTCATCCTGGGGTAAGAAGGCCCACTGGCTAAATCTGTCCAGGCCAGCAACATTATTGCTGCAATTCTAAAGTGAAGGTGCTTCCTGGAAGGAAGCATCCTCTACAGTTGTGTCCGAAGAGGAGAAGCTCCGCATTTGTCTGTCCCCTGTGGGTGAGGGCCACTTACCACCTTGTAGTTCTCGCAGAGATGGAGAAGACCCTTCCTGCTCAGTTGGCGAACGGTCCGGCTGGGGTGTTCCAGCCGAGCCATGAGCAGCTTCCAGGTCTTCTCCATGGGGGCTTGGCCCTTGTAGTTAGTCAGCAGCTGAAAGAGAGCAGAGCGGTCGAAGGCCCGTCAGTGGCCAGAGGAGGAAAAGGAAGGAGTGAGCAGCTTCACTGGGGAGAAGGTGCCCAAAGGGCCCCCAGGGAAGATGCTTCACCCTTGCTCTTTGGGGAAGCAGGAACATGCCTCTAGGCTCTCCTTGAGCGGCAGGGAAAGCAAGAGAGATGGGTTTTGGAGCTTGATCCCTGCCTAAAGGTGGCCTGGGGCAACCCCCGTTTCCTCCTCTGCATCACCCTGCTCAGCCAACTCCCATTGCCTCCCTGGATCGATCCAAGAGACTGGGGCGGGGGGGATTTTCCCACCTCAATAAAGAAGGCCAGCGCTGCAGCTGAATGCTCCTTTGCCTCTTCCTTCTCCAGGACAGAACTGAGATGTCTCTGGAGGCTGCACATGGCAGGACAAGAGGTCTCCACGAGGGCCCTGCAACACACCAAAGCTCTTTTGAGAAAAAGCCATCAGACGGACAGGCCAGGCTGGGCTGGAAGGGGAGAAGAAAGGTTCTCTTTGGGGAGAAAAGCTGCCCTTTGCCCTCTGTCTTACGTCACCAACACGGCCACGCCCTGGAGGCAGCAGCTGGGGCGGCACAACAGCTCCCCGCAGGTCTCCCTCAGGGTCAGGTGTGCCTCCCTGGCCAGCAGCACCTGGATGGTGCCAACCGTCTCCCTGCAGAGGAAAGAAGGCCAGAGTCACCAAGGCATGATCCCGTAGTCTGAGGGGCAAAAGAAACCCTTTGCGTGATGCCCACAGGGAAGCTTCCCTCCGCAGCTTCTCTCCCTCCTTTCCCTGGAACGCCACGAGAAGAGCAAAGAGGGAGGGAGCTCCAGAGGGGCTTTCCTTCTCCCTTGCAGCCGTTCACCACCAAATGGGATTTGCTGCATCTGCGTGAGTTGGTCCCTCCACCCAAGCGCAAGGGTGCTCCAGAAACATCACGGAGGCCACAGATTGCATTTTCTTTCTTTTCCTCAAAGCTTCAGGACAGACCTCATGAGAAAAGCAAGGCAGCCAAGCTGGGAGCACTACGTGCTGGAGAGCTTTTTTTCCTGGGGCCTATGCAACACCCGGCCTATCTGAGGAGAGGACTTGCAGGGCCAGGGGGGTATTGCTAAACCAGAAGTGCCGCTTGGATGTGGGAGCCCAAGAAGGAGAAGGAGGTTTCTCCTTCCCAGTGCCGCTGCTTACTCCAGAGGCAGATGGTCCTCTCCTTCAGCTGATATATTCTGCTGCCTGGCGCCTTTGATGATGATATCCACCAGGCAGAGGAGAGAAGGCCTGAGGAGAGAAGGAGAGTCTGCTTTACCCACAGAGCTCCTAAGGAAAGTTGGCTAATGGAGCCCACGCTGCCTCTTGGTAGAATCGCTCTCTCTGCCAACCCTCACCACCCAAAGGGCCTTCCCTCCTTCCCAAGCAGGATTCGAGAAGTGTCTTCTCGTTTGCCTGTTGGGAGCCCACAGACACAGGGACACGATGGCATCTCCAAGAGGGAGAGGTTGAAGTCTGGGCATACAAAAGGACCACCTCCTTCCGAGCTCTACCCCTTACCGGAGTGGCAGGAAGAGGATGGGTGGACTGTTCCTCTCCCTGAGGCAGCCAAGGGACCTCCTTCACCTTCGCCAGGAGAAGGGACAGGACCTTATCCCCGCTGCCGTATGATGAGGCGATGACGGCCCAGAGCAGCTCGCCGCAGGTGCTGGGAAGAAAATCAGGCGGCAACCATGTCAGACCCTTCTGCCCATCCCAGGTCCACAGGGAGGAACACAGAAGAGTCAGCCTGATGTTGGACTTCCCTGCAACTCAAGGGAGGAAGAACCTGCACCCCTGCCTACCTCCACGGCAGCTCTAAGGGGCGCTGCGTGACCAGTTGCATGTTCTTCCGGGCCACGACATGTAGGGAGGGCACGACCTGGCTCAGTCCAACGGAGCAAGTGGAGGCCAGGCGGCAGATCTTATCCGGCGCTTTCTGCATAGGCAAGAGAGAAAGGAAGAGGAAACGGAAGTGATGGTGAAAGGCCGATTCGTCCAGGGGAGGGCTGAACTGGAGGTTGCAGGAAGAGGTCTTTCTCTGGGGAAGCCCTCAGTTTAACCCTGAGTGACAAGCCTTACTTGACATGCCCGCGAGGTGGTTGACCGGGTCCGGGTCCGAGTCTGGGTCCGAGCTGTACATTTCTTCCCCTGACCCGCTGTTGAGAGGAGGGATATGGGATGATTAGACCTAGATTAGGGGTCAGTTTGTCATCTGGAAGGGAGTCATCTGAAACTAAGCTTCTGGAGGAGGACAGAGAAGTACAGCTGAGACGGAACGGTGCAGGATCCGACCAAGGGCCCCTCTGTTCCCTGGACAGGTCCCTCCGCCATCAAGTGGCCGGGTGACATTTTGTCTCACGCCCTCAGACCACCAGCTTCCCAGTAGGTCCTTCACTCCATTGGGAGAAAAGAGAAGCATTTCTATCTGCAGTAGCCACCATCTTGCAAGGCTTCCACCAAACACTGTTTAAAATAAATGAGCGGGAAAGGCCTCATGCCTTTCCGCCAAGTATTGTGGGGAAGGGGTGGCAGTTCCTCAATGGTTGTACCGCTGAAAAATAGGGCACCTGTCTGAACTGAGACTGGGGTCCCAGGCCTCCTCCTGCAGGCTGCTGACATCGTCCAAGGTCTCTTGGCCTTCGTCAGGGGAATCCTGTGAATGACAATGATTCCTCTGTGGCCACAAAGGGGCAAGTGCCTCAGAATTGCGATTTTCATGGGTCTTGGGGATTCTAGAATAAAGGGAAGGCCTATCAAATGCAGGATGCCTGACCAGAACGGTGCTTCTGCTGCATGATACGTCTCCCAAGTTGGAGGAATCCACTGCCCCGCCCCACCCATCCCCCGGAAAAGTACGCTTTTCCTGTTAAAGCCCTGCCTGGAAGCAGCAGGGCGCTGGAGAGGATGAAGCAGAGAAAGGAAAGGCGTGGGCAGGGGGTCGCATCCTTTTAGGCCACCAGTCAGGGCAAGTTGCCCCAAGGGCCCAGCACCCCCCAGCACCCCTGCATGGTACACTCGGGGTGGGAGACCTGAACAGAGGGAGCCCCTCCCCGTGGCCCTGCCCAACAGAAAACAGCTCGCCCTTCTTTACCCAGGGGCTGGAAGAGATGTGGGCCTCCAGTGCCTCCTCTGCACTCTGTCCCTTTTCGCTCCTAGGAGAAAGGACACAAAAGAGGGCAGAATGGGAGGAGGGATCTGCTATCCCAGCCTCTCAGAAACAAATCATCAGCCTGTGCAGGCCTCAAAGCCTTTCAACCCTCCCCCTTAGGGAGGCTGCCACAACATCTTCACCCTCCGAGGTGCTGCCTACCTCGATGGATTGGGACGTGTTTCCCACTGCACGTCCCCCAGGCTGCCGGTCTTGCCTGAGGGCAGGGGTTCTTCTGAGGACTCCTAAAATGACAACCCAAATGTTCTTCAACTGAATACAGGGCTAAAGGGGGTTAGTCCCCGCTTGGGAAAATAAGAGAGGATTTGGGGTTCTCAGTTTCAGTTCGTCGAATGAGGGCTGGCCATCTTGACTAAGGGAGGCAACTCAAGGTCAGGGGCATCTGGCAACCGGTTTGGAAAGAAGATTGCACCAATTGGCAGATGCAACTGTCCTCGCTTTACCCACATGGAGTTTTCAGTAGAAAAAGGAGCAGCGAGGACACTTTCTTTGCCAACAGCTTTTCCAAACCCCTCCGTGAGCTCAATCCCAGCCCTGCAGAGTTCCCCATCTATCTTGACTGGTTGGAACGGCCAGGTATCTGGCAGCACTGGGCGATGCAAAGCAGCAGAGGGAGGTTGAAGGAGAAAAAGAGGGAGCAGGAGCACGCTTCTGATGGGTAGCCTGTCCTTGCAGAGCGTGTCCATAAATAGCACCTCGGCCTCCAGCGCCGTTCCATCTGCTGACCTATCTTCAAACCCGCAGAGACAGGGCTTCTGCCGTTGCAAGGGTGAGGAGCTGGTCACAACTTACTGATGGGGTGGAGACCTCCTCCATCGTGTAGAGCCCCTGCCTCTTCTGCTCCGGTTCGTCATCACTGGGGAGAGATTGAAGGGCCCAGAGATCAAAACTAGCTGTGGGCCCTCTTTCAAGAGCGGCCACATGGATGCTCTAAGGAGCCTGTCGGCTGGCCTGCCAAGGGGGTTGACCTGAGTCCTCCTTCCTTTTATCAGAAGCAGATGCTGAGAAGGAAAGGAGGTGAACCTCCCTTATGTGGCAGCTCAAACAGGCTTTGGCCCCTCCCCATTCAGCCAAGCAGCAGCCCTTGCGACCGGCTGGGCCAGAGGGTGGGATGGGAGAGTCCTTCTTTTCCTTTTCCTTTTCCCACCCCTCCCTTTTCCTTTTGTGCTGTGTCATTTAAAGTTAGGCTTTGGACAATCAGAAGCTTGCTTACTTTGCTATGCTTTAAGCATGCGTTCCCTGCCCAGGCACCTTCATCGTCTGGTCCCCCCTTGGCCCCAAATGGCCCCCCATCCCATTGATTAGGAGAGAAGAGAAAGGCTTCCTGTCCAGGGGGTTGAGTGTGTATCCCATAGAAATCTATCCCTCCCCTCAGCAGACATTTCTCATAGCCTTTTTTCTGTGGGACAGAACTGCAGGGGGCTTCAGAATGAGCTGAGAGCAGGTACCTTGCTGAATCGGAGACAGAGTCCACATCTTCCAGGCTGTGGGTCCTGGAGGCCCCCTGGACTTCCATCGAATCCTGGAAATGACGTTTGTTTGTATTAAGGCATAATCAAAGACCCTTCCGCCATTTGGAAGTCGCATCCCTCTCTCCTTTCGCCTCGGAGGGGGTCAGGAAAAGGGGGATGCTTATGCACTCAGCACCTTCCTCGATCACCATTTTGTCACTGGATGTCTCCACCAGCCATGACCTGACATCTGGCAGCTACTTGACAAACCACCCATCTGGAATCTTGCACCGGGGGCGGGGAGAAGCCAGGCACGGAGGGTGGAGTAGAGGCAGATGGGTCTGCGGCCGGTCCCTGCCCTCGGATGCCCTTTGCACATGGCGGGGACAATGGAGGAGGAAGAAGCGGGACCGTTGAGGAAGAGGCTCCTCAACCCAGGAGGGGGGGAGCGTCAGGAGGAGGTTCAGAGCAGCTGTGCCTCAATTGTGCCAGGGAGAATTTTGCGAGTGGGGCGGGAGGATTGCTTGGAAAGGCTCTCCAAAGGTTGTTCCTTTGCCCTCCAAGCCCTAAAGGTCTTTCCAGGAATCCAAGGGTCTGTTGTCCTCGGGTTTGCCAGCCTGGCTGGGCTGCCCAGGCAGGAATTCCTCCCTCCCCACATACTCGAGGCATGAACTCCCACCGGCCACATTGCCAAACCCTCCTTACCCCTGAGGTGGAAGCGGTGACCCTATCATGAGAGCTTTCCCGCTCGATTCGTCTCCGTGCCATTTGGGACCTGACCGGAGGAAGAAAGTCAGGCGTGAAGTAACATCCAGCTAGCTCAGCCTCCCCTTTCCAAGACCGGCCAGTCAGTCAGTTGGCCCTTTTTTCCCCTGCAAGCCCCTTGTGGACAGGAAGCGGTCTCGGGCTCCTGCAGACTCTTGTGGCCCGTCAATGGTGCCCCACCAAGTCTGGGTTTTGGGAGAAGGACTTGGAACCTGGCAACAGCACAGGAAGGTCTTCCACCCTGGTGCCCACTGACCTAGGCACTTTATGGGCAGGCTTGGAGCCTCGTTCTCTCCGCCCCCAGGGAAACATCGCCAAGGCCCACTTTTTGAACCAGACAAGGATGGCGGCTCTCTCGGAGCCAGGAGTGGCCGGGCAGCCCAGTGGCTGACTCTCTTGGTGGCCTTTGGCCTCTGCCTTTCGTGTGGGAAGCTGTCTGTTCGTGAGCAGCGCAAAAGCACAATCACGTGTGGCACAAAGCACAGAGAGGGGCCAGAGATGCCGCCTTGCTTCTCTGCTGGGCCTCTTGGGCAATCTGACCTTCCTTTCCCCTTCAGGCCAGCACAGCCTGGTATCTCTTGCCCACCTCTTAGCAGGGGCTGGGGAGAATTTCCCTTGTTTATCCCAATGTGGGGGTCCAGGGTCCGAAAGTAGTGACAGAGATTGGGGGAGGCGTACAAGAGGGCTGGGGCAGCCTCTCATTCAAAGCCACCTCCCCTCTGGCTTCCACGTGGGGACTACAGCAAAGTAAGACATCTCTGAGCAAGCGGAGACGGCGTTCCAGCACAGACCGGTGGCCCAGCGACAAGTCCAGGTCAGCAGAGCCTCTCTGTATATGGAGTGACCGAACGATTGCCCACCTGCATTCTGTATGGCTGCTCCACATGAGGAGACCACAGGAATTGGTGATCCTTGCGGTCGACTCAGGAGTGAAGCGGCTGGGAGACCAGGAAGAGAAATCTACCTCACAGCCACAGTAGAGCCTTTGAGGGCACTGGGTTCGACGAAAACCTCACTTTCAAAACACATTTGGGTATAATAATTTTAAAGAGAGATCTTCAGACAAGCAGGAGAAACAAAAAACCACTCAGTGAGTCACCCTTCATTCCAGATTCATCAGCCTGTGCAAGCCCCAAACCCTTTGAACCCTCCCCCTTAGGGAAGCTGCCACAACATCTTCACTCTCCGAGGTGCTGCCTACCTCGATGGATTAGGACGCCTTTCCCACTTCACATCCCCCAGGCTGCTGGTCTTCCTTGAGGGCAGCGATTCTTCTGATGAATCCTAAAATGACAACCCAAATCTTCTTCAACTGAATACAGGGCTAAAGGGGGTTAGTCCCCGCTTGGGAAAATAAGAGAGGATTTGGGGTTCTCAGTTTCAGTTTGTCGAACGAGGGCTGGCCATGTTGACTAAGGGAGGCAACTCAAGGTCAGGGGCATCTGGCAACCATATTGGAAAAAATATTGTACCAATTGGAAGAAGCAACATGTCCTCGGTTTACCCGTGTGAAGTTTTCGGTAGAAAAAGGAGCACCAAGGACACTTTGCCCTTTCTTTGCTGACCCCTTTTCCAAACCCCTCCGTGAGCTAAATGGCAGCCTTGCAGAGTTCCCCCTCTGTCTTGACTGGTTGGAACCGCCAGGTATCTGGCAGCACTGGGCGATGCAAAGCAGCAGAGGGAGGTTGAAGGAGAAAAAGAGGGAGCAGGAGCACGCTTCTGATGGGTAGCCTGTCCTTGCCAGAGCGTGTCCAGAAATAGCACCTCGGCCTCCAGCACCGTTCCATCTGCTGACCTATCTTCAAACCCGCAGAGACAGGGCTTCTGCCGTTGCAAGGGTGAGGAGCTGGTCACAACTTACTGATGGGGTGGAGACCTCCTCTATCGTGTAGAGCCCCTGCCTCTTCTGCTCCGGTTCATCATCACTGGGGAGAGATTGAAGGGCCCAGAGATCAGAACTAGCTGTGGGCCCTCTTTCAAGAGCGGCCACATGGATGCTCTAAGGAGCCTGTCGGCTGGCCTGCCAAGGGGGTTGACCTGAGTCCTTCTTTCTTTTATCAGAAGCAGATGCTGAGAAGGAAAGGAGGTGAACCTCCCTTATGTGGCAGCTCAAACAGGCTTTGGCCCCTCCCCATTCAGCCAAGCAGCAGCCCTTGCGACCGGCTGGGCCAGAGGGTGGGATGGGAGGGTCCTTGTTTTCCTTTCCCCACCCCTCCCTTTTCCTTTTGGGCTGTCTCCTGTAACGTTAGGCTTTGGACAATCAGAAGCTTGCTTACTTTCCTGTGCTTTAAGCATGCACTCCCTGCCCAGGTGCCTTCATCGTCTGGTCCCCCTTTTGCCCCAAATGGCCCCCCATCCCATTAAGGAGAGAAGAGAAAGGCTTCCTGTCCAGGGGGTTGAGCGTGCATCCCATAGAAATCTATCCCTCCCCTCAGCAGACATTTCTCATAGCCTTTTTTCTGTGGGACGGTACTGCAGCCTCTTCTTGGGGGCTTCAGAATCAGCTGAGAGCAGGTACCTTGCCAAATCGGAGACGGAGTCCACATCTTCCAGGCTCTGGGTCCTCGAGGCCCACTGGACTTCCATTGAATCCTGCAAATGACATTTGTTTCTATTCAGGCATAATCAAAGACTGTTCCACCATTTGGAAGTCGCATCCCTCCCTCCTTCACCTTGGAGGGGGTCAAGAAAAGGGGGATGCTTATGCACTCAGCCCCTTCCTTGATCACCATTTTCTCAATGGATGTCCTTCAACCAGCTGTGACCTGACATCTGGCAGCTCCTTGACAAACCACCCATCTGGAAACTTGCACTGAGGGCGGGAAGAAGCCAAGCACAGAGGTCGAAGTAGAAGCAGATGGGCCCACTGCCGGACCCTGCCCTCAGATGCCATTTCCAGATGGCGGGGAAAATGGAGGAAGAAGCAGGACCATTGAGGAAGAGGCTCCTCAACTCAGGAAGGGGGGTCAGTCTCAGGAGGAGGTTCAGAGCAGCTGTGCCTTCATTGTACCAGGGAGAATTACGTGAGTAGGGCAGGAGGATTGTTTGGAAAGGCCCTCCAAAGGATGTTCCTTCGCCTTCGAAGCCGTAAAGGTCTTTCCAGGAATCCAAGGGTCTGTTGTCCTGGAGTTTGCCAGCCTGGCCAGGCTGCCCAGGTGACAATTCCTCCCCGGCCCCCAGGCCTTCAGGCATGAACTGCCACCAGCCACGTTGGCAAACCCTCCTTACCGCTGAGGTAGAAGCAGTGACCCCATCGTGAGAGCTCTCCTGCTCCTTGACCATTCTCTGTGTCTCTTGGGACCTGACCGGAGGAAGAAGTGAGACATGAAAGAACATCCAGCTAGCTCTCCCTCCCCGTTCCAAGACCAGCCAGTCAGTCAGTTGGCCTTTTTTCCCCCCGCAAGCCCCTTGTGGGCAGGCAGCGGTCTTGGGCTCCTGCAGACTCTTGTGGCCCGTCAAAGGTGCCCCGCCGAGTCTGGGTTTTGGGAGAAGGACTTGGTCTTCTTGGGGCTTCAGAATCAGCTGAGAGCAGGTACCTTGCCAAGTTGAGAATGGACTCCACATCCTCCAGGCTCTGGTTCCTGGAGGCCCCCTGGACTTCCATCGAATCCTGTAAATGACATTTCTTCTTATTGAGGCATAAATCCAAAGCTCTCTGTATCCCAATTGGATGACTAAAGCCTAGGGCGCAATTTCAGCCCCCTAGGAAGAGGTCTTCAGAGGCCTTAGGTTAAGAGGATGCTGCTTCCAGAATAAGGACCTGCTGTTCTCCAAACAGGCTATACTCATGGCTGGGCACTTGGCAACTGTTCACAAAGTCTTTGACACTGTTTGGAAGATGCATCCCTCTCTCCTTTTGCCTCAGAGGGGGTAAGGAAAAGGGCGATGCTTAGGCACTCAGCCCCTTCCTCGTTCACCATTTTGCCACTGGCTGTCCCTCAGCCTGCTGTGACCTGACATCTGGCAGCTACCTTACAAACCACCCATCTGAAATCTTGCACCAGGGGCAGGGAGAAGCCAGGAACGGAGGGCAGAGTAGAGGCAGAAGGGTCCGCTGCCGGTCCCTGCCCTCGGATGCCCTTTGCAGATGGCGGGGACAATAGAGGAGGAAAAAGTGGGACCATTGAGGAAGAGGCTCCTCAACCCAGGAGGGCAGGATCGTCAGGAGGAGGTTCAGAGCGGCTGCGCCTCAATTGTGCCCGGGAGAATTTCGCGAGTGGGGTGGGAGGATTGCTTGGAAAGGCTCTCCAAAGCTTGTTCCTTTGTCCTTCAAGCCGTAAAGGTCTTCCCAGGAATCCAAAGGTCTGTTGTCCTGGAGTTTGCCAGCCTGGCCAGGCTGCCCAGGTGACAATTCCTCCCCGGCCCCCAGGCCTTCAGGCATGAACTGCCACCAGCCACGTTGGCAAACCCTCCTTACCGCTGAGGTAGAAGCAGTGACCCCATCGTGAGAGCTCTCCTGCTCCTTGACCATTCTCTGTGTCACTTGGGACCTGACCGGAGGAAGAAGTGAGACATGAAAGAACATCCAGCTAGCTCTCCCTCCCCGTTCCAAGACCAGCCAGTCAGTCAGTTGGCCTTTTTTCCCCCCGCAAGCCCCTTGTGGGCAGGCAGCGGTCTTGGGCTCCTGCAGACTCTTGTGGCCCGTCAAAGGTGCCCCGCCGAGTCTGGGTTTTGGGAGAAGGACTTGGTCTTCTTGGGGCTTCAGAATCAGCTGAGAGCAGGTACCTTGCCAAGTTGAGAATGGACTCCACATCCTCCAGGCTCTGGTTCCTGGAGGCCCCCTGGACTTCCATCGAATCCTGTAAATGACATTTCTTCTTATTGAGGCATAAATCCAAAGCTCTCTGTATCCCAATTGGATGGCTAAAGCCTAGGGCGCAATTTCAGCCCCCTAGGAAGAGGTCTTCAGAGGCCTTAGGTTAAGAGGATGCTGCTTCCAGAATAAGGACCTGCTGTTCTCCAAACAGGCTATACTCATGGCTGGGCACTTGGCAACTGTTCACAAAGTCTTTGACACTGTTTGGAAGATGCATCCCTCTCTCCTTTTGCCTCAGAGGGGGTAAGGAAAAGGGTGATGCTTAGGCACTCAGCCCCTTCCTCGTTCACCATTTTGCCACTGGATGTCCCTCAGCCTGCTGTGACCTGACATCTGGCAGCTACCTTACAAACCACCCATCTGAAATCTTGCACCAGGGGCAGGGAGAAGCCAGGAACGGAGGGCAGAGTAGAGGCAGAAGGGTCCGCTGCCGGTCCCTGCCCTCGGATGCCCTTTGCAGATGGCGGGGACAATAGAGGAGGAAAAAGTGGGACCATTGAGGAAGAGGCTCCTCAACCCAGGAGGGCAGGATCGTCAGGAGGAGGTTCAGAGCGGCTGCGCCTCAATTGTGCCCGGGAGAATTTCGCGAGTGGGGTGGGAGGATTGCTTGGAAAGGCTCTCCAAAGCTTGTTCCTTTGTCCTTCAAGCCGTAAAGGTCTTCCCAGGAATCCAAGGGTCTGTTGTCCTGGAGTTTGCCAGCCTGGCCAGGCTGCCCAGGTGACAATTCCTCCCCGGCCCCCAGGCCTTCAGGCATGAACTGCCACCAGCCACGTTGGCAAACCCTCCTTACCGCTGAGGTAGAAGCAGTGACCCCATCGTGAGAGCTCTCCTGCTCCTTGACCATTCTCTGTGTCACTTGGGACCTGACCGGAGGAAGAAGTGAGACATGAAAGAACATCCAGCTAGCTCTCCCTCCCCGTTCCAAGACCAGCCAGTCAGTCAGTTGGCCTTTTTTCCCCCCGCAAGCCCCTTGTGGGCAGGCAGCGGTCTTGGGCTCCTGCAGACTCTTGTGGCCCGTCAAAGGTGCCCCGCCGAGTCTGGGTTTTGGGAGAAGGACTTGGTCTTCTTGGGGCTTCAGAATCAGCTGAGAGCAGGTACCTTGCCAAGTTGAGAATGGACTCCACATCCTCCAGGCTCTGGTTCCTGGAGGCCCCCTGGACTTCCATCGAATCCTGTAAATGACATTTCTTCTTATTGAGGCATAAATCCAAAGCTCTCTGTATCCCAATTGGATGGCTAAAGCCTAGGGCGCAATTTCAGCCCCCTAGGAAGAGGTCTTCAGAGGCCTTAGGTTAAGAGGATGCTGCTTCCAGAATAAGGACCTGCTGTTCTCCAAACAGGCTATACTCATGGCTGGGCACTTGGCAACTGTTCACAAAGTCTTTGACACTGTTTGGAAGATGCATCCCTCTCTCCTTTTGCCTCAGAGGGGGTAAGGAAAAGGGCGATGCTTAGGCACTCAGCCCCTTCCTCGTTCACCATTTTGTCACTGGATGTCCCTCAGCCTGCTGTGACCTGACATCTGGCAGCTACCTTACAAACCACCCATCTGAAATCTTGCACCAGGGGCAGGGAGAAGCCAGGAACGGAGGGCAGAGTAGAGGCAGATGGGTCCGCTGCCAGTCCCTGCCCTCGGATGCCCTTTGCAGATGGCGGGGACAATAGAGGAGGAAAAAGTGGGACCATTGAGGAAGGGGCTCCTCAACCCAGGAGGGCAGGATCGTCAGGAGGAGGTTCAGAGCAGCTGGCCTCAATTGTGCCCGGGAGAATTTCGCGAGTGGGGCGGGAGGATTGCTTGGAAAGGCTCTCCAAAGCTTGTTCCTTTGTCCTTCAAGCCGTAAAGGTCTTCCCAGGAATCCAAGGGTCTGTTGTCCTGGAGTTTGCCAGCCTGGCCAGGCTGCCCAGGTGACAATTCCTCCCCGGCCCCCAGGCCTTCAGGCATGAACTGCCACCAGCCACGTTGGCAAACCCTCCTTACCCCTGAGGTAGAAGCAGTGACCCCATCGTGAGAGCTCTCCTGCTCCTTGACCATTCTCTGTGTCTCTTGGGACCTGACCGGAGGAAGAAGTGAGACATGAAAGAACATCCAGCTAGCTCTCCCTCCCCATTCCAAGACCAGCCAGTCAGTCAGTTGGCCTTTTTCCCCCCCGCAAGCCCCTTGTGGGCAGGCAGCAGTCTTGGGCTCCTGCAGACTCTTGTGGCCCGTCAAAGGTGCCCCGCAGAGTCTGGGTTTTGGGAGAAGGACTTGGTCTTCTTGGGGCTTCAGAATCAGCTGAGAGCAGGTACCTTGCCAAGTTGAGAATGGACTCCACATCCTCCAGGCTCTGGTTCCTGGAGGCCCCCTGGACTTCCATCGAATCCTGTAAATGACATTTGTTCTTATTGAGGCATAAATCCAAAGCTCTCTGTATCCCAATTGGATGGCTAAAGCCTAGGGCGCAATTTCAGCCCCCTAGGAAGAGGTCTTCAGAGGCCTTAGGTTAAGAGGATGCTGCTTCCAGAATAAGGACCTGCTGTTCTCCAAACAGGCTATACTCATGGCTGGGCACTTGGCAACTGTTCACAAAGTCTTTGACACTGTTTGGAAGATGCATCCCTCTCTCCTTTTGCCTCAGAGGGGGTAAGGAAAAGGGCGATGCTTAGGCACTCAGCCCCTTCCTCGTTCACCATTTTGTCACTGGATGTCCCTCAGCCTGCTGTGACCTGACATCTGGCAGCTACCTTACAAACCACCCATCTGAAATCTTGCACCAGGGGCAGGGAGAAGCCAGGAACGGAGGGCAGAGTAGAGGCAGATGGGTCCGCTGCCGGTCCCTGCCCTCGGATGCCCTTTGCAGATGGTGGGGACAATAGAGGAGGAAAAAGTGGGACCATTGAGGAAGAGGCTCCTCAGCCCAGGAGGGGGGGGGAGCGTCTTGAGCAGGTTCAGAGCGGCTGCGCCTCAATTGTGCCCGGGAGAATTTCACGAGTGGGGCGGGAGGAATGCCTGGAAAGGCTCCCCAAAGGTTGTTCCTTTGCCCTCCAAGCCGTAAAGGTTTTTCCAGGAATCCAAGGGTCTGTTGTCCTCGAGTTTGCCAGCCTGGCTGGGCTGCCCAGGCAGGAATTCCTCCCGCCCCCCAAGACCTGAGGCATGAAGTCCCACCGGCCACATTGCCAAACCCTCCTTACCCCTGAGGTGGAAGCGGTGACCCTATCATGAGAGCTTTCCCGCTCGATTTGTCTCTGTGCCACTTGAGTCCTGACCGGAGGAAGAAGGTGAGACATGAAAGAACATCCAGCTACCTCTGCCTCCCCTTTCCAAGACCAGCCAGTCAGTCAGTCAGCCATTTTTTCCCCTGCAAGCCCCTTGTGGGCAGGCAGCGGTCTTGGGCTCCTGCAGACTCTTGTGGCCTGTCAATGGTGCCCCGCCGAGTCTGGGTTTTGGGAGAAGGACTCGGTACCTGGCAGGTGGCACAGGAAGGTCTTCCACCGTGTTCCTCGCACAACATGAAAACGGACAGCTTTTCAAGATGTTCTGTATGGAGAGGGGAGCAGAGAAAGAGACTTGAGCCAGGGGGAGAGGTTCGAGGCCCGTGACTTTCTCCCCCTTTCCAGTTTCTTGGGGGCCCTGCGGGCCTCGCTTACTCTGAATAGCCTCCGTAGCGCCATAGCAGAGGCTGGATGGCTCTGCAGGGAAAGAGATTCGTGGTGCAACGATTGGCAACCAGCAAGCGAGGTCCAGAGTAGTGTCTGCCAGCTGGCAGGCAAAGCCACAATGGGAATGAGCAGCCTGGGGGTTGGCCTGTGGCTTTAAAGGTTTGCTGAGTCTTGTTCCCTTGGCAACCGGGAAAACCTCCCCATTGGCCACCTTTTGTACCTACCCAAGAATGGCTGCTGTCTCGTGGCCAGGAGTGGCCGGGCAGCCCAGTGGCTGACTCTCTTGGTGGCCTTTGGCCTCTGCCTTTCGTGTGGCAAGCTGTCTGTTCGTGTGCAGCGCAAAAGCACAATCACGCGTGGCACAAAGCACAGAGAAGGGCCAGAGATGCCGCCTTGCTTCTCTGCTGGGCCTCTTGGGCAATCTGACCTTCCTTTCCCCTTTGGGCCAGCACAGCCTGCTATCTCTTGCCCACCACTTAGCAGGGTCCGAGTCCTGTCTGCTCAGGGGAGAATTCTCTTATTTTTCCCTGCGCGGGGGCTTGGGGTTGAACAGTTTGGGGGGGCATACAAGAGGAACAGGGCGGCCTCTCTCATGTCATTCAAAGCCACCTCCCCTCTCCGCCAGCCAGCCTGGATGTTGGTGGTGATGTATGAAGCCCAAGAAGGCCACCAGTGGCTCATCTGAGATGCAGAGTAATGGCAGGAGTGGGGGCTGCCATGACAAAAGCTGCCATCCTCTCTCTTCCATGACTCAAAGCCTGCTGCATCCGCCTGTTCTGGCCTGTCTGCCTCTCCTTTCAAAAGTAGCCTAACAAGAAATAGAAATAAACGACCAGGAGGTTTCCCCATTTGAGATGAGAGATTTACAGTATGCATTTGAAACTAATAAGTCCTTGGCCAGCAGGGTTGCCCCTGTTCTGGTCCTACCAGAGGTCATCCACTACTTCAATCAATGCTGCCTCAGCACTAGAGCTGGGCCTGAAAGCTAGCCAAAAAGGGCCCAGATAATCCAATGCTCCCGGGGCCTTCTGGAATGCAGGCCCACCACCTTCTCCAGCATTGTAACGATTGCCCTACTCAAATAAAAAGCTCAGACTCCAAATCTAAGTTTAAGGTCTGGTTTATTTAGAATTTGGTGCAAACAGAAAGAAAGCTGAGAATGAGAAAAGCGCGCCTAAACTCAAACTAAATAGCTCTGTTTCCAACAACGATCCCCCCCCCCCGCATATAGAACAATCCCACGTTCCCAGGTACTCCTAACGAGCTCTGCTGATCAACGGGCAAAAAGACCTTGACATTTAAGAGATAACCCAAAGACATTCCTTCCTGGCACAGCCCTACACATCTCCCCGTACAAGGTTTATCAGCAGCACCCTGCCAGCCAGGAACACCCATCGACACTCTGGCATGCGAACCGTTACGATGGAGTGAACATCGCAACGGTGATCATGAGAACCATCTTATCAAAATGGAAAGGTTGGAGATAGATTGGATGTTTGGGGGGGCATACAAGAGGGACAGGGCAGCCTCTCTCATGTCATTCAAAGCCACCTCCCCTCTCCGCCAGCCAGCTTGGACGTTGGTGGTGATGTAAGAAGCCCAAGAAGGCCACCAGTGGCTCATCTGAGATGCAGAGTAATGCAGGAGCGGGGGCTGCCATGACAAAAGCTGCCATCCTCTCTCTTCCATGACTCAAAGCCTGCTGCATCCGCCTGTTCTGGCCTGTCTGCCTCTCCTTTCAAAAGAAGCCTAACAAGAAATAGAAATAAACGACCAGGAGGTTTCCCCATTTGACATGAGAGATTTACAGTATGCATTTGAAACTAATAAGTCCTTGGCCAGCAGGGTTGCCCCTGTTCTGGTCCTACCAGAGGTCATCCACTACTTCAATCAATGCTGCCTCAGCACTAGAGCTGGGCCTGAAAGCTAGACAAAAAGGGCCCAGATAATCCAATGCTCCCGGGGCCTTCTGGAATGCAGGCCCACCACCTTCTCCACCATCTTACCAAAATGGAAAGGTTGGAGATAGATTGGATGTTATCCAACAGTCTTAATCTAGCTTTGGCTTCTTGAGGACAGGACGCAAGATTTGCGGAGAACCACAGGGCGGCGCAGCCAAACTTCAAATTGGGAGATAAGGTCTACCTCTCCACTAAGTTCATTAAGTCTCCGCAGCCCTCTAAGAAGTTGGCCCCCAAGTTCATTTGCCCATTCCCAATCATAGCGATAATCAACCCGGTAACTTTCAAATTAGATTTACCACACAACCTAAAACGCATACACCCAGTGTTCCATTGTGCATTACTGAAACCGGTTACCTCGTCAAAATGGCACAATGACCCCCCACCCCGCCTCCGCCCATCACGATAGATGGACAACAACATTTCGAAATCAAGGAAGTACTGGACTCCAGAAGGCTACGGGGCACCCTCCAGTACCTGGTCCGCTGGAGACATTTCCCCCACCCCGAGTGGGTACAGACTCGGGATGTCTCAGTGCAGCGGCTTGTCAAACGCTTCCACGAAGCATATCCTGACAAACCGGCGCCTTGAAGTTTTCGTGGGGGGGCAGTATGTCATGACCCCCGTTGCAATGCATGCACGCATCACAACGGGGAACATGCCTTTCAGGAAAAGGGGAAGGAAGGAGGAAGGAATCATCCTAATCCCTTAAACACTCAAACACAAACGCAATCATAAGGACAAAGGGGACACACCTTTGCCCTGACCAGAGAAGGCATCAGCATATCGCCCAGACATCCCTGCATTACCCCGGGGGACACACCTGCGCCGGACATGGGAAGGAGACAGAGGAGACCAGCGATAATCTTCCTGATCGCCGGTATCGCACCCCCGGTATCGCACCCCCGATCGCCCATCAAGAAACAGGATCCGGACTGTGGGACAATGGGGGGTGGAGAAGGGCCAGGTCCGCGCCAGGGGTATTTACGGGGTACCCCGCACGCCATGAGATGGTGCTCATTCCCATCTCTTTGCGTGTATGCATTCTGTTCTCAGTAAACAGGATATTCTTAGCCCCATCTAAGTGAGTCCGTGTCTTTCTGAGCGCAAGGCAGCCATTACACATATCCAGTTGCGGCATCTGCTTCTATAGCCTTACCATTTTTCAACACATTCATGGAATGGTTTCTTTTCATTCAATTTTGCCTTGGACTCTTAACACTTACCAGTTTCATTTCAATTCTACTTGTCATCACATCGCTATGATTCCTATATAAAATACTCCTTCCAGAAATCAGTTTTGCCACATTTTGGCTTGTATGGCACAACCAAAGCCCAGTTTTACCCCAAGCGTGTTCCCATCAGGCCTGTATCACCCCATGAAGGAGGAACGTCTAATTCTCTACGCACTTAAGTCCTTCAGGCACTCTTGGGTCAAACTATTATAAACACTTGAATTAAGCCTTATTTTTTGACAAGTTTTTAAACAAAGAGACCAGGTGCCAGGCCAACATTTACCAAAGCTGTTTTACAATACTTTTTCTGAAATCAGAAGGCAACCAGGTGATAAATGCCATTTGTCTTGCGCCAGCATCTTTCCTGTGACATAATTACAGTTGTATGAACAATAAAATGACTACTGCTGCTGCTTCCTGCTTGCATCTGTAGAGCGCTTTCCCACTCTTCTAGCCTCCTTTTGTTGCCTTAAGAAACTAGCCAGCCATCAGGGAGTATCGCCAACAACTCTGAGACAGCCGAGTTCTGCCAATGATCGGGGGGCCTTCCCAGGAGAGGCCAGTGTTGGGACTAGCTATGCCAACTGCAGAACTGAATATGTGAAACCGTTTCTTTCTCACAGAAGGCCTTCTGCTGACCATTATTGTGCAATAACAGTGTGGTTGTAAAACGACATTTGTAGTGAGAAGGCATCCTAGCACCAAACCCAAGGCAAAGGTGTTAAGAGAACTAAAAGGCAAGCAAACAAACAAACAAACAAACAAGTCAATCTGTTCACATGTAATTGAAAGAAGGAAATTGGCACACAGTTTCAGTATCTAAAGGGTAATCATCCAAATGCAAACCTGCTCGGGCTGATTCATTGACTTCAGTGCCATCTGTGTGCTTGTGAAAAGAAATGGTGAGTACGCACCTTTCATATAAAAGGAAGAAATGAAGCTGCTTGTCATGTTTACCGTTCCGGTGTTTGTCTACATCGTAACGGTTCGCTTGCCAAGGTGCTGATAGGTGTTCGGGCTGGGAGGGTGCTGCTGAGAGCCTTGTACAGGAGACGCGCTGGACTGTGCCAGGAGGAATGTCTTTAGGCTATCTCTGAAATGTCAAGGTCTTTTTGCCCCTTGATCAGCAGAGCTCGTTAGGAGCACCTGGGAATGTGGGGCGAACTGTATGTGAGGGAGGGGGTGGGGTGTTGTTTGCAAAGACGCTATTTAGTTTGAGTTTAGGCACGCTTTTCTCATTCTCAGCTTTTTAGCTGTTTGCACTCTTTTCTAAATAAATCCAGAACCTGAATTGACATTTTGAGTCTGAGTGTTTTATTTAGAGTAAGGCAATCATCACACTGCTATCTAGTGATAGGAAGTAGTCTTGAGTGTCTGCTTTTTCATACCAAATCTAAAGGGCATTGGAGGTGCTGTAGAGAACAACTTTTAGTGGTTGAGTGGTATTAACCAACTACAATGTTGACATTTTCTGTACAGTTTAGGGTGCTCCAAGCCAGTCTTACTAGTGGGAATCTTCCTGTGCATGGGGCAAAGGAGGCCATCTTTTACTATCAGCAAGTAGCCACGACTAGAGAAATTGCCTGGCAGACCAGAAAGGAAACCAGAGCACCAATGCATTCTTTGGAAGGGAAGGACTGAGCGAGAATGTGACCTGAGACCTTTGGGCTTCACTCTGGCCTTAGTTCACTTGAATAGCTCTGAGGCCCCTTTGAGTTGGGTGCCTGGCTTTGAAGAACACCACAGAAGGAAATTTGGGGGACCAACAGGAACACTGTGAGAGACTCCTCCTAATCTTTTTGAAGGTGCCAAGATTGTTGCCGAAGGCACCAAAACGTGCTCCGCCATGGATGAGAGCATAATGGCTCCCTTCACCTCCCAGTGCTCAAACCCATGAGAAACCGCTGTCCTGGGGTCTCCTCGCATGGAGCAGCCATCCAGAGCAGAAGTGGGTGATCTCCCATCCTCTCCTTATCCGGAGAGGTTCTGTGGGACCGGACTACTCGCTGGTCCTTCATGTCCGGTCCCGGCCCGTGGAAATCACTGACACGCAGGTAAGTTTTATAGATTTACTAAAAAGGCTTTTAAACAGAACTCTAGTGGCAAAAAGCTTTGACCAAACCATCGTAGTCCCTCACACCCAAAATATCCAGCCCACCAAAGCTCAACCAGCTTAACTTAGAGGCTCTTTCAGCTGAATCCCCTCAGGCTGATGACTCTTCTGTAACTCCTCGTCATCTCCCAAGGAGTCTGAGCTGGCCATGACACTATCCCCCAACTCAGGGCCCTCCTCTCCTGCAGATTGAGGCCTGGGCTTCTCCGGGTACTGTTAATGGAACAGGTGTGTGAGGCAGGGAGCATAAACATCATCATCTTCCCAGGAACGCTCCTATGGTCCATAGCCCTTCCAATCCACCAGATACTGGAGGTGGTCCCGAAGGACCCGTGAGTTCAGAATGTGGGCTACCTCATATTCAGGTTCCCTTTCCACCACAATGGGTGGTGGGGCCAGTGTGGAGGAACAATGAGGGTTGGGAGGTGCAGCAGGAACCAACAAAGAACAATGGAATACAGGATGAACACAGAAACTGGAGGGTAGCTTAAGCCAGAAAGCAACTGGGTTGATGACAGCTTCCACTTGGAATGGTCCCAGGAAGCGGTGATCCAATTTCTTTGGCGGCTGACGAGTAGCAAGCTTCTTAAATGAAACCCACACTAAGTCCCCCATGGCTATCAGTAGACCTGCCTGGCAGTGATGCTCAGCAAACCATTGATAATCATCCTTGGCCTTTTGTAACTGATCTTGGAGAACTTGATGAGTTGCTTGCAGTTCCTGCAAGAGCTGATCCAAGGCTGGAACAGAAGAAGCTGGTGAACTCAGTGGAAAGAATAGGAGGTGCAAGCCATGAATGGCATCATTTAGCTGGAGGTATGCCGAGCACTGTTATAAGCAAACTCTGGCTGTGCTAGGAGGTCTACCCAGTTGTCTTGCTGGTAGGTAAAAAAACATCTGAGATATTGCTCCAGAATCTGATTCACCTGTTCCATCTGTCTCTCCAAATACACAGAAGATACACAGAAGATAAGTTGATCTCAACCTCTAGACCTTAGGAAAGTTCTTGCCAAAACTTAGCAATGAATTGTGGGCCACGATCTGAAACCGTGGTCAGGTAAACCATGTAAACGGTAGATACAGGTAATCCTCGCTTATAGATTGGTCACTGAACAACCATTCAACATTATGATAGCCTTGGAAAGGGTGCTTTACATGCCCGTTAAGCACTTCTGGCCATCATAAAACATCTCACACAAACACACACACACACACACACACCGTGGTCATGTCATTGTATTTCGGGTCCTTGGCAACTGGCTCTCATTTACAACCAGTTGCCAAGTGCCCCTCGATCACGTCATCACCGTTTTCAATCTTCTCTGCTGGCTGCCCCAGAAAGTCAATGGGGAAGCCGACAAGGAAGGTTGGAAGTGGAGGGAACGAAGGGGACGGAGAGGATGGGAAACCTTTGGCAGGCTGTAGGAACGAAGCCCAAGTCCTGAAGATTTGAGCTTCGCTCCTGCAGCCACACAAAGGAGTTCATGGGGGAAGGAGAGGGGACATGGTTCAGCAGGTTACGGGAACGGAGCCCAAATCCTGAAGATTTGAGCTTTGCTCCTGCAGCCCTACGAAGGAGTTCCCCTCCATGCGGGGAGGGGAGGGGACATGGGTGGACAGGCTGCAGGAACGAAGCCCAAATCCTGAAGATTTGAGCTTCGCTCCTGCAGCCCCACGGAGTTCCCCTCCATGCAGGGAGGGCAGAGGACACCCTTTGGCAGGCTGCAGGAACAGAGCCCAAATCCTGGAGATTTGAGCTTTGTTCCTGCAGCCCCACGAAGGAGTGCCCCTCCATGTGGGGAGGGGAGGGGACACCCTTTGTCAGGCTGCAGGAACAGAGCCCAAATCCTGGAGATTTGAGCTTCGCTCCTGCAGCCCCACGAAGGAGTTCCCCTCCATGTGGGGAGGGGAGGGGACACCCTTTGTCAGGCTGCAGGAACAGAGCCCAAATCCTGGAGATTTGAGCTTCGCTCCTGCAGTGCCACCATGGATTCATCTTCCCCTCCATCCCCTCTGCTTCCAACCTATGCTGTCACCTTCCCCACTGACTTTCTGGGGAAGCCGGCAGAGAAGATTGCAAATGGCGACCACATGATCGTGGGGCACTTGGCAACTGGTCATAAATGCAAGCCGGTTGTTAAGCACCCGATATACAATCACATGACCGGCGGCGGGATGTTTTATGGTGGCTGGAAGTGCTTAACAGGCATGTAAAGCACCCTTTCCAAGGCTATTGCAACTTTGAATGGTCCTTAAGTGAGAGATCATTAAGCGAGGACTACCTGTATATACCGTTTACATGGTTTACCTGACCACTAGTTCTGTTAGGATGTTGTAAGTTTCCATTAGGACTACGCACATGGGAACAAGGTGGTTGAATGCTGGCCAGCTTGTAGTAGCACCACCACTATGGCCACATCAGAAGCATCAGTTTCTACAATGAAGGGTTGTGCAGGGACTGGACGCCACAGGATGGGTTCTGATGCACAAGCTGTCTTTAAGGCTTCAAAAGCCTGTTGTGTATCTTCATCCAAAACGAAAGGTGTTTTCTTTCACAATAGGTGAGTCAAAGGCCAGTATAAAAGTTCTATAATAATTGACGAAGCCCAGCAAACCCGGAACATCCTTCGTTCTGCGTGGTGGTTGCCAAGTCAGAAGTGCTTTCACTTTATCAGGATCCATGGTGACGCCATCCGAAGAAATGCGCTGACCCAAGAAATCAATAGTCTTCTTCTCAAATTCACATGTGTCAAGTTTGGCAAAAATGATTTTCCCTGAGGCACTGTAATACCATACTGACATACTTCTCATGGTCAGAGAGAGAAGAGAAGAGGAGAATGTGTATTCAAAGTGGCCATAGTGGGTGCCAAAGGAGGTCTTCTATTCCTCACCACTCTGGATATGCACTAGGTTGTAAGCTCCACAGAGGTCGAGCTTGGTAAAAACTTTGGGGCCACGTAACCTCTCTAAGAGCTCGGAAAGGAGAGGCGGGGGGTAGCGATTCCTGATGGTGATCTGGTTTAGCAGCTGGTAGTCATTACACATCCTGAGCTCCCCTGATTTTTTTCTTGACAACCAAGGCAGGAGCAGCTGCAGGTGAGGAAGAAGCCCTTAGAAACCTCCTCTTCAGATTTTTCTCAATGAAGTCCTGCAACGTTGATCACTCTGGCTCTGAAAGTGGGTAAATCCAGGCGACTGGAATCTTGGCACCAGCCACCAGGTCAATGGGGCACTCAAGATTTCTGTTGCCACTTGGCTGGTAGTTATTTCCTCTCCTGGGGCAACTGGGGGTTCACCTTCCAAGGAATCAGAGCTGGCCTTGACACTTCAGTCTTAGTCGCAGTCGTCGTCTCTGCTGTTTTGGAGACGTCTTCGCTCGCCATTCTTCACCCAGAAGCTCGCACATATCAGCTGTTCTGGTCACTAGACAGATGGCAAGAGACAAATGAGGGGAAGGGCCTTCACAGGCGGTCCCTGTGTCTGTTTCCCACTGGGTCAATTGTTAGTTAAATGACTCTCTCTCTCTCTCTCTCTCTCGTGCTTCCCTCTCTTCAAGATTGAGTTTATGTAGAAACTGGTTTTCTTAAAAAATAAAAGCTAACTTTCACTTCAAATACAAAGAGTACCAGCTAGCATTCATTAATAGCTGGACTAAGCAAGCTATCTACATTCTATACAGCTATATTGTGAGCATTTCTTTTATTTCTTTAAAGGGTTGTTCTGCTACTTAATTACTCAGTATTCTTTTAGCACTCTCTTCACGTTCAGGAGGATATCCTCTTACAAGTGTTCCTGCTCAGTTCAATTCTACAACACTAGGGCTCCTGAGTGGGAAGCAGATGAGCTTTCTCATTTGCCCATAATGATTCCCATTGGCTATTTGAGATGCCAAATACCTCTTTTATACAAACAGGAAAATCAGGAGGGTGCATCTTCTTCTGGGCGGGTGACAAAAGCTGCCATCCTCTCTTCTCCATGGCTCAAAGCCTGCTGCATCTGGTCTCAAGTCCTTTGCCTGCTCTGGCCTGGCTCCTTCTCCTTTCAAAACCATCCCAACGACCGATACGAATGAAAGGTGCTCTAAAGTGAGAGAGGGAGAAAGGGCTCCGTGTGAGCAGGGCGAGAGGAAACGGTCCCTGGGTCTTCTGATAGGAACCTGCGTGATCCCCCCTGTCCACTGGGAAGGGGGGAAGAGGACTCACCGTCCCAACGCGGGTGGATTTGCTCCTCGGCTCCAGGCCTGCCTCCCAATGGACTGACATACAGAGCAGCACTGATTTCTCTTCCTTCTCCACTCTTGGCAGTATTTCAACACCAATGCTCTTGACGATTTTTATAACATTTTTACTCTTTGGTCACTGATGAAGAAACAGAATGGAGCAAGCACAGGAGATAACTTAAGCGACATGGTCAAAAGGAGCATTTCTCTATTTCCTGAACAACTGTAATACATCAACAGCCAACTTAGGATGACTGTTACTACAGGGAAGGCAAGAAGCCCACTGGCCAATTCCAGCGGCATTTTATGGGCAAAATTCCTTCCCAGCCCCATCACCCGGCAACTGACTTTTGTGCATAGCAAGGGGATGGTATGGCACCCTAGCTGCCTTTCTCTGCGGTGCCGCAAGATGTTCCCTGGTGCGGGAGGAAGTGCTCAAATTCCTGAAAAGACACAGACGTATCAGGCAGTCGGTTTCTCTGCTCGCAAGCCTTGCCTCAAGCTTAACTGGGAGGAAGCCCGTCAGGGGACATTCCTCCCTCCATGGGAAGGTCCTCTGCTTTTGGCCCCACCCTAAGAGAGCCGACTCAGGCCACGGCAAGTCCCATCCCATCAGAGGAAAACCCTGCCCCTCGTCCCCTGCTTTCCCTCCGTTAGCCTCTATCTGACACCTGGGCAGCTGCTGCCCAGCTTCCCTCACCGGTCCATCAGATGGAAAGGCCGTCACATTCGGGGGTGTATCGTTGCCGCCTACAGCCTGCTGCCAAGCGCCGGACGGCAGCCACCAGCCCATCTGCAGAGTGGAGGGAGAAGGCCTTTTCCACCAAAGCTTTCGTTCTCTGGGCGACTCGCCTGACTGCAGGGTCCTGGTCACCCAGAAGCTTTTCCAGATCTGCAAAGAAAAAATTTAGACCAGAGCGTCAAAATGCATCCTGCACAATCCTTCGCTCCCTCCTTCCCTTCCCCACACTGCAAACCCAAAGCTGTTCCTCTTATCACTTTGCACAGCCATTACTTACAAGCAAGGTAGGTGGGAACTGTCCCTTCCGTGAGGAGGCTGCCATTCAGATGAAGCAGGTGACCTGTAGAGGAAAAGAGGGAGAAAAACACACCACTGTCTCTTTCAAAGCCCAATTCTCAACTGATTGCAGCCGTAACTCCAGAACTCCCCAGGCCTTTGATCCCAGGGGAAATGAGAAGCTCAGCAAGAGGACTACAGGCTCATGCCTTGCCTGGGCTAAAGGAAGGTCCATGGCCCAAACAGGAAGTTTATGTCTATGGAAGCCTGCAGGGGGCCGTGCTTTTTTGGCTGAAACGTGGCTATTCCTGGGCAGGAGAAACCCTGAACCTGGGGGATGAGACCTCCTGCCTGATTGCCCACAAAGAGGCTTCTCTTTCCATTACCAATGAACATGGCAGCCGTTCTCCTCACTGAAGCCGGCTTGCTCTTAAAGTACGAAAGGCAGGCGAACACCTCCATCCCCAACTGCCCCTCCGAGATGGGGAACCGAATCGAGGAGAAGAGGCAGAAGAGACAGAGGTGGGAGATCGCCAAGTGCTGCGTGCCCCACCCATGCCTCTCACTCTAGAGGGGAACGGGAGCCAGAGAAGGGCTCTTACCAGGCGCTTGGCGATTTGATGCAGAAGCTCCTGCAGGCTGTAAGTCCTCCCCGCCAGGAGGGTGCCCCCAAGGTGCCAATGGAGAGCCTCTGCCAGGTGCTGCAGGGTATCTTTTGCTGCCTTCAAGAACAGAGGAGAGAAAAAAGCTGGGGCCATTCTTCTACTGCTTTCCTCGAGTGAGTCAGCTAGCCAAGCTGCAACCCTCTTTTCCCAGGCAAGCTGGGCCCTCACCTTCGCCACCTTCTCCTCAACATCCTCCACGTGCATCAGCACCGCAATGAGGGTGTGGATAGCTGCTGTCCCCTCAAGATCTTTCCGGTGCTGCAGAAGAGGCCAGATATACTTCAAGGCTGCCCATCAAATGGTTGCTGCTTCCTGTGAAGGACCAAGGAAAAGACTTTTTTTTTCTTGTCCTGCAAGGAATGGGTCCCGTGTAGACTCCCAGTTAAGGTTTCCGTTAACTTTTTCCTCCTCTTCCAAGCAAGGAGGAGCTGAGGACTCACGTGGTGGAAGAGCGAGCAGTACTGGGCAGCCAAGGAGGCGTCCAAACATCCTCCTGTGTCTGGAGGCCGAGGTGCTCTGCCAAGTCCAAGAACTGCAAGGTGATGGCAGGGCTGGAACTGCAGAGCCCACCGAGGACAGCATGGCACAGCTCCTCGGGCCTCATGATCTGCAGAGGAAATGGGAGATTGGAAAAACTCTCCTCCAAGGAAAGAGAGAAGAGAAACCTAACCTTTTCTGATCACAGTTGGGTATCTTAGCTAGCAACCTACTCTCAGCTCTGAGAGAGATCGAAGTGAAGATGGAACGTGAGAGCAGCAAGCCATCCTCATCCCCAGGACTGAGTAAAAGGAAGATCTGCCACCTCCCCACGCGCTCCATCTTGCCTAGACTAGGGGGTGAGATCTCATCCTGGGGTAAGAAGGCCCACTGGCTAAATCTGTCCAGGCCAGCAACATTATTGCTGCAATTCTAAAGTGAAGGTGCTTCCTGGAAGGAAGCATCCTCTACAGTTGTGTCCGAAGAGGAGAAGCTCCGCATTTGTCTGTCCCCTGTGGGTGAGGGCCACTTACCACCTTGTAGTTCTCGCAGAGATGGAGAAGACCCTTCCTGCTCAGTTGGCGAACGGTCCGGCTGGGGTGTTCCAGCCGAGCCATGAGCAGCTTCCAGGTCTTCTCCATGGGGGCTTGGCCCTTGTAGTTAGTCAGCAGCTGAAAGAGAGCAGAGCGGTCGAAGGCCCGTCAGTGGCCAGAGGAGGAAAAGGAAGGAGTGAGCAGCTTCACTGGGGAGAAGGTGCCCAAAGGGCCCCCAGGGAAGATGCTTCACCCTTGCTCTTTGGGGAAGCAGGAACATGCCTCTAGGCTCTCCTTGAGCGGCAGGGAAAGCAAGAGAGATGGGTTTTGGAGCTTGATCCCTGCCTAAAGGTGGCCTGGGGCAACCCCCGTTTCCTCCTCTGCATCACCCTGCTCAGCCAACTCCCATTGCCTCCCTGGATCGATCCAAGAGACTGGGGCGGGGGGGATTTTCCCACCTCAATAAAGAAGGCCAGCGCTGCAGCTGAATGCTCCTTTGCCTCTTCCTTCTCCAGGACAGAACTGAGATGTCTCTGGAGGCTGCACATGGCAGGACAAGAGGTCTCCACGAGGGCCCTGCAACACACCAAAGCTCTTTTGAGAAAAAGCCATCAGACGGACAGGCCAGGCTGGGCTGGAAGGGGAGAAGAAAGGTTCTCTTTGGGGAGAAAAGCTGCCCTTTGCCCTCTGTCTTACGTCACCAACACGGCCACGCCCTGGAGGCAGCAGCTGGGGCGGCACAACAGCTCCCCGCAGGTCTCCCTCAGGGTCAGGTGTGCCTCCCTGGCCAGCAGCACCTGGATGGTGCCAACCGTCTCCCTGCAGAGGAAAGAAGGCCAGAGTCACCAAGGCATGATCCCGTAGTCTGAGGGGCAAAAGAAACCCTTTGCGTGATGCCCACAGGGAAGCTTCCCTCCGCAGCTTCTCTCCCTCCTTTCCCTGGAACGCCACGAGAAGAGCAAAGAGGGAGGGAGCTCCAGAGGGGCTTTCCTTCTCCCTTGCAGCCGTTCACCACCAAATGGGATTTGCTGCATCTGCGTGAGTTGGTCCCTCCACCCAAGCGCAAGGGTGCTCCAGAAACATCACGGAGGCCACAGATTGCATTTTCTTTCTTTTCCTCAAAGCTTCAGGACAGACCTCATGAGAAAAGCAAGGCAGCCAAGCTGGGAGCACTACGTGCTGGAGAGCTTTTTTTCCTGGGGCCTATGCAACACCCGGCCTATCTGAGGAGAGGACTTGCAGGGCCAGGGGGGTATTGCTAAACCAGAAGTGCCGCTTGGATGTGGGAGCCCAAGAAGGAGAAGGAGGTTTCTCCTTCCCAGTGCCGCTGCTTACTCCAGAGGCAGATGGTCCTCTCCTTCAGCTGATATATTCTGCTGCCTGGCGCCTTTGATGATGATATCCACCAGGCAGAGGAGAGAAGGCCTGAGGAGAGAAGGAGAGTCTGCTTTACCCACAGAGCTCCTAAGGAAAGTTGGCTAATGGAGCCCACGCTGCCTCTTGGTAGAATCGCTCTCTCTGCCAACCCTCACCACCCAAAGGGCCTTCCCTCCTTCCCAAGCAGGATTCGAGAAGTGTCTTCTCGTTTGCCTGTTGGGAGCCCACAGACACAGGGACACGATGGCATCTCCAAGAGGGAGAGGTTGAAGTCTGGGCATACAAAAGGACCACCTCCTTCCGAGCTCTACCCCTTACCGGAGTGGCAGGAAGAGGATGGGTGGACTGTTCCTCTCCCTGAGGCAGCCAAGGGACCTCCTTCACCTTCGCCAGGAGAAGGGACAGGACCTTATCCCCGCTGCCGTATGATGAGGCGATGACGGCCCAGAGCAGCTCGCCGCAGGTGCTGGGAAGAAAATCAGGCGGCAACCATGTCAGACCCTTCTGCCCATCCCAGGTCCACAGGGAGGAACACAGAAGAGTCAGCCTGATGTTGGACTTCCCTGCAACTCAAGGGAGGAAGAACCTGCACCCCTGCCTACCTCCACGGCAGCTCTAAGGGGCGCTGCGTGACCAGTTGCATGTTCTTCCGGGCCACGACATGTAGGGAGGGCACGACCTGGCTCAGTCCAACGGAGCAAGTGGAGGCCAGGCGGCAGATCTTATCCGGCGCTTTCTGCATAGGCAAGAGAGAAAGGAAGAGGAAACGGAAGTGATGGTGAAAGGCCGATTCGTCCAGGGGAGGGCTGAACTGGAGGTTGCAGGAAGAGGTCTTTCTCTGGGGAAGCCCTCAGTTTAACCCTGAGTGACAAGCCTTACTTGACATGCCCGCGAGGTGGTTGACCGGGTCCGGGTCCGAGTCTGGGTCCGAGCTGTACATTTCTTCCCCTGACCCGCTGTTGAGAGGAGGGATATGGGATGATTAGACCTAGATTAGGGGTCAGTTTGTCATCTGGAAGGGAGTCATCTGAAACTAAGCTTCTGGAGGAGGACAGAGAAGTACAGCTGAGACGGAACGGTGCAGGATCCGACCAAGGGCCCCTCTGTTCCCTGGACAGGTCCCTCCGCCATCAAGTGGCCGGGTGACATTTTGTCTCACGCCCTCAGACCACCAGCTTCCCAGTAGGTCCTTCACTCCATTGGGAGAAAAGAGAAGCATTTCTATCTGCAGTAGCCACCATCTTGCAAGGCTTCCACCAAACACTGTTTAAAATAAATGAGCGGGAAAGGCCTCATGCCTTTCCGCCAAGTATTGTGGGGAAGGGGTGGCAGTTCCTCAATGGTTGTACCGCTGAAAAATAGGGCACCTGTCTGAACTGAGACTGGGGTCCCAGGCCTCCTCCTGCAGGCTGCTGACATCGTCCAAGGTCTCTTGGCCTTCGTCAGGGGAATCCTGTGAATGACAATGATTCCTCTGTGGCCACAAAGGGGCAAGTGCCTCAGAATTGCGATTTTCATGGGTCTTGGGGATTCTAGAATAAAGGGAAGGCCTATCAAATGCAGGATGCCTGACCAGAACGGTGCTTCTGCTGCATGATACGTCTCCCAAGTTGGAGGAATCCACTGCCCCGCCCCACCCATCCCCCGGAAAAGTACGCTTTTCCTGTTAAAGCCCTGCCTGGAAGCAGCAGGGCGCTGGAGAGGATGAAGCAGAGAAAGGAAAGGCGTGGGCAGGGGGTCGCATCCTTTTAGGCCACCAGTCAGGGCAAGTTGCCCCAAGGGCCCAGCACCCCCCAGCACCCCTGCATGGTACACTCGGGGTGGGAGACCTGAACAGAGGGAGCCCCTCCCCGTGGCCCTGCCCAACAGAAAACAGCTCGCCCTTCTTTACCCAGGGGCTGGAAGAGATGTGGGCCTCCAGTGCCTCCTCTGCACTCTGTCCCTTTTCGCTCCTAGGAGAAAGGACACAAAAGAGGGCAGAATGGGAGGAGGGATCTGCTATCCCAGCCTCTCAGAAACAAATCATCAGCCTGTGCAGGCCTCAAAGCCTTTGAACCCTCCCCCTTAGGGAGGCTGCCACAACATCTTCACCCTCCGAGGTGCTGCCTACCTCGATGGATTGGGACGTGTTTCCCACTGCACGTCCCCCAGGCTGCCGGTCTTGCCTGAGGGCAGGGGTTCTTCTGAGGACTCCTAAAATGACAACCCAAATGTTCTTCAACTGAATACAGGGCTAAAGGGGGTTAGTCCCCGCTTGGGAAAATAAGAGAGGATTTGGGGTTCTCAGTTTCAGTTCGTCGAATGAGGGCTGGCCATCTTGACTAAGGGAGGCAACTCAAGGTCAGGGGCATCTGGCAACCGGTTTGGAAAGAAGATTGCACCAATTGGCAGATGCAACTGTCCTCGCTTTACCCACATGGAGTTTTCAGTAGAAAAAGGAGCAGCGAGGACACTTTCTTTGCCAACAGCTTTTCCAAACCCCTCCGTGAGCTCAATCCCAGCCCTGCAGAGTTCCCCATCTATCTTGACTGGTTGGAACGGCCAGGTATCTGGCAGCACTGGGCGATGCAAAGCAGCAGAGGGAGCTTGAAGGAGAAAAGGAGGGAGCAGGAGCGCGCTTCTGATGGGTAGCCTGTCCTTGCAGAGCGTGTCCATAAATAGCACCTCGGCCTCCAGCGCCGTTCCATCTGCTGACCTATCTTCAAACCCGCAGAGACAGGGCTTCTGCCGTTGCAAGGGTGAGGAGCTGGTCACAACTTACTGATGGGGTGGAGACCTCCTCCATCGTGTAGAGCCCCTGCCTCTTCTGCTCCGGTTCGTCATCACTGGGGAGAGATTGAAGGGCCCAGAGATCAAAACTAGCTGTGGGCCCTCTTTCAAGAGCGGCCACATGGATGCTCTAAGGAGCCTGTCGGCTGGCCTGCCAAGGGGCTTGACCTGAGTCCTCCTTCCTTTTATCAGAAGCAGATGCTGAGAAGGAAAGGAGGTGAACCTCCCTTATGTGGCAGCTCAAACAGGCTTTGGCCCCTCCCCAGTCAGCCAAGCAGCAGCCCTTGCGACCGGCTGGGCCAGAGGGTGGGATGGGAGAGTCCTTCTTTTCCTTTTCCTTTTCCCACCCCTCCCTTTTCCTTTTGTGCTGTGTCATTTAAAGTTAGGCTTTGGACAATCAGAAGCTTGCTTACTTTGCTATGCTTTAAGCATGCGTTCCCTGCCCAGGCACCTTCATCGTCTGGTCCCCCCTTGGCCCCAAATGGCCCCCCATCCCATTGATTAGGAGAGAAGAGAAAGGCTTCCTGTCCAGGGGGTTGAGTGTGTATCCCATAGAAATCTATCCCTCCCCTCAGCAGACATTTCTCATAGCCTTTTTTCTGTGGGACAGAACTGCAGGGGGCTTCAGAATGAGCTGAGAGCAGGTACCTTGCTGAATCGGAGACAGAGTCCACATCTTCCAGGCTGTGGGTCCTGGAGGCCCCCTGGACTTCCATCGAATCCTGGAAATGACGTTTGTTTGTATTAAGGCATAATCAAAGACCCTTCCGCCATTTGGAAGTCGCATCCCTCTCTCCTTTCGCCTCGGAGGGGGTCAGGAAAAGGGGGATGCTTATGCACTCAGCACCTTCCTCGATCACCATTTTGTCACTGGATGTCTCCACCAGCCATGACCTGACATCTGGCAGCTACTTGACAAACCACCCATCTGGAATCTTGCACCGGGGGCGGGGAGAAGCCAGGCACGGAGGGTGGAGTAGAGGCAGATGGGTCTGCGGCCGGTCCCTGCCCTCGGATGCCCTTTGCACATGGCGGGGACAATGGAGGAGGAAGAAGCGGGACCGTTGAGGAAGAGGCTCCTCAACCCAGGAGGGGGGGAGCGTCAGGAGGAGGTTCAGAGCAGCTGTGCCTCAATTGTGCCAGGGAGAATTTTGCGAGTGGGGCGGGAGGATTGCTTGGAAAGGCTCTCCAAAGGTTGTTCCTTTGCCCTCCAAGCCCTAAAGGTCTTTCCAGGAATCCAAGGGTCTGTTGTCCTCGGGTTTGCCAGCCTGGCTGGGCTGCCCAGGCAGGAATTCCTCCCTCCCCACATACTCGAGGCATGAACTCCCACCGGCCACATTGCCAAACCCTCCTTACCCCTGAGGTGGAAGCGGTGACCCTATCATGAGAGCTTTCCCGCTCGATTCGTCTCCGTGCCATTTGGGACCTGACCGGAGGAAGAAAGTGAGGCGTGAAGTAACATCCAGCTAGCTCAGCCTCCCCTTTCCAAGACCGGCCAGTCAGTCAGTTGGCCCTTTTTTCCCCTGCAAGCCCCTTGTGGACAGGAAGCGGTCTCGGGCTCCTGCAGACTCTTGTGGCCCGTCAATGGTGCCCCACCAAGTCTGGGTTTTGGGAGAAGGACTTGGAACCTGGCAACAGCACAGGAAGGTCTTCCACCCTGGTGCCCACTGACCTAGGCACTTTATGGGCAGGCTTGGAGCCTCGTTCTCTCCGCCCCCAGGGAAACATCGCCAAGGCCCACTTTTTGAACCAGACAAGGATGGCGGCTCTCTCGGAGCCAGGAGTGGCCGGGCAGCCCAGTGGCTGACTCTCTTGGTGGCCTTTGGCCTCTGCCTTTCGTGTGGGAAGCTGTCTGTTCGTGAGCAGCGCAAAAGCACAATCACGTGTGGCACAAAGCACAGAGAGGGGCCAGAGATGCCGCCTTGCTTCTCTGCTGGGCCTCTTGGGCAATCTGACCTTCCTTTCCCCTTCAGGCCAGCACAGCCTGGTATCTCTTGCCCACCTCTTAGCAGGGGCTGGGGAGAATTTCCCTTGTTTATCCCAATGTGGGGGTCCAGGGTCCGAAAGTAGTGACAGAGATTGGGGGAGGCGTACAAGAGGGCTGGGGCAGCCTCTCATTCAAAGCCACCTCCCCTCTGGCTTCCACGTGGGGACTACAGCAAAGTAAGACATCTCTGAGCAAGCGGAGACGGCGTTCCAGCACAGACCGGTGGCCCAGCGACAAGTCCAGGTCAGCAGAGCCTCTCTGTATATGGAGTGACCGAACGATTGCCCACCTGCATTCTGTATGGCTGCTCCACATGAGGAGACCACAGGAATTGGTGATCCTTGCGGTCGACTCAGGAGTGAAGCGGCTGGGAGACCAGGAAGAGAAATCTACCTCACAGCCACAGTAGAGCCTTTGAGGGCACTGGGTTCGACGAAAACCTCACTTTCAAAACACATTTGGGTATAATAATTTTAAAGAGAGATCTTCAGACAAGCAGGAGAAACAAAAAACCACTCAGTGAGTCACCCTTCATTCCAGATTCATCAGCCTGTGCAAGCCCCAAACCCTTTGAACCCTTCCTCTTGGGGAAGCTGCCACAACATCTTCACTCTCCGAGGTGCTGCCTACCTCGATGGATTAGGACGCCTTTCCCACTTCACATCCCCCAGGCTGCTGGTCTTCCTTGAGGGCAGCGATTCTTCTGATGAATCCTAAAATGACAACCCAAATCTTCTTCAACTGAATACAGGGCTAAAGGGGGTTAGTCCCCGCTTGGGAAAATAAGAGAGGATTTGGGGTTCTCAGTTTCAGTTTGTCGAACGAGGGCTGGCCATGTTGACTAAGGGAGGCAACTCAAGGTCAGGGGCATCTGGCAACCATATTGGAAAAAATATTGTACCAATTGGAAGAAGCAACATGTCCTCGGTTTACCCGTGTGAAGTTTTCGGTAGAAAAAGGAGCACCAAGGACACTTTGCCCTTTCTTTGCTGACCCCTTTTCCAAACCCCTCCGTGAGCTAAATGGCAGCCTTGCAGAGTTCCCCCTCTGTCTTGACTGGTTGGAACGGCCAGGTATCTGGCAGCACTGGGCGATGCAAAGCAGCAGAGGGAGGTTGAAGGAGAAAAAGAGGGAGCAGGAGCACGCTTCTGATGGGTAGCCTGTCCTTGCCAGAGCGTGTCCAGAAATAGCACCTCGGCCTCCAGCACCGTTCCATCTGCTGACCTATCTTCAAACCCGCAGAGACAGGGCTTCTGCCGTTGCAAGGGTGAGGAGCTGGTCACAACTTACTGATGGGGTGGAGACCTCCTCTATCGTGTAGAGCCCCTGCCTCTTCTGCTCCGGTTCATCATCACTGGGGAGAGATTGAAGGGCCCAGAGATCAGAACTAGCTGTGGGCCCTCTTTCAAGAGCGGCCACATGGATGCTCTAAGGAGCCTGTCGGCTGGCCTGCCAAGGGGGTTGACCTGAGTCCTTCTTTCTTTTATCAGAAGCAGATGCTGAGAAGGAAAGGAGGTGAACCTCCCTTATGTGGCAGCTCAAACAGGCTTTGGCCCCTCCCCATTCAGCCAAGCAGCAGCCCTTGCGACCGGCTGGGCCAGAGGGTGGGATGGGAGGGTCCTTGTTTTCCTTTCCCCACCCCTCCCTTTTCCTTTTGGGCTGTCTCCTGTAACGTTAGGCTTTGGACAATCAGAAGCTTGCTTACTTTCCTGTGCTTTAAGCATGCACTCCCTGCCCAGGTGCCTTCATCGTCTGGTCCCCCTTTTGCCCCAAATGGCCCCCCATCCCATTAAGGAGAGAAGAGAAAGGCTTCCTGTCCAGGGGGTTGAGCGTGCATCCCATAGAAATCTATCCCTCCCCTCAGCAGACATTTCTCATAGCCTTTTTTCTGTGGGACGGTACTGCAGCCTCTTCTTGGGGGCTTCAGAATCAGCTGAGAGCAGGTACCTTGCCAAATCGGAGACGGAGTCCACATCTTCCAGGCTCTGGGTCCTCGAGGCCCACTGGACTTCCATTGAATCCTGCAAATGACATTTGTTTCTATTCAGGCATAATCAAAGACTGTTCCACCATTTGGAAGTCGCATCCCTCCCTCCTTCACCTTGGAGGGGGTCAAGAAAAGGGGGATGCTTATGCACTCAGCCCCTTCCTTGATCACCATTTTCTCAATGGATGTCCTTCAACCAGCTGTGAC
The DNA here is from genome assembly GCF_035149785.1 of Candoia aspera. Taxonomy (NCBI): domain Eukaryota; kingdom Metazoa; phylum Chordata; class Lepidosauria; order Squamata; family Candoiidae; genus Candoia; species Candoia aspera. Next base: position 160,027,239 of record NC_086154.1, read on the forward strand.
CTGACATCTGGCAGCTCCTTGACAAACCACCCATCTGGAAACTTGCACTGAGGGCGGGAAGAAGCCAAGCACAGAGGTCGAAGTAGAAGCAGATGGGCCCACTGCCGGACCCTGCCCTCAGATGCCATTTCCAGATGGCGGGGAAAATGGAGGAAGAAGCAGGACCATTGAGGAAGAGGCTCCTCAACTCAGGAAGGGGGGTCAGTCTCAGGAGGAGGTTCAGAGCAGCTGTGCCTTCATTGTACCAGGGAGAATTACGTGAGTAGGGCAGGAGGATTGTTTGGAAAGGCCTTCCAAAGGATGTTCCTTCGCCTTCGAAGCCGTAAAGGTCTTTCCAGGAATCCAAGGGTCTGTTGTCCTGGAGTTTGCCAGCCTGGCCAGGCTGCCCAGGTGACAATTCCTCCCCGGCCCCCAGGCCTTCAGGCATGAACTGCCACCAGCCACGTTGGCAAACCCTCCTTACCGCTGAGGTAGAAGCAGTGACCCCATCGTGAGAGCTCTCCTGCTCCTTGACCATTCTCTGTGTCTCTTGGGACCTGACCGGAGGAAGAAGTGAGACATGAAAGAACATCCAGCTAGCTCTCCCTCCCCGTTCCAAGACCAGCCAGTCAGTCAGTTGGCCTTTTTTCCCCCCGCAAGCCCCTTGTGGGCAGGCAGCGGTCTTGGGCTCCTGCAGACTCTTGTGGCCCGTCAAAGGTGCCCCGCCGAGTCTGGGTTTTGGGAGAAGGACTTGGTCTTCTTGGGGCTTCAGAATCAGCTGAGAGCAGGTACCTTGCCAAGTTGAGAATGGACTCCACATCCTCCAGGCTCTGGTTCCTGGAGGCCCCCTGGACTTCCATCGAATCCTGTAAATGACATTTGTTCTTATTGAGGCATAAATCCAAAGCTCTCTGTATCCCAATTGGATGGCTAAAGCCTAGGGCGCAATTTCAGCCCCCTAGGAAGAGGTCTTCAGAGGCCTTAGGTTAAGAGGATGCTGCTTCCAGAATAAGGACCTGCTGTTCTCCAAACAGGCTATACTCATGGCTGGGCACTTGGCAACTGTTCACAAAGTCTTTGACACTGTTTGGAAGATGCATCCCTCTCTCCTTTTGCCTCAGAGGGGGTAAGGAAAAGGGCGATGCTTAGGCACTCAGCCCCTTCCTCGTTCACCATTTTGCCACTGGATGTCCCTCAGCCTGCTGTGACCTGACATCTGGCAGCTACCTTACAAACCACCCATCTGAAATCTTGCACCAGGGGCAGGGAGAAGCCAGGAACGGAGGGCAGAGTAGAGGCAGAAGGGTCCGCTGCCGGTCCCTGCCCTCGGATGCCCTTTGCAGATGGCGGGGACAATAGAGGAGGAAAAAGTGGGACCATTGAGGAAGAGGCTCCTCAACCCAGGAGGGCAGGATCGTCAGGAGGAGGTTCAGAGCGGCTGCGCCTCAATTGTGCCCGGGAGAATTTCGCGAGTGGGGTGGGAGGATTGCTTGGAAAGGCTCTCCAAAGCTTGTTCCTTTGTCCTTCAAGCCGTAAAGGTCTTCCCAGGAATCCAAGGGTCTGTTGTCCTGGAGTTTGCCAGCCTGGCCAGGCTGCCCAGGTGACAATTCCTCCCCGGCCCCCAGGCCTTCAGGCATGAACTGCCACCAGCCACGTTGGCAAACCCTCCTTACCGCTGAGGTAGAAGCAGTGACCCCATCGTGAGAGCTCTCCTGCTCCTTGACCATTCTCTGTGTCACTTGGGACCTGACCGGAGGAAGAAGTGAGACATGAAAGAACATCCAGCTAGCTCTCCCTCCCCGTTCCAAGACCAGCCAGTCAGTCAGTTGGCCTTTTTCCCCCCCCGCAAGCCCCTTGTGGGCAGGCAGCGGTCTTGGGCTCCTGCAAACTCTTTTGGCCCGTCAAAGGTGGCCCGCCGAGTCTGGGTTTTGGGAGAAGGACTTGGTCTTCTTGGGGCTTCAGAATCAGCTGAGAGCAGGTACCTTGCCAAGTTGAGAATGGACTCCACATCCTCCAGGCTCTGGTTCCTGGAGGCCCCCTGGACTTCCATCGAATCCTGTAAATGACATTTGTTCTTATTGAGGCATAAATCCAAAGCTCTCTGTATCCCAATTGGATGGCTAAAGCCTAGGGCGCAATTTCAGCCCCCTAGGAAGAGGTCTTCAGAGGCCTTAGGTTAAGAGGATGCTGCTTCCAGAATAAGGACCTGCTGTTCTCCAAACAGGCTATACTCATGGCTGGGCACTTGGCAACTGTTCACAAAGTCTTTGACACTGTTTGGAAGATGCATCCCTCTCTCCTTTTGCCTCAGAGGGGGTAAGGAAAAGGGCGATGCTTAGGCACTCAGCCCCTTCCTCGTTCACCATTTTGCCACTGGCTGTCCCTCAGCCTGCTGTGACCTGACATCTGGCAGCTACCTTACAAACCACCCATCTGAAATCTTGCACCAGGGGCAGGGAGAAGCCAGGAACGGAGGGCAGAGTAGAGGCAGAAGGGTCCGCTGCCGGTCCCTGCCCTCGGATGCCCTTTGCAGATGGCGGGGACAATAGAGGAGGAAAAAGTGGGACCATTGAGGAAGAGGCTCCTCAACCCAGGAGGGCAGGATCGTCAGGAGGAGGTTCAGAGCGGCTGCGCCTCAATTGTGCCCGGGAGAATTTCGCGAGTGGGGTGGGAGGATTGCTTGGAAAGGCTCTCCAAAGCTTGTTCCTTTGTCCTTCAAGCCGTAAAGGTCTTCCCAGGAATCCAAGGGTCTGTTGTCCTGGAGTTTGCCAGCCTGGCCAGGCTGCCCAGGTGACAATTCCTCCCCGGCCCCCAGGCCTTCAGGCATGAACTGCCACCAGCCACGTTGGCAAACCCTCCTTACCGCTGAGGTAGAAGCAGTGACCCCATCGTGAGAGCTCTCCTGCTCCTTGACCATTCTCTGTGTCACTTGGGACCTGACCGGAGGAAGAAGTGAGACATGAAAGAACATCCAGCTAGCTCTCCCTCCCCGTTCCAAGACCAGCCAGTCAGTCAGTTGGCCTTTTTCCCCCCCCGCAAGCCCCTTGTGGGCAGGCAGCGGTCTTGGGCTCCTGCAAACTCTTCTGGCCCGTCAAAGGTGGCCCGCCGAGTCTGGGTTTTGGGAGAAGGACTTGGTCTTCTTGGGGCTTCAGAATCAGCTGAGAGCAGGTACCTTGCCAAGTTGAGAATGGACTCCACATCCTCCAGGCTCTGGTTCCTGGAGGCCCCCTGGACTTCCATCGAATCCTGTAAATGACATTTCTTCTTATTGAGGCATAAATCCAAAGCTCTCTGTATCCCAATTGGATGGCTAAAGCCTAGGGCGCAATTTCAGCCCCCTAGGAAGAGGTCTTCAGAGGCCTTAGGTTAAGAGGATGCTGCTTCCAGAATAAGGACCTGCTGTTCTCCAAACAGGCTATACTCATGGCTGGGCACTTGGCAACTGTTCACAAAGTCTTTGACACTGTTTGGAAGATGCATCCCTCTCTCCTTTTGCCTCAGAGGGGGTAAGGAAAAGGGCGATGCTTAGGCACTCAGCCCCTTCCTCGTTCACCATTTTGCCACTGGATGTCCCTCAGCCTGCTGTGACCTGACATCTGGCAGCTACCTTACAAACCACCCATCTGAAATCTTGCACCAGGGGCAGGGAGAAGCCAGGAACGGAGGGCAGAGTAGAGGCAGAAGGGTCCGCTGCCGGTCCCTGCCCTCGGATGCCCTTTGCAGATGGCGGGGACAATAGAGGAGGAAAAAGTGGGACCATTGAGGAAGAGGCTCCTCAACCCAGGAGGGCAGGATCGTCAGGAGGAGGTTCAGAGTGGCTGCACCTCAATTGTGCCCGGGAGAATTTCGCGAGTGGGGTGGGAGGATTGCTTGGAAAGGCTCTCCAAAGCTTGTTCCTTTGTCCTTCAAGCCGTAAAGGTCTTCCCAGGAATCCAAGGGTCTGTTGTCCTGGAGTTTGCCAGCCTGGCCAGGCTGCCCAGGTGACAATTCCTCCCCGGCCCCCAGGCCTTCAGGCATGAACTGCCACCAGCCACGTTGGCAAACCCTCCTTACCGCTGAGGTAGAAGCAGTGACCCCATCGTGAGAGCTCTCCTGCTCCTTGACCATTCTCTGTGTCACTTGGGACCTGACCGGAGGAAGAAGTGAGACATGAAAGAACATCCAGCTAGCTCTCCCTCCCCGTTCCAAGACCAGCCAGTCAGTCAGTTGGCCTTTTTCCCCCCCCGCAAGCCCCTTGTGGGCAGGCAGCGGTCTTGGGCTCCTGCAGACTCTTGTGGCCCGTCAAAGGTGCCCCGCCGAGTCTGGGTTTTGGGAGAAGGACTTGGTCTTCTTGGGGCTTCAGAATCAGCTGAGAGCAGGTACCTTGCCAAGTTGAGAATGGACTCCACATCCTCCAGGCTCTGGTTCCTGGAGGCCCCCTGGACTTCCATCGAATCCTGTAAATGACATTTCTTCTTATTGAGGCATAAATCCAAAGCTCTCTGTATCCCAATTGGATGGCTAAAGCCTAGGGCGCAATTTCAGCCCCCTAGGAAGAGGTCTTCAGAGGCCTTAGGTTAAGAGGATGCTGCTTCCAGAATAAGGACCTGCTGTTCTCCAAACAGGCTATACTCATGGCTGGGCACTTGGCAACTGTTCACAAAGTCTTTGACACTGTTTGGAAGATGCATCCCTCTCTCCTTTTGCCTCAGAGGGGGTAAGGAAAAGGGCGATGCTTAGGCACTCAGCCCCTTCCTCGTTCACCATTTTGTCACTGGATGTCCCTCAGCCTGCTGTGACCTGACATCTGGCAGCTACCTTACAAACCACCCATCTGAAATCTTGCACCAGGGGCAGGGAGAAGCCAGGAACGGAGGGCAGAGTAGAGGCAGAAGGGTCCGCTGCCGGTCCCTGCCCTCGGATGCCCTTTGCAGATGGCGGGGACAATAGAGGAGGAAAAAGTGGGACCATTGAGGAAGGGGCTCCTCAACCCAGGAGGGCAGGATCGTCAGGAGGAGGTTCAGAGCAGCTGGCCTCAATTGTGCCCGGGAGAATTTCGCGAGTGGGGCGGGAGGATTGCTTGGAAAGGCTCTCCAAAGCTTGTTCCTTTGTCCTTCAAGCCGTAAAGGTCTTCCCAGGAATCCAAGGGTCTGTTGTCCTGGAGTTTGCCAGCCTGGCCAGGCTGCCCAGGTGACAATTCCTCCCCGGCCCCCAGGCCTTCAGGCATGAACTGCCACCAGCCACGTTGGCAAACCCTCCTTACCCCTGAGGTAGAAGCAGTGACCCCATCGTGAGAGCTCTCCTGCTCCTTGACCATTCTCTGTGTCTCTTGGGACCTGACCGGAGGAAGAAGTGAGACATGAAAGAACATCCAGCTAGCTCTCCCTCCCCATTCCAAGACCAGCCAGTCAGTCAGTTGGCCTTTTTCCCCCCCGCAAGCCCCTTGTGGGCAGGCAGCAGTCTTGGGCTCCTGCAGACTCTTGTGGCCCGTCAAAGGTGCCCCGCAGAGTCTGGGTTTTGGGAGAAGGACTTGGTCTTCTTGGGGCTTCAGAATCAGCTGAGAGCAGGTACCTTGCCAAGTTGAGAATGGACTCCACATCCTCCAGGCTCTGGTTCCTGGAGGCCCCCTGGACTTCCATCGAATCCTGTAAATGACATTTGTTCTTATTGAGGCATAAATCCAAAGCTCTCTGTATCCCAATTGGATGGCTAAAGCCTAGGGCGCAATTTCAGCCCCCTAGGAAGAGGTCTTCAGAGGCCTTAGGTTAAGAGGATGCTGCTTCCAGAATAAGGACCTGCTGTTCTCCAAACAGGCTATACTCATGGCTGGGCACTTGGCAACTGTTCACAAAGTCTTTGACACTGTTTGGAAGATGCATCCCTCTCTCCTTTTGCCTCAGAGGGGGTAAGGAAAAGGGCGATGCTTAGGCACTCAGCCCCTTCCTCGTTCACCATTTTGCCACTGGATGTCCCTCAGCCTGCTGTGACCTGACATCTGGCAGCTACCTTACAAACCACCCATCTGAAATCTTGCACCAGGGGCAGGGAGAAGCCAGGAACGGAGGGCAGAGTAGAGGCAGATGGGTCCGCTGCCGGTCCCTGCCCTCGGATGCCCTTTGCAGATGGTGGGGACAATAGAGGAGGAAAAAGTGGGACCATTGAGGGAGAGGCTCCTCAGCCCAGGAGGGGGGGGGAGCGTCTTGAGCAGGTTCAGAGCGGCTGCGCCTCAATTGTGCCCGGGAGAATTTCACGAGTGGGGCGGGAGGAATGCCTGGAAAGGCTCCCCAAAGGTTGTTCCTTTGCCCTCCAAGCCGTAAAGGTTTTTCCAGGAATCCAAGGGTCTGTTGTCCTCGAGTTTGCCAGCCTGGCTGGGCTGCCCAGGCAGGAATTCCTCCCGCCCCCCAAGACTTGAGGCATGAAGTCCCACCGGCCACGTTGCCAAACCCTCCTTACCCCTGAGGTGGAAGCGGTGACCCTATCATGAGAGCTTTCCCGCTCGATTTGTCTCTGTGCCACTTGAGTCCTGACCGGAGGAAGAAGGTGAGACATGAAAGAACATCCAGCTACCTCTGCCTCCCCTTTCCAAGACCAGCCAGTCAGTCAGTCAGCCATTTTTTCCCCTGCAAGCCCCTTGTGGGCAGGCAGCGGTCTTGGGCTCCTGCAGACTCTTGTGGCCTGTCAATGGTGCCCCGCCGAGTCTGGGTTTTGGGAGAAGGACTCGGTACCTGGCAGGTGGCACAGGAAGGTCTTCCACCGTGTTCCTCGCACAACATGAAAACGGACAGCTTTTCAAGATGTTCTGTATGGAGAGGGGAGCAGTGAAAGAGACTTGAGCCAGGGGGAGAGGTTCGAGGCCCGTGACTTTCTCCCCCTTTCCAGTTTCTTGGGGGCCCTGCGGGCCTCGCTTACTCTGAATAGCCTCCGTAGCGCCATAGCAGAGGCTGGATGGCTCTGCAGGGAAAGAGATTCGTGGTGCAACGATTGGCAACCAGCAAGCGAGGTCCAGAGTAGTGTCTGCCAGCTGGCAGGCAAAGCCACAATGGGAATGAGCAGCCTGGGGGTTGGCCTGTGGCTTTAAAGGTTTGCTGAGTCTTGTTCCCTTGGCAACCGGGAAAACCTCCCCATTGGCCACCTTTTGTACCTACCCAAGAATGGCTGCTGTCTCGTGGCCAGGAGTGGCCGGGCAGCCCAGTGGCTGACTCTCTTGGTGGCCTTTGGCCTCTGCCTTTCGTGTGGCAAGCTGTCTGTTCGTGTGCAGCGCAAAAGCACAATCACGCGTGGCACAAAGCACAGAGAAGGGCCAGAGATGCCGCCTTGCTTCTCTGCTGGGCCTCTTGGGCAATCTGACCTTCCTTTCCCCTTTGGGCCAGCACAGCCTGCTATCTCTTGCCCACCACTTAGCAGGGTCCGAGTCCTGTCTGCTCAGGGGAGAATTCTCTTATTTTTCCCTGCGCGGGGGCTTGGGGTTGAACAGTTTGGGGGGGCATACAAGAGGAACAGGGCGGCCTCTCTCATGTCATTCAAAGCCACCTCCCCTCTCCGCCAGCCAGCCTGGATGTTGGTGGTGATGTAAGAAGCCCAAGAAGGCCACCAGTGGCTCATCTGAGATGCAGAGTAATGGCAGGAGTGGGGGCTGCCATGACAAAAGCTGCCATCCTCTCTCTTCCATGACTCAAAGCCTGCTGCATCCGCCTGTTCTGGCCTGTCTGCCTCTCCTTTCAAAAGAAGCCTAACAAGAAATAGAAATAAACGACCAGGAGGTTTCCCCATTTGAGATGAGAGATTTACAGTATGCATTTGAAACTAATAAGTCCTTGGCCAGCAGGGTTGCCCCTGTTCTGGTCCTACCAGAGGTCATCCACTACTTCAATCAATGCTGCCTCAGCACTAGAGCTGGGCCTGAAAGCTAGCCAAAAAGGGCCCAGATAATCCAATGCTCCCGGGGCCTTCTGGAATGCAGGCCCACCACCTTCTCCAGCATTGTAACGATTGCCCTACTCAAATAAAAAGCTCAGACTCCAAATCTAAGTTTAAGGTCTGGTTTATTTAGAATTTGGTGCAAACAGAAAGAAAGCTGAGAATGAGAAAAGCGCGCCTAAACTCAAACTAAATAGCTCCGTTTCCAACAACGATCCCCCCCCCCCCGCATATAGAACAATCCCACGTTCCCAGGTACTCCTAACGAGCTCTGCTGATCAACGGGCAAAAAGACCTTGACATTTAAGAGATAACCCAAAGACATTCCTTCCTGGCACAGCCCTACACATCTCCCCGTACAAGGTTTATCAGCAGCACCCTGCCAGCCAGGAACACCCATCGACACTCTGGCATGCGAACCGTTACGATGGAGTGAACATCGCAACGGTGATCATGAGAACCATCTTATCAAAATGGAAAGGTTGGAGATAGATTGGATGTTTGGGGGGGCATACAAGAGGGACAGGGCAGCCTCTCTCATGTCATTCAAAGCCACCTCCCCTCTCCGCCAGCCAGCTTGGACGTTGGTGGTGATGTAAGAAGCCCAAGAAGGCCACCAGTGGCTCATCTGAGATGCAGAGTAATGCAGGAGCGGGGGCTGCCATGACAAAAGCTGCCATCCTCTCTCTTCCATGACTCAAAGCCTGCTGCATCCGCCTGTTCTGGCCTGTCTGCCTCTCCTTTCAAAAGAAGCCTAACAAGAAATAGAAATAAACGACCAGGAGGTTTCCCCATTTGACATGAGAGATTTACAGTATGCATTTGAAACTAATAAGTCCTTGGCCAGCAGGGTTGCCCCTGTTCTGGTCCTACCAGAGGTCATCCACTACTTCAATCAATGCTGCCTCAGCACTAGAGCTGGGCCTGAAAGCTAGACAAAAAGGGCCCAGATAATCCAATGCTCCCGGGGCCTTCTGGAATGCAGGCCCACCACCTTCTCCACCATCTTACCAAAATGGAAAGGTTGGAGATAGATTGGATGTTATCCAACAGTCTTAATCTAGCTTTGGCTTCTTGAGGACAGGACGCAAGATTTGCGGAGAACCACAGGGCGGCGCAGCCAAACTTCAAATTGGGAGATAAGGTCTACCTCTCCACTAAGTTCATTAAGTCTCCGCAGCCCTCTAAGAAGTTGGCCCCCAAGTTCATTTGCCCATTCCCAATCATAGCGATAATCAACCCGGTAACTTTCAAATTAGATTTACCACACAACCTAAAACGCATACACCCAGTGTTCCATTGTGCATTACTGAAACCGGTTACCTCGTCAAAATGGCACAATGACCCCCCACCCCGCCTCCGCCCATCACGATAGATGGACAACAACATTTCGAAATCAAGGAAGTACTGGACTCCAGAAGGCTACGGGGCACCCTCCAGTACCTGGTCCGCTGGAGACATTTCCCCCACCCCGAGTGGGTACAGACTCGGGATGTCTCAGTGCAGCGGCTTGTCAAACGCTTCCACGAAGCATATCCTGACAAACCGGCGCCTTGAAGTTTTCGTGGGGGGGCAGTATGTCATGACCCCCGTTGCAATGCATGCACGCATCACAACGGGGAACATGCCTTTCAGGAAAAGGGGAAGGAAGGAGGAAGGAATCATCCTAATCCCTTAAACACTCAAACACAAACGCAATCATAAGGACAAAGGGGACACACCTTTGCCCTGACCAGAGAAGGCATCAGCATATCGCCCAGACATCCCTGCATTACCCCGGGGGACACACCTGCGCCGGACATGGGAAGGAGACAGAGGAGACCAGCGATAATCTTCCTGATCGCCCATCAAGACCCCGGTATCGCACCCCCGATCGCCCATCAAGAAACAGGATCCGGACTGTGGGACAATGGGGGGTGGAGAAGGGCCAGGTCCGCGCCAGGGGTATTTACGGGGTACCCCGCACGCCATGAGATGGTGCTCATTCCCATCTCTTTGCGTGTATGCATTCTGTTCTCAGTAAACAGGATATCCTTAGCCCCATCTAAGTGAGTCCGTGTCTTTCTGAGCGCAAGGCAGCCATTACACATATCCAGTTGCGGCATCTGCTTCTATAGCCTTACCATTTTTCAACACATTCATGGAATGGTTTCTTTTCATTCAATTTTGCCTTGGACTCTTAACACTTACCAGTTTCATTTCAATTCTACTTGTCATCACATCGCTATGATTCCTATATAAAATACTCCTTCCAGAAATCAGTTTTGCCACATTTTGGCTTGTATGGCACAACCAAAGCCCAGTTTTACCCCAAGCGTGTTCCCATCAGGCCTGTATCACCCCATGAAGGAGGAACGTCTAATTCTCTACGCACTTAAGTCCTTCAGGCACTCTTGGGTCAAACTATTATAAACACTTGAATTAAGCCTTATTTTTTGACAAGTTTTTAAACAAAGAGACCAGGTGCCAGGCCAACATTTACCAAAGCTGTTTTACAATACTTTTTCTGAAATCAGAAGGCAACCAGGTGATAAATGCCATTTGTCTTGCGCCAGCATCTTTCCTGTGACATAATTACAGTTGTATGAACAATAAAATGACTACTGCTGCTGCTTCCTGCTTGCATCTGTAGAGCGCTTTCCCACTCTTCTAGCCTCCTTTTGTTGCCTTAAGAAACTAGCCAGCCATCAGGGAGTATCGCCAACAACTCTGAGACAGCCGAGTTCTGCCAATGATCGGGGGGCCTTCCCAGGAGAGGCCAGTGTTGGGACTAGCTATGCCAACTGCAGAACTGAATATGTGAAACCGTTTCTTTCTCACAGAAGGCCTTCTGCTGACCATTATTGTGCAATAACAGTGTGGTTGTAAAACGACATTTGTAGTGAGAAGGCATCCTAGCACCAAACCCAAGGCAAAGGTGTTAAGAGAACTAAAAGGCAAGCAAACAAACAAACAAACAAACAAGTCAATCTGTTCACATGTAATTGAAAGAAGGAAATTGGCACACAGTTTCAGTATCTAAAGGGTAATCATCCAAATGCAAACCTGCTCGGGCTGATTCATTGACTTCAGTGCCATCTGTGTGCTTGTGAAAAGAAATGGTGAGTACGCACCTTTCATATAAAAGGAAGAAATGAAGCTGCTTGTCATGTTTACCGTTCCGGTGTTTGTCTACATCGTAACGGTTCGCTTGCCAAGGTGCTGATAGGTGTTCGGGCTGGGAGGGTGCTGCTGAGAGCCTTGTACAGGAGACGCGCTGGACTGTGCCAGGAGGAATGTCTTTAGGCTATCTCTGAAATGTCAAGGTCTTTTTGCCCCTTGATCAGCAGAGCTCGTTAGGAGCACCTGGGAATGTGGGGCGAACTGTATGTGAGGGAGGGGGTGGGGTGTTGTTTGCAAAGACGCTATTTAGTTTGAGTTTAGGCACGCTTTTCTCATTCTCAGCTTTTTAGCTGTTTGCACTCTTTTCTAAATAAATCCAGAACCTGAATTGACATTTTGAGTCTGAGAGTTTTATTTAGAGTAAGGCAATCACCACACTGCTATCTAGTGATAGGAAGTAGTCTTGAGTGTCTGCTTTTTCATACCAAATCTAAAGGGCATTGGAGGTGCTGTAGAGAACAACTTTTAGTGGTTGAGTGGTATTAACCAACTACAATGTTGACATTTTCTGTACAGTTTAGGGTGCTCCAAGCCAGTCTTACTAGTGGGAATCTTCCTGTGCATGGGGCAAAGGAGGCCATCTTTTACTATCAGCAAGTAGCCACGACTAGAGAAATTGCCTGGCAGACCAGAAAGGAAACCAGAGCACCAATGCATTCTTTGGAAGGGAAGGACTGAGCGAGAATGTGACCTGAGACCTTTGGGCTTCACTCTGGCCTTAGTTCACTTGAATAGCTCTGAGGCCCCTTTGAGTTGGGTGCCTGGCTTTGAAGAACACCACAGAAGGAAATTTGGGGGACCAACAGGAACACTGTGAGAGACTCCTCCTAATCTTTTTGAAGGTGCCAAGATTGTTGCCGAAGGCACCAAAACGTGCTCCGCCATGGATGAGAGCATAATGGCTCCCTTCACCTCCCAGTGCTCAAACCCATGAGAAACCGCTGTCCTGGGGTCTCCTCGCATGGAGCAGCCATCCAGAGCAGAAGTGGGTGATCTCCCATCCTCTCCTTATCCGGAGAGGTTCTGTGGGACCGGACTACTCGCTGGTCCTTCATGTCCGGTCCCGGCCCGTGGAAATCACTGACACGCAGGTAAGTTTTATAGATTTACTAAAAAGGCTTTTAAACAGAACTCTAGTGGCAAAAAGCTTTGACCAAACCATCGTAGTCCCTCACACCCAAAATATCCAGCCCACCAAAGCTCAACCAGCTTAACTTAGAGGCTCTTTCAGCTGAATCCCCTCAGGCTGATGACTCTTCTGTAACTCCTCGTCATCTCCCAAGGAGTCTGAGCTGGCCATGACACTATCCCCCAACTCAGGGCCCTCCTCTCCTGCAGATTGAGGCCTGGGCTTCTCCGGGTACTGTTAATGGAACAGGTGTGTGAGGCAGGGAGCATAAACATCATCATCTTCCCAGGAACGCTCCTATGGTCCATAGCCCTTCCAATCCACCAGATACTGGAGGTGGTCCCGAAGGACCCGTGAGTTCAGAATGTGGGCTACCTCATATTCAGGTTCCCTTTCCACCACAATGGGTGGTGGGGCCAGTGTGGAGGAACAATGAGGGTTGGGAGGTGCAGCAGGAACCAACAAAGAACAATGGAATACAGGATGAACACAGAAACTGGAGGGTAGCTTAAGCCAGAAAGCAACTGGGTTGATGACAGCTTCCACTTGGAATGGTCCCAGGAAGCGGTGATCCAATTTCTTTGGCGGCTGACGAGTAGCAAGCTTCTTAAATGAAACCCACACTAAGTCCCCCATGGCTATCAGTAGACCTGCCTGGCAGTGATGCTCAGCAAACCATTGATAATCATCCTTGGCCTTTTGTAACTGATCTTGGAGAACTTGATGAGTTGCTTGCAGTTCCTGCAAGAGCTGATCCAAGGCTGGAACAGAAGAAGCTGGTGAACTCAGTGGAAAGAATAGGAGGTGCAAGCCATGAATGGCATCATTTAGCTGGAGGTATGCCGAGCACTGTTATAAGCAAACTCTGGCTGTGCTAGGAGGTCTACCCAGTTGTCTTGCTGGTAGGTAAAAAAACATCTGAGATATTGCTCCAGAATCTGATTCACCTGTTCCATCTGTCTCTCCAAATACACAGAAGATACACAGAAGATAAGTTGATCTCAACCTCTAGACCTTAGGAAAGTTCTTGCCAAAACTTAGCAATGAATTGTGGGCCACGATCTGAAACCGTGGTCAGGTAAACCATGTAAACGGTAGATACAGGTAATCCTCGCTTATAGATTGGTCACTGAACAACCATTCAACATTATGATAGCCTTGGAAAGGGTGCTTTACATGCCCGTTAAGCACTTCTGGCCATCATAAAACATCTCACACAAACACACACACACACACACACACCGTGGTCATGTCATTGTATTTCGGGTCCTTGGCAACTGGCTCTCATTTACAACCAGTTGCCAAGTGCCCCTCGATCACGTCATCACCGTTTTCAATCTTCTCTGCTGGCTGCCCCAGAAAGTCAATGGGGAAGCCGACAAGGAAGGTTGGAAGTGGAGGGAACGAAGGGGACGGAGAGGATGGGAAACCTTTGGCAGGCTGTAGGAACGAAGCCCAAGTCCTGAAGATTTGAGCTTCGCTCCTGCAGCCACACAAAGGAGTTCATGGGGGAAGGAGAGGGGACATGGTTCAGCAGGTTACGGGAACGGAGCCCAAATCCTGAAGATTTGAGCTTTGCTCCTGCAGCCCTACGAAGGAGTTCCCCTCCATGCGGGGAGGGGAGGGGACATGGGTGGACAGGCTGCAGGAACGAAGCCCAAATCCTGAAGATTTGAGCTTCGCTCCTGCAGCCCCACGGAGTTCCCCTCCATGCAGGGAGGGCAGAGGACACCCTTTGGCAGGCTGCAGGAACAGAGCCCAAATCCTGGAGATTTGAGCTTTGTTCCTGCAGCCCCACGAAGGAGTGCCCCTCCATGTGGGGAGGGGAGGGGACACCCTTTGTCAGGCTGCAGGAACAGAGCCCAAATCCTGGAGATTTGAGCTTTGCTCCTGCAGCCCCACGAAGGAGTGCCCCTCCATGTGGGGAGGGGAGGGGACACCCTTTGTCAGGCTGCAGGAACAGAGCCCAAATCCTGGAGATTTGAGCTTCGCTCCTGCAGCCCCACGAAGGAGTGCCCCTCCATGTGGGGAGGGGAGGGGACACCCTTTGTCAGGCTGCAGGAACAGAGCCCAAATCCTGGAGATTTGAGCTTCGCTCCTGCAGTGCCACCATGGATTCATCTTCCCCTCCATCCCCTCTGCTTCCAACCTATGCTGTCACCTTCCCCACTGACTTTCTGGGGAAGCCGGCAGAGAAGATTGCAAATGGCGACCACATGATCGTGGGGCACTTGGCAACTGGTCATAAATGCAAGCCGGTTGTTAAGCACCCGATATACAATCACATGACCGGCGGCGGGATGTTTTATGGTGGCTGGAAGTGCTTAACAGGCATGTAAAGCACCCTTTCCAAGGCTATTGCAACTTTGAATGGTCCTTAAGTGAGAGATCATTAAGCGAGGACTACCTGTATATACCGTTTACATGGTTTACCTGACCACTAGTTCTGTTAGGATGTTGTAAGTTTCCATTAGGACTACGCACATGGGAACAAGGTGGTTGAATGCTGGCCAGCTTGTAGTAGCACCACCACTATGGCCACATCAGAAGCATCAGTTTCTACAATGAAGGGTTGTGCAGGGACTGGACGCCACAGGATGGGTTCTGATGCACAAGCTGTCTTTAAGGCTTCAAAAGCCTGTTGTGTATCTTCATCCAAAACAAAAGGTGTTTTCTTTCACAATAGGTGAGTCAAAGGCCAGTATAAAAGTTCTATAATAATTGACGAAGCCCAGCAAACCCGGAACATCCTTCGTTCTGCGTGGTGGTTGCCAAGTCAGAAGTGCTTTCACTTTATCAGGATCCATGGTGACGCCATCCGAAGAAATGCGCTGACCCAAGAAATCAATAGTCTTCTTCTCAAATTCACATGTGTCAAGTTTGGCAAAAATGATTTTCCCTGAGGCACTGTAATACCATACTGACATACTTCTCATGGTCAGAGAGAGAAGAGAAGAGGAGAATGTGTATTCAAAGTGGCCATAGTGGGTGCCAAAGGAGGTCTTCTATTCCTCACCACTCTGGATATGCACTAGGTTGTAAGCTCCACAGAGGTCGAGCTTGGTAAAAACTTTGGGGCCACGTAACCTCTCTAAGAGCTCGGAAAGGAGAGGCGGGGGGTAGCGATTCCTGATGGTGATCTGGTTTAGCAGCTGGTAGTCATTACACATCCTGAGCTCCCCTGATTTTTTTCTTGACAACCAAGGCAGGAGCAGCTGCAGGTGAGGAAGAAGCCCTTAGAAACCTCCTCTTCAGATTTTTCTCAATGAAGTCCTGCAACGTTGATCACTCTGGCTCTGAAAGTGGGTAAATCCAGGCGACTGGAATCTTGGCACCAGCCACCAGGTCAATGGGGCACTCAAGATTTCTGTTGCCACTTGGCTGGTAGTTATTTCCTCTCCTGGGGCAACTGGGGGTTCACCTTCCAAGGAATCAGAGCTGGCCTTGACACTTCAGTCTTAGTCGCAGTCGTCGTCTCTGCTGTTTTGGAGACGTCTTCGCTCGCCATTCTTCACCCAGAAGCTCGCACATATCAGCTGTTCTGGTCACTAGACAGATGGCAAGAGACAAATGAGGGGAAGGGCCTTCACAGGCGGTCCCTGTGTCTGTTTCCCACTGGGTCAATTGTTAGTTAAATGACTCTCTCTCTCTCTCTCTCTCTCGTGCTTCCCTCTCTTCAAGATTGAGTTTATGTAGAAACTGGTTTTCTTAAAAAATAAAAGCTAACTTTCACTTCAAATACAAAGAGTACCAGCTAGCATTCATTAATAGCTGGACTAAGCAAGCTATCTACATTCTATACAGCTATATTGTGAGCATTTCTTTTATTTCTTTAAAGGGTTGTTCTGCTACTTAATTACTCAGTATTCTTTTAGCACTCTCTTCACGTTCAGGAGGATATCCTCTTACAAGTGTTCCTGCTCAGTTCAATTCTACAACACTAGGGCTCCTGAGTGGGAAGCAGATGAGCTTTCTCATTTGCCCATAATGATTCCCATTGGCTATTTGAGATGCCAAATACCTCTTTTATACAAACAGGAAAATCAGGAGGGTGCATCTTCTTCTGGGCGGGTGACAAAAGCTGCCATCCTCTCTTCTCCATGGCTCAAAGCCTGCTGCATCTGGTCTCAAGTCCTTTGCCTGCTCTGGCCTGGCTCCTTCTCCTTTCAAAACCATCCCAACGACCGATACGAATGAAAGGTGCTCTAAAGTGAGAGAGGGAGAAAGGGCTCCGTGTGAGCAGGGCGAGAGGAAACGGTCCCTGGGTCTTCTGATAGGAACCTGCGTGATCCCCCCTGTCCACTGGGAAGGGGGGAAGAGGACTCACCGTCCCAACGCGGGTGGATTTGCTCCTCGGCTCCAGGCCTGCCTCCCAATGGACTGACATACAGAGCAGCACTGATTTCTCTTCCTTCTCCACTCTTGGCAGTATTTCAACACCAATGCTCTTGACGATTTTTATAACATTTTTACTCTTTGGTCACTGATGAAGAAACAGAATGGAGCAAGCACAGGAGATAACTTAAGCGACATGGTCAAAAGGAGCATTTCTCTATTTCCTGAACAACTGTAATACATCAACAGCCAACTTAGGATGACTGTTACTACAGGGAAGGCAAGAAGCCCACTGGCCAATTCCAGCGGCATTTTATGGGCAAAATTCCTTCCCAGCCCCATCACCCGGCAACTGACTTTTGTGCATAGCAAGGGGATGGTATGGCACCCTAGCTGCCTTTCTCTGCGGTGCCGCAAGATGTTCCCTGGTGCGGGAGGAAGTGCTCAAATTCCTGAAAAGACACAGACGTATCAGGCAGTCGGTTTCTCTGCTCGCAAGCCTTGCCTCAAGCTTAACTGGGAGGAAGCCCGTCAGGGGACATTCCTCCCTCCATGGGAAGGTCCTCTGCTTTTGGCCCCACCCTAAGAGAGCCGACTCAGGCCACGGCAAGTCCCATCCCATCAGAGGAAAACCCTGCCCCTCGTCCCCTGCTTTCCCTCCGTTAGCCTCTATCTGACACCTGGGCAGCTGCTGCCCAGCTTCCCTCACCGGTCCATCAGATGGAAAGGCCGTCACATTCGGGGGTGTATCGTTGCCGCCTACAGCCTGCTGCCAAGCGCCGGACGGCAGCCACCAGCCCATCTGCAGAGTGGAGGGAGAAGGCCTTTTCCACCAAAGCTTTCGTTCTCTGGGCGACTCGCCTGACTGCAGGGTCCTGGTCACCCAGAAGCTTTTCCAGATCTGCAAAGAAAAAATTTAGACCAGAGCGTCAAAATGCATCCTGCACAATCCTTCGCTCCCTCCTTCCCTTCCCCACACTGCAAACCCAAAGCTGTTCCTCTTATCACTTTGCACAGCCATTACTTACAAGCAAGGTAGGTGGGAACTGTCCCTTCCGTGAGGAGGCTGCCATTCAGATGAAGCAGGTGACCTGTAGAGGAAAAGAGGGAGAAAAACACACCACTGTCTCTTTCAAAGCCCAATTCTCAACTGATTGCAGCCGTAACTCCAGAACTCCCCAGGCCTTTGATCCCAGGGGAAATGAGAAGCTCAGCAAGAGGACTACAGGCTCATGCCTTGCCTGGGCTAAAGGAAGGTCCATGGCCCAAACAGGAAGTTTATGTCTATGGAAGCCTGCAGGGGGCCGTGCTTTTTTGGCTGAAACGTGGCTATTCCTGGGCAGGAGAAACCCTGAACCTGGGGGATGAGACCTCCTGCCTGATTGCCCACAAAGAGGCTTCTCTTTCCATTACCAATGAACATGGCAGCCGTTCTCCTCACTGAAGCCGGCTTGCTCTTAAAGTACGAAAGGCAGGCGAACACCTCCATCCCCAACTGCCCCTCCGAGATGGGGAACCGAATCGAGGAGAAGAGGCAGAAGAGACAGAGGTGGGAGATCGCCAAGTGCTGCGTGCCCCACCCATGCCTCTCACTCTAGAGGGGAACGGGAGCCAGAGAAGGGCTCTTACCAGGCGCTTGGCGATTTGATGCAGAAGCTCCTGCAGGCTGTAAGTCCTCCCCGCCAGGAGGGTGCCCCCAAGGTGCCAATGGAGAGCCTCTGCCAGGTGCTGCAGGGTATCTTTTGCTGCCTTCAAGAACAGAGGAGAGAAAAAAGCTGGGGCCATTCTTCTACTGCTTTCCTCGAGTGAGTCAGCTAGCCAAGCTGCAACCCTCTTTTCCCAGGCAAGCTGGGCCCTCACCTTCGCCACCTTCTCCTCAACATCCTCCACGTGCATCAGCACCGCAATGAGGGTGTGGATAGCTGCTGTCCCCTCAAGATCTTTCCGGTGCTGCAGAAGAGGCCAGATATACTTCAAGGCTGCCCATCAAATGGTTGCTGCTTCCTGTGAAGGACCAAGGAAAAGACTTTTTTTTTCTTGTCCTGCAAGGAATGGGTCCCGTGTAGACTCCCAGTTAAGGTTTCCGTTAACTTTTTCCTCCTCTTCCAAGCAAGGAGGAGCTGAGGACTCACGTGGTGGAAGAGCGAGCAGTACTGGGCAGCCAAGGAGGCGTCCAAACATCCTCCTGTGTCTGGAGGCCGAGGTGCTCTGCCAAGTCCAAGAACTGCAAGGTGATGGCAGGGCTGGAACTGCAGAGCCCACCGAGGACAGCATGGCACAGCTCCTCGGGCCTCATGATCTGCAGAGGAAATGGGAGATTGGAAAAACTCTCCTCCAAGGAAAGAGAGAAGAGAAACCTAACCTTTTCTGATCACAGTTGGGTATCTTAGCTAGCAACCTACTCTCAGCTCTGAGAGAGATCGAAGTGAAGATGGAACGTGAGAGCAGCAAGCCATCCTCATCCCCAGGACTGAGTAAAAGGAAGATCTGCCACCTCCCCACGCGCTCCATCTTGCCTAGACTAGGGGGTGAGATCTCATCCTGGGGTAAGAAGGCCCACTGGCTAAATCTGTCCAGGCCAGCAACATTATTGCTGCAATTCTAAAGTGAAGGTGCTTCCTGGAAGGAAGCATCCTCTACAGTTGTGTCCGAAGAGGAGAAGCTCCGCATTTGTCTGTCCCCTGTGGGTGAGGGCCACTTACCACCTTGTAGTTCTCGCAGAGATGGAGAAGACCCTTCCTGCTCAGTTGGCGAACGGTCCGGCTGGGGTGTTCCAGCCGAGCCATGAGCAGCTTCCAGGTCTTCTCCATGGGGGCTTGGCCCTTGTAGTTAGTCAGCAGCTGAAAGAGAGCAGAGCGGTCGAAGGCCCGTCAGTGGCCAGAGGAGGAAAAGGAAGGAGTGAGCAGCTTCACTGGGGAGAAGGTGCCCAAAGGGCCCCCAGGGAAGATGCTTCACCCTTGCTCTTTGGGGAAGCAGGAACATGCCTCTAGGCTCTCCTTGAGCGGCAGGGAAAGCAAGAGAGATGGGTTTTGGAGCTTGATCCCTGCCTAAAGGTGGCCTGGGGCAACCCCCGTTTCCTCCTCTGCATCACCCTGCTCAGCCAACTCCCATTGCCTCCCTGGATCGATCCAAGAGACTGGGGCGGGGGGGATTTTCCCACCTCAATAAAGAAGGCCAGCGCTGCAGCTGAATGCTCCTTTGCCTCTTCCTTCTCCAGGACAGAACTGAGATGTCTCTGGAGGCTGCACATGGCAGGACAAGAGGTCTCCACGAGGGCCCTGCAACACACCAAAGCTCTTTTGAGAAAAAGCCATCAGACGGACAGGCCAGGCTGGGCTGGAAGGGGAGAAGAAAGGTTCTCTTTGGGGAGAAAAGCTGCCCTTTGCCCTCTGTCTTACGTCACCAACACGGCCACGCCCTGGAGGCAGCAGCTGGGGCGGCACAACAGCTCCCCGCAGGTCTCCCTCAGGGTCAGGTGTGCCTCCCTGGCCAGCAGCACCTGGATGGTGCCAACCGTCTCCCTGCAGAGGAAAGAAGGCCAGAGTCACCAAGGCATGATCCCGTAGTCTGAGGGGCAAAAGAAACCCTTTGCGTGATGCCCACAGGGAAGCTTCCCTCCGCAGCTTCTCTCCCTCCTTTCCCTGGAACGCCACGAGAAGAGCAAAGAGGGAGGGAGCTCCAGAGGGGCTTTCCTTCTCCCTTGCAGCCGTTCACCACCAAATGGGATTTGCTGCATCTGCGTGAGTTGGTCCCTCCACCCAAGCGCAAGGGTGCTCCAGAAACATCACGGAGGCCACAGATTGCATTTTCTTTCTTTTCCTCAAAGCTTCAGGACAGACCTCATGAGAAAAGCAAGGCAGCCAAGCTGGGAGCACTACGTGCTGGAGAGCTTTTTTTCCTGGGGCCTATGCAACACCCGGCCTATCTGAGGAGAGGACTTGCAGGGCCAGGGGGGTATTGCTAAACCAGAAGTGCCGCTTGGATGTGGGAGCCCAAGAAGGAGAAGGAGGTTTCTCCTTCCCAGTGCCGCTGCTTACTCCAGAGGCAGATGGTCCTCTCCTTCAGCTGATATATTCTGCTGCCTGGCGCCTTTGATGATGATATCCACCAGGCAGAGGAGAGAAGGCCTGAGGAGAGAAGGAGAGTCTGCTTTACCCACAGAGCTCCTAAGGAAAGTTGGCTAATGGAGCCCACGCTGCCTCTTGGTAGAATCGCTCTCTCTGCCAACCCTCACCACCCAAAGGGCCTTCCCTCCTTCCCAAGCAGGATTCGAGAAGTGTCTTCTCGTTTGCCTGTTGGGAGCCCACAGACACAGGGACACGATGGCATCTCCAAGAGGGAGAGGTTGAAGTCTGGGCATACAAAAGGACCACCTCCTTCCGAGCTCTACCCCTTACCGGAGTGGCAGGAAGAGGATGGGTGGACTGTTCCTCTCCCTGAGGCAGCCAAGGGACCTCCTTCACCTTCGCCAGGAGAAGGGACAGGACCTTATCCCCGCTGCCGTATGATGAGGCGATGACGGCCCAGAGCAGCTCGCCGCAGGTGCTGGGAAGAAAATCAGGCGGCAACCATGTCAGACCCTTCTGCCCATCCCAGGTCCACAGGGAGGAACACAGAAGAGTCAGCCTGATGTTGGACTTCCCTGCAACTCAAGGGAGGAAGAACCTGCACCCCTGCCTACCTCCACGGCAGCTCTAAGGGGCGCTGCGTGACCAGTTGCATGTTCTTCCGGGCCACGACATGTAGGGAGGGCACGACCTGGCTCAGTCCAACGGAGCAAGTGGAGGCCAGGCGGCAGATCTTATCCGGCGCTTTCTGCATAGGCAAGAGAGAAAGGAAGAGGAAACGGAAGTGATGGTGAAAGGCCGATTCCTCCAGGGGAGGGCTGAACTGGAGGTTGCAGGAAGAGGTCTTTCTCTGGGGAAGCCCTCAGTTTAACCCTGAGTGACAAGCCTTACTTGACATGCCCGCGAGGTGGTTGACCGGGTCCGGGTCCGAGTCTGGGTCCGAGCTGTACATTTCTTCCCCTGACCCGCTGTTGAGAGGAGGGATATGGGATGATTAGACCTAGATTAGGGGTCAGTTTGTCATCTGGAAGGGAGTCATCTGAAACTAAGCTTCTGGAGGAGGACAGAGAAGTACAGCTGAGACGGAACGGTGCAGGATCCGACCAAGGGCCCCTCTGTTCCCTGGACAGGTCCCTCCGCCATCAAGTGGCCGGGTGACATTTTGTCTCACGCCCTCAGACCACCAGCTTCCCAGTAGGTCCTTCACTCCATTGGGAGAAAAGAGAAGCATTTCTATCTGCAGTAGCCACCATCTTGCAAGGCTTCCACCAAACACTGTTTAAAATAAATGAGCGGGAAAGGCCTCATGCCTTTCCGCCAAGTATTGTGGGGAAGGGGTGGCAGTTCCTCAATGGTTGTACCGCTGAAAAATAGGGCACCTGTCTGAACTGAGACTGGGGTCCCAGGCCTCCTCCTGCAGGCTGCTGACATCGTCCAAGGTCTCTTGGCCTTCGTCAGGGGAATCCTGTGAATGACAATGATTCCTCTGTGGCCACAAAGGGGCAAGTGCCTCAGAATTGCGATTTTCATGGGTCTTGGGGATTCTAGAATAAAGGGAAGGCCTATCAAATGCAGGATGCCTGACCAGAACGGTGCTTCTGCTGCATGATACGTCTCCCAAGTTGGAGGAATCCACTGCCCCGCCCCACCCATCCCCCGGAAAAGTACGCTTTTCCTGTTAAAGCCCTGCCTGGAAGCAGCAGGGCGCTGGAGAGGATGAAGCAGAGAAAGGAAAGGCGTGGGCAGGGGGTCGCATCCTTTTAGGCCACCAGTCAGGGCAAGTTGCCCCAAGGGCCCAGCACCCCCCAGCACCCCTGCATGGTACACTCGGGGTGGGAGACCTGAACAGAGGGAGCCCCTCCCCGTGGCCCTGCCCAACAGAAAACAGCTCGCCCTTCTTTACCCAGGGGCTGGAAGAGATGTGGGCCTCCAGTGCCTCCTCTGCACTCTGTCCCTTTTCGCTCCTAGGAGAAAGGACACAAAAGAGGGCAGAATGGGAGGAGGGATCTGCTATCCCAGCCTCTCAGAAACAAATCATCAGCCTGTGCAGGCCTCAAAGCCTTTCAACCCTCCCCCTTAGGGAGGCTGCCACAACATCTTCACCCTCCGAGGTGCTGCCTACCTCGATGGATTGGGACGTGTTTCCCACTGCACGTCCCCCAGGCTGCCGGTCTTGCCTGAGGGCAGGGGTTCTTCTGAGGACTCCTAAAATGACAACCCAAATGTTCTTCAACTGAATACAGGGCTAAAGGGGGTTAGTCCCCGCTTGGGAAAATAAGAGAGGATTTGGGGTTCTCAGTTTCAGTTCGTCGAATGAGGGCTGGCCATCTTGACTAAGGGAGGCAACTCAAGGTCAGGGGCATCTGGCAACCGGTTTGGAAAGAAGATTGCACCAATTGGCAGATGCAACTGTCCTCGCTTTACCCACATGGAGTTTTCAGTAGAAAAAGGAGCAGCGAGGACACTTTCTTTGCCAACAGCTTTTCCAAACCCCTCCGTGAGCTCAATCCCAGCCCTGCAGAGTTCCCCATCTATCTTGACTGGTTGGAACGGCCAGGTATCTGGCAGCACTGGGCGATGCAAAGCAGCAGAGGGAGCTTGAAGGAGAAAAAGAGGGAGCAGGAGCACGCTTCTGATGGGTAGCCTGTCCTTGCAGAGCGTGTCCATAAATAGCACCTCGGCCTCCAGCGCCGTTCCATCTGCTGACCTATCTTCAAACCCGCAGAGACAGGGCTTCTGCCGTTGCAAGGGTGAGGAGCTGGTCACAACTTACTGATGGGGTGGAGACCTCCTCCATCGTGTAGAGCCCCTGCCTCTTCTGCTCCGGTTCGTCATCACTGGGGAGAGATTGAAGGGCCCAGAGATCAGAACTAGCTGTGGGCCCTCTTTCAAGAGCGGCCACATGGATGCTCTAAGGAGCCTGTCGGCTGGCCTGCCAAGGGGGTTGACCTGAGTCCTCCTTCCTTTTATCAGAAGCAGATGCTGAGAAGGAAAGGAGGTGAACCTCCCTTATGTGGCAGCTCAAACAGGCTTTGGCCCCTCCCCAGTCAGCCAAGCAGCAGCCCTTGCGACCGGCTGGGCCAGAGGGTGGGATGGGAGAGTCCTTCTTTTCCTTTTCCTTTTCCCACCCCTCCCTTTTCCTTTTGTGCTGTGTCATTTAAAGTTAGGCTTTGGACAATCAGAAGCTTGCTTACTTTGCTATGCTTTAAGCATGCGTTCCCTGCCCAGGCACCTTCATCGTCTGGTCCCCCCTTGGCCCCAAATGGCCCCCCATCCCATTGATTAGGAGAGAAGAGAAAGGCTTCCTGTCCAGGGGGTTGAGTGTGTATCCCATAGAAATCTATCCCTCCCCTCAGCAGACATTTCTCATAGCCTTTTTTCTGTGGGACAGAACTGCAGGGGGCTTCAGAATGAGCTGAGAGCAGGTACCTTGCTGAATCGGAGACAGAGTCCACATCTTCCAGGCTGTGGGTCCTGGAGGCCCCCTGGACTTCCATCGAATCCTGGAAATGACGTTTGTTTGTATTAAGGCATAATCAAAGACCCTTCCGCCATTTGGAAGTCGCATCCCTCTCTCCTTTCGCCTCGGAGGGGGTCAGGAAAAGGGGGATGCTTATGCACTCAGCACCTTCCTCGATCACCATTTTGTCACTGGATGTCTCCACCAGCCATGACCTGACATCTGGCAGCTACTTGACAAACCACCCATCTGGAATCTTGCACCGGGGGCGGGGAGAAGCCAGGCACGGAGGGTGGAGTAGAGGCAGATGGGTCTGCGGCCGGTCCCTGCCCTCGGATGCCCTTTGCACATGGCGGGGACAATGGAGGAGGAAGAAGCGGGACCGTTGAGGAAGAGGCTCCTCAACCCAGGAGGGGGGGAGCGTCAGGAGGAGGTTCAGAGCAGCTGTGCCTCAATTGTGCCAGGGAGAATTTTGCGAGTGGGGCGGGAGGATTGCTTGGAAAGGCTCTCCAAAGGTTGTTCCTTTGCCCTCCAAGCCCTAAAGGTCTTTCCAGGAATCCAAGGGTCTGTTGTCCTCGGGTTTGCCAGCCTGGCTGGGCTGCCCAGGCAGGAATTCCTCCCTCCCCACATACTCGAGGCATGAACTCCCACCGGCCACATTGCCAAACCCTCCTTACCCCTGAGGTGGAAGCGGTGACCCTATCATGAGAGCTTTCCCGCTCGATTCGTCTCCGTGCCATTTGGGACCTGACCGGAGGAAGAAAGTGAGGCGTGAAGTAACATCCAGCTAGCTCAGCCTCCCCTTTCCAAGACCGGCCAGTCAGTCAGTTGGCCCTTTTTTCCCCTGCAAGCCCCTTGTGGACAGGAAGCGGTCTCGGGCTCCTGCAGACTCTTGTGGCCCGTCAATGGTGCCCCACCAAGTCTGGGTTTTGGGAGAAGGACTTGGAACCTGGCAACAGCACAGGAAGGTCTTCCACCCTGGTGCCCACTGACCTAGGCACTTTATGGGCAGGCTTGGAGCCTCGTTCTCTCCGCCCCCAGGGAAACATCGCCAAGGCCCACTTTTTGAACCAGACAAGGATGGCGGCTCTCTCGGAGCCAGGAGTGGCCGGGCAGCCCAGTGGCTGACTCTCTTGGTGGCCTTTGGCCTCTGCCTTTCGTGTGGGAAGCTGTCTGTTCGTGAGCAGCGCAAAAGCACAATCACGTGTGGCACAAAGCACAGAGAGGGGCCAGAGATGCCGCCTTGCTTCTCTGCTGGGCCTCTTGGGCAATCTGACCTTCCTTTCCCCTTCAGGCCAGCACAGCCTGGTATCTCTTGCCCACCTCTTAGCAGGGGCTGGGGAGAATTTCCCTTGTTTATCCCAATGTGGGGGTCCAGGGTCCGAAAGTAGTGACAGAGATTGGGGGAGGCGTACAAGAGGGCTGGGGCAGCCTCTCATTCAAAGCCACCTCCCCTCTGGCTTCCACGTGGGGACTACAGCAAAGTAAGACATCTCTGAGCAAGCGGAGACGGCGTTCCAGCACAGACCGGTGGCCCAGCGACAAGTCCAGGTCAGCAGAGCCTCTCTGTATATGGAGTGACCGAACGATTGCCCACCTGCATTCTGTATGGCTGCTCCACATGAGGAGACCACAGGAATTGGTGATCCTTGCGGTCGACTCAGGAGTGAAGCGGCTGGGAGACCAGGAAGAGAAATCTACCTCACAGCCACAGTAGAGCCTTTGAGGGCACTGGGTTCGACGAAAACCTCACTTTCAAAACACATTTGGGTATAATAATTTTAAAGAGAGATCTTCAGACAAGCAGGAGAAACAAAAAACCACTCAGTGAGTCACCCTTCATTCCAGATTCATCAGCCTGTGCAAGCCCCAAACCCTTTGAACCCTTCCTCTTGGGGAAGCTGCCACAACATCTTCACTCTCCGAGGTGCTGCCTACCTCGATGGATTAGGACGCCTTTCCCACTTCACATCCCCCAGGCTGCTGGTCTTCCTTGAGGGCAGCGATTCTTCTGATGAATCCTAAAATGACAACCCAAATCTTCTTCAACTGAATACAGGGCTAAAGGGGGTTAGTCCCCGCTTGGGAAAATAAGAGAGGATTTGGGGTTCTCAGTTTCAGTTTGTCGAACGAGGGCTGGCCATGTTGACTAAGGGAGGCAACTCAAGGTCAGGGGCATCTGGCAACCATATTGGAAAAAATATTGTACCAATTGGAAGAAGCAACATGTCCTCGGTTTACCCGTGTGAAGTTTTCGGTAGAAAAAGGAGCACCAAGGACACTTTGCCCTTTCTTTGCTGACCCCTTTTCCAAACCCCTCCGTGAGCTAAATGGCAGCCTTGCAGAGTTCCCCCTCTGTCTTGACTGGTTGGAACGGCCAGGTATCTGGCAGCACTGGGCGATGCAAAGCAGCAGAGGGAGGTTGAAGGAGAAAAAGAGGGAGCAGGAGCACGCTTCTGATGGGTAGCCTGTCCTTGCCAGAGCGTGTCCAGAAATAGCACCTCGGCCTCCAGCACCGTTCCATCTGCTGACCTATCTTCAAACCCGCAGAGACAGGGCTTCTGCCGTTGCAAGGGTGAGGAGCTGGTCACAACTTACTGATGGGGTGGAGACCTCCTCTATCGTGTAGAGCCCCTGCCTCTTCTGCTCCGGTTCATCATCACTGGGGAGAGATTGAAGGGCCCAGAGATCAGAACTAGCTGTGGGCCCTCTTTCAAGAGCGGCCACATGGATGCTCTAAGGAGCCTGTCGGCTGGCCTGCCAAGGGGGTTGACCTGAGTCCTTCTTTCTTTTATCAGAAGCAGATGCTGAGAAGGAAAGGAGGTGAACCTCCCTTATGTGGCAGCTCAAACAGGCTTTGGCCCCTCCCCATTCAGCCAAGCAGCAGCCCTTGCGACCGGCTGGGCCAGAGGGTGGGATGGGAGGGTCCTTGTTTTCCTTTCCCCACCCCTCCCTTTTCCTTTTGGGCTGTCTCCTGTAACGTTAGGCTTTGGACAATCAGAAGCTTGCTTACTTTCCTGTGCTTTAAGCATGCACTCCCTGCCCAGGTGCCTTCATCGTCTGGTCCCCCTTTTGCCCCAAATGGCCCCCCATCCCATTAAGGAGAGAAGAGAAAGGCTTCCTGTCCAGGGGGTTGAGCGTGCATCCCATAGAAATCTATCCCTCCCCTCAGCAGACATTTCTCATAGCCTTTTTTCTGTGGGACGGTACTGCAGCCTCTTCTTGGGGGCTTCAGAATCAGCTGAGAGCAGGTACCTTGCCAAATCGGAGACGGAGTCCACATCTTCCAGGCTCTGGGTCCTCGAGGCCCACTGGACTTCCATTGAATCCTGCAAATGACATTTGTTTCTATTCAGGCATAATCAAAGACTGTTCCACCATTTGGAAGTCGCATCCCTCCCTCCTTCACCTTGGAGGGGGTCAAGAAAAGGGGGATGCTTATGCACTCAGCCCCTTCCTTGATCACCATTTTCTCAATGGATGTCCTTCAACCAGCTGTGACCTGACATCTGGCAGCTCCTTGACAAACCACCCATCTGGAAACTTGCACTGAGGGCGGGAAGAAGCCAAGCACAGAGGTCGAAGTAGAAGCAGATGGGCCCACTGCCGGACCCTGCCCTCAGATGCCATTTCCAGATGGCGGGGAAAATGGAGGAAGAAGCAGGTCCATTGAGGAAGAGGCTCCTCAACTCAGGAAGGGGGGTCAGTCTCAGGAGGAGGTTCAGAGCAGCTGTGCCTTCATTGTACCAGGGAGAATTACGTGAGTAGGGCAGGAGGATTGTTTGGAAAGGCCCTCCAAAGGATGTTCCTTCGCCTTCGAAGCCGTAAAGGTCTTTCCAGGAATCCAAGGGTCTGTTGTCCTGGAGTTTGCCAGCCTGGCCAGGCTGCCCAGGTGACAATTCCTCCCCGGCCCCCAGGCCTTCAGGCATGAACTGCCACCAGCCACGTTGGCAAACCCTCCTTACCGCTGAGGTAGAAGCAGTGACCCCATCGTGAGAGCTCTCCTGCTCCTTGACCATTCTCTGTGTCTCTTGGGACCTGACCGGAGGAAGAAGTGAGACATGAAAGAACATCCAGCTAGCTCTCCCTCCCCGTTCCAAGACCAGCCAGTCAGTCAGTTGGCCTTTTTTCCCCCCGCAAGCCCCTTGTGGGCAGGCAGCGGTCTTGGGCTCCTGCAGACTCTTGTGGCCCGTCAAAGGTGCCCCGCCGAGTCTGGGTTTTGGGAGAAGGACTTGGTCTTCTTGGGGCTTCAGAATCAGCTGAGAGCAGGTACCTTGCCAAGTTGAGAATGGACTCCACATCCTCCAGGCTCTGGTTCCTGGAGGCCCCCTGGACTTCCATCGAATCCTGTAAATGACATTTGTTCTTATTGAGGCATAAATCCAAAGCTCTCTGTATCCCAATTGGATGGCTAAAGCCTAGGGCGCAATTTCAGCCCCCTAGGAAGAGGTCTTCAGAGGCCTTAGGTTAAGAGGATGCTGCTTCCAGAATAAGGACCTGCTGTTCTCCAAACAGGCTATACTCATGGCTGGGCACTTGGCAACTGTTCACAAAGTCTTTGACACTGTTTGGAAGATGCATCCCTCTCTCCTTTTGCCTCAGAGGGGGTAAGGAAAAGGGCGATGCTTAGGCACTCAGCCCCTTCCTCGTTCACCATTTTGCCACTGGATGTCCCTCAGCCTGCTGTGACCTGACATCTGGCAGCTACCTTACAAACCACCCATCTGAAATCTTGCACCAGGGGCAGGGAGAAGCCAGGAACGGAGGGCAGAGTAGAGGCAGAAGGGTCCGCTGCCGGTCCCTGCCCTCGGATGCCCTTTGCAGATGGCGGGGACAATAGAGGAGGAAAAAGTGGGACCATTGAGGAAGAGGCTCCTCAACCCAGGAGGGCAGGATCGTCAGGAGGAGGTTCAGAGTGGCTGCGCCTCAATTGTGCCCGGGAGAATTTCGCGAGTGGGGTGGGAGGATTGCTTGGAAAGGCTCTCCAAAGCTTGTTCCTTTGTCCTTCAAGCCGTAAAGGTCTTCCCAGGAATCCAAGGGTCTGTTGTCCTGGAGTTTGCCAGCCTGGCCAGCCTGGCCAGGCTGCCCAGGTGACAATTCCTCCCCGGCCCCCAGGCCTTCAGGCATGAACTGCCACCAGCCACGTTGGCAAACCCTCCTTACCGCTGAGGTAGAAGCAGTGACCCCATCGTGAGAGCTCTCCTGCTCCTTGACCATTCTCTGTGTCACTTGGGACCTGACCGGAGGAAGAGGTGAGACATGAAAGAACATCCAGCTAGCTCTCCCTCCCCGTTCCAAGACCAGCCAGTCAGTCAGTTGGCCTTTTTCCCCCCCCCGCAAGCCCCTTGTGGGCAGGCAGCGGTCTTGGGCTCCTGCAAACTCTTTTGGCCCGTCAAAGGTGGCCCGCCGAGTCTGGGTTTTGGGAGAAGGACTTGGTCTTCTTGGGGCTTCAGAATCAGCTGAGAGCAGGTACCTTGCCAAGTTGAGAATGGACTCCACATCCTCCAGGCTCTGGTTCCTGGAGGCCCCCTGGACTTCCATCGAATCCTGTAAATGACATTTGTTCTTATTGAGGCATAAATCCAAAGCTCTCTGTATCCCAATTGGATGGCTAAAGCCTAGGGCGCAATTTCAGCCCCCTAGGAAGAGGTCTTCAGAGGCCTTAGGTTAAGAGGATGCTGCTTCCAGAATAAGGACCTGCTGTTCTCCAAACAGGCTATACTCATGGCTGGGCACTTGGCAACTGTTCACAAAGTCTTTGACACTGTTTGGAAGATGCATCCCTCTCTCCTTTTGCCTCAGAGGGGGTAAGGAAAAGGGCGATGCTTAGGCACTCAGCCCCTTCCTCGTTCACCATTTTGCCACTGGATGTCCCTCAGCCTGCTGTGACCTGACATCTGGCAGCTACCTTACAAACCACCCATCTGAAATCTTGCACCAGGGGCAGGGAGAAGCCAGGAACGGAGGGCAGAGTAGAGGCAGAAGGGTCCGCTGCCGGTCCCTGCCCTCGGATGCCCTTTGCAGATGGCGGGGACAATAGAGGAGGAAAAAGTGGGACCATTGAGGAAGAGGCTCCTCAACCCAGGAGGGCAGGATCGTCAGGAGGAGGTTCAGAGTGGCTGCGCCTCAATTGTGCCCGGGAGAATTTCGCGAGTGGGGTGGGAGGATTGCTTGGAAAGGCTCTCCAAAGCTTGTTCCTTTGTCCTTCAAGCCGTAAAGGTCTTCCCAGGAATCCAAGGGTCTGTTGTCCTGGAGTTTGCCAGCCTGGCCAGGCTGCCCAGGTGACAATTCCTCCCCGGCCCCCAGGCCTTCAGGCATGAATTGCCACCAGCCACGTTGGCAAACCCTCCTTACCCCTGAGGTAGAAGCAGTGACCCCATCGTGAGAGCTCTCCTGCTCCTTGACCATTCTCTGTGTCACTTGGGACCTGACCGGAGGAAGAAGTGAGACATGAAAGAACATCAAGCTAGCTCTCCCTCCCCGTTCCAAGACCAGCCAGTCAGTCAGTTGGCCTTTTTCCCCCCCCGCAAGCCCCTTGTGGGCAGGCAGCGGTCTTGGGCTCCTGCAGACTCTTGTGGCCCGTCAAAGGTGCCCCGCCGAGTCTGGGTTTTGGGAGAAGGACTTGGTCTTCTTGGGGCTTCAGAATCAGCTGAGAGCAGGTACCTTGCCAAGTTGAGAATGGACTCCACATCCTCCAGGCTCTGGTTCCTGGAGGCCCCCTGGACTTCCATCGAATCCTGTAAATGACATTTGTTCTTATTGAGGCATAAATCCAAAGCTCTCTGTATCCCAATTGGATGGCTAAAGCCTAGGGCGCAATTTCAGCCCCCTAGGAAGAGGTCTTCAGAGGCCTTAGGTTAAGAGGATGCTGCTTCCAGAATAAGGACCTGCTGTTCTCCAAACAGGCTATACTCATGGCTGGGCACTTGGCAACTGTTCACAAAGTCTTTGACACTGTTTGGAAGATGCATCCCTCTCTCCTTTTGCCTCAGAGGGGGTAAGGAAAAGGGCGATGCTTAGGCACTCAGCCCCTTCCTCGTTCACCATTTTGCCACTGGATGTCCCTCAGCCTGCTGTGACCTGACATCTGGCAGCTACCTTACAAACCACCCATCTGAAATCTTGCACCAGGGGCAGGGAGAAGCCAGGAACGGAGGGCAGAGTAGAGGCAGAAGGGTCCGCTGCCGGTCCCTGCCCTCGGATGCCCTTTGCAGATGGCGGGGACAATAGAGGAGGAAAAAGTGGGACCATTGAGGAAGAGGCTCCTCAACCCAGGAGGGCAGGATCGTCAGGAGGAGGTTCAGAGCGGCTGCGCCTCAATTGTGCCCGGGAGAATTTCGCGAGTGGGGCGGGAGGATTGCTTGGAAAGGCTCTCCAAAGCTTGTTCCTTTGTCCTTCAAGCCGTAAAGGTCTTCCCAGGAATCCAAGGGTCTGTTGTCCTGGAGTTTGCCAGCCTGGCCAGGTTGCCCAGGTGACAATTCCTCCCTGGCCCCCAGGCCTTCAGGCATGAACTGCCACCAGCCACGTTGGCAAACCCTCCTTACCCCTGAGGTAGAAGCAGTGACCCCATCGTGAGAGCTCTCCTGCTCCTTGACCATTCTCTGTGTCTCTTGGGACCTGACCGGAGGAAGAAGTGAGACATGAAAGAACATCCAGCTAGCTCTCCCTCCCCGTTCCAAGACCAGCCAGTCAGTCAGTTGGCCTTTTTCCCCCCCGCAAGCCCCTTGTGGGCAGGCAGCGGTCTTGGGCTCCTGCAGACTCTTCTGGCCCGTCAAAGGTGCCCCGCCGAGTCTGGGTTTTGGGAGAAGGACTTGGTCTTCTTGGGGCTTCAGAATCAGCTGAGAGCAGGTACCTTGCCAAGTTGAGAATGGACTCCACATCCTCCAGGCTCTGGTTCCTGGAGGCCCCCTGGACTTCCATCGAATCCTGTAAATGACATTTGTTCTTATTGAGGCATAAATCCAAAGCTCTCTGTATCCCAATTGGATGACTAAAGCCTAGGGCGCAATTTCAGCCCCCTAGGAAGAGGTCTTCAGAGGCCTTAGGTTAAGAGGATGCTGCTTCCAGAATAAGGACCTGCTGTTCTCCAAACAGGCTATACTCAAAGCTGGGCACTTGGCAACTGTTCACAAAGTCTTTGACACTGTTTGGAAGATGCATCCCTCTCTCCTTTTGCCTCAGAGGGGGTAAGGAAAAGGGCGATGCTTAGGCACTCAGCCCCTTCCTCGTTCACCATTTTGTCACTGGATGTCCCTCAGCCTGCTGTGACCTGACATCTGGCAGCTACCTTACAAACCACCCATCTGAAATCTTGCACCAGGGGCAGGGAGAAGCCAGGAACGGAGGGCAGAGTAGAGGCAGATGGGTCCGCTGCCGGTCCCTGCCCTCGGATGCCCTTTGCAGATGGTGGGGACAATAGAGGAGGAAAAAGTGGGACCATTGAGGAAGAGGCTCCTCAGCCCAGGAGGGGGGGGGAGTGTCTTGAGCAGGTTCAGAGCGGCTGCGCCTCAATTGTGCCCGGGAGAATTTCACGAGTGGGGCGGGAGGAATGCCTGGAAAGGCTCCCCAAAAGTTGTTCCTTTGCCCTCCAAGCCGTAAAGGTTTTTCCAGGAATCCAAGGGTCTGTTGTCCTCGAGTTTTCCAGCCTGGCTGGGCTGCCCAGGCAGGAATTCCTCCCGCCCCCCAAGACTTGAGGCATGAAGTCCCACCGGCCACATTGCCAAACCCTCCTTACCCCTGAGGTGGAAGCGGTGACCCTATCATGAGAGCTTTCCCGCTCGATTTGTCTCTGTGCCACTTGAGTCCTGACCGGAGGAAGAAGGTGAGACATGAAAGAACATCCAGCTACCTCTGCCTCCCCTTTCCAAGACCAGCCAGTCAGTCAGTCGGCCATTTTTTCCCCTGCAAGCCCCTTGTGGGCAGGCAGCGGTCTTGGGCTCCTGCAGACTCTTGTGGCCTGTCAATGGTGCCCCGCCGAGTCTGGGTTTTGGGAGAAGGACTCGGTACCTGGCAGGTGGCACAGGAAGGTCTTCCACCGTGTTCCTCGCACAACATGAAAATGGACAGCTTTTCAAGATGTTCTGTATGGAGAGGGGAGCAGAGAAAGAGACTTGAGCCAGGGGGAGAGGTTCGAGGCCCGTGACTTTCTCCCCCTTTCCAGTTTCTTGGGGGCCCTGCGGGCCTCGCTTACTCTGAATAGCCTCCGTAGCGCCATAGCAGAGGCTAGATGGCTCTGCAGGGAAAGAGATTCGTGGTGCAACGATTGGCAACCAGCAAGCGAGGTCCAGAGTAGTGTCTGCCAGCTGGCAGGCAAAGCCACAATGGGAATGAGCAGCCTGGGGGTTGGCCTGTGGCTTTAAAGGTTTGCTGAGTCTTGTTCCCTTGGCAACCGGGAAAACCTCCCCATTGGCCACCTTTTGTACCTACCCAAGAATGGCTGCTGTCTCGTGGCCAGGAGTGGCCGGGCAGCCCAGTGGCTGACTCTCTTGGTGGCCTTTGGCCTCTGCCTTTCGTGTGGCAAGCTGTCTGTTCGTGTGCAGCGCAAAAGCACAATCACGCGTGGCACAAAGCACAGAGAAGGGCCAGAGATGCCGCCTTGCTTCTCTGCTGGGCCTCTTGGGCAATCTGACCTTCCTTTCCCCTTCGGGCCAGCACAGCCTGCTATCTCTTGCCCACCACTTAGCAGGGTCCGAGTCCTGTCTGCTCAGGGGAGAATTCTCTTATTTTTCCCTGCGCGGGGGCTTGGGGTTGAACAGTTTGGGGGGGCATACAAGAGGAACAGGGCGGCCTCTCTCATGTCATTCAAAGCCACCTCCCCTCTCCGCCAGCCAGCCTGGATGTTGGTGGTGATGTATGAAGCCCAAGAAGGCCACCAGTGGCTCATCTGAGATGCAGAGTAATGGCAGGAGTGGGGGCTGCCATGACAAAAGCTGCCATCCTCTCTCTTCCATGACTCAAAGCCTGCTGCATCCGCCTGTTCTGGCCTGTCTGCCTCTCCTTTCAAAAGAAGCCTAACAAGAAATAGAAATAAACGACCAGGAGGTTTCCCCATTTGAGATGAGAGATTTACAGTATGCATTTGAAACTAATAAGTCCTTGGCCAGCAGGGTTGCCCCTGTTCTGGTCCTACCAGAGGTCATCCACTACTTCAATCAATGCTGCCTCAGCACTAGAGCTGGGCCTGAAAGCTAGACAAAAAGGGCCCAGATAATCCAATGCTCCTGGGGCCTTCTGGAATGCAGGCCCACCACCTTCTCCACCATCTTACCAAAATGGAAAGGTTGGAGATAGATTGGATGTTATCCAACAGTCTTAATCTAGCTTTGGCTTCTTGAGGACAGGACGCAAGATTTGCGGAGAACCACAGGGCGGCGCAGCCAAACTTCAAATTGGGAGATAAGGTCTACCTCTCCACTAAGTTCATTAAGTCTCTGCAGCCCTCTAAGAAGTTGGCCCCCAAGTTCATTTGCCCATTCCCAATCATAGCGATAATCAACCCGGTAACTTTCAAATTAGATTTACCACACAACCTAAAACGCATACACCCAGTGTTCCATTGTGCATTACTGAAACCGGTTACCTCGTCAAAATGGCACAATGACCCCCCACCCCGCCTCCGCCCATCACGATAGATGGACAACAACATTTCGAAATCAAGGAAGTACTGGACTCCAGAAGGCTACGGGGCACCCTCCAGTACCTGGTCCGCTGGAGACATTTCCCCCACCCCGAGTGGGTACAGACTCGGGATGTCTCAGTGCAGCGGCTTGTCAAACGCTTCCACGAAGCATATCCTGACAAACCGGCGCCTTGAAGTTTTCGTGGGGGGGCAGTATGTCATGACCCCCGTTGCAATGCATGCACGCATCACAACGGGGAACATGCCTTTCAGGAAAAGGGGAAGGTAGGAGGAAGGAATCATCCTAATCCCTTAAACACTCAAACACAAACGCAATCATAAGGACAAAGGGGACACACCTTTGCCCTGACCAGAGAAGGCATCAGCATATCGCCCAGACATCCCTGCATTACCCCGGGGGACACACCTGCGCCGGACATGGGAAGGAGACAGAGGAGACCAGCGATAATCTTCCTGATCGCCCATCAAGACCCCGGTATCGCACCCCCGATCGCCCATCAAGAAACAGGATCCGGACTGTGGGACAATGGGGGGTGGAGAAGGGCCAGGTCCGCGCCAGGGGTATTTACGGCGTACCCCGCACGCCATGAGATGGTGCTCATTCCCATCTCTTTGCGTGTATGCATTCTGTTCTCAGTAAACAGGATATCCTTAGCCCCATCTAAGTGAGTCCGTGTCTTTCTGAGCGCAAGGCAGCCATTACACATATCCAGTTGCGGCATCTGCTTCTATAGCCTTACCATTTTTCAACACATTCATGGAATGGTTTCTTTTCATTCAATTTTGCCTTGGACTCTTAACACTTACCAGTTTCATTTCAATTCTACTTGTCATCACATCGCTATGATTCCTATATAAAATACTCCTTCCAGAAATCAGTTTTGCCACATTTTGGCTTGTATGGCACAACCAAAGCCCAGTTTTACCCCAAGCGTGTTCCCATCAGGCCTGTATCACCCCATGAAGGAGGAACGTCTAATTCTCTACGCACTTAAGTCCTTCAGGCACTCTTGGGTCAAACTATTATAAACACTTGAATTAAGCCTTATTTTTTGACAAGTTTTTTAACAAAGAGACCAGGTGCCAGGCCAACATTTACCAAAGCTGTTTTACAATACTTTTTCTGAAATCAGAAGGCAACCAGGTGATAAATGCCATTTGTCTTGCGCCAGCATCTTTCCTGTGACATAATTACAGTTGTATGAACAATAAAATGACTACTGCTGCTGCTTCCTGCTTGCATCTGTAGAGCGCTTTCCCACTCTTCTAGCCTCCTTTTGTTGCCTTAAGAAACTAGCCAGCCATCAGGGAGTATCGCCAACAACTCTGAGACAGCCGAGTTCTGCCAATGATCGGGGGGCCTTCCCAGGAGAGGCCAGTGTTGGGACTAGCTATGCCAACTGCAGAACTGAATATGTGAAACCGTTTCTTTCTCACAGAAGGCCTTCTGCTGACCATTATTGTGCAATAACAGTGTGGTTGTAAAACGACATTTGTAGTGAGAAGGCATCCTAGCACCAAACCCAAGGCAAAGGTGTTAAGAGAACTAAAAGGCAAGCAAACAAACAAACAAACAAACAAGTCAATCTGTTCACATGTAATTGAAAGAAGGAAATTGGCACACAGTTTCAGTATCTAAAGGGTAATCATCCAAATGCAAACCTGCTCGGGCTGATTCATTGACTTCAGTGCCATCTGTGTGCTTGTGAAAAGAAATGGTGAGTACGCACCTTTCATATAAAAGGAAGAAATGAAGCTGCTTGTCATGTTTACCGTTCCGGTGTTTGTCTACATCGTAACGGTTCGCTTGCCAAGGTGCTGATAGGTGTTCGGGCTGGGAGGGTGCTGCTGAGAGCCTTGTACAGGAGACGCGCTGGACTGTGCCAGGAGGAATGTCTTTAGGCTATCTCTGAAATGTCAAGGTCTTTTTGCCCCTTGATCAGCAGAGCTCGTTAGGAGCACCTGGGAATGTGGGGCGAACTGTATGTGAGGGAGGGGGTGGGGTGTTGTTTGCAAAGACGCTATTTAGTTTGAGTTTAGGCACGCTTTTCTCATTCTCAGCTTTTTAGCTGTTTGCACTCTTTTCTAAATAAATCCAGAACCTGAATTGACATTTTGAGTCTGAGAGTTTTATTTAGAGTAAGGCAATCACCACACTGCTATCTAGTGATAGGAAGTAGTCTTGAGTGTCTGCTTTTTCATACCAAATCTAAAGGGCATTGGAGGTGCTGTAGAGAACAACTTTTAGTGGTTGAGTGGTATTAACCAACTACAATGTTGACATTTTCTGTACAGTTTAGGGTGCTCCAAGCCAGTCTTACTAGTGGGAATCTTCCTGTGCATGGGGCAAAGGAGGCCATCTTTTACTATCAGCAAGTAGCCACGACTAGAGAAATTGCCTGGCAGACCAGAAAGGAAACCAGAGCACCAATGCATTCTTTGGAAGGGAAGGACTGAGCGAGAATGTGACCTGAGACCTTTGGGCTTCACTCTGGCCTTAGTTCACTTGAATAGCTCTGAGGCCCCTTTGAGTTGGGTGCCTGGCTTTGAAGAACACCACAGAAGGAAATTTGGGGGACCAACAGGAACACTGTGAGAGACTCCTCCTAATCTTTTTGAAGGTGCCAAGATTGTTGCCGAAGGCACCAAAACGTGCTCCGCCATGGATGAGAGCATAATGGCTCCCTTCACCTCCCAGTGCTCAAACCCATGAGAAACCGCTGTCCTGGGGTCTCCTCGCATGGAGCAGCCATCCAGAGCAGAAGTGGGTGATCTCCCATCCTCTCCTTATCCGGAGAGGTTCTGTGGGACCGGACTACTCGCTGGTCCTTCATGTCCGGTCCCGGCCCGTGGAAATCACTGACACGCAGGTAAGTTTTATAGATTTACTAAAAAGGCTTTTAAACAGAACTCTAGTGGCAAAAAGCTTTGACCAAACCATCGTAGTCCCTCACACCCAAAATATCCAGCCCACCAAAGCTCAACCAGCTTAACTTAGAGGCTCTTTCAGCTGAATCCCCTCAGGCTGATGACTCTTCTGTAACTCCTCGTCATCTCCCAAGGAGTCTGAGCTGGCCATGACACTATCCCCCAACTCAGGGCCCTCCTCTCCTGCAGATTGAGGCCTGGGCTTCTCCGGGTACTGTTAATGGAACAGGTGTGTGAGGCAGGGAGCATAAACATCATCATCTTCCCAGGAACGCTCCTATGGTCCATAGCCCTTCCAATCCACCAGATACTGGAGGTGGTCCCGAAGGACCCGTGAGTTCAGAATGTGGGCTACCTCATATTCAGGTTCCCTTTCCACCACAATGGGTGGTGGGGCCAGTGTGGAGGAACAATGAGGGTTGGGAGGTGCAGCAGGAACCAACAAAGAACAATGGAATACAGGATGAACACAGAAACTGGAGGGTAGCTTAAGCCAGAAAGCAACTGGGTTGATGACAGCTTCCACTTGGAATGGTCCCAGGAAGCGGTGATCCAATTTCTTTGGCGGCTGACGAGTAGCAAGCTTCTTAAATGAAACCCACACTAAGTCCCCCATGGCTATCAGTAGACCTGCCTGGCAGTGATGCTCAGCAAACCATTGATAATCATCCTTGGCCTTTTGTAACTGATCTTGGAGAACTTGATGAGTTGCTTGCAGTTCCTGCAAGAGCTGATCCAAGGCTGGAACAGAAGAAGCTGGTGAACTCAGTGGAAAGAATAGGAGGTGCAAGCCATGAATGGCATCATTTAGCTGGAGGTATGCCGAGCACTGTTATAAGCAAACTCTGGCTGTGCTAGGAGGTCTACCCAGTTGTCTTGCTGGTAGGTAAAAAAACATCTGAGATATTGCTCCAGAATCTGATTCACCTGTTCCATCTGTCTCTCCAAATACACAGAAGATACACAGAAGATAAGTTGATCTCAACCTCTAGACCTTAGGAAAGTTCTTGCCAAAACTTAGCAATGAATTGTGGGCCACGATCTGAAACCGTGGTCAGGTAAACCATGTAAACGGTAGATACAGGTAATCCTCGCTTATAGATTGGTCACTGAACAACCATTCAACATTATGATAGCCTTGGAAAGGGTGCTTTACATGCCCGTTAAGCACTTCTGGCCATCATAAAACATCTCACACAAACACACACACACACACACACACCGTGGTCATGTCATTGTATTTCGGGTCCTTGGCAACTGGCTCTCATTTACAACCAGTTGCCAAGTGCCCCTCGATCACGTCATCACCGTTTTCAATCTTCTCTGCTGGCTGCCCCAGAAAGTCAATGGGGAAGCCGACAAGGAAGGTTGGAAGTGGAGGGAACGAAGGGGACGGAGAGGATGGGAAACCTTTGGCAGGCTGTAGGAACGAAGCCCAAGTCCTGAAGATTTGAGCTTCGCTCCTGCAGCCACACAAAGGAGTTCATGGGGGAAGGAGAGGGGACATGGTTCAGCAGGTTACGGGAACGGAGCCCAAATCCTGAAGATTTGAGCTTTGCTCCTGCAGCCCTACGAAGGAGTTCCCCTCCATGCGGGGAGGGGAGGGGACATGGGTGGACAGGCTGCAGGAACGAAGCCCAAATCCTGAAGATTTGAGCTTCGCTCCTGCAGCCCCACGGAGTTCCCCTCCATGCAGGGAGGGCAGAGGACACCCTTTGGCAGGCTGCAGGAACAGAGCCCAAATCCTGGAGATTTGAGCTTTGTTCCTGCAGCCCCACGAAGGAGTGCCCCTCCATGTGGGGAGGGGAGGGGACACCCTTTGTCAGGCTGCAGGAACAGAGCCCAAATCCTGGAGATTTGAGCTTTGCTCCTGCAGCCCCACGAAGGAGTGCCCCTCCATGTGGGGAGGGGAGGGGACACCCTTTGTCAGGCTGCAGGAACAGAGCCCAAATCCTGGAGATTTGAGCTTCGCTCCTGCAGCCCCACGAAGGAGTGCCCCTCCATGTGGGGAGGGGAGGGGACACCCTTTGTCAGGCTGCAGGAACAGAGCCCAAATCCTGGAGATTTGAGCTTCGCTCCTGCAGTGCCACCATGGATTCATCTTCCCCTCCATCCCCTCTGCTTCCAACCTATGCTGTCACCTTCCCCACTGACTTTCTGGGGAAGCCGGCAGAGAAGATTGCAAATGGCGACCACATGATCGTGGGGCACTTGGCAACTGGTCATAAATGCAAGCCGGTTGTTAAGCACCCGATATACAATCACATGACCGGCGGCGGGATGTTTTATGGTGGCTGGAAGTGCTTAACAGGCATGTAAAGCACCCTTTCCAAGGCTATTGCAACTTTGAATGGTCCTTAAGTGAGAGATCATTAAGCGAGGACTACCTGTATATACCGTTTACATGGTTTACCTGACCACTAGTTCTGTTAGGATGTTGTAAGTTTCCATTAGGACTACGCACATGGGAACAAGGTGGTTGAATGCTGGCCAGCTTGTAGTAGCACCACCACTATGGCCACATCAGAAGCATCAGTTTCTACAATGAAGGGTTGTGCAGGGACTGGACGCCACAGGATGGGTTCTGATGCACAAGCTGTCTTTAAGGCTTCAAAAGCCTGTTGTGTATCTTCATCCAAAACGAAAGGTGTTTTCTTTCACAATAGGTGAGTCAAAGGCCAGTATAAAAGTTCTATAATAATTGACGAAGCCCAGCAAACCCGGAACATCCTTCGTTCTGCGTGGTGGTTGCCAAGTCAGAAGTGCTTTCACTTTATCAGGATCCATGGTGACGCCATCCGAAGAAATGCGCTGACCCAAGAAATCAATAGTCTTCTTCTCAAATTCACATGTGTCA
Source organism: Candoia aspera (assembly GCF_035149785.1). Taxonomy (NCBI): domain Eukaryota; kingdom Metazoa; phylum Chordata; class Lepidosauria; order Squamata; family Candoiidae; genus Candoia; species Candoia aspera. The sequence continues at coordinate 160,067,691 of NC_086154.1, forward strand.
AGTTTGGCAAAAATGATTTTCCCTGAGGCACTGTAATACCATACTGACATACTTCTCATGGTCAGAGAGAGAAGAGAAGAGGAGAATGTGTATTCAAAGTGGCCATAGTGGGTGCCAAAGGAGGTCTTCTATTCCTCACCACTCTGGATATGCACTAGGTTGTAAGCTCCACAGAGGTCGAGCTTGGTAAAAACTTTGGGGCCACGTAACCTCTCTAAGAGCTCGGAAAGGAGAGGCGGGGGGTAGCGATTCCTGATGGTGATCTGGTTTAGCAGCTGGTAGTCATTACACATCCTGAGCTCCCCTGATTTTTTTCTTGACAACCAAGGCAGGAGCAGCTGCAGGTGAGGAAGAAGCCCTTAGAAACCTCCTCTTCAGATTTTTCTCAATGAAGTCCTGCAACGTTGATCACTCTGGCTCTGAAAGTGGGTAAATCCAGGCGACTGGAATCTTGGCACCAGCCACCAGGTCAATGGGGCACTCAAGATTTCTGTTGCCACTTGGCTGGTAGTTATTTCCTCTCCTGGGGCAACTGGGGGTTCACCTTCCAAGGAATCAGAGCTGGCCTTGACACTTCAGTCTTAGTCGCAGTCGTCGTCTCTGCTGTTTTGGAGACGTCTTCGCTCGCCATTCTTCACCCAGAAGCTCGCACATATCAGCTGTTCTGGTCACTAGACAGATGGCAAGAGACAAATGAGGGGAAGGGCCTTCACAGGCGGTCCCTGTGTCTGTTTCCCACTGGGTCAATTGTTAGTTAAATGACTCTCTCTCTCTCTCTCTCTCTCGTGCTTCCCTCTCTTCAAGATTGAGTTTATGTAGAAACTGGTTTTCTTAAAAAATAAAACCTAACTTTCACTTCAAATACAAAGAGTACCAGCTAGCATTCATTAATAGCTGGACTAAGCAAGCTATCTACATTCTATACAGCTATATTGTGAGCATTTCTTTTATTTCTTTAAAGGGTTGTTCTGCTACTTAATTACTCAGTATTCTTTTAGCACTCTCTTCACGTTCAGGAGGATATCCTCTTACAAGTGTTCCTGCTCAGTTCAATTCTACAACACTAGGGCTCCTGAGTGGGAAGCAGATGAGCTTTCTCATTTGCCCATAATGATTCCCATTGGCTATTTGAGATGCCAAATACCTCTTTTATACAAACAGGAAAATCAGGAGGGTGCATCTTCTTCTGGGCGGGTGACAAAAGCTGCCATCCTCTCTTCTCCATGGCTCAAAGCCTGCTGCATCTGGTCTCAAGTCCTTTGCCTGCTCTGGCCTGGCTCCTTCTCCTTTCAAAACCATCCCAACGACCGATACGAATGAAAGGTGCTCTAAAGTGAGAGAGGGAGAAAGGGCTCCGTGTGAGCAGGGCGAGAGGAAACGGTCCCTGGGTCTTCTGATAGGAACCTGCGTGATCCCCCCTGTCCACTGGGAAGGGGGGAAGAGGACTCACCGTCCCAACGCGGGTGGATTTGCTCCTCGGCTCCAGGCCTGCCTCCCAATGGACTGACATACAGAGCAGCACTGATTTCTCTTCCTTCTCCACTCTTGGCAGTATTTCAACACCAATGCTCTTGACGATTTTTATAACATTTTTACTCTTTGGTCACTGATGAAGAAACAGAATGGAGCAAGCACAGGAGATAACTTAAGCGACATGGTCAAAAGGAGCATTTCTCTATTTCCTGAACAACTGTAATACATCAACAGCCAACTTAGGATGACTGTTACTACAGGGAAGGCAAGAAGCCCACTGGCCAATTCCAGCGGCATTTTATGGGCAAAATTCCTTCCCAGCCCCATCACCCGGCAACTGACTTTTGTGCATAGCAAGGGGATGGTATGGCACCCTAGCTGCCTTTCTCTGCGGTGCCGCAAGATGTTCCCTGGTGCGGGAGGAAGTGCTCAAATTCCTGAAAAGACACAGACGTATCAGGCAGTCGGTTTCTCTGCTCGCAAGCCTTGCCTCAAGCTTAACTGGGAGGAAGCCCGTCAGGGGACATTCCTCCCTCCATGGGAAGGTCCTCTGCTTTTGGCCCCACCCTAAGAGAGCCGACTCAGGCCACGGCAAGTCCCATCCCATCAGAGGAAAACCCTGCCCCTCGTCCCCTGCTTTCCCTCCGTTAGCCTCTATCTGACACCTGGGCAGCTGCTGCCCAGCTTCCCTCACCGGTCCATCAGATGGAAAGGCCGTCACATTCAGGGGGGTATCGTTGCCGCCTACAGCCTGCTGCCAAGCGCCGGACGGCAGCCACCAGCCCATCTGCAGAGTGGAGGGAGAAGGCCTTTTCCACCAAAGCTTTCGTTCTCTGGGCGACTCGCCTGACTGCAGGGTCCTGGTCACCCAGAAGCTTTTCCAGATCTGCAAAGAAAAAATTTAGACCAGAGCGTCAAAATGCATCCTGCACAATCCTTCGCTCCCTCCTTCCCTTCCCCACACTGCAAACCCAAAGCTGTTCCTCTTATCACTTTGCACAGCCATTACTTACAAGCAAGGTAGGTGGGAACTGTCCCTTCCGTGAGGAGGCTGCCATTCAGATGAAGCAGGTGACCTGTAGAGGAAAAGAGGGAGAAAAACACACCACTGTCTCTTTCAAAGCCCAATTCTCAACTGATTGCAGCCGTAACTCCAGAACTCCCCAGGCCTTTGATCCCAGGGGAAATGAGAAGCTCAGCAAGAGGACTACAGGCTCATGCCTTGCCTGGGCTAAAGGAAGGTCCATGGCCCAAACAGGAAGTTTATGTCTATGGAAGCCTGCAGGGGGCCGTGCTTTTTTGGCTGAAACGTGGCTATTCCTGGGCAGGAGAAACCCTGAACCTGGGGGATGAGACCTCCTGCCTGATTGCCCACAAAGAGGCTTCTCTTTCCATTACCAATGAACATGGCAGCCGTTCTCCTCACTGAAGCCGGCTTGCTCTTAAAGTACGAAAGGCAGGCGAACACCTCCATCCCCAACTGCCCCTCCGAGATGGGGAACCGAATCGAGGAGAAGAGGCAGAAGAGACAGAGGTGGGAGATCGCCAAGTGCTGCGTGCCCCACCCATGCCTCTCACTCTAGAGGGGAACGGGAGCCAGAGAAGGGCTCTTACCAGGCGCTTGGCGATTTGATGCAGAAGCTCCTGCAGGCTGTAAGTCCTCCCCGCCAGGAGGGTGCCCCCAAGGTGCCAATGGAGAGCCTCTGCCAGGTGCTGCAGGGTATCTTTTGCTGCCTTCAAGAACAGAGGAGAGAAAAAAGCTGGGGCCATTCTTCTACTGCTTTCCTCGAGTGAGTCAGCTAGCCAAGCTGCAACCCTCTTTTCCCAGGCAAGCTGGGCCCTCACCTTCGCCACCTTCTCCTCAACATCCTCCACGTGCATCAGCACCGCAATGAGGGTGTGGATAGCTGCTGTCCCCTCAAGATCTTTCCGGTGCTGCAGAAGAGGCCAGATATACTTCAAGGCTGCCCATCAAATGGTTGCTGCTTCCTGTGAAGGACCAAGGAAAAGACTTTTTTTTTCTTGTCCTGCAAGGAATGGGTCCCGTGTAGACTCCCAGTTAAGGTTTCCGTTAACTTTTTCCTCCTCTTCCAAGCAAGGAGGAGCTGAGGACTCACGTGGTGGAAGAGCGAGCAGTACTGGGCAGCCAAGGAGGCGTCCAAACATCCTCCTGTGTCTGGAGGCCGAGGTGCTCTGCCAAGTCCAGGAACTGCAAGGTGATGGCAGGGCTGGAACTGCAGAGCCCACCGAGGACAGCATGGCACAGCTCCTCGGGCCTCATGATCTGCAGAGGAAATGGGAGATTGGAAAAACTCTCCTCCAAGGAAAGAGAGAAGAGAAACCTAACCTTTTCTGATCACAGTTGGGTATCTTAGCTAGCAACCTACTCTCAGCTCTGAGAGAGATCGAAGTGAAGATGGAACGTGAGAGCAGCAAGCCATCCTCATCCCCAGGACTGAGTAAAAGGAAGATCTGCCACCTCCCCACGCGCTCCATCTTGCCTAGACTAGGGGGTGAGATCTCATCCTGGGGTAAGAAGGCCCACTGGCTAAATCTGTCCAGGCCAGCAACATTATTGCTGCAATTCTAAAGTGAAGGTGCTTCCTGGAAGGAAGCATCCTCTACAGTTGTGTCCGAAGAGGAGAAGCTCCGCATTTGTCTGTCCCCTGTGGGTGAGGGCCACTTACCACCTTGTAGTTCTCGCAGAGATGGAGAAGACCCTTCCTGCTCAGTTGGCGAACGGTCCGGCTGGGGTGTTCCAGCCGAGCCATGAGCAGCTTCCAGGTCTTCTCCATGGGGGCTTGGCCCTTGTAGTTAGTCAGCAGCTGAAAGAGAGCAGAGCGGTCGAAGGCCCGTCAGTGGCCAGAGGAGGAAAAGGAAGGAGTGAGCAGCTTCACTGGGGAGAAGGTGCCCAAAGGGCCCCCAGGGAAGATGCTTCACCCTTGCTCTTTGGGGAAGCAGGAACATGCCTCTAGGCTCTCCTTGAGCGGCAGGGAAAGCAAGAGAGATGGGTTTTGGAGCTTGATCCCTGCCTAAAGGTGGCCTGGGGCAACCCCCGTTTCCTCCTCTGCATCACCCTGCTCAGCCAACTCCCATTGCCTCCCTGGATCGATCCAAGAGACTGGGGCGGGGGGGATTTTCCCACCTCAATAAAGAAGGCCAGCGCTGCAGCTGAATGCTCCTTTGCCTCTTCCTTCTCCAGGACAGAACTGAGATGTCTCTGGAGGCTGCACATGGCAGGACAAGAGGTCTCCACGAGGGCCCTGCAACACACCAAAGCTCTTTTGAGAAAAAGCCATCAGACGGACAGGCCAGGCTGGGCTGGAAGGGGAGAAGAAAGGTTCTCTTTGGGGAGAAAAGCTGCCCTTTGCCCTCTGTCTTACGTCACCAACACGGCCACGCCCTGGAGGCAGCAGCTGGGGCGGCACAACAGCTCCCCGCAGGTCTCCCTCAGGGTCAGGTGTGCCTCCCTGGCCAGCAGCACCTGGATGGTGCCAACCGTCTCCCTGCAGAGGAAAGAAGGCCAGAGTCACCAAGGCATGATCCCGTAGTCTGAGGGGCAAAAGAAACCCTTTGCGTGATGCCCACAGGGAAGCTTCCCTCCGCAGCTTCTCTCCCTCCTTTCCCTGGAACGCCACGAGAAGAGCAAAGAGGGAGGGAGCTCCAGAGGGGCTTTCCTTCTCCCTTGCAGCCGTTCACCACCAAATGGGATTTGCTGCATCTGCGTGAGTTGGTCCCTCCACCCAAGCGCAAGGGTGCTCCAGAAACATCACGGAGGCCACAGATTGCATTTTCTTTCTTTTCCTCAAAGCTTCAGGACAGACCTCATGAGAAAAGCAAGGCAGCCAAGCTGGGAGCACTACGTGCTGGAGAGCTTTTTTTCCTGGGGCCTATGCAACACCCGGCCTATCTGAGGAGAGGACTTGCAGGGCCAGGGGGGTATTGCTAAACCAGAAGTGCCGCTTGGATGTGGGAGCCCAAGAAGGAGAAGGAGGTTTCTCCTTCCCAGTGCCGCTGCTTACTCCAGAGGCAGATGGTCCTCTCCTTCAGCTGATATATTCTGCTGCCTGGCGCCTTTGATGATGATATCCACCAGGCAGAGGAGAGAAGGCCTGAGGAGAGAAGGAGAGTCTGCTTTACCCACAGAGCTCCTAAGGAAAGTTGGCTAATGGAGCCCACACTGCCTCTTGGTAGAATCGCTCTCTCTGCCAACCCTCACCACCCAAAGGGCCTTCCCTCCTTCCCAAGCAGGATTCGAGAAGTGTCTTCTCGTTTGCCTGTTGGGAGCCCACAGACACAGGGACACGATGGCATCTCCAAGAGGGAGAGGTTGAAGTCTGGGCATACAAAAGGACCACCTCCTTCCGAGCTCTACCCCTTACCGGAGTGGCAGGAAGAGGATGGGTGGACTGTTCCTCTCCCTGAGGCAGCCAAGGGACCTCCTTCACCTTCGCCAGGAGAAGGGACAGGACCTTATCCCCGCTGCCGTATGATGAGGCGATGACGGCCCAGAGCAGCTCGCCGCAGGTGCTGGGAAGAAAATCAGGCGGCAACCATGTCAGACCCTTCTGCCCATCCCAGGTCCACAGGGAGGAACACAGAAGAGTCAGCCTGATGTTGGACTTCCCTGCAACTCAAGGGAGGAAGAACCTGCACCCCTGCCTACCTCCACGGCAGCTCTAAGGGGCGCTGCGTGACCAGTTGCATGTTCTTCCGGGCCACGACATGTAGGGAGGGCACGACCTGGCTCAGTCTAACGGAGCAAGTGGAGGCCAGGCGGCAGATCTTATCCGGCGCTTTCTGCATAGGCAAGAGAGAAAGGAAGAGGAAACGGAAGTGATGGTGAAAGGCCGATTCCTCCAGGGGAGGGCTGAACTGGAGGTTGCAGGAAGAGGTCTTTCTCTGGGGAAGCCCTCAGTTTAACCCTGAGTGACAAGCCTTACTTGACATGCCCGCGAGGTGGTTGACCGGGTCCGGGTCCGAGTCTGGGTCCGAGCTGTACATTTCTTCCCCTGACCCGCTGTTGAGAGGAGGGATATGGGATGATTAGACCTAGATTAGGGGTCAGTTTGTCATCTGGAAGGGAGTCATCTGAAACTAAGCTTCTGGAGGAGGACAGAGAAGTACAGCTGAGACGGAACGGTGCAGGATCCGACCAAGGGCCCCTCTGTTCCCTGGACAGGTCCCTCCGCCATCAAGTGGCCGGGTGACATTTTGTCTCACGCCCTCAGACCACCAGCTTCCCAGTAGGTCCTTCACTCCATTGGGAGAAAAGAGAAGCATTTCTATCTGCAGTAGCCACCATCTTGCAAGGCTTCCACCAAACACTGTTTAAAATAAATGAGCGGGAAAGGCCTCATGCCTTTCCGCCAAGTATTGTGGGGAAGGGGTGGCAGTTCCTCAATGGTTGTACCGCTGAAAAATAGGGCACCTGTCTGAACTGAGACTGGGGTCCCAGGCCTCCTCCTGCAGGCTGCTGACATCGTCCAAGGTCTCTTGGCCTTCGTCAGGGGAATCCTGTGAATGACAATGATTCCTCTGTGGCCACAAAGGGGCAAGTGCCTCAGAATTGCGATTTTCATGGGTCTTGGGGATTCTAGAATAAAGGGAAGGCCTATCAAATGCAGGATGCCTGACCAGAACGGTGCTTCTGCTGCATGATACGTCTCCCAAGTTGGAGGAATCCACTGCCCCGCCCCACCCATCCCCCGGAAAAGTACGCTTTTCCTGTTAAAGCCCTGCCTGGAAGCAGCAGGGCGCTGGAGAGGATGAAGCAGAGAAAGGAAAGGCGTGGGCAGGGGGTCGCATCCTTTTAGGCCACCAGTCAGGGCAAGTTGCCCCAAGGGCCCAGCACCCCCCAGCACCCCTGCATGGTACACTCGGGGTGGGAGACCTGAACAGAGGGAGCCCCTCCCCGTGGCCCTGCCCAACAGAAAACAGCTCGCCCTTCTTTACCCAGGGGCTGGAAGAGATGTGGGCCTCCAGTGCCTCCTCTGCAGTCTGTCCCTTTTCGCTCCTAGGAGAAAGGACACAAAAGAGGGCAGAATGGGAGGAGGGATCTGCTATCCCAGCCTCTCAGAAACAAATCATCAGCCTGTGCAGGCCTCAAAGCCTTTCAACCCTCCCCCTTAGGGAGGCTGCCACAACATCTTCACCCTCCGAGGTGCTGCCTACCTCGATGGATTGGGACGTGTTTCCCACTGCACGTCCCCCAGGCTGCCGGTCTTGCCTGAGGGCAGGGGTTCTTCTGAGGACTCCTAAAATGACAACCCAAATGTTCTTCAACTGAATACAGGGCTAAAGGGGGTTAGTCCCCGCTTGGGAAAATAAGAGAGGATTTGGGGTTCTCAGTTTCAGTTCGTCGAATGAGGGCTGGCCATCTTGACTAAGGGAGGCAACTCAAGGTCAGGGGCATCTGGCAACCGGTTTGGAAAGAAGATTGCACCAATTGGCAGATGCAACTGTCCTCGCTTTACCCACATGGAGTTTTCAGTAGAAAAAGGAGCAGCGAGGACACTTTCTTTGCCAACAGCTTTTCCAAACCCCTCCGTGAGCTCAATCCCAGCCCTGCAGAGTTCCCCATCTATCTTGACTGGTTGGAACGGCCAGGTATCTGGCAGCACTGGGCGATGCAAAGCAGCAGAGGGAGCTTGAAGGAGAAAAGGAGGGAGCAGGAGCACGCTTCTGATGGGTAGCCTGTCCTTGCAGAGCGTGTCCATAAATAGCACCTCGGCCTCCAGCGCCGTTCCATCTGCTGACCTATCTTCAAACCCGCAGAGACAGGGCTTCTGCCGTTGCAAGGGTGAGGAGCTGGTCACAACTTACTGATGGGGTGGAGACCTCCTCCATCGTGTAGAGCCCCTGCCTCTTCTGCTCCGGTTCGTCATCACTGGGGAGAGATTGAAGGGCCCAGAGATCAGAACTAGCTGTGGGCCCTCTTTCAAGAGCGGCCACATGGATGCTCTAAGGAGCCTGTCGGCTGGCCTGCCAAGGGGGTTGACCTGAGTCCTCCTTCCTTTTATCAGAAGCAGATGCTGAGAAGGAAAGGAGGTGAACCTCCCTTATGTGGCAGCTCAAACAGGCTTTGGCCCCTCCCCAGTCAGCCAAGCAGCAGCCCTTGCGACCGGCTGGGCCAGAGGGTGGGATGGGAGAGTCCTTCTTTTCCTTTTCCTTTTCCCACCCCTCCCTTTTCCTTTTGTGCTGTGTCATTTAAAGTTAGGCTTTGGACAATCAGAAGCTTGCTTACTTTGCTATGCTTTAAGCATGCGTTCCCTGCCCAGGCACCTTCATCGTCTGGTCCCCCCTTGGCCCCAAATGGCCCCCCATCCCATTGATTAGGAGAGAAGAGAAAGGCTTCCTGTCCAGGGGGTTGAGTGTGTATCCCATAGAAATCTATCCCTCCCCTCAGCAGACATTTCTCATAGCCTTTTTTCTGTGGGACAGAACTGCAGGGGGCTTCAGAATGAGCTGAGAGCAGGTACCTTGCTGAATCGGAGACAGAGTCCACATCTTCCAGGCTGTGGGTCCTGGAGGCCCCCTGGACTTCCATCGAATCCTGGAAATGACGTTTGTTTGTATTAAGGCATAATCAAAGACCCTTCCGCCATTTGGAAGTCGCATCCCTCTCTCCTTTCGCCTCGGAGGGGGTCAGGAAAAGGGGGATGCTTATGCACTCAGCACCTTCCTCGATCACCATTTTGTCACTGGATGTCTCCACCAGCCATGACCTGACATCTGGCAGCTACTTGACAAACCACCCATCTGGAATCTTGCACCGGGGGCGGGGAGAAGCCAGGCACGGAGGGTGGAGTAGAGGCAGATGGGTCTGCGGCCGGTCCCTGCCCTCGGATGCCCTTTGCACATGGCGGGGACAATGGAGGAGGAAGAAGCGGGACCGTTGAGGAAGAGGCTCCTCAACCCAGGAGGGGGGGAGCGTCAGGAGGAGGTTCAGAGCAGCTGTGCCTCAATTGTGCCAGGGAGAATTTCGCGAGTGGGGCGGGAGGATTGCTTGGAAAGGCTCTCCAAAGGTTGTTCCTTTGCCCTCCAAGCCCTAAAGGTCTTTCCAGGAATCCAAGGGTCTGTTGTCCTCGGGTTTGCCAGCCTGGCTGGGCTGCCCAGGCAGGAATTCCTCCCTCCCCACATACTCGAGGCATGAACTCCCACCGGCCACATTGCCAAACCCTCCTTACCCCTGAGGTGGAAGCGGTGACCCTATCATGAGAGCTTTCCCGCTCGATTCGTCTCCGTGCCATTTGGGACCTGACCGGAGGAAGAAAGTGAGGCGTGAAGTAACATCCAGCTAGCTCAGCCTCCCCTTTCCAAGACCGGCCAGTCAGTCAGTTGGCCCTTTTTTCCCCTGCAAGCCCCTTGTGGACAGGAAGCGGTCTCGGGCTCCTGCAGACTCTTGTGGCCCGTCAATGGTGCCCCACCAAGTCTGGGTTTTGGGAGAAGGACTTGGAACCTGGCAACAGCACAGGAAGGTCTTCCACCCTGGTGCCCACTGACCTAGGCACTTTATGGGCAGGCTTGGAGCCTCGTTCTCTCCGCCCCCAGGGAAACATCGCCAAGGCCCACTTTTTGAACCAGACAAGGATGGCGGCTCTCTCGGAGCCAGGAGTGGCCGGGCAGCCCAGTGGCTGACTCTCTTGGTGGCCTTTGGCCTCTGCCTTTCGTGTGGGAAGCTGTCTGTTCGTGAGCAGCGCAAAAGCACAATCACGTGTGGCACAAAGCACAGAGAGGGGCCAGAGATGCCGCCTTGCTTCTCTGCTGGGCCTCTTGGGCAATCTGACCTTCCTTTCCCCTTCAGGCCAGCACAGCCTGGTATCTCTTGCCCACCTCTTAGCAGGGGCTGGGGAGAATTTCCCTTGTTTATCCCAATGTGGGGGTCCAGGGTCCGAAAGTAGTGACAGAGATTGGGGGAGGCGTACAAGAGGGCTGGGGCAGCCTCTCATTCAAAGCCACCTCCCCTCTGGCTTCCACGTGGGGACTACAGCAAAGTAAGACATCTCTGAGCAAGCGGAGACGGCGTTCCAGCACAGACCGGTGGCCCAGCGACAAGTCCAGGTCAGCAGAGCCTCTCTGTATATGGAGTGACCGAACGATTGCCCACCTGCATTCTGTATGGCTGCTCCACATGAGGAGACCACAGGAATTGGTGATCCTTGCGGTCGACTCAGGAGTGAAGCGGCTGGGAGACCAGGAAGAGAAATCTACCTCACAGCCACAGTAGAGCCTTTGAGGGCACTGGGTTCGACGAAAACCTCACTTTCAAAACACATTTGGGTATAATAATTTTAAAGAGAGATCTTCAGACAAGCAGGAGAAACAAAAAACCACTCAGTGAGTCACCCTTCATTCCAGATTCATCAGCCTGTGCAAGCCCCAAACCCTTTGAACCCTTCCTCTTGGGGAAGCTGCCACAACATCTTCACTCTCCGAGGTGCTGCCTACCTCGATGGATTAGGACGCCTTTCCCACTTCACATCCCCCAGGCTGCTGGTCTTCCTTGAGGGCAGCGATTCTTCTGATGAATCCTAAAATGACAACCCAAATCTTCTTCAACTGAATACAGGGCTAAAGGGGGTTAGTCCCCGCTTGGGAAAATAAGAGAGGATTTGGGGTTCTCAGTTTCAGTTTGTCGAACGAGGGCTGGCCATGTTGACTAAGGGAGGCAACTCAAGGTCAGGGGCATCTGGCAACCATATTGGAAAAAATATTGTACCAATTGGAAGAAGCAACATGTCCTCGGTTTACCCGTGTGAAGTTTTCGGTAGAAAAAGGAGCACCAAGGACACTTTGCCCTTTCTTTGCTGACCCCTTTTCCAAACCCCTCCGTGAGCTAAATGGCAGCCTTGCAGAGTTCCCCCTCTGTCTTGACTGGTTGGAACGGCCAGGTATCTGGCAGCACTGGGCGATGCAAAGCAGCAGAGGGAGGTTGAAGGAGAAAAAGAGGGAGCAGGAGCACGCTTCTGATGGGTAGCCTGTCCTTGCCAGAGCGTGTCCAGAAATAGCACCTCGGCCTCCAGCACCGTTCCATCTGCTGACCTATCTTCAAACGCGCAGAGACAGGGCTTCTGCCGTTGCAAGGGTGAGGAGCTGGTCACAACTTACTGATGGGGTGGAGACCTCCTCTATCGTGTAGAGCCCCTGCCTCTTCTGCTCCGGTTCATCATCACTGGGGAGAGATTGAAGGGCCCAGAGATCAGAACTAGCTGTGGGCCCTCTTTCAAGAGCGGCCACATGGATGCTCTAAGGAGCCTGTCGGCTGGCCTGCCAAGGGGGTTGACCTGAGTCCTTCTTTCTTTTATCAGAAGCAGATGCTGAGAAGGAAAGGAGGTGAACCTCCCTTATGTGGCAGCTCAAACAGGCTTTGGCCCCTCCCCATTCAGCCAAGCAGCAGCCCTTGCGACCGGCTGGGCCAGAGGGTGGGATGGGAGGGTCCTTGTTTTCCTTTCCCCACCCCTCCCTTTTCCTTTTGGGCTGTCTCCTGTAACGTTAGGCTTTGGACAATCAGAAGCTTGCTTACTTTCCTGTGCTTTAAGCATGCACTCCCTGCCCAGGTGCCTTCATCGTCTGGTCCCCCTTTTGCCCCAAATGGCCCCCCATCCCATTAAGGAGAGAAGAGAAAGGCTTCCTGTCCAGGGGGTTGAGCGTGCATCCCATAGAAATCTATCCCTCCCCTCAGCAGACATTTCTCATAGCCTTTTTTCTGTGGGACGGTACTGCAGCCTCTTCTTGGGGGCTTCAGAATCAGCTGAGAGCAGGTACCTTGCCAAATCGGAGACGGAGTCCACATCTTCCAGGCTCTGGGTCCTCGAGGCCCACTGGACTTCCATTGAATCCTGCAAATGACATTTGTTTCTATTCAGGCATAATCAAAGACTGTTCCACCATTTGGAAGTCGCATCCCTCCCTCCTTCACCTTGGAGGGGGTCAAGAAAAGGGGGATGCTTATGCACTCAGCCCCTTCCTTGATCACCATTTTCTCAATGGATGTCCTTCAACCAGCTGTGACCTGACATCTGGCAGCTCCTTGACAAACCACCCATCTGGAAACTTGCACTGAGGGCGGGAAGAAGCCAAGCACAGAGGTCGAAGTAGAAGCAGATGGGCCCACTGCCGGACCCTGCCCTCAGATGCCATTTCCAGATGGCGGGGAAAATGGAGGAAGAAGCAGGACCATTGAGGAAGAGGCTCCTCAACTCAGGAAGGGGGGTCAGTCTCAGGAGGAGGTTCAGAGCAGCTGTGCCTTCATTGTACCAGGGAGAATTACGTGAGTAGGGCAGGAGGATTGTTTGGAAAGGCCCTCCAAAGGATGTTCCTTCGCCTTCGAAGCCGTAAAGGTCTTTCCAGGAATCCAAGGGTCTGTTGTCCTGGAGTTTGCCAGCCTGGCCAGGCTGCCCAGGTGACAATTCCTCCCCGGCCCCCAGGCCTTCAGGCATGAACTGCCACCAGCCACGTTGGCAAACCCTCCTTACCGCTGAGGTAGAAGCAGTGACCCCATCGTGAGAGCTCTCCTGCTCCTTGACCATTCTCTGTGTCTCTTGGGACCTGACCGGAGGAAGAAGTGAGACATGAAAGAACATCCAGCTAGCTCTCCCTCCCCGTTCCAAGACCAGCCAGTCAGTCAGTTGGCCTTTTTTCCCCCCGCAAGCCCCTTGTGGGCAGGCAGCGGTCTTGGGCTCCTGCAGACTCTTGTGGCCCGTCAAAGGTGCCCCGCCGAGTCTGGGTTTTGGGAGAAGGACTTGGTCTTCTTGGGGCTTCAGAATCAGCTGAGAGCAGGTACCTTGCCAAGTTGAGAATGGACTCCACATCCTCCAGGCTCTGGTTCCTGGAGGCCCCCTGGACTTCCATCGAATCCTGTAAATGACATTTCTTCTTATTGAGGCATAAATCCAAAGCTCTCTGTATCCCAATTGGATGACTAAAGCCTAGGGCGCAATTTCAGCCCCCTAGGAAGAGGTCTTCAGAGGCCTTAGGTTAAGAGGATGCTGCTTCCAGAATAAGGACCTGCTGTTCTCCAAACAGGCTATACTCATGGCTGGGCACTTGGCAACTGTTCACAAAGTCTTTGACACTGTTTGGAAGATGCATCCCTCTCTCCTTTTGCCTCAGAGGGGGTAAGGAAAAGGGCGATGCTTAGGCACTCAGCCCCTTCCTCGTTCACCATTTTGCCACTGGATGTCCCTCAGCCTGCTGTGACCTGACATCTGGCAGCTACCTTACAAACCACCCATCTGAAATCTTGCACCAGGGGCAGGGAGAAGCCAGGAACGGAGGGCAGAGTAGAGGCAGAAGGGTCCGCTGCCGGTCCCTGCCCTCGGATGCCCTTTGCAGATGGCGGGGACAATAGAGGAGGAAAAAGTGGGACCATTGAGGAAGAGGCTCCTCAACCCAGGAGGGCAGGATCGTCAGGAGGAGGTTCAGAGCGGCTGCGCCTCAATTGTGCCCGGGAGAATTTCGCGAGTGGGGTGGGAGGATTGCTTGGAAAGGCTCTCCAAAGCTTGTTCCTTTGTCCTTCAAGCCGTAAAGGTCTTCCCAGGAATCCAAGGGTCTGTTGTCCTGGAGTTTGCCAGCCTGGCCAGGCTGCCCAGGTGACAATTCCTCCCCGGCCCCCAGGCCTTCAGGCATGAACTGCCACCAGCCACGTTGGCAAACCCTCCTTACCGCTGAGGTAGAAGCAGTGACCCCATCGTGAGAGCTCTCCTGCTCCTTGACCATTCTCTGTGTCACTTGGGACCTGACCGGAGGAAGAAGTGAGACATGAAAGAACATCCAGCTAGCTCTCCCTCCCCGTTCCAAGACCAGCCAGTCAGTCAGTTGGCCTTTTTCCCCCCCCGCAAGCCCCTTGTGGGCAGGCAGCGGTCTTGGGCTCCTGCAAACTCTTTTGGCCCGTCAAAGGTGGCCCGCCGAGTCTGGGTTTTGGGAGAAGGACTTGGTCTTCTTGGGGCTTCAGAATCAGCTGAGAGCAGGTACCTTGCCAAGTTGAGAATGGACTCCACATCCTCCAGGCTCTGGTTCCTGGAGGCCCCCTGGACTTCCATCGAATCCTGTAAATGACATTTCTTCTTATTGAGGCATAAATCCAAAGCTCTCTGTATCCCAATTGGATGGCTAAAGCCTAGGGCGCAATTTCAGCCCCCTAGGAAGAGGTCTTCAGAGGCCTTAGGTTAAGAGGATGCTGCTTCCAGAATAAGGACCTGCTGTTCTCCAAACAGGCTATACTCATGGCTGGGCACTTGGCAACTGTTCACAAAGTCTTTGACACTGTTTGGAAGATGCATCCCTCTCTCCTTTTGCCTCAGAGGGGGTAAGGAAAAGGGCGATGCTTAGGCACTCAGCCCCTTCCTCGTTCACCATTTTGCCACTGGATGTCCCTCAGCCTGCTGTGACCTGACATCTGGCAGCTACCTTACAAACCACCCATCTGAAATCTTGCACCAGGGGCAGGGAGAAGCCAGGAACGGAGGGCAGAGTAGAGGCAGAAGGGTCCGCTGCCGGTCCCTGCCCTCGGATGCCCTTTGCAGATGGCGGGGACAATAGAGGAGGAAAAAGTGGGACCATTGAGGAAGAGGCTCCTCAACCCAGGAGGGCAGGATCGTCAGGAGGAGGTTCAGAGTGGCTGCGCCTCAATTGTGCCCGGGAGAATTTCGCGAGTGGGGTGGGAGGATTGCTTGGAAAGGCTCTCCAAAGCTTGTTCCTTTGTCCTTCAAGCCGTAAAGGTCTTCCCAGGAATCCAAGGGTCTGTTGTCCTGGAGTTTGCCAGCCTGGCCAGGCTGCCCAGGTGACAATTCCTCCCCGGCCCCCAGGCCTTCAGGCATGAACTGCCACCAGCCACGTTGGCAAACCCTCCTTACCGCTGAGGTAGAAGCAGTGACCCCATCGTGAGAGCTCTCCTGCTCCTTGACCATTCTCTGTGTCACTTGGGACCTGACCGGAGGAAGAAGTGAGACATGAAAGAACATCCAGCTAGCTCTCCCTCCCCGTTCCAAGACCAGCCAGTCAGTCAGTTGGCCTTTTTCCCCCCCCGCAAGCCCCTTGTGGGCAGGCAGCGGTCTTGGGCTCCTGCAGACTCTTGTGGCCCGTCAAAGGTGCCCCGCAGAGTCTGGGTTTTGGGAGAAGGACTTGGTCTTCTTGGGGCTTCAGAATCAGCTGAGAGCAGGTACCTTGCCAAGTTGAGAATGGACTCCACATCCTCCAGGCTCTGGTTCCTGGAGGCCCCCTGGACTTCCATCGAATCCTGTAAATGACATTTCTTCTTATTGAGGCATAAATCCAAAGCTCTCTGTATCCCAATTGGATGGCTAAAGCCTAGGGCGCAATTTCAGCCCCCTAGGAAGAGGTCTTCAGAGGCCTTAGGTTAAGAGGATGCTGCTTCCAGAATAAGGACCTGCTGTTCTCCAAACAGGCTATACTCATGGCTGGGCACTTGGCAACTGTTCACAAAGTCTTTGACACTGTTTGGAAGATGCATCCCTCTCTCCTTTTGCCTCAGAGGGGGTAAGGAAAAGGGCGATGCTTAGGCACTCAGCCCCTTCCTCGTTCACCATTTTGTCACTGGATGTCCCTCAGCCTGCTGTGACCTGACATCTGGCAGCTACCTTACAAACCACCCATCTGAAATCTTGCACCAGGGGCAGGGAGAAGCCAGGAACGGAGGGCAGAGTAGAGGCAGATGGGTCCGCTGCCGGTCCCTGCCCTCGGATGCCCTTTGCAGATGGTGGGGACAATAGAGGAGGAAAAAGTGGGACCATTGAGGAAGAGGCTCCTCAGCCCAGGAGGGGGGGGGAGCGTCTTGAGCAGGTTCAGAGCGGCTGCGCCTCAATTGTGCCCGGGAGAATTTCACGAGTGGGGCGGGAGGAATGCCTGGAAAGGCTCCCCAAAGGTTGTTCCTTTGCCCTCCAAGCCGTAAAGGTTTTTCCAGGAATCCAAGGGTCTGTTGTCCTCGAGTTTGCCAGCCTGGCTGGGCTGCCCAGGCAGGAATTCCTCCCGCCCCCCAAGACTTGAGGCATGAAGTCCCACCGGCCACGTTGCCAAACCCTCCTTACCCCTGAGGTGGAAGCGGTGACCCTATCATGAGAGCTTTCCCGCTCGATTTGTCTCTGTGCCACTTGAGTCCTGACCGGAGGAAGAAGGTGAGACATGAAAGAACATCCAGCTACCTCTGCCTCCCCTTTCCAAGACCAGCCAGTCAGTCAGTCAGCCATTTTTTCCCCTGCAAGCCCCTTGTGGGCAGGCAGCGGTCTTGGGCTCCTGCAGACTCTTGTGGCCTGTCAATGGTGCCCCGCCGAGTCTGGGTTTTGGGAGAAGGACTCGGTACCTGGCAGGTGGCACAGGAAGGTCTTCCACCGTGTTCCTCGCACAACATGAAAACGGACAGCTTTTCAAGATGTTCTGTATGGAGAGGGGAGCAGAGAAAGAGACTTGAGCCAGGGGGAGAGGTTCGAGGCCCGTGACTTTCTCCCCCTTTCCAGTTTCTTGGGGGCCCTGCGGGCCTCGCTTACTCTGAATAGCCTCCGTAGCGCCATAGCAGAGGCTGGATGGCTCTGCAGGGAAAGAGATTCGTGGTGCAACGATTGGCAACCAGCAAGCGAGGTCCAGAGTAGTGTCTGCCAGCTGGCAGGCAAAGCCACAATGGGAATGAGCAGCCTGGGGGTTGGCCTGTGGCTTTAAAGGTTTGCTGAGTCTTGTTCCCTTGGCAACCGGGAAAACCTCCCCATTGGCCACCTTTTGTACCTACCCAAGAATGGCTGCTGTCTCGTGGCCAGGAGTGGCCGGGCAGCCCAGTGGCTGACTCTCTTGGTGGCCTTTGGCCTCTGCCTTTCGTGTGGCAAGCTGTCTGTTCGTGTGCAGCGCAAAAGCACAATCACGCGTGGCACAAAGCACAGAGAAGGGCCAGAGATGCCGCCTTGCTTCTCTGCTGGGCCTCTTGGGCAATCTGACCTTCCTTTCCCCTTTGGGCCAGCACAGCCTGCTATCTCTTGCCCACCACTTAGCAGGGTCCGAGTCCTGTCTGCTCAGGGGAGAATTCTCTTATTTTTCCCTGCGCGGGGGCTTGGGGTTGAACAGTTTGGGGGGGCATACAAGAGGAACAGGGCGGCCTCTCTCATGTCATTCAAAGCCACCTCCCCTCTCCGCCAGCCAGCCTGGATGTTGGTGGTGATGTAAGAAGCCCAAGAAGGCCACCAGTGGCTCATCTGAGATGCAGAGTAATGGCAGGAGTGGGGGCTGCCATGACAAAAGCTGCCATCCTCTCTCTTCCATGACTCAAAGCCTGCTGCATCCGCCTGTTCTGGCCTGTCTGCCTCTCCTTTCAAAAGAAGCCTAACAAGAAATAGAAATAAACGACCAGGAGGTTTCCCCATTTGAGATGAGAGATTTACAGTATGCATTTGAAACTAATAAGTCCTTGGCCAGCAGGGTTGCCCCTGTTCTGGTCCTACCAGAGGTCATCCACTACTTCAATCAATGCTGCCTCAGCACTAGAGCTGGGCCTGAAAGCTAGCCAAAAAGGGCCCAGATAATCCAATGCTCCCGGGGCCTTCTGGAATGCAGGCCCACCACCTTCTCCAGCATTGTAACGATTGCCCTACTCAAATAAAAAGCTCAGACTCCAAATCTAAGTTTAAGGTCTGGTTTATTTAGAATTTGGTGCAAACAGAAAGAAAGCTGAGAATGAGAAAAGCGCGCCTAAACTCAAACTAAATAGCTCCGTTTCCAACAACGATCCCCCCCCCCCCGCATATAGAACAATCCCACGTTCCCAGGTACTCCTAACGAGCTCTGCTGATCAACGGGCAAAAAGACCTTGACATTTAAGAGATAACCCAAAGACATTCCTTCCTGGCACAGCCCTACACATCTCCCCGTACAAGGTTTATCAGCAGCACCCTGCCAGCCAGGAACACCCATCGACACTCTGGCATGCGAACCGTTACGATGGAGTGAACATCGCAACGGTGATCATGAGAACCATCTTATCAAAATGGAAAGGTTGGAGATAGATTGGATGTTTGGGGGGGCATACAAGAGGGACAGGGCAGCCTCTCTCATGTCATTCAAAGCCACCTCCCCTCTCCGCCAGCCAGCTTGGACGTTGGTGGTGATGTAAGAAGCCCAAGAAGGCCACCAGTGGCTCATCTGAGATGCAGAGTAATGCAGGAGCGGGGGCTGCCATGACAAAAGCTGCCATCCTCTCTCTTCCATGACTCAAAGCCTGCTGCATCCGCCTGTTCTGGCCTGTCTGCCTCTCCTTTCAAAAGAAGCCTAACAAGAAATAGAAATAAACGACCAGGAGGTTTCCCCATTTGACATGAGAGATTTACAGTATGCATTTGAAACTAATAAGTCCTTGGCCAGCAGGGTTGCCCCTGTTCTGGTCCTACCAGAGGTCATCCACTACTTCAATCAATGCTGCCTCAGCACTAGAGCTGGGCCTGAAAGCTAGACAAAAAGGGCCCAGATAATCCAATGCTCCCGGGGCCTTCTGGAATGCAGGCCCACCACCTTCTCCACCATCTTACCAAAATGGAAAGGTTGGAGATAGATTGGATGTTATCCAACAGTCTTAATCTAGCTTTGGCTTCTTGAGGACAGGACGCAAGATTTGCGGAGAACCACAGGGCGGCGCAGCCAAACTTCAAATTGGGAGATAAGGTCTACCTCTCCACTAAGTTCATTAAGTCTCCGCAGCCCTCTAAGAAGTTGGCCCCCAAGTTCATTTGCCCATTCCCAATCATAGCGATAATCAACCCGGTAACTTTCAAATTAGATTTACCACACAACCTAAAACGCATACACCCAGTGTTCCATTGTGCATTACTGAAACCGGTTACCTCGTCAAAATGGCACAATGACCCCCCACCCCGCCTCCGCCCATCACGATAGATGGACAACAACATTTCGAAATCAAGGAAGTACTGGACTCCAGAAGGCTACGGGGCACCCTCCAGTACCTGGTCCGCTGGAGACATTTCCCCCACCCCGAGTGGGTACAGACTCGGGATGTCTCAGTGCAGCGGCTTGTCAAACGCTTCCACGAAGCATATCCTGACAAACCGGCGCCTTGAAGTTTTCGTGGGGGGGCAGTATGTCATGACCCCCGTTGCAATGCATGCACGCATCACAACGGGGAACATGCCTTTCAGGAAAAGGGGAAGGAAGGAGGAAGGAATCATCCTAATCCCTTAAACACTCAAACACAAACGCAATCATAAGGACAAAGGGGACACACCTTTGCCCTGACCAGAGAAGGCATCAGCATATCGCCCAGACATCCCTGCATTACCCCGGGGGACACACCTGCGCCGGACATGGGAAGGAGACAGAGGAGACCAGCGATAATCTTCCTGATCGCCCATCAAGACCCCGGTATCGCACCCCCGATCGCCCATCAAGAAACAGGATCCGGACTGTGGGACAATGGGGGGTGGAGAAGGGCCAGGTCCGCGCCAGGGGTATTTACGGCGTACCCCGCACGCCATGAGATGGTGCTCATTCCCATCTCTTTGCGTGTATGCATTCTGTTCTCAGTAAACAGGATATCCTTAGCCCCATCTAAGTGAGTCCGTGTCTTTCTGAGCGCAAGGCAGCCATTACACATATCCAGTTGCGGCATCTGCTTCTATAGCCTTACCATTTTTCAACACATTCATGGAATGGTTTCTTTTCATTCAATTTTGCCTTGGACTCTTAACACTTACCAGTTTCATTTCAATTCTACTTGTCATCACATCGCTATGATTCCTATATAAAATACTCCTTCCAGAAATCAGTTTTGCCACATTTTGGCTTGTATGGCACAACCAAAGCCCAGTTTTACCCCAAGCGTGTTCCCATCAGGCCTGTATCACCCCATGAAGGAGGAACGTCTAATTCTCTACGCACTTAAGTCCTTCAGGCACTCTTGGGTCAAACTATTATAAACACTTGAATTAAGCCTTATTTTTTGACAAGTTTTTTAACAAAGAGACCAGGTGCCAGGCCAACATTTACCAAAGCTGTTTTACAATACTTTTTCTGAAATCAGAAGGCAACCAGGTGATAAATGCCATTTGTCTTGCGCCAGCATCTTTCCTGTGACATAATTACAGTTGTATGAACAATAAAATGACTACTGCTGCTGCTTCCTGCTTGCATCTGTAGAGCGCTTTCCCACTCTTCTAGCCTCCTTTTGTTGCCTTAAGAAACTAGCCAGCCATCAGGGAGTATCGCCAACAACTCTGAGACAGCCGAGTTCTGCCAATGATCGGGGGGCCTTCCCAGGAGAGGCCAGTGTTGGGACTAGCTATGCCAACTGCAGAACTGAATATGTGAAACCGTTTCTTTCTCACAGAAGGCCTTCTGCTGACCATTATTGTGCAATAACAGTGTGGTTGTAAAACGACATTTGTAGTGAGAAGGCATCCTAGCACCAAACCCAAGGCAAAGGTGTTAAGAGAACTAAAAGGCAAGCAAACAAACAAACAAACAAACAAGTCAATCTGTTCACATGTAATTGAAAGAAGGAAATTGGCACACAGTTTCAGTATCTAAAGGGTAATCATCCAAATGCAAACCTGCTCGGGCTGATTCATTGACTTCAGTGCCATCTGTGTGCTTGTGAAAAGAAATGGTGAGTACGCACCTTTCATATAAAAGGAAGAAATGAAGCTGCTTGTCATGTTTACCGTTCCGGTGTTTGTCTACATCGTAACGGTTCGCTTGCCAAGGTGCTGATAGGTGTTCGGGCTGGGAGGGTGCTGCTGAGAGCCTTGTACAGGAGACGCGCTGGACTGTGCCAGGAGGAATGTCTTTAGGCTATCTCTGAAATGTCAAGGTCTTTTTGCCCCTTGATCAGCAGAGCTCGTTAGGAGCACCTGGGAATGTGGGGCGAACTGTATGTGAGGGAGGGGGTGGGGTGTTGTTTGCAAAGACGCTATTTAGTTTGAGTTTAGGCGCGCTTTTCTCATTCTCAGCTTTTTAGCTGTTTGCACTCTTTTCTAAATAAATCCAGAACCTGAATTGACATTTTGAGTCTGAGAGTTTTATTTAGAGTAAGGCAATCACCACACTGCTATCTAGTGATAGGAAGTAGTCTTGAGTGTCTGCTTTTTCATACCAAATCTAAAGGGCATTGGAGGTGCTGTAGAGAACAACTTTTAGTGGTTGAGTGGTATTAACCAACTACAATGTTGACATTTTCTGTACAGTTTAGGGTGCTCCAAGCCAGTCTTACTAGTGGGAATCTTCCTGTGCATGGGGCAAAGGAGGCCATCTTTTACTATCAGCAAGTAGCCACGACTAGAGAAATTGCCTGGCAGACCAGAAAGGAAACCAGAGCACCAATGCATTCTTTGGAAGGGAAGGACTGAGCGAGAATGTGACCTGAGACCTTTGGGCTTCACTCTGGCCTTAGTTCACTTGAATAGCTCTGAGGCCCCTTTGAGTTGGGTGCCTGGCTTTGAAGAACACCACAGAAGGAAATTTGGGGGACCAACAGGAACACTGTGAGAGACTCCTCCTAATCTTTTTGAAGGTGCCAAGATTGTTGCCGAAGGCACCAAAACGTGCTCCGCCATGGATGAGAGCATAATGGCTCCCTTCACCTCCCAGTGCTCAAACCCATGAGAAACCGCTGTCCTGGGGTCTCCTCGCATGGAGCAGCCATCCAGAGCAGAAGTGGGTGATCTCCCATCCTCTCCTTATCCGGAGAGGTTCTGTGGGACCGGACTACTCGCTGGTCCTTCATGTCCGGTCCCGGCCCGTGGAAATCACTGACACGCAGGTAAGTTTTATAGATTTACTAAAAAGGCTTTTAAACAGAACTCTAGTGGCAAAAAGCTTTGACCAAACCATCGTAGTCCCTCACACCCAAAATATCCAGCCCACCAAAGCTCAACCAGCTTAACTTAGAGGCTCTTTCAGCTGAATCCCCTCAGGCTGATGACTCTTCTGTAACTCCTCGTCATCTCCCAAGGAGTCTGAGCTGGCCATGACACTATCCCCCAACTCAGGGCCCTCCTCTCCTGCAGATTGAGGCCTGGGCTTCTCCGGGTACTGTTAATGGAACAGGTGTGTGAGGCAGGGAGCATAAACATCATCATCTTCCCAGGAACGCTCCTATGGTCCATAGCCCTTCCAATCCACCAGATACTGGAGGTGGTCCCGAAGGACCCGTGAGTTCAGAATGTGGGCTACCTCATATTCAGGTTCCCTTTCCACCACAATGGGTGGTGGGGCCAGTGTGGAGGAACAATGAGGGTTGGGAGGTGCAGCAGGAACCAACAAAGAACAATGGAATACAGGATGAACACAGAAACTGGAGGGTAGCTTAAGCCAGAAAGCAACTGGGTTGATGACAGCTTCCACTTGGAATGGTCCCAGGAAGCGGTGATCCAATTTCTTTGGCGGCTGACGAGTAGCAAGCTTCTTAAATGAAACCCACACTAAGTCCCCCATGGCTATCAGTAGACCTGCCTGGCAGTGATGCTCAGCAAACCATTGATAATCATCCTTGGCCTTTTGTAACTGATCTTGGAGAACTTGATGAGTTGCTTGCAGTTCCTGCAAGAGCTGATCCAAGGCTGGAACAGAAGAAGCTGGTGAACTCAGTGGAAAGAATAGGAGGTGCAAGCCATGAATGGCATCATTTAGCTGGAGGTATGCCGAGCACTGTTATAAGCAAACTCTGGCTGTGCTAGGAGGTCTACCCAGTTGTCTTGCTGGTAGGTAAAAAAACATCTGAGATATTGCTCCAGAATCTGATTCACCTGTTCCATCTGTCTCTCCAAATACACAGAAGATACACAGAAGATAAGTTGATCTCAACCTCTAGACCTTAGGAAAGTTCTTGCCAAAACTTAGCAATGAATTGTGGGCCACGATCTGAAACCGTGGTCAGGTAAACCATGTAAACGGTAGATACAGGTAATCCTCGCTTATAGATTGGTCACTGAACAACCATTCAACATTATGATAGCCTTGGAAAGGGTGCTTTACATGCCCGTTAAGCACTTCTGGCCATCATAAAACATCTCACACAAACACACACACACACACACACACCGTGGTCATGTCATTGTATTTCGGGTCCTTGGCAACTGGCTCTCATTTACAACCAGTTGCCAAGTGCCCCTCGATCACGTCATCACCGTTTTCAATCTTCTCTGCTGGCTGCCCCAGAAAGTCAATGGGGAAGCCGACAAGGAAGGTTGGAAGTGGAGGGAACGAAGGGGACGGAGAGGATGGGAAACCTTTGGCAGGCTGTAGGAACGAAGCCCAAGTCCTGAAGATTTGAGCTTCGCTCCTGCAGCCACACAAAGGAGTTCATGGGGGAAGGAGAGGGGACATGGTTCAGCAGGTTACGGGAACGGAGCCCAAATCCTGAAGATTTGAGCTTTGCTCCTGCAGCCCTACGAAGGAGTTCCCCTCCATGCGGGGAGGGGAGGGGACATGGGTGGACAGGCTGCAGGAACGAAGCCCAAATCCTGAAGATTTGAGCTTCGCTCCTGCAGCCCCACGGAGTTCCCCTCCATGCAGGGAGGGCAGAGGACACCCTTTGGCAGGCTGCAGGAACAGAGCCCAAATCCTGGAGATTTGAGCTTTGTTCCTGCAGCCCCACGAAGGAGTGCCCCTCCATGTGGGGAGGGGAGGGGACACCCTTTGTCAGGCTGCAGGAACAGAGCCCAAATCCTGGAGATTTGAGCTTTGCTCCTGCAGCCCCACGAAGGAGTGCCCCTCCATTTGGGGAGGGGAGGGGACACCCTTTGTCAGGCTGCAGGAACAGAGCCCAAATCCTGGAGATTTGAGCTTCGCTCCTGCAGCCCCACGAAGGAGTGCCCCTCCATGTGGGGAGGGGAGGGGACACCCTTTGTCAGGCTGCAGGAACAGAGCCCAAATCCTGGAGATTTGAGCTTCGCTCCTGCAGTGCCACCATGGATTCATCTTCCCCTCCATCCCCTCTGCTTCCAACCTATGCTGTCACCTTCCCCACTGACTTTCTGGGGAAGCCGGCAGAGAAGATTGCAAATGGCGACCACATGATCGTGGGGCACTTGGCAACTGGTCATAAATGCAAGCCGGTTGTTAAGCACCCGATATACAATCACATGACCGGCGGCGGGATGTTTTATGGTGGCTGGAAGTGCTTAACAGGCATGTAAAGCACCCTTTCCAAGGCTATTGCAACTTTGAATGGTCCTTAAGTGAGAGATCATTAAGCGAGGACTACCTGTATATACCGTTTACATGGTTTACCTGACCACTAGTTCTGTTAGGATGTTGTAAGTTTCCATTAGGACTACGCACATGGGAACAAGGTGGTTGAATGCTGGCCAGCTTGTAGTAGCACCACCACTATGGCCACATCAGAAGCATCAGTTTCTACAATGAAGGGTTGTGCAGGGACTGGACGCCACAGGATGGGTTCTGATGCACAAGCTGTCTTTAAGGCTTCAAAAGCCTGTTGTGTATCTTCATCCAAAACGAAAGGTGTTTTCTTTCACAATAGGTGAGTCAAAGGCCAGTATAAAAGTTCTATAATAATTGACGAAGCCCAGCAAACCCGGAACATCCTTCGTTCTGCGTGGTGGTTGCCAAGTCAGAAGTGCTTTCACTTTATCAGGATCCATGGTGACGCCATCCGAAGAAATGCGCTGACCCAAGAAATCAATAGTCTTCTTCTCAAATTCACATGTGTCAAGTTTGGCAAAAATGATTTTCCCTGAGGCACTGTAATACCATACTGACATACTTCTCATGGTCAGAGAGAGAAGAGAAGAGGAGAATGTGTATTCAAAGTGGCCATAGTGGGTGCCAAAGGAGGTCTTCTATTCCTCACCACTCTGGATATGCACTAGGTTGTAAGCTCCACAGAGGTCGAGCTTGGTAAAAACTTTGGGGCCACGTAACCTCTCTAAGAGCTCGGAAAGGAGAGGCGGGGGGTAGCGATTCCTGATGGTGATCTGGTTTAGCAGCTGGTAGTCATTACACATCCTGAGCTCCCCTGATTTTTTTCTTGACAACCAAGGCAGGAGCAGCTGCAGGTGAGGAAGAAGCCCTTAGAAACCTCCTCTTCAGATTTTTCTCAATGAAGTCCTGCAACGTTGATCACTCTGGCTCTGAAAGTGGGTAAATCCAGGCGACTGGAATCTTGGCACCAGCCACCAGGTCAATGGGGCACTCAAGATTTCTGTTGCCACTTGGCTGGTAGTTATTTCCTCTCCTGGGGCAACTGGGGGTTCACCTTCCAAGGAATCAGAGCTGGCCTTGACACTTCAGTCTTAGTCGCAGTCGTCGTCTCTGCTGTTTTGGAGACGTCTTCGCTCGCCATTCTTCACCCAGAAGCTCGCACATATCAGCTGTTCTGGTCACTAGACAGATGGCAAGAGACAAATGAGGGGAAGGGCCTTCACAGGCGGTCCCTGTGTCTGTTTCCCACTGGGTCAATTGTTAGTTAAATGACTCTCTCTCTCTCTCTCTCTCTCGTGCTTCCCTCTCTTCAAGATTGAGTTTATGTAGAAACTGGTTTTCTTAAAAAATAAAAGCTAACTTTCACTTCAAATACAAAGAGTACCAGCTAGCATTCATTAATAGCTGGACTAAGCAAGCTATCTACATTCTATACAGCTATATTGTGAGCATTTCTTTTATTTCTTTAAAGGGTTGTTCTGCTACTTAATTACTCAGTATTCTTTTAGCACTCTCTTCACGTTCAGGAGGATATCCTCTTACAAGTGTTCCTGCTCAGTTCAATTCTACAACACTAGGGCTCCTGAGTGGGAAGCAGATGAGCTTTCTCATTTGCCCATAATGATTCCCATTGGCTATTTGAGATGCCAAATACCTCTTTTATACAAACAGGAAAATCAGGAGGGTGCATCTTCTTCTGGGCGGGTGACAAAAGCTGCCATCCTCTCTTCTCCATGGCTCAAAGCCTGCTGCATCTGGTCTCAAGTCCTTTGCCTGCTCTGGCCTGGCTCCTTCTCCTTTCAAAACCATCCCAACGACCGATACGAATGAAAGGTGCTCTAAAGTGAGAGAGGGAGAAAGGGCTCCGTGTGAGCAGGGCGAGAGGAAACGGTCCCTGGGTCTTCTGATAGGAACCTGCGTGATCCCCCCTGTCCACTGGGAAGGGGGGAAGAGGACTCACCGTCCCAACGCGGGTGGATTTGCTCCTCGGCTCCAGGCCTGCCTCCCAATGGACTGACATACAGAGCAGCACTGATTTCTCTTCCTTCTCCACTCTTGGCAGTATTTCAACACCAATGCTCTTGACGATTTTTATAACATTTTTACTCTTTGGTCACTGATGAAGAAACAGAATGGAGCAAGCACAGGAGATAACTTAAGCGACATGGTCAAAAGGAGCATTTCTCTATTTCCTGAACAACTGTAATACATCAACAGCCAACTTAGGATGACTGTTACTACAGGGAAGGCAAGAAGCCCACTGGCCAATTCCAGCGGCATTTTATGGGCAAAATTCCTTCCCAGCCCCATCACCCGGCAACTGACTTTTGTGCATAGCAAGGGGATGGTATGGCACCCTAGCTGCCTTTCTCTGCGGTGCCGCAAGATGTTCCCTGGTGCGGGAGGAAGTGCTCAAATTCCTGAAAAGACACAGACGTATCAGGCAGTCGGTTTCTCTGCTCGCAAGCCTTGCCTCAAGCTTAACTGGGAGGAAGCCCGTCAGGGGACATTCCTCCCTCCATGGGAAGGTCCTCTGCTTTTGGCCCCACCCTAAGAGAGCCGACTCAGGCCACGGCAAGTCCCATCCCATCAGAGGAAAACCCTGCCCCTCGTCCCCTGCTTTCCCTCCGTTAGCCTCTATCTGACACCTGGGCAGCTGCTGCCCAGCTTCCCTCACCGGTCCATCAGATGGAAAGGCCGTCACATTCGGGGGGGTATCGTTGCCGCCTACAGCCTGCTGCCAAGCGCCGGACGGCAGCCACCAGCCCATCTGCAGAGTGGAGGGAGAAGGCCTTTTCCACCAAAGCTTTCGTTCTCTGGGCGACTCGCCTGACTGCAGGGTCCTGGTCACCCAGAAGCTTTTCCAGATCTGCAAAGAAAAAATTTAGACCAGAGCGTCAAAATGCATCCTGCACAATCCTTCGCTCCCTCCTTCCCTTCCCCACACTGCAAACCCAAAGCTGTTCCTCTTATCACTTTGCACAGCCATTACTTACAAGCAAGGTAGGTGGGAACTGTCCCTTCCGTGAGGAGGCTGCCATTCAGATGAAGCAGGTGACCTGTAGAGGAAAAGAGGGAGAAAAACACACCACTGTCTCTTTCAAAGCCCAATTCTCAACTGATTGCAGCCGTAACTCCAGAACTCCCCAGGCCTTTGATCCCAGGGGAAATGAGAAGCTCAGCAAGAGGACTACAGGCTCATGCCTTGCCTGGGCTAAAGGAAGGTCCATGGCCCAAACAGGAAGTTTATGTCTATGGAAGCCTGCAGGGGGCCGTGCTTTTTTGGCTGAAACGTGGCTATTCCTGGGCAGGAGAAACCCTGAACCTGGGGGATGAGACCTCCTGCCTGATTGCCCACAAAGAGGCTTCTCTTTCCATTACCAATGAACATGGCAGCCGTTCTCCTCACTGAAGCCGGCTTGCTCTTAAAGTACGAAAGGCAGGCGAACACCTCCATCCCCAACTGCCCCTCCGAGATGGGGAACCGAATCGAGGAGAAGAGGCAGAAGAGACAGAGGTGGGAGATCGCCAAGTGCTGCGTGCCCCACCCATGCCTCTCACTCTAGAGGGGAACGGGAGCCAGAGAAGGGCTCTTACCAGGCGCTTGGCGATTTGATGCAGAAGCTCCTGCAGGCTGTAAGTCCTCCCCGCCAGGAGGGTGCCCCCAAGGTGCCAATGGAGAGCCTCTGCCAGGTGCTGCAGGGTATCTTTTGCTGCCTTCAAGAACAGAGGAGAGAAAAAAGCTGGGGCCATTCTTCTACTGCTTTCCTCGAGTGAGTCAGCTAGCCAAGCTGCAACCCTCTTTTCCCAGGCAAGCTGGGCCCTCACCTTCGCCACCTTCTCCTCAACATCCTCCACGTGCATCAGCACCGCAATGAGGGTGTGGATAGCTGCTGTCCCCTCAAGATCTTTCCGGTGCTGCAGAAGAGGCCAGATATACTTCAAGGCTGCCCATCAAATGGTTGCTGCTTCCTGTGAAGGACCAAGGAAAAGACTTTTTTTTTCTTGTCCTGCAAGGAATGGGTCCCGTGTAGACTCCCAGTTAAGGTTTCCGTTAACTTTTTCCTCCTCTTCCAAGCAAGGAGGAGCTGAGGACTCACGTGGTGGAAGAGCGAGCAGTACTGGGCAGCCAAGGAGGCGTCCAAACATCCTCCTGTGTCTGGAGGCCGAGGTGCTCTGCCAAGTCCAAGAACTGCAAGGTGATGGCAGGGCTGGAACTGCAGAGCCCACCGAGGACAGCATGGCACAGCTCCTCGGGCCTCATGATCTGCAGAGGAAATGGGAGATTGGAAAAACTCTCCTCCAAGGAAAGAGAGAAGAGAAACCTAACCTTTTCTGATCACAGTTGGGTATCTTAGCTAGCAACCTACTCTCAGCTCTGAGAGAGATCGAAGTGAAGATGGAACGTGAGAGCAGCAAGCCATCCTCATCCCCAGGACTGAGTAAAAGGAAGATCTGCCACCTCCCCACGCGCTCCATCTTGCCTAGACTAGGGGGTGAGATCTCATCCTGGGGTAAGAAGGCCCACTGGCTAAATCTGTCCAGGCCAGCAACATTATTGCTGCAATTCTAAAGTGAAGGTGCTTCCTGGAAGGAAGCATCCTCTACAGTTGTGTCCGAAGAGGAGAAGCTCCGCATTTGTCTGTCCCCTGTGGGTGAGGGCCACTTACCACCTTGTAGTTCTCGCAGAGATGGAGAAGACCCTTCCTGCTCAGTTGGCGAACGGTCCGGCTGGGGTGTTCCAGCCGAGCCATGAGCAGCTTCCAGGTCTTCTCCATGGGGGCTTGGCCCTTGTAGTTAGTCAGCAGCTGAAAGAGAGCAGAGCGGTCGAAGGCCCGTCAGTGGCCAGAGGAGGAAAAGGAAGGAGTGAGCAGCTTCACTGGGGAGAAGGTGCCCAAAGGGCCCCCAGGGAAGATGCTTCACCCTTGCTCTTTGGGGAAGCAGGAACATGCCTCTAGGCTCTCCTTGAGCGGCAGGGAAAGCAAGAGAGATGGGTTTTGGAGCTTGATCCCTGCCTAAAGGTGGCCTGGGGCAACCCCCGTTTCCTCCTCTGCATCACCCTGCTCAGCCAACTCCCATTGCCTCCCTGGATCGATCCAAGAGACTGGGGCGGGGGGGATTTTCCCACCTCAATAAAGAAGGCCAGCGCTGCAGCTGAATGCTCCTTTGCCTCTTCCTTCTCCAGGACAGAACTGAGATGTCTCTGGAGGCTGCACATGGCAGGACAAGAGGTCTCCACGAGGGCCCTGCAACACACCAAAGCTCTTTTGAGAAAAAGCCATCAGACGGACAGGCCAGGCTGGGCTGGAAGGGGAGAAGAAAGGTTCTCTTTGGGGAGAAAAGCTGCCCTTTGCCCTCTGTCTTACGTCACCAACACGGCCACGCCCTGGAGGCAGCAGCTGGGGCGGCACAACAGCTCCCCGCAGGTCTCCCTCAGGGTCAGGTGTGCCTCCCTGGCCAGCAGCACCTGGATGGTGCCAACCGTCTCCCTGCAGAGGAAAGAAGGCCAGAGTCACCAAGGCATGATCCCGTAGTCTGAGGGGCAAAAGAAACCCTTTGCGTGATGCCCACAGGGAAGCTTCCCTCCGCAGCTTCTCTCCCTCCTTTCCCTGGAACGCCACGAGAAGAGCAAAGAGGGAGGGAGCTCCAGAGGGGCTTTCCTTCTCCCTTGCAGCCGTTCACCACCAAATGGGATTTGCTGCATCTGCGTGAGTTGGTCCCTCCACCCAAGCGCAAGGGTGCTCCAGAAACATCACGGAGGCCACAGATTGCATTTTCTTTCTTTTCCTCAAAGCTTCAGGACAGACCTCATGAGAAAAGCAAGGCAGCCAAGCTGGGAGCACTACGTGCTGGAGAGCTTTTTTTCCTGGGGCCTATGCAACACCCGGCCTATCTGAGGAGAGGACTTGCAGGGCCAGGGGGGTATTGCTAAACCAGAAGTGCCGCTTGGATGTGGGAGCCCAAGAAGGAGAAGGAGGTTTCTCCTTCCCAGTGCCGCTGCTTACTCCAGAGGCAGATGGTCCTCTCCTTCAGCTGATATATTCTGCTGCCTGGCGCCTTTGATGATGATATCCACCAGGCAGAGGAGAGAAGGCCTGAGGAGAGAAGGAGAGTCTGCTTTACCCACAGAGCTCCTAAGGAAAGTTGGCTAATGGAGCCCACGCTGCCTCTTGGTAGAATCGCTCTCTCTGCCAACCCTCACCACCCAAAGGGCCTTCCCTCCTTCCCAAGCAGGATTCGAGAAGTGTCTTCTCGTTTGCCTGTTGGGAGCCCACAGACACAGGGACACGATGGCATCTCCAAGAGGGAGAGGTTGAAGTCTGGGCATACAAAAGGACCACCTCCTTCCGAGCTCTACCCCTTACCGGAGTGGCAGGAAGAGGATGGGTGGACTGTTCCTCTCCCTGAGGCAGCCAAGGGACCTCCTTCACCTTCGCCAGGAGAAGGGACAGGACCTTATCCCCGCTGCCGTATGATGAGGCGATGACGGCCCAGAGCAGCTCGCCGCAGGTGCTGGGAAGAAAATCAGGCGGCAACCATGTCAGACCCTTCTGCCCATCCCAGGTCCACAGGGAGGAACACAGAAGAGTCAGCCTGATGTTGGACTTCCCTGCAACTCAAGGGAGGAAGAACCTGCACCCCTGCCTACCTCCACGGCAGCTCTAAGGGGCGCTGCGTGACCAGTTGCATGTTCTTCCGGGCCACGACATGTAGGGAGGGCACGACCTGGCTCAGTCCAACGGAGCAAGTGGAGGCCAGGCGGCAGATCTTATCCGGCGCTTTCTGCATAGGCAAGAGAGAAAGGAAGAGGAAACGGAAGTGATGGTGAAAGGCCGATTCGTCCAGGGGAGGGCTGAACTGGAGGTTGCAGGAAGAGGTCTTTCTCTGGGGAAGCCCTCAGTTTAACCCTGAGTGACAAGCCTTACTTGACATGCCCGCGAGGTGGTTGACCGGGTCCGGGTCCGAGTCTGGGTCCGAGCTGTACATTTCTTCCCCTGACCCGCTGTTGAGAGGAGGGATATGGGATGATTAGACCTAGATTAGGGGTCAGTTTGTCATCTGGAAGGGAGTCATCTGAAACTAAGCTTCTGGAGGAGGACAGAGAAGTACAGCTGAGACGGAACGGTGCAGGATCCGACCAAGGGCCCCTCTGTTCCCTGGACAGGTCCCTCCGCCATCAAGTGGCCGGGTGACATTTTGTCTCACGCCCTCAGACCACCAGCTTCCCAGTAGGTCCTTCACTCCATTGGGAGAAAAGAGAAGCATTTCTATCTGCAGTAGCCACCATCTTGCAAGGCTTCCACCAAACACTGTTTAAAATAAATGAGCGGGAAAGGCCTCATGCCTTTCCGCCAAGTATTGTGGGGAAGGGGTGGCAGTTCCTCAATGGTTGTACCGCTGAAAAATAGGGCACCTGTCTGAACTGAGACTGGGGTCCCAGGCCTCCTCCTGCAGGCTGCTGACATCGTCCAAGGTCTCTTGGCCTTCGTCAGGGGAATCCTGTGAATGACAATGATTCCTCTGTGGCCACAAAGGGGCAAGTGCCTCAGAATTGCGATTTTCATGGGTCTTGGGGATTCTAGAATAAAGGGAAGGCCTATCAAATGCAGGATGCCTGACCAGAATGGTGCTTCTGCTGCATGATACGTCTCCCAAGTTGGAGGAATCCACTGCCCCGCCCCACCCATCCCCCGGAAAAGTACGCTTTTCCTGTTAAAGCCCTGCCTGGAAGCAGCAGGGCGCTGGAGAGGATGAAGCAGAGAAAGGAAAGGCGTGGGCAGGGGGTCGCATCCTTTTAGGCCACCAGTCAGGGCAAGTTGCCCCAAGGGCCCAGCACCCCCCAGCACCCCTGCATGGTACACTCGGGGTGGGAGACCTGAACAGAGGGAGCCCCTCCCCGTGGCCCTGCCCAACAGAAAACAGCTCGCCCTTCTTTACCCAGGGGCTGGAAGAGATGTGGGCCTCCAGTGCCTCCTCTGCACTCTGTCCCTTTTCGCTCCTAGGAGAAAGGACACAAAAGAGGGCAGAATGGGAGGAGGGATCTGCTATCCCAGCCTCTCAGAAACAAATCATCAGCCTGTGCAGGCCTCAAAGCCTTTCAACCCTCCCCCTTAGGGAGGCTGCCACAACATCTTCACCCTCCGAGGTGCTGCCTACCTCGATGGATTGGGACGTGTTTCCCACTGCACGTCCCCCAGGCTGCCGGTCTTGCCTGAGGGCAGGGGTTCTTCTGAGGACTCCTAAAATGACAACCCAAATGTTCTTCAACTGAATACAGGGCTAAAGGGGGTTAGTCCCCGCTTGGGAAAATAAGAGAGGATTTGGGGTTCTCAGTTTCAGTTCGTCGAATGAGGGCTGGCCATCTTGACTAAGGGAGGCAACTCAAGGTCAGGGGCATCTGGCAACCGGTTTGGAAAGAAGATTGCACCAATTGGCAGATGCAACTGTCCTCGCTTTACCCACATGGAGTTTTCAGTAGAAAAAGGAGCAGCGAGGACACTTTCTTTGCCAACAGCTTTTCCAAACCCCTCCGTGAGCTCAATCCCAGCCCTGCAGAGTTCCCCATCTATCTTGACTGGTTGGAACGGCCAGGTATCTGGCAGCACTGGGCGATGCAAAGCAGCAGAGGGAGGTTGAAGGAGAAAAAGAGGGAGCAGGAGCACGCTTCTGATGGGTAGCCTGTCCTTGCCAGAGCGTGTCCAGAAATAGCACCTCGGCCTCCAGCGCCGTTCCATCTGCTGACCTATCTTCAAACCCGCAGAGACAGGGCTTCTGCCGTTGCAAGGGTGAGGAGCTGGTCACAACTTACTGATGGGGTGGAGACCTCCTCCATCGTGTAGAGCCCCTGCCTCTTCTGCTCCGGTTCGTCATCACTGGGGAGAGATTGAAGGGCCCAGAGATCAAAACTAGCTGTGGGCCCTCTTTCAAGAGCGGCCACATGGATGCTCTAAGGAGCCTGTCGGCTGGCCTGCCAAGGGGGTTGACCTGAGTCCTCCTTCCTTTTATCAGAAGCAGATGCTGAGAAGGAAAGGAGGTGAACCTCCCTTATGTGGCAGCTCAAACAGGCTTTGGCCCCTCCCCATTCAGCCAAGCAGCAGCCCTTGCGACCGGCTGGGCCAGAGGGTGGGATGGGAGAGTCCTTCTTTTCCTTTTCCTTTTCCCACCCCTCCCTTTTCCTTTTGTGCTGTGTCATTTAAAGTTAGGCTTTGGACAATCAGAAGCTTGCTTACTTTGCTATGCTTTAAGCATGCGTTCCCTGCCCAGGCACCTTCATCGTCTGGTCCCCCCTTGGCCCCAAATGGCCCCCCATCCCATTGATTAGGAGAGAAGAGAAAGGCTTCCTGTCCAGGGGGTTGAGTGTGTATCCCATAGAAATCTATCCCTCCCCTCAGCAGACATTTCTCATAGCCTTTTTTCTGTGGGACAGAACTGCAGGGGGCTTCAGAATGAGCTGAGAGCAGGTACCTTGCTGAATCGGAGACAGAGTCCACATCTTCCAGGCTGTGGGTCCTGGAGGCCCCCTGGACTTCCATCGAATCCTGGAAATGACGTTTGTTTGTATTAAGGCATAATCAAAGACCCTTCCGCCATTTGGAAGTCGCATCCCTCTCTCCTTTCGCCTCGGAGGGGGTTGCTTATGCACTCAGCACCTTCCTCGATCACCATTTTGTCACTGGATGTCTCCACCAGCCATGACCTGACATCTGGCAGCTACTTGACAAACCACCCATCTGGAATCTTGCACCGGGGGCGGGGAGAAGCCAGGCACGGAGGGTGGAGTAGAGGCAGATGGGTCTGCGGCCGGTCCCTGCCCTCGGATGCCCTTTGCACATGGCGGGGACAATGGAGGAGGAAGAAGCGGGACCGTTGAGGAAGAGGCTCCTCAACCCAGGAGGGGGGGAGCATCAGGAGGAGATTCAGAGCAGCTGTGCCTCAATTGTGCCAGGGAGAATTTCGCGAGTGGGGCGGGAGGATTGCTTGGAAAGGCTCTCCAAAGGTTGTTCCTTTGCCCTCCAAGCCCTAAAGGTCTTTCCAGGAATCCAAGGGTCTGTTGTCCTCGGGTTTGCCAGCCTGGCTGGGCTGCCCAGGCAGGAATTCCTCCCTCCCCACATACTCGAGGCATGAACTCCCACCGGCCACATTGCCAAACCCTCCTTACCCCTGAGGTGGAAGCGGTGACCCTATCATGAGAGCTTTCCCGCTCGATTCGTCTCCGTGCCATTTGGGACCTGACCGGAGGAAGAAAGTCAGGCGTGAAGTAACATCCAGCTAGCTCAGCCTCCCCTTTCCAAGACCGGCCAGTCAGTCAGTTGGCCCTTTTTTCCCCTGCAAGCCCCTTGTGGACAGGAAGCGGTCTCGGGCTCCTGCAGACTCTTGTGGCCCGTCAATGGTGCCCCACCAAGTCTGGGTTTTGGGAGAAGGACTTGGAACCTGGCAACAGCACAGGAAGGTCTTCCACCCTGGTGCCCACTGACCTAGGCACTTTATGGGCAGGCTTGGAGCCTCGTTCTCTCTGCCCCCAGGGAAACATCGCCAAGGCCCACTTTTTGAACCAGACAAGGATGGCGGCTCTCTCGGAGCCAGGAGTGGCCGGGCAGCCCAGTGGCTGACTCTCTTGGTGGCCTTTGGCCTCTGCCTTTCGTGTGGGAAGCTGTCTGTTCGTGAGCAGCGCAAAAGCACAATCACGTGTGGCACAAAGCACAGAGAGGGGCCAGAGATGCCGCCTTGCTTCTCTGCTGGGCCTCTTGGGCAATCTGACCTTCCTTTCCCCTTCAGGCCAGCACAGCCTTGTATCTCTTGCCCACCTCTTAGCAGGGGCTGGGGAGAATTTCCCTTGTTTATCCCAATGTGGGGGTCCAGGGTCCGAAAGTAGTGACAGAGATTGGGGGAGGCGTACAAGAGGGCTGGGGCAGCCTCTCATTCAAAGCCACCTCCCCTCTGGCTTCCACGTGGGGACTACAGCAAAGTAAGACATCTCTGAGCAAGCGGAGACGGCGTTCCAGCACAGACCGGTGGCCCAGCGACAAGTCCAGGTCAGCAGAGCCTCTCTGTATATGGAGTGACCGAACGATTGCCCACCTGCATTCTGTATGGCTGCTCCACATGAGGAGACCACAGGAATTGGTGATCCTTGCGGTCGACTCAGGAGTGAAGCGGCTGGGAGACCAGGAAGAGAAATCTACCTCACAGCCACAGTAGAGCCTTTGAGGGCACTGGGTTCGACGAAAACCTCACTTTCAAAACACATTTGGGTATAATAATTTTAAAGAGAGATCTTCAGACAAGCAGGAGAAACAAAAAACCACTCAGTGAGTCACCCTTCATTCCAGATTCATCAGCCTGTGCAAGCCCCAAACCCTTTGAACCCTTCCTCTTGGGGAAGCTGCCACAACATCTTCACCCTCCGAGGTGCTGCCTACCTCGATGGATTGGGACGTGTTTCCCACTGCACGTCCCCCAGGCTGCCGGTCTTGCCTGAGGGCAGGGGTTCTTCTGAGGACTCCTAAAATGACAACCCAAATGTTCTTCAACTGAATACAGGGCTAAAGGGGGTTAGTCCCCGCTTGGGAAAATAAGAGAGGATTTGGGGTTCTCAGTTTCAGTTCGTCGAATGAGGGCTGGCCATCTTGACTAAGGGAGGCAACTCAAGGTCAGGGGCATCTGGCAACCGGTTTGGAAAGAAGATTGCACCAATTGGCAGATGCAACTGTCCTCGCTTTACCCACATGGAGTTTTCAGTAGAAAAAGGAGCAGCGAGGACACTTTCTTTGCCAACAGCTTTTCCAAACCCCTCCGTGAGCTCAATCCCAGCCCTGCAGAGTTCCCCATCTATCTTGACTGGTTGGAACGGCCAGGTATCTGGCAGCACTGGGCGATGCAAAGCAGCAGAGGGAGCTTGAAGGAGAAAAGGAGGAAGCAGGAGCACGCTTCTGATGGGTAGCCTGTCCTTGCAGAGCGTGTCCATAAATAGCACCTCGGCCTCCAGCGCCGTTCCATCTGCTGACCTATCTTCAAACCCGCAGAGACAGGGCTTCTGCCGTTGCAAGGGTGAGGAGCTGGTCACAACTTACTGATGGGGTGGAGACCTCCTCCATCGTGTAGAGCCCCTGCCTCTTCTGCTCCAGTTCGTCATCACTGGGGAGAGATTGAAGGGCCCAGAGATCAGTACTAGCTGTGGGCCCTCTTTCAAGAGCGGCCACATGGATGCTCTAAGGAGCCTGTCGGCTGGCCTGCCAAGGGGGTTGACCTGAGTCCTTCTTTCTTTTATCAGAAGCAGATGCTGAGAAGGAAAGGAGGTGAACCTCCCTTATGTGGCAGCTCAAACAGGCTTTGGCCCCTCCCCATTCAGCCAAGCAGCAGCCCTTGCGACCGGCTGGGCCAGAGGGTGGGATGGGAGGGTCCTTGTTTTCCTTTCCCCACCCCTCCCTTTTCCTTTTGGGCTGTCTCCTGTAACGTTAGGCTTTCGACAATCAGAAGCTTGCTTACTTTCCTGTGCTTTAAGCATGCACTCCCTGCCCAGGTGTCTTCATCGTCTGGTCCCCCTTTTGCCCCAAATGGCCCCCCATCCCATTAAGGAGAGAAGAGAAAGGCTTCCTGTCCAGGGGGTTGAGCGTGCATCCCATAGAAATCTATCCCTCCCCTCAGCAGACATTTCTCATAGCCTTTTTTCTGTGGGACGGTACTGCAGCCTCTTCTTGGGGGCTTCAGAATCAGCTGAGAGCAGGTACCTTGCCAAATCGGAGACGGAGTCCACATCTTCCAGGCTCTGGGTCCTCGAGGCCCACTGGACTTCCATTGAATCCTGCAAATGACATTTGTTTCTATTCAGGCATAATCAAAGACTGTTCCACCATTTGGAAGTCGCATCCCTCCCTCCTTCACCTTGGAGGGGGTCAAGAAAAGGGGGATGCTTATGCACTCAGCCCCTTCCTTGATCACCATTTTCTCAATGGATGTCCTTCAACCAGCTGTGACCTGACATCTGGCAGCTCCTTGACAAACCACCCATCTGGAAACTTGCACTGAGGGCGGGAAGAAGCCAAGCACAGAGGTCGAAGTAGAAGCAGATGGGCCCACTGCCGGACCCTGCCCTCAGATGCCATTTCCAGATGGCGGGGAAAATGGAGGAAGAAGCAGGACCATTGAGGAAGAGGCTCCTCAACTCAGGAAGGGGGGTCAGTCTCAGGAGGAGGTTCAGAGCAGCTGTGCCTTCATTGTACCAGGGAGAATTACGTGAGTAGGGCAGGAGGATTGTTTGGAAAGGCCTTCCAAAGGATGTTCCTTCGCCTTCGAAGCCGTAAAGGTCTTTCCAGGAATCCAAGGGTCTGTTGTCCTGGAGTTTGCCAGCCTGGCCAGGCTGCCCAGGTGACAATTCCTCCCCGGCCCCCAGGCCTTCAGGCATGAACTGCCACCAGCCACGTTGGCAAACCCTCCTTACCGCTGAGGTAGAAGCAGTGACCCCATCGTGAGAGCTCTCCTGCTCCTTGACCATTCTCTGTGTCTCTTGGGACCTGACCGGAGGAAGAAGTGAGACATGAAAGAACATCCAGCTAGCTCTCCCTCCCCGTTCCAAGACCAGCCAGTCAGTCAGTTGGCCTTTTTTCCCCCCGCAAGCCCCTTGTGGGCAGGCAGCGGTCTTGGGCTCCTGCAGACTCTTGTGGCCCGTCAAAGGTGCCCCGCCGAGTCTGGGTTTTGGGAGAAGGACTTGGTCTTCTTGGGGCTTCAGAATCAGCTGAGAGCAGGTACCTTGCCAAGTTGAGAATGGACTCCACATCCTCCAGGCTCTGGTTCCTGGAGGCCCCCTGGACTTCCATCGAATCCTGTAAATGACATTTCTTCTTATTGAGGCATAAATCCAAAGCTCTCTGTATCCCAATTGGATGGCTAAAGCCTAGGGCGCAATTTCAGCCCCCTAGGAAGAGGTCTTCAGAGGCCTTAGGTTAAGAGGATGCTGCTTCCAGAATAAGGACCTGCTGTTCTCCAAACAGGCTATACTCATGGCTGGGCACTTGGCAACTGTTCACAAAGTCTTTGACACTGTTTGGAAGATGCATCCCTCTCTCCTTTTGCCTCAGAGGGGGTAAGGAAAAGGGCGATGCTTAGGCACTCAGCCCCTTCCTCGTTCACCATTTTGCCACTGGATGTCCCTCAGCCTGCTGTGACCTGACATCTGGCAGCTACCTTACAAACCACCCATCTGAAATCTTGCACCAGGGGCAGGGAGAAGCCAGGAACGGAGGGCAGAGTAGAGGCAGAAGGGTCCGCTGCCGGTCCCTGCCCTCGGATGCCCTTTGCAGATGGCGGGGACAATAGAGGAGGAAAAAGTGGGACCATTGAGGAAGAGGCTCCTCAACCCAGGAGGGCAGGATCGTCAGGAGGAGGTTCAGAGCGGCTGCGCCTCAATTGTGCCCGGGAGAATTTCGCGAGTGGGGTGGGAGGATTGCTTGGAAAGGCTCTCCAAAGCTTGTTCCTTTGTCCTTCAAGCCGTAAAGGTCTTCCCAGGAATCCAAGGGTCTGTTGTCCTGGAGTTTGCCAGCCTGGCCAGGCTGCCCAGGTGACAATTCCTCCCCGGCCCCCAGGCCTTCAGGCATGAACTGCCACCAGCCACGTTGGCAAACCCTCCTTACCGCTGAGGTAGAAGCAGTGACCCCATCGTGAGAGCTCTCCTGCTCCTTGACCATTCTCTGTGTCACTTGGGACCTGACCGGAGGAAGAAGTGAGACATGAAAGAACATCCAGCTAGCTCTCCCTCCCCGTTCCAAGACCAGCCAGTCAGTCAGTTGGCCTTTTTCCCCCCCCCGCAAGCCCCTTGTGGGCAGGCAGCGGTCTTGGGCTCCTGCAAACTCTTTTGGCCCGTCAAAGGTGCCCCGCCGAGTCTGGGTTTTGGGAGAAGGACTTGGTCTTCTTGGGGCTTCAGAATCAGCTGAGAGCAGGTACCTTGCCAAGTTGAGAATGGACTCCACATCCTCCAGGCTCTGGTTCCTGGAGGCCCCCTGGACTTCCATCGAATCCTGTAAATGACATTTGTTCTTATTGAGGCATAAATCCAAAGCTCTCTGTATCCCAATTGGATGGCTAAAGCCTAGGGCGCAATTTCAGCCCCCTAGGAAGAGGTCTTCAGAGGCCTTAGGTTAAGAGGATGCTGCTTCCAGAATAAGGACCTGCTGTTCTCCAAACAGGCTATACTCATGGCTGGGCACTTGGCAACTGTTCACAAAGTCTTTGACACTGTTTGGAAGATGCATCCCTCTCTCCTTTTGCCTCAGAGGGGGTAAGGAAAAGGGCGATGCTTAGGCACTCAGCCCCTTCCTCGTTCACCATTTTGCCACTGGATGTCCCTCAGCCTGCTGTGACCTGACATCTGGCAGCTACCTTACAAACCACCCATCTGAAATCTTGCACCAGGGGCAGGGAGAAGCCAGGAACGGAGGGCAGAGTAGAGGCAGAAGGGTCCGCTGCCGGTCCCTGCCCTCGGATGCCCTTTGCAGATGGCGGGGACAATAGAGGAGGAAAAAGTGGGACCATTGAGGAAGAGGCTCCTCAACCCAGGAGGGCAGGATCGTCAGGAGGAGGTTCAGAGTGGCTGCGCCTCAATTGTGCCCGGGAGAATTTCGCGAGTGGGGTGGGAGGATTGCTTGGAAAGGCTCTCCAAAGCTTGTTCCTTTGTCCTTCAAGCCGTAAAGGTCTTCCCAGGAATCCAAGGGTCTGTTGTCCTGGAGTTTGCCAGCCTGGCCAGCCTGGCCAGGCTGCCCAGGTGACAATTCCTCCCCGGCCCCCAGGCCTTCAGGCATGAACTGCCACCAGCCACGTTGGCAAACCCTCCTTACCCCTGAGGTAGAAGCAGTGACCCCATCGTGAGAGCTCTCCTGCTCCTTGACCATTCTCTGTGTCACTTGGGACCTGACCGGAGGAAGAAGTGAGACATGAAAGAACATCCAGCTAGCTCTCCCTCCCCGTTCCAAGACCAGCCAGTCAGTCAGTTGGCCTTTTTCCCCCCCCCGCAAGCCCCTTGTGGGCAGGCAGCGGTCTTGGGCTCCTGCAAACTCTTTTGGCCCGTCAAAGGTGGCCCGCCGAGTCTGGGTTTTGGGAGAAGGACTTGGTCTTCTTGGGGCTTCAGAATCAGCTGAGAGCAGGTACCTTGCCAAGTTGAGAATGGACTCCACATCCTCCAGGCTCTGGTTCCTGGAGGCCCCCTGGACTTCCATCGAATCCTGTAAATGACATTTGTTCTTATTGAGGCATAAATCCAAAGCTCTCTGTATCCCAATTGGATGGCTAAAGCCTAGGGCGCAATTTCAGCCCCCTAGGAAGAGGTCTTCAGAGGCCTTAGGTTAAGAGGATGCTGCTTCCAGAATAAGGACCTGCTGTTCTCCAAACAGGCTATACTCATGGCTGGGCACTTGGCAACTGTTCACAAAGTCTTTGACACTGTTTGGAAGATGCATCCCTCTCTCCTTTTGCCTCAGAGGGGGTAAGGAAAAGGGCGATGCTTAGGCACTCAGCCCCTTCCTCGTTCACCATTTTGCCACTGGATGTCCCTCAGCCTGCTGTGACCTGACATCTGGCAGCTACCTTACAAACCACCCATCTGAAATCTTGCACCAGGGGCAGGGAGAAGCCAGGAACGGAGGGCAGAGTAGAGGCAGAAGGGTCCGCTGCCGGTCCCTGCCCTCGGATGCCCTTTGCAGATGGCGGGGACAATAGAGGAGGAAAAAGTGGGACCATTGAGGAAGAGGCTCCTCAACCCAGGAGGGCAGGATCGTCAGGAGGAGGTTCAGAGTGGCTGCGCCTCAATTGTGCCCGGGAGAATTTCGCGAGTGGGGTGGGAGGATTGCTTGGAAAGGCTCTCCAAAGCTTGTTCCTTTGTCCTTCAAGCCGTAAAGGTCTTCCCAGGAATCCAAGGGTCTGTTGTCCTGGAGTTTGCCAGCCTGGCCAGGCTGCCCAGGTGACAATTCCTCCCCGGCCCCCAGGCCTTCAGGCATGAATTGCCACCAGCCACGTTGGCAAACCCTCCTTACCGCTGAGGTAGAAGCAGTGACCCCATCGTGAGAGCTCTCCTGCTCCTTGACCATTCTCTGTGTCACTTGGGACCTGACCGGAGGAAGAAGTGAGACATGAAAGAACATCCAGCTAGCTCTCCCTCCCCGTTCCAAGACCAGCCAGTCAGTCAGTTGGCCTTTTTCCCCCCCCGCAAGCCCCTTGTGGGCAGGCAGCGGTCTTGGGCTCCTGCAGACTCTTGTGGCCCGTCAAAGGTGCCCCGCCGAGTCTGGGTTTTGGGAGAAGGACTTGGTCTTCTTGGGGCTTCAGAATCAGCTGAGAGCAGGTACCTTGCCAAGTTGAGAATGGACTCCACATCCTCCAGGCTCTGGTTCCTGGAGGCCCCCTGGACTTCCATCGAATCCTGTAAATGACATTTGTTCTTATTGAGGCATAAATCCAAAGCTCTCTGTATCCCAATTGGATGGCTAAAGCCTAGGGCGCAATTTCAGCCCCCTAGGAAGAGGTCTTCAGAGGCCTTAGGTTAAGAGGATGCTGCTTCCAGAATAAGGACCTGCTGTTCTCCAAACAGGCTATACTCATGGCTGGGCACTTGGCAACTGTTCACAAAGTCTTTGACACTGTTTGGAAGATGCATCCCTCTCTCCTTTTGCCTCAGAGGGGGTAAGGAAAAGGGCGATGCTTAGGCACTCAGCCCCTTCCTCGTTCACCATTTTGCCACTGGATGTCCCTCAGCCTGCTGTGACCTGACATCTGGCAGCTACCTTACAAACCACCCATCTGAAATCTTGCACCAGGGGCAGGGAGAAGCCAGGAACGGAGGGCAGAGTAGAGGCAGAAGGGTCCGCTGCCGGTCCCTGCCCTCGGATGCCCTTTGCAGATGGCGGGGACAATAGAGGAGGAAAAAGTGGGACCATTGAGGAAGAGGCTCCTCAACCCAGGAGGGCAGGATCGTCAGGAGGAGGTTCAGAGCGGCTGCGCCTCAATTGTGCCCGGGAGAATTTCGCGAGTGGGGCGGGAGGATTGCTTGGAAAGGCTCTCCAAAGCTTGTTCCTTTGTCCTTCAAGCCGTAAAGGTCTTCCCAGGAA
Organism: Candoia aspera; assembly: GCF_035149785.1. NCBI lineage: Eukaryota > Metazoa > Chordata > Lepidosauria > Squamata > Candoiidae > Candoia > Candoia aspera. The sequence goes on from NC_086154.1 coordinate 160,110,419, forward strand.
TCCAAGGGTCTGTTGTCCTGGAGTTTGCCAGCCTGGCCAGGTTGCCCAGGTGACAATTCCTCCCTGGCCCCCAGGCCTTCAGGCATGAACTGCCACCAGCCACGTTGGCAAACCCTCCTTACCCCTGAGGTAGAAGCAGTGACCCCATCGTGAGAGCTCTCCTGCTCCTTGACCATTCTCTGTGTCTCTTGGGACCTGACCGGAGGAAGAAGTGAGACATGAAAGAACATCCAGCTAGCTCTCCCTCCCCGTTCCAAGACCAGCCAGTCAGTCAGTTGGCCTTTTTCCCCCCCGCAAGCCCCTTGTGGGCAGGCAGCGGTCTTGGGCTCCTGCAGACTCTTCTGGCCCGTCAAAGGTGCCCCGCCGAGTCTGGGTTTTGGGAGAAGGACTTGGTCTTCTTGGGGCTTCAGAATCAGCTGAGAGCAGGTACCTTGCCAAGTTGAGAATGGACTCCACATCCTCCAGGCTCTGGTTCCTGGAGGCCCCCTGGACTTCCATCGAATCCTGTAAATGACATTTGTTCTTATTGAGGCATAAATCCAAAGCTCTCTGTATCCCAATTGGATGACTAAAGCCTAGGGCGCAATTTCAGCCCCCTAGGAAGAGGTCTTCAGAGGCCTTAGGTTAAGAGGATGCTGCTTCCAGAATAAGGACCTGCTGTTCTCCAAACAGGCTATACTCAAAGCTGGGCACTTGGCAACTGTTCACAAAGTCTTTGACACTGTTTGGAAGATGCATCCCTCTCTCCTTTTGCCTCAGAGGGGGTAAGGAAAAGGGCGATGCTTAGGCACTCAGCCCCTTCCTCGTTCACCATTTTGTCACTGGATGTCCCTCAGCCTGCTGTGACCTGACATCTGGCAGCTACCTTACAAACCACCCATCTGAAATCTTGCACCAGGGGCAGGGAGAAGCCAGGAACGGAGGGCAGAGTAGAGGCAGATGGGTCCGCTGCCGGTCCCTGCCCTCGGATGCCCTTTGCAGATGGTGGGGACAATAGAGGAGGAAAAAGTGGGACCATTGAGGAAGAGGCTCCTCAGCCCAGGAGGGGGGGGGAGCGTCTTGAGCAGGTTCAGAGCGGCTGCGCCTCAATTGTGCCCGGGAGAATTTCACGAGTGGGGCGGGAGGAATGCCTGGAAAGGCTCCCCAAAAGTTGTTCCTTTGCCCTCCAAGCCGTAAAGGTTTTTCCAGGAATCCAAGGGTCTGTTGTCCTCGAGTTTTCCAGCCTGGCTGGGCTGCCCAGGCAGGAATTCCTCCCGCCCCCCAAGACTTGAGGCATGAAGTCCCACCGGCCACATTGCCAAACCCTCCTTACCCCTGAGGTGGAAGCGGTGACCCTATCATGAGAGCTTTCCCGCTCGATTTGTCTCTGTGCCACTTGAGTCCTGACCGGAGGAAGAAGGTGAGACATGAAAGAACATCCAGCTACCTCTGCCTCCCCTTTCCAAGACCAGCCAGTCAGTCAGTCGGCCATTTTTTCCCCTGCAAGCCCCTTGTGGGCAGGCAGCGGTCTTGGGCTCCTGCAGACTCTTGTGGCCTGTCAATGGTGCCCCGCCGAGTCTGGGTTTTGGGAGAAGGACTCGGTACCTGGCAGGTGGCACAGGAAGGTCTTCCACCGTGTTCCTCGCACAACATGAAAACGGACAGCTTTTCAAGATGTTCTGTATGGAGAGGGGAGCAGAGAAAGAGACTTGAGCCAGGGGGAGAGGTTCGAGGCCCGTGACTTTCTCCCCCTTTCCAGTTTCTTGGGGGCCCTGCGGGCCTCGCTTACTCTGAATAGCCTCCGTAGCGCCATAGCAGAGGCTAGATGGCTCTGCAGGGAAAGAGATTCGTGGTGCAACGATTGGCAACCAGCAAGCGAGGTCCAGAGTAGTGTCTGCCAGCTGGCAGGCAAAGCCACAATGGGAATGAGCAGCCTGGGGGTTGGCCTGTGGCTTTAAAGGTTTGCTGAGTCTTGTTCCCTTGGCAACCAGGAAAACCTCCCCATTGGCCACCTTTTGTACCTACCCAAGAATGGCTGCTGTCTCGTGGCCAGGAGTGGCCGGGCAGCCCAGTGGCTGACTCTCTTGGTGGCCTTTGGCCTCTGCCTTTCGTGTGGCAAGCTGTCTGTTCGTGTGCAGCGCAAAAGCACAATCACGCGTGGCACAAAGCACAGAGAAGGGCCAGAGATGCCGCCTTGCTTCTCTGCTGGGCCTCTTGGGCAATCTGACCTTCCTTTCCCCTTCGGGCCAGCACAGCCTGCTATCTCTTGCCCACCACTTAGCAGGGTCCGAGTCCTGTCTGCTCAGGGGAGAATTCTCTTATTTTTCCCTGCGCGGGGGCTTGGGGTTGAACAGTTTGGGGGGGCATACAAGAGGAACAGGGCGGCCTCTCTCATGTCATTCAAAGCCACCTCCCCTCTCCGCCAGCCAGCCTGGATGTTGGTGGTGATGTATGAAGCCCAAGAAGGCCACCAGTGGCTCATCTGAGATGCAGAGTAATGGCAGGAGTGGGGGCTGCCATGACAAAAGCTGCCATCCTCTCTCTTCCATGACTCAAAGCCTGCTGCATCCGCCTGTTCTGGCCTGTCTGCCTCTCCTTTCAAAAGAAGCCTAACAAGAAATAGAAATAAACGACCAGGAGGTTTCCCCATTTGAGATGAGAGATTTACAGTATGCATTTGAAACTAATAAGTCCTTGGCCAGCAGGGTTGCCCCTGTTCTGGTCCTACCAGAGGTCATCCACTACTTCAATCAATGCTGCCTCAGCACTAGAGCTGGGCCTGAAAGCTAGCCAAAAAGGGCCCAGATAATCCAATGCTCCCGGGGCCTTCTGGAATGCAGGCCCACCACCTTCTCCAGCATTGTAACGATTGCCCTACTCAAATAAAAAGCTCAGACTCCAAATCTAAGTTTAAGGTCTGGTTTATTTAGAATTTGGTGCAAACAGAAAGAAAGCTGAGAATGAGAAAAGCGCGCCTAAACTCAAACTAAATAGCTCCGTTTCCAACAACGATCCCCCCCCCCCGCATATAGAACAATCCCACGTTCCCAGGTACTCCTAACGAGCTCTGCTGATCAACGGGCAAAAAGACCTTGACATTTAAGAGATAACCCAAAGACATTCCTTCCTGGCACAGCCCTACACATCTCCCCGTACAAGGTTTATCAGCAGCACCCTGCCAGCCAGGAACACCCATCGACACTCTGGCATGCGAACCGTTACGATGGAGTGAACATCGCAACGGTGATCATGAGAACCATCTTATCAAAATGGAAAGGTTGGAGATAGATTGGATGTTTGGGGGGGCATACAAGAGGGACAGGGCAGCCTCTCTCATGTCATTCAAAGCCACCTCCCCTCTCCGCCAGCCAGCCTGGACGTTGGTGGTGATGTAAGAAGCCCAAGAAGGCCACCAGTGGCTCATCTGAGATGCAGAGTAATGCAGGAGCGGGGGCTGCCATGACAAAAGCTGCCATCCTCTCTCTTCCATGACTCAAAGCCTGCTGCATCCGCCTGTTCTGGCCTGTCTGCCTCTCCTTTCAAAAGAAGCCTAACAAGAAATAGAAATAAACGACCAGGAGGTTTCCCCATTTGACATGAGAGATTTACAGTATGCATTTGAAACTAATAAGTCCTTGGCCAGCAGGGTTGCCCCTGTTCTGGTCCTACCAGAGGTCATCCACTACTTCAATCAATGCTGCCTCAGCACTAGAGCTGGGCCTGAAAGCTAGACAAAAAGGGCCCAGATAATCCAATGCTCCCGGGGCCTTCTGGAATGCAGGCCCACCACCTTCTCCACCATCTTACCAAAATGGAAAGGTTGGAGATAGATTGGATGTTATCCAACTGTCTTAATCTAGCTTTGGCTTCTTGAGGACAGGACGCAAGATTTGCGGAGAACCACAGGGCGGCGCAGCCAAACTTCAAATTGGGAGATAAGGTCTACCTCTCCACTAAGTTCATTAAGTCTCCGCAGCCCTCTAAGAAGTTGGCCCCCAAGTTCATTTGCCCATTCCCAATCATAGCGATAATCAACCCGGTAACTTTCAAATTAGATTTACCACACAACCTAAAACGCATACACCCAGTGTTCCATTGTGCATTACTGAAACCGGTTACCTCGTCAAAATGGCACAATGACCCCCCACCCCGCCTCCGCCCATCACGATAGATGGACAACAACATTTCGAAATCAAGGAAGTACTGGACTCCAGAAGGCTACGGGGCACCCTCCAGTACCTGGTCCGCTGGAGACATTTCCCCCACCCCGAGTGGGTACAGACTCGGGATGTCTCAGTGCAGCGGCTTGTCAAACGCTTCCACGAAGCATATCCTGACAAACCGGCGCCTTGAAGTTTTCGTGGGGGGGCAGTATGTCATGACCCCCGTTGCAATGCATGCACGCATCACAACGGGGAACATGCCTTTCAGGAAAAGGGGAAGGAAGGAGGAAGGAATCATCCTAATCCCTTAAACACTCAAACACAAACGCAATCATAAGGACAAAGGGGACACACCTTTGCCCTGACCAGAGAAGGCATCAGCATATCGCCCAGACATCCCTGCATTACCCCGGGGGACACACCTGCGCCGGACATGGGAAGGAGACAGAGGAGACCAGCGATAATCTTCCTGATCGCCCATCAAGACCCCGGTATCGCACCCCCGATCGCCCATCAAGAAACAGGATCCGGACTGTGGGACAATGGGGGGTGGAGAAGGGCCAGGTCCGCGCCAGGGGTATTTACGGGGTACCCCGCACGCCATGAGATGGTGCTCATTCCCATCTCTTTGCGTGTATGCATTCTGTTCTCAGTAAACAGGATATCCTTAGCCCCATCTAAGTGAGTCCGTGTCTTTCTGAGCGCAAGGCAGCCATTACACATATCCAGTTGCGGCATCTGCTTCTATAGCCTTACCATTTTTCAACACATTCATGGAATGGTTTCTTTTCATTCAATTTTGCCTTGGACTCTTAACACTTACCAGTTTCATTTCAATTCTACTTGTCATCACATCGCTATGATTCCTATATAAAATACTCCTTCCAGAAATCAGTTTTGCCACATTTTGGCTTGTATGGCACAACCAAAGCCCAGTTTTACCCCAAGCGTGTTCCCATCAGGCCTGTATCACCCCATGAAGGAGGAACGTCTAATTCTCTACGCACTTAAGTCCTTCAGGCACTCTTGGGTCAAACTATTATAAACACTTGAATTAAGCCTTATTTTTTGACAAGTTTTTTAACAAAGAGACCAGGTGCCAGGCCAACATTTACCAAAGCTGTTTTACAATACTTTTTCTGAAATCAGAAGGCAACCAGGTGATAAATGCCATTTGTCTTGCGCCAGCATCTTTCCTGTGACATAATTACAGTTGTATGAACAATAAAATGACTACTGCTGCTGCTTCCTGCTTGCATCTGTAGAGCGCTTTCCCACTCTTCTAGCCTCCTTTTGTTGCCTTAAGAAACTAGCCAGCCATCAGGGAGTATCGCCAACAACTCTGAGACAGCCGAGTTCTGCCAATGATCGGGGGGCCTTCCCAGGAGAGGCCAGTGTTGGGACTAGCTATGCCAACTGCAGAACTGAATATGTGAAACCGTTTCTTTCTCACAGAAGGCCTTCTGCTGACCATTATTGTGCAATAACAGTGTGGTTGTAAAACGACATTTGTAGTGAGAAGGCATCCTAGCACCAAACCCAAGGCAAAGGTGTTAAGAGAACTAAAAGGCAAGCAAACAAACAAACAAACAAACAAGTCAATCTGTTCACATGTAATTGAAAGAAGGAAATTGGCACACAGTTTCAGTATCTAAAGGGTAATCATCCAAATGCAAACCTGCTCGGGCTGATTCATTGACTTCAGTGCCATCTGTGTGCTTGTGAAAAGAAATGGTGAGTACGCACCTTTCATATAAAAGGAAGAAATGAAGCTGCTTGTCATGTTTACCGTTCCGGTGTTTGTCTACATCGTAACGGTTCGCTTGCCAAGGTGCTGATAGGTGTTCGGGCTGGGAGGGTGCTGCTGAGAGCCTTGTACAGGAGACGCGCTGGACTGTGCCAGGAGGAATGTCTTTAGGCTATCTCTGAAATGTCAAGGTCTTTTTGCCCCTTGATCAGCAGAGCTCGTTAGGAGCACCTGGGAATGTGGGGCGAACTGTATGTGAGGGAGGGGGTGGGGTGTTGTTTGCAAAGACGCTATTTAGTTTGAGTTTAGGCGCGCTTTTCTCATTCTCAGCTTTTTAGCTGTTTGCACTCTTTTCTAAATAAATCCAGAACCTGAATTGACATTTTGAGTCTGAGAGTTTTATTTAGAGTAAGGCAATCACCACACTGCTATCTAGTGATAGGAAGTAGTCTTGAGTGTCTGCTTTTTCATACCAAATCTAAAGGGCATTGGAGGTGCTGTAGAGAACAACTTTTAGTGGTTGAGTGGTATTAACCAACTACAATGTTGACATTTTCTGTACAGTTTAGGGTGCTCCAAGCCAGTCTTACTAGTGGGAATCTTCCTGTGCATGGGGCAAAGGAGGCCATCTTTTACTATCAGCAAGTAGCCACGACTAGAGAAATTGCCTGGCAGACCAGAAAGGAAACCAGAGCACCAATGCATTCTTTGGAAGGGAAGGACTGAGCGAGAATGTGACCTGAGACCTTTGGGCTTCACTCTGGCCTTAGTTCACTTGAATAGCTCTGAGGCCCCTTTGAGTTGGGTGCCTGGCTTTGAAGAACACCACAGAAGGAAATTTGGGGGACCAACAGGAACACTGTGAGAGACTCCTCCTAATCTTTTTGAAGGTGCCAAGATTGTTGCCGAAGGCACCAAAACGTGCTCCGCCATGGATGAGAGCATAATGGCTCCCTTCACCTCCCAGTGCTCAAACCCATGAGAAACCGCTGTCCTGGGGTCTCCTCGCATGGAGCAGCCATCCAGAGCAGAAGTGGGTGATCTCCCATCCTCTCCTTATCCGGAGAGGTTCTGTGGGACCGGACTACTCGCTGGTCCTTCATGTCCGGTCCCGGCCCGTGGAAATCACTGACACGCAGGTAAGTTTTATAGATTTACTAAAAAGGCTTTTAAACAGAACTCTAGTGGCAAAAAGCTTTGACCAAACCATCGTAGTCCCTCACACCCAAAATATCCAGCCCACCAAAGCTCAACCAGCTTAACTTAGAGGCTCTTTCAGCTGAATCCCCTCAGGCTGATGACTCTTCTGTAACTCCTCGTCATCTTCCAAGGAGTCTGAGCTGGCCATGACACTATCCCCCACCTCAGGGCCCTCCTCTCCTGCAGATTGAGGCCTGGGCTTCTCCGGGTACTGTTAATGGAACAGGTGTGTGAGGCAGGGAGCATAAACATCATCATCTTCCCAGGAACGCTCCTATGGTCCATAGCCCTTCCAATCCACCAGATACTGGAGGTGGTCCCGAAGGACCCGTGAGTTCAGAATGTGGGCTACCTCATATTCAGGTTCCCTTTCCACCACAATGGGTGGTGGGGCCAGTGTGGAGGAACAATGAGGGTTGGGAGGTGCAGCAGGAACCAACAAAGAACAATGGAATACAGGATGAACACAGAAACTGGAGGGTAGCTTAAGCCAGAAAGCAACTGGGTTGATGACAGCTTCCACTTGGAATGGTCCCAGGAAGCGGTGATCCAATTTCTTTGGCGGCTGACGAGTAGCAAGCTTCTTAAATGAAACCCACACTAAGTCCCCCATGGCTATCAGTAGACCTGCCTGGCAGTGATGCTCAGCAAACCATTGATAATCATCCTTGGCCTTTTGTAACTGATCTTGGAGAACTTGATGAGTTGCTTGCAGTTCCTGCAAGAGCTGATCCAAGGCTGGAACAGAAGAAGCTGGTGAACTCAGTGGAAAGAATAGGAGGTGCAAGCTACAGTTAGCCATGAATGGCATCATTTAGCTGGAGGTGTGCCGAGCACTGTTATAAGCAAACTCTGGCTGTGCTAGGAGGTCTACCCAGTTGTCTTGCTGGTAGGTAAAAAAACATCTGAGATATTGCTCCAGAATCTGATTCACCTGTTCCATCTGTCTCTCCAAATACACAGAAGATACACAGAAGATAAGTTGATCTCAACCTCTAGACCTTAGGAAAGTTCTTGCCAAAACTTAGCAATGAATTGTGGGCCACGATCTGAAACCGTGGTCAGGTAAACCATGTAAACGGTAGATACAGGTAATCCTCGCTTATAGATTGGTCACTGAACAACCATTCAACATTATGATAGCCTTGGAAAGGGTGCTTTACATGCCCGTTAAGCACTTCTGGCCATCATAAAACATCTCACACAAACACACACACACACACACACACCGTGGTCATGTCATTGTATTTCGGGTCCTTGGCAACTGGCTCTCATTTACAACCAGTTGCCAAGTGCCCCTCGATCACGTCATCACCATTTTCAATCTTCTCTGCTGGCTGCCCCAGAAAGTCAATGGGGAAGCCGACAAGGAAGGTTGGAAGTGGAGGGAACGAAGGGGATGGAGAGGATGGGAAACCTTTGGCAGGCTGTAGGAACGAAGCCCAAGTCCTGAAGATTTGAGCTTCGCTCCTGCAGCCACACAAAGGAGTTCATGGGGGGAGGAGAGGGGACATGGTTCAGCAGGTTACAGGAACGGAGCCCAAATCCTGAAGATTTGAGCTTTGCTCCTGCAGCCCTACGAAGGAGTTCCCCTCCATGCAGGGAGGGGAGGGGACATGGGTGGACAGGCTGCAGGAACGAAGCCCAAATCCTGAAGATTTGAGCTTCGCTCCTGCAGCCCCACGGAGTTCCCCTCCATGCAGGGAGGGCAGAGGACACCCTTTGGCAGGCTGCAGGAACAGAGCCCAAATCCTGGAGATTTGAGCTTTGCTCCTGCAGCCCCACGAAGGAGTTCCCCTCCATGTGGGGAGGGGAGGGGACACCCTTTGTCAGGCTGCAGGAACAGAGCCCAAATCCTGGAGATTTGAGCTTCGCTCCTGCAGCCCCACGAAGGAGTTCCCCTCCATGTGGGGAGGGGAGGGGACACCCTTTGTCAGGCTGCAGGAACAGAGCCCAAATCCTGGAGATTTGAGCTTCGCTCCTGCAGCCCCACGAAGGAGTGCCCCTCCATGTGGGGAGGGGAGGGGACACCCTTTGTCAGGCTGCAGGAACAGAGCCCAAATCCTGGAGATTTGAGCTTCGCTCCTGCAGTGCCACCATGGATTTATCTTCCCCTCCATTCCCTCTGCTTCCAACCTATGCTGTCACCTTCCCCACTGACTTTCTGGGGAAGCCGGCAGAGAAGATTGCAAATGGCGACCACATGATCGTGGGGCACTTGGCAACTGGTCATAAATGCAAGCCGGTTGTTAAGCACCCGATATACAATCACATGACCGGCGGCGGGATGTTTTATGGTGGCTGGAAGTGCTTAACAGGCATGTAAAGCACCCTTTCCAAGGCTATTGCAACTTTGAATGGTCCTTAAGTGAGAGATCATTAAGCGAGGACTACCTGTATATACCGTTTACATGGTTTACCTGACCACTAGTTCTGTTAGGATGTTGTAAGTTTCCATTAGGACTACGCACATGGGAACAAGGTGGTTGAATGCTGGCCAGCTTGTAGTAGCACCACCACTATGGCCGCATCAGAAGCATCAGTTTCTACAATGAAGGGTTGTGCAGGGACTGGACGCCACAGGATGGGTTCTGATGCACAAGCTGTCTTTAAGGCTTCAAAAGCCTGTTGTGTATCTTCATCCAAAACGAAAGGTGTTTTCTTTCACAATAGGTGAGTCAAAGGCCAGTATAAAAGTTCTATAATAATTGACGAAGCCCAGCAAACCCGGAACATCCTTCGTTCTGCGTGGTGGTTGCCAAGTCAGAAGTGCTTTCACTTTATCAGGATCCATGGTGACGCCATCCGAAGAAATGCGCTGACCCAAGAAATCAATAGTCTTCTTCTCAAATTCACATGTGTCAAGTTTGGCAAAAATGATTTTCCCTGAGGCACTGTAATACCATACTGACATACTTCTCATGGTCAGAGAGAGAAGAGAAGAGGAGAATGTGTATTCAAAGTGGCCATAGTGGGTGCCAAAGGAGGTCTTCTATTCCTCACCACTCTGGATATGCACTAGGTTGTAAGCTCCACAGAGGTCGAGCTTGGTAAAAACTTTGGGGCCATGTAACCTCTCTAAGAGCTCGGAAAGGAGAGGCGGGGGGTAGCGATTCCTGATGGTGATCTGGTTTAGCAGCTGGTAGTCATTACACATCCTGAGCTCCCCTGATTTTTTTCTTGACAACCAAGGCAGGAGCAGCTGCAGGTGAGGAAGAAGCCCTTAGAAACCTCCTCTTCAGATTTTTCTCAATGAAGTCCTGCAACGTTGATCACTCTGGCTCTGAAAGTGGGTAAATCCAGGCGACTGGAATCTTGGCACCAGCCACCAGGTCAATGGGGCACTCAAGATTTCTGTTGCCACTTGGCTGGTAGTTATTTCCTCTCCTGGGGCAACTGGGGGTTCACCTTCCAAGGAATCCGAGCTGGCCTTGACACTTCAGTCTTAGTCGCAGTCGTCGTCTCTGCTGTTTTGGAGACGTCTTCGCTCGCCATTCTTCACCCAGAAGCTCGCACATATCAGCTGTTCTGGTCACTAGACAGATGGCAAGAGACAAATGAGGGGAAGGACCTTCACAGGCGGTCCCTGTGTCTGTTTCCCACTGGGTCAATTGTTAGTTAAATGACTCTCTCTCTCTCTCTCTCTCTCTCGTGCTTCCCTCTCTTCAAGATTGAGTTTATGTAGAAACTGGTTTTCTTAAAAAATAAAACCTAACTTTCACTTCAAATACAAAGAGTACCAGCTAGCATTCATTAATAGCTGGACTAAGCAAGCTATCTACATTCTATACAGCTATATTGTGAGCATTTCTTTTATTTCTTTAAAGGGTTGTTCTGCTACTTAATTACTCAGTATTCTTTTAGCACTCTCTTCACGTTCAGGAGGATATCCTCTTACAAGTGTTCCTGCTCAGTTCAATTCTACAACACTAGGGCTCCTGAGTGGGAAGCAGATGAGCTTTCTCATTTGCCCATAATGATTCCCATTGGCTATTTGAGATGCCAAATACCTCTTTTATACAAACAGGAAAATCAGGAGGGTGCATCTTCTTCTGGGCGGGTGACAAAAGCTGCCATCCTCTCTTCTCCATGGCTCAAAGCCTGCTGCATCTGGTCTCAAGTCCTTTGCCTGCTCTGGCCTGGCTCCTTCTCCTTTCAAAACCATCCCAACGACCGATACGAATGAAAGGTGCTCTAAAGTGAGAGAGGGAGAAAGGGCTCCGTGTGAGCAGGGCGAGAGGAAACGGTCCCTGGGTCTTCTGATAGGAACCTGCGTGATCCCCCCTGTCCACTGGGAAGGGGGGAAGAGGACTCACCGTCCCAACGCGGGTGGATTTGCTCCTCGGCTCCAGGCCTGCCTCCCAATGGACTGACATACAGAGCAGCACTGATTTCTCTTCCTTCTCCACTCTTGGCAGTATTTCAACACCAATGCTCTTGACGATTTTTATAACATTTTTACTCTTTGGTCACTGATGAAGAAACAGAATGGAGCAAGCACAGGAGATAACTTAAGCGACATGGTCAAAAGGAGCATTTCTCTATTTCCTGAACAACTGTAATACATCAACAGCCAACTTAGGATGACTGTTACTACAGGGAAGGCAAGAAGCCCACTGGCCAATTCCAGCGGCATTTTATGGGCAAAATTCCTTCCCAGCCCCATCACCCGGCAACTGACTTTTGTGCATAGCAAGGGGATGGTATGGCACCCTAGCTGCCTTTCTCTGCGGTGCCGCAAGATGTTCCCTGGTGCGGGAGGAAGTGCTCAAATTCCTGAAAAGACACAGACGTATCAGGCAGTCGGTTTCTCTGCTCGCAAGCCTTGCCTCAAGCTTAACTGGGAGGAAGCCCGTCAGGGGACATTCCTCCCTCCATGGGAAGGTCCTCTGCTTTTGGCCCCACCCTAAGAGAGCCGACTCAGGCCACGGCAAGTCCCATCCCATCAGAGGAAAACCCTGCCCCTCGTCCCCTGCTTTCCCTCCGTTAGCCTCTATCTGACACCTGGGCAGCTGCTGCCCAGCTTCCCTCACCGGTCCATCAGATGGAAAGGCCGTCACATTCGGGGGTGTATCGTTGCCGCCTACAGCCTGCTGCCAAGCGCCGGACGGCAGCCACCAGCCCATCTGCAGAGTGGAGGGAGAAGGCCTTTTCCACCAAAGCTTTCGTTCTCTGGGCGACTCGCCTGACTGCAGGGTCCTGGTCACCCAGAAGCTTTTCCAGATCTGCAAAGAAAAAATTTAGACCAGAGCGTCAAAATGCATCCTGCACAATCCTTCGCTCCCTCCTTCCCTTCCCCACACTGCAAACCCAAAGCTGTTCCTCTTATCACTTTGCACAGCCATTACTTACAAGCAAGGTAGGTGGGAACTGTCCCTTCCGTGAGGAGGCTGCCATTCAGATGAAGCAGGTGACCTGTAGAGGAAAAGAGGGAGAAAAACACACCACTGTCTCTTTCAAAGCCCAATTCTCAACTGATTGCAGCCGTAACTCCAGAACTCCCCAGGCCTTTGATCCCAGGGGAAATGAGAAGCTCAGCAAGAGGACTACAGGCTCATGCCTTGCCTGGGCTAAAGGAAGGTCCATGGCCCAAACAGGAAGTTTATGTCTATGGAAGCCTGCAGGGGGCCGTGCTTTTTTGGCTGAAACGTGGCTATTCCTGGGCAGGAGAAACCCTGAACCTGGGGGATGAGACCTCCTGCCTGATTGCCCACAAAGAGGCTTCTCTTTCCATTACCAATGAACATGGCAGCCGTTCTCCTCACTGAAGCCGGCTTGCTCTTAAAGTACGAAAGGCAGGCGAACACCTCCATCCCCAACTGCCCCTCCGAGATGGGGAACCGAATCGAGGAGAAGAGGCAGAAGAGACAGAGGTGGGAGATCGCCAAGTGCTGCGTGCCCCACCCATGCCTCTCACTCTAGAGGGGAACGGGAGCCAGAGAAGGGCTCTTACCAGGCGCTTGGCGATTTGATGCAGAAGCTCCTGCAGGCTGTAAGTCCTCCCCGCCAGGAGGGTGCCCCCAAGGTGCCAATGGAGAGCCTCTGCCAGGTGCTGCAGGGTATCTTTTGCTGCCTTCAAGAACAGAGGAGAGAAAAAAGCTGGGGCTATTCTTCTACTGCTTTCCTCGAGTGAGTCAGCTAGCCAAGCTGCAACCCTCTTTTCCCAGGCAAGCTGGGCCCTCACCTTCGCCACCTTCTCCTCAACATCCTCCACGTGCATCAGCACCGCAATGAGGGTGTGGATAGCTGCTGTCCCCTCAAGATCTTTCCGGTGCTGCAGAAGAGGCCAGATATACTTCAAGGCTGCCCATCAAATGGTTGCTGCTTCCTGTGAAGGACCAAGGAAAAGACTTTTTTTTTCTTGTCCTGCAAGGAATGGGTCCCGTGTAGACTCCCAGTTAAGGTTTCCGTTAACTTTTTCCTCCTCTTCCAAGCAAGGAGGAGCTGAGGACTCACGTGGTGGAAGAGCGAGCAGTACTGGGCAGCCAAGGAGGCGTCCAAACATCCTCCTGTGTCTGGAGGCCGAGGTGCTCTGCCAAGTCCAAGAACTGCAAGGTGATGGCAGGGCTGGAACTGCAGAGCCCACCGAGGACAGCATGGCACAGCTCCTCGGGCCTCATGATCTGCAGAGGAAATGGGAGATTGGAAAAACTCTCCTCCAAGGAAAGAGAGAAGAGAAACCTAACCTTTTCTGATCACAGTTGGGTATCTTAGCTAGCAACCTACTCTCAGCTCTGAGAGAGATCGAAGTGAAGATGGAACGTGAGAGCAGCAAGCCATCCTCATCCCCAGGACTGAGTAAAAGGAAGATCTGCCACCTCCCCACGCGCTCCATCTTGCCTAGACTAGGGGGTGAGATCTCATCCTGGGGTAAGAAGGCCCACTGGCTAAATCTGTCCAGGCCAGCAACATTATTGCTGCAATTCTAAAGTGAAGGTGCTTCCTGGAAGGAAGCATCCTCTACAGTTGTGTCCGAAGAGGAGAAGCTCCGCATTTGTCTGTCCCCTGTGGGTGAGGGCCACTTACCACCTTGTAGTTCTCGCAGAGATGGAGAAGACCCTTCCTGCTCAGTTGGCGAACGGTCCGGCTGGGGTGTTCCAGCCGAGCCATGAGCAGCTTCCAGGTCTTCTCCATGGGGGCTTGGCCCTTGTAGTTAGTCAGCAGCTGAAAGAGAGCAGAGCGGTCGAAGGCCCGTCAGTGGCCAGAGGAGGAAAAGGAAGGAGTGAGCAGCTTCACTGGGGAGAAGGTGCCCAAAGGGCCCCCAGGGAAGATGCTTCACCCTTGCTCTTTGGGGAAGCAGGAACATGCCTCTAGGCTCTCCTTGAGCGGCAGGGAAAGCAAGAGAGATGGGTTTTGGAGCTTGATCCCTGCCTAAAGGTGGCCTGGGGCAACCCCCGTTTCCTCCTCTGCATCACCCTGCTCAGCCAACTCCCATTGCCTCCCTGGATCGATCCAAGAGACTGGGGCGGGGGGGATTTTCCCACCTCAATAAAGAAGGCCAGCGCTGCAGCTGAATGCTCCTTTGCCTCTTCCTTCTCCAGGACAGAACTGAGATGTCTCTGGAGGCTGCACATGGCAGGACAAGAGGTCTCCACGAGGGCCCTGCAACACACCAAAGCTCTTTTGAGAAAAAGCCATCAGACGGACAGGCCAGGCTGGGCTGGAAGGGGAGAAGAAAGGTTCTCTTTGGGGAGAAAAGCTGCCCTTTGCCCTCTGTCTTACGTCACCAACACGGCCACGCCCTGGAGGCAGCAGCTGGGGCGGCACAACAGCTCCCCGCAGGTCTCCCTCAGGGTCAGGTGTGCCTCCCTGGCCAGCAGCACCTGGATGGTGCCAACCGTCTCCCTGCAGAGGAAAGAAGGCCAGAGTCACCAAGGCATGATCCCGTAGTCTGAGGGGCAAAAGAAACCCTTTGCGTGATGCCCACAGGGAAGCTTCCCTCCGCAGCTTCTCTCCCTCCTTTCCCTGGAACGCCACGAGAAGAGCAAAGAGGGAGGGAGCTCCAGAGGGGCTTTCCTTCTCCCTTGCAGCCGTTCACCACCAAATGGGATTTGCTGCATCTGCGTGAGTTGGTCCCTCCACCCAAGCGCAAGGGTGCTCCAGAAACATCACGGAGGCCACAGATTGCATTTTCTTCCTTTTCCTCAAAGCTTCAGGACAGACCTCATGAGAAAAGCAAGGCAGCCAAGCTGGGAGCACTACGTGCTGGAGAGCTTTTTTTCCTGGGGCCTATGCAACACCCGGCCTATCTGAGGAGAGGACTTGCAGGGCCAGGGGGGTATTGCTAAACCAGAAGTGCCGCTTGGATGTGGGAGCCCAAGAAGGAGAAGGAGGTTTCTCCTTCCCAGTGCCGCTGCTTACTCCAGAGGCAGATGGTCCTCTCCTTCAGCTGATATATTCTGCTGCCTGGCGCCTTTGATGATGATATCCACCAGGCAGAGGAGAGAAGGCCTGAGGAGAGAAGGAGAGTCTGCTTTACCCACAGAGCTCCTAAGGAAAGTTGGCTAATGGAGCCCACGCTGCCTCTTGGTAGAATCGCTCTCTCTGCCAACTCTCACCACCCAAAGGGCCTTCCCTCCTTCCCAAGCAGGATTCGAGAAGTGTCTTCTCGTTTGCCTGTTGGGAGCCCACAGACACAGGGACACGATGGCATCTCCAAGAGGGAGAGGTTGAAGTCTGGGCATACAAAAGGACCACCTCCTTCCGAGCTCTACCCCTTACCGGAGTGGCAGGAAGAGGATGGGTGGACTGTTCCTCTCCCTGAGGCAGCCAAGGGACCTCCTTCACCTTCGCCAGGAGAAGGGACAGGACCTTATCCCCGCTGCCGTATGATGAGGCGATGACGGCCCAGAGCAGCTCGCCGCAGGTGCTGGGAAGAAAATCAGGCGGCAACCATGTCAGACCCTTCTGCCCATCCCAGGTCCACAGGGAGGAACACAGAAGAGTCAGCCTGATGTTGGACTTCCCTGCAACTCAAGGGAGGAAGAACCTGCACCCCTGCCTACCTCCACGGCAGCTCTAAGGGGCGCTGCGTGACCAGTTGCATGTTCTTCCGGGCCACGACATGTAGGGAGGGCACGACCTGGCTCAGTCCAACGGAGCAAGTGGAGGCCAGGCGGCAGATCTTATCCGGCGCTTTCTGCATAGGCAAGAGAGAAAGGAAGAGGAAACGGAAGTGATGGTGAAAGGCCGATTCGTCCAGGGGAGGGCTGAACTGGAGGTTGCAGGAAGAGGTCTTTCTCTGGGGAAGCCCTCAGTTTAACCCTGAGTGACAAGCCTTACTTGACATGCCCGCGAGGTGGTTGACCGGGTCCGGGTCCGAGTCTGGGTCCGAGCTGTACATTTCTTCCCCTGACCCGCTGTTGAGAGGAGGGATATGGGATGATTAGACCTAGATTAGGGGTCAGTTTGTCATCTGGAAGGGAGTCATCTGAAACTAAGCTTCTGGAGGAGGACAGAGAAGTACAGCTGAGACGGAACGGTGCAGGATCCGACCAAGGGCCCCTCTGTTCCCTGGACAGGTCCCTCCGCCATCAAGTGGCCGGGTGACATTTTGTCTCACGCCCTCAGACCACCAGCTTCCCAGTAGGTCCTTCACTCCATTGGGAGAAAAGAGAAGCATTTCTATCTGCAGTAGCCACCATCTTGCAAGGCTTCCACCAAACACTGTTTAAAATAAATGAGCGGGAAAGGCCTCATGCCTTTCCGCCAAGTATTGTGGGGAAGGGGTGGCAGTTCCTCAATGGTTGTACCGCTGAAAAATAGGGCACCTGTCTGAACTGAGACTGGGGTCCCAGGCCTCCTCCTGCAGGCTGCTGACATCGTCCAAGGTCTCTTGGCCTTCGTCAGGGGAATCCTGTGAATGACAATGATTCCTCTGTGGCCACAAAGGGGGAAGTGCCTCAGAATTGCGATTTTCATGGGTCTTGGGGATTCTAGAATAAAGGGAAGGCCTATCAAATGCAGGATGCCTGACCAGAACGGTGCTTCTGCTGCATGATACGTCTCCCAAGTTGGAGGAATCCACTGCCCCGCCCCACCCATCCCCCGGAAAAGTACGCTTTTCCTGTTAAAGCCCTGCCTGGAAGCAGCAGGGCGCTGGAGAGGATGAAGCAGAGAAAGGAAAGGCGTGGGCAGGGGGTCGCATCCTTTTAGGCCACCAGTCAGGGCAAGTTGCCCCAAGGGCCCAGCACCCCCCAGCACCCCTGCATGGTACACTCGGGGTGGGAGACCTGAACAGAGGGAGCCCCTCCCCGTGGCCCTGCCCAACAGAAAACAGCTCGCCCTTCTTTACCCAGGGGCTGGAAGAGATGTGGGCCTCCAGTGCCTCCTCTGCACTCTGTCCCTTTTCGCTCCTAGGAGAAAGGACACAAAAGAGGGCAGAATGGGAGGAGGGATCTGCTATCCCAGCCTCTCAGAAACAAATCATCAGCCTGTGCAGGCCTCAAAGCCTTTCAACCCTCCCCCTTAGGGAGGCTGCCACAACATCTTCACCCTCCGAGGTGCTGCCTACCTCGATGGATTGGGACGTGTTTCCCACTGCACGTCCCCCAGGCTGCCGGTCTTGCCTGAGGGCAGGGGTTCTTCTGAGGACTCCTAAAATGACAACCCAAATGTTCTTCAACTGAATACAGGGCTAAAGGGGGTTAGTCCCCGCTTGGGAAAATAAGAGAGGATTTGGGGTTCTCAGTTTCAGTTCGTCGAATGAGGGCTGGCCATCTTGACTAAGGGAGGCAACTCAAGGTCAGGGGCATCTGGCAACCGGTTTGGAAAGAAGATTGCACCAATTGGCAGATGCAACTGTCCTCGCTTCACCCACATGGAGTTTTCAGTAGAAAAAGGAGCAGCGAGGACACTTTCTTTGCCAACAGCTTTTCCAAACCCCTCCGTGAGCTCAATCCCAGCCCTGCAGAGTTCCCCATCTATCTTGACTGGTTGGAACGGCCAGGTATCTGGCAGCACTGGGCGATGCAAAGCAGCAGAGGGAGGTTGAAGGAGAAAAAGAGG
This sequence comes from Candoia aspera, assembly GCF_035149785.1. Taxonomy (NCBI): domain Eukaryota; kingdom Metazoa; phylum Chordata; class Lepidosauria; order Squamata; family Candoiidae; genus Candoia; species Candoia aspera. The sequence continues at coordinate 160,128,515 of NC_086154.1, forward strand.
GAGCAGGAGCACGCTTCTGATGGGTAGCCTGTCCTTGCAGAGCGTGTCCATAAATAGCACCTCGGCCTCCAGCGCCGTTCCATCTGCTGACCTATCTTCAAACCCGCAGAGACAGGGCTTCTGCCGTTGCAAGGGTGAGGAGCTGGTCACAACTTACTGATGGGGTGGAGACCTCCTCCATCGTGTAGAGCCCCTGCCTCTTCTGCTCCGGTTCGTCATCACTGGAGAGAGATTGAAGGGCCCAGAGATCAGAACTAGCTGTGGGCCCTCTTTCAAGAGCGGCCACATGGATGCTCTAAGGAGCCTGTCGGCTGGCCTGCCAAGGGGGTTGACCTGAGTCCTCCTTCCTTTTATCAGAAGCAGATGCTGAGAAGGAAAGGAGGTGAACCTCCCTTATGTGGCAGCTCAAACAGGCTTTGGCCCCTCCCCAGTCAGCCAAGCAGCAGCCCTTGCGACCGGCTGGGCCAGAGGGTGGGATGGGAGAGTCCTTCTTTTCCTTTTCCTTTTCCCACCCCTCCCTTTTCCTTTTGTGCTGTGTCATTTAAAGTTAGGCTTTGGACAATCAGAAGCTTGCTTACTTTGCTATGCTTTAAGCATGCGTTCCCTGCCCAGGCACCTTCATCGTCTGGTCCCCCCTTGGCCCCAAATGGCCCCCCATCCCATTGATTAGGAGAGAAGAGAAAGGCTTCCTGTCCAGGGGGTTGAGTGTGTATCCCATAGAAATCTATCCCTCCCCTCAGCAGACATTTCTCATAGCCTTTTTTCTGTGGGACAGAACTGCAGGGGGCTTCAGAATGAGCTGAGAGCAGGTACCTTGCTGAATCGGAGACAGAGTCCACATCTTCCAGGCTGTGGGTCCTGGAGGCCCCCTGGACTTCCATCGAATCCTGGAAATGACGTTTGTTTGTATTAAGGCATAATCAAAGACCCTTCCGCCATTTGGAAGTCGCATCCCTCTCTCCTTTCGCCTCGGAGGGGGTCAGGAAAAGGGGGATGCTTATGCACTCAGCACCTTCCTCGATCACCATTTTGTCACTGGATGTCTCCACCAGCCATGACCTGACATCTGGCAGCTACTTTACAAACCACCCATCTGGAATCTTGCACCGGGGGCGGGGAGAAGCCAGGCACGGAGGGTGGAGTAGAGGCAGATGGGTCTGCGGCCGGTCCCTGCCCTCGGATGCCCTTTGCACATGGCGGGGACAATGGAGGAGGAAGAAGCGGGACCGTTGAGGAAGAGGCTCCTCAACCCAGGAGGGGGGGAGCGTCAGGAGGAGGTTCAGAGCAGCTGTGCCTCAATTGTGCCAGGGAGAATTTTGCGAGTGGGGCGGGAGGATTGCTTGGAAAGGCTCTCCAAAGGTTGTTCCTTTGCCCTCCAAGCCCTAAAGGTCTTTCCAGGAATCCAAGGGTCTGTTGTCCTCGGGTTTGCCAGCCTGGCTGGGCTGCCCAGGCAGGAATTCCTCCCTCCCCACATACTCGAGGCATGAACTCCCACCGGCCACGTTGCCAAACCCTCCTTACCCCTGAGGTGGAAGCGGTGACCCTATCATGAGAGCTTTCCTGCTCGATTCGTCTCCGTGCCATTTGGGACCTGACCGGAGGAAGAAAGTCAGGCGTGAAGGAACATCCAGCTAGCTCAGCCTCCCCTTTCCAAGACCGGCCAGTCAGTCAGTTGGCCCTTTTTTCCCCTGCAAGCCCCTTGTGGACAGGAAGCGGTCTCGGGCTCCTGCAGACTCTTGTGGCCCGTCAATGGTGCCCCACCAAGTCTGGGTTTTGGGAGAAGGACTTGGAACCTGGCAACAGCACAGGAAGGTCTTCCACCCTGGTGCCCACTGACCTAGGCACTTTATGGGCAGGCTTGGAGCCTCGTTCTCTCCGTCCCCAGGGAAACATTGCCAAGGCCCACTTTTTGAACCAGACAAGGATGGCGGCTCTCTCGGAGCCAGGAGTGGCCGGGCAGCCCAGTGGCTGACTCTCTTGGTGGCCTTTGGCCTCTGCCTTTCGTGTGGGAAGCTGTCTGTTCGTGAGCAGCGCAAAAGCACAATCACGTGTGGCACAAAGCACAGAGAGGGGCCAGAGATGCCGCCTTGCTTCTCTGCTGGGCCTCTTGGGCAATCTGACCTTCCTTTCCCCTTCAGGCCAGCACAGCCTGGTATCTCTTGCCCACCTCTTAGCAGGGGCTGGGGAGAATTTCCCTTGTTTATCCCAATGTGGGGGTCCAGGGTCCGAAAGTAGTGACAGAGATTGGGGGAGGCGTACAAGAGGGCTGGGGCAGCCTCTCATTCAAAGCCACCTCCCCTCTGGCTTCCACGTGGGGACTACAGCAAAGTAAGACATCTCTGAGCAAGCGGAGACGGCGTTCCAGCACAGACCGGTGGCCCAGCGACAAGTCCAGGTCAGCAGAGCCTCTCTGTATATGGAGTGACCGAACGATTGCCCACCTGCATTCTGTATGGCTGCTCCACATGAGGAGACCACAGGAATTGGTGATCCTTGCGGTCGACTCAGGAGTGAAGCGGCTGGGAGACCAGGAAGAGAAATCTACCTCACAGCCACAGTAGAGCCTTTGAGGGCACTGGGTTCGACGAAAACCTCACTTTCAAAACACATTTGGGTATAATAATTTTAAAGAGAGATCTTCAGACAAGCAGGAGAAACAAAAAACCACTCAGTGAGTCACCCTTCATTCCAGATTCATCAGCCTGTGCAAGCCCCAAACCCTTTGAACCCTTCCTCTTGGGGAAGCTGCCACAACATCTTCACTCTCCGAGGTGCTGCCTACCTCGATGGATTAGGACGCCTTTCCCACTTCACATCCCCCAGGCTGCTGGTCTTCCTTGAGGGCAGCGATTCTTCTGATGAATCCTAAAATGACAACCCAAATCTTCTTCAACTGAATACAGGGCTAAAGGGGGTTAGTCCCCGCTTGGGAAAATAAGAGAGGATTTGGGGTTCTCAGTTTCAGTTTGTCGAACGAGGGCTGGCCATGTTGACTAAGGGAGGCAACTCAAGGTCAGGGGCATCTGGCAACCATATTGGAAAAAATATTGTACCAATTGGAAGAAGCAACATGTCCTCGGTTTACCCGTGTGAAGTTTTCGGTAGAAAAAGGAGCACCAAGGACACTTTGCCCTTTCTTTGCTGACCCCTTTTCCAAACCCCTCCGTGAGCTAAATGGCAGCCTTGCAGAGTTCCCCCTCTGTCTTGACTGGTTGGAACGGCCAGGTATCTGGCAGCACTGGGCGATGCAAAGCAGCAGAGGGAGGTTGAAGGAGAAAAAGAGGGAGCAGGAGCACGCTTCTGATGGGTAGCCTGTCCTTGCCAGAGCGTGTCCAGAAATAGCACCTCGGCCTCCAGCACCGTTCCATCTGCTGACCTATCTTCAAACCCGCAGAGACAGGGCTTCTGCCGTTGCAAGGGTGAGGAGCTGGTCACAACTTACTGATGGGGTGGAGACCTCCTCTATCGTGTAGAGCCCCTGCCTCTTCTGCTCCGGTTCATCATCACTGGGGAGAGATTGAAGGGCCCAGAGATCAGAACTAGCTGTGGGCCCTCTTTCAAGAGCGGCCACATGGATGCTCTAAGGAGCCTGTCGGCTGGCCTGCCAAGGGGGTTGACCTGAGTCCTTCTTTCTTTTATCAGAAGCAGATGCTGAGAAGGAAAGGAGGTGAACCTCCCTTATGTGGCAGCTCAAACAGGCTTTGGCCCCTCCCCATTCAGCCAAGCAGCAGCCCTTGCGACCGGCTGGGCCAGAGGGTGGGATGGGAGGGTCCTTGTTTTCCTTTCCCCACCCCTCCCTTTTCCTTTTGGGCTGTCTCCTGTAACGTTAGGCTTTCGACAATCAGAAGCTTGCTTACTTTCCTGTGCTTTAAGCATGCACTCCCTGCCCAGGTGCCTTCATCGTCTGGTCCCCCTTTTGCCCCAAATGGCCCCCCATCCCATTAAGGAGAGAAGAGAAAGGCTTCCTGTCCAGGGGGTTGAGCGTGCATCCCATAGAAATCTATCCCTCCCCTCAGCAGACATTTCTCATAGCCTTTTTTCTGTGGGACGGTACTGCAGCCTCTTCTTGGGGGCTTCAGAATCAGCTGAGAGCAGGTACCTTGCCAAATCGGAGACGGAGTCCACATCTTCCAGGCTCTGGGTCCTCGAGGCCCACTGGACTTCCATTGAATCCTGCAAATGACATTTGTTTCTATTCAGGCATAATCAAAGACTGTTCCACCATTTGGAAGTCGCATCCCTCCCTCCTTCACCTTGGAGGGGGTCAAGAAAAGGGGGATGCTTATGCACTCAGCCCCTTCCTTGATCACCATTTTCTCAATGGATGTCCTTCAACCAGCTGTGACCTGACATCTGGCAGCTCCTTGACAAACCACCCATCTGGAAACTTGCACTGAGGGCGGGAAGAAGCCAAGCACAGAGGTCGAAGTAGAAGCAGATGGGCCCACTGCCGGACCCTGCCCTCAGATGCCATTTCCAGATGGCGGGGAAAATGGAGGAAGAAGCAGGACCATTGTGGAAGAGGCTCCTCAACTCAGGAAGGGGGGTCAGTCTCAGGAGGAGGTTCAGAGCAGCTGTGCCTTCATTGTACCAGGGAGAATTACGTGAGTAGGGCAGGAGGATTGTTTGGAAAGGCCTTCCAAAGGATGTTCCTTCGCCTTCGAAGCCGTAAAGGTCTTTCCAGGAATCCAAGGGTCTGTTGTCCTGGAGTTTGCCAGCCTGGCCAGGCTGCCCAGGTGACAATTCCTCCCCGGCCCCCAGGCCTTCAGGCATGAACTGCCACCAGCCACGTTGGCAAACCCTCCTTACCGCTGAGGTAGAAGCAGTGACCCCATCGTGAGAGCTCTCCTGCTCCTTGACCATTCTCTGTGTCTCTTGGGACCTGACCGGAGGAAGAAGTGAGACATGAAAGAACATCCAGCTAGCTCTCCCTCCCCGTTCCAAGACCAGCCAGTCAGTCAGTTGGCCTTTTTTCCCCCCGCAAGCCCCTTGTGGGCAGGCAGCGGTCTTGGGCTCCTGCAGACTCTTGTGGCCCGTCAAAGGTGCCCCGCCGAGTCTGGGTTTTGGGAGAAGGACTTGGTCTTCTTGGGGCTTCAGAATCAGCTGAGAGCAGGTACCTTGCCAAGTTGAGAATGGACTCCACATCCTCCAGGCTCTGGTTCCTGGAGGCCCCCTGGACTTCCATCGAATCCTGTAAATGACATTTCTTCTTATTGAGGCATAAATCCAAAGCTCTCTGTATCCCAATTGGATGGCTAAAGCCTAGGGCGCAATTTCAGCCCCCTAGGAAGAGGTCTTCAGAGGCCTTAGGTTAAGAGGATGCTGCTTCCAGAATAAGGACCTGCTGTTCTCCAAACAGGCTATACTCATGGCTGGGCACTTGGCAACTGTTCACAAAGTCTTTGACACTGTTTGGAAGATGCATCCCTCTCTCCCTTTGCCTCAGAGGGGGTAAGGAAAAGGGCGATGCTTAGGCACTCAGCCCCTTCCTCGTTCACCATTTTGCCACTGGATGTCCCTCAGCCTGCTGTGACCTGACATCTGGCAGCTACCTTACAAACCACCCATCTGAAATCTTGCACCAGGGGCAGGGAGAAGCCAGGAACGGAGGGCAGAGTAGAGGCAGAAGGGTCCGCTGCCGGTACCTGCCCTCGGATGCCCTTTGCAGATGGCGGGGACAATAGAGGAGGAAAAAGTGGGACCATTGAGGAAGAGGCTCCTCAACCCAGGAGGGCAGGATCGTCAGGAGGAGGTTCAGAGCGACTGCGCCTCAATTGTGCCCGGGAGAATTTCGCGAGTGGGGTGGGAGGATTGCTTGGAAAGGCTCTCCAAAGCTTGTTCCTTTGTCCTTCAAGCCGTAAAGGTCTTCCCAGGAATCCAAGGGTCTGTTGTCCTGGAGTTTGCCAGCCTGGCCAGGCTGCCCAGGTGACAATTCCTCCCCGGCCCCCAGGCCTTCAGGCATGAACTGCCACCAGCCACGTTGGCAAACCCTCCTTACCGCTGAGGTAGAAGCAGTGACCCCATCGTGAGAGCTCTCCTGCTCCTTGACCATTCTCTGTGTCACTTGGGACCTGACCGGAGGAAGAAGTGAGACATGAAAGAACATCCAGCTAGCTCTCCCTCCCCGTTCCAAGACCAGCCAGTCAGTCAGTTGGCCTTTTTCCCCCCCCGCAAGCCCCTTGTGGGCAGGCAGCGGTCTTGGGCTCCTGCAAACTCTTCTGGCCCGTCAAAGGTGGCCCGCCGAGTCTGGGTTTTGGGAGAAGGACTTGGTCTTCTTGGGGCTTCAGAATCAGCTGAGAGCAGGTACCTTGCCAAGTTGAGAATGGACTCCACATCCTCCAGGCTCTGGTTCCTGGAGGCCCCCTGGACTTCCATCGAATCCTGTAAATGACATTTGTTCTTATTGAGGCATAAATCCAAAGCTCTCTGTATCCCAATTGGATGGCTAAAGCCTAGGGCGCAATTTCAGCCCCCTAGGAAGAGGTCTTCAGAGGCCTTAGGTTAAGAGGATGCTGCTTCCAGAATAAGGACCTGCTGTTCTCCAAACAGGCTATACTCATGGCTGGGCACTTGGCAACTGTTCACAAAGTCTTTGACACTGTTTGGAAGATGCATCCCTCTCTCCTTTTGCCTCAGAGGGGGTAAGGAAAAGGGCGATGCTTAGGCACTCAGCCCCTTCCTCGTTCACCATTTTGCCACTGGATGTCCCTCAGCCTGCTGTGACCTGACATCTGGCAGCTACCTTACAAACCACCCATCTGAAATCTTGCACCAGGGGCAGGGAGAAGCCAGGAACGGAGGGCAGAGTAGAGGCAGAAGGGTCCGCTGCCGGTACCTGCCCTCGGATGCCCTTTGCAGATGGCGGGGACAATAGAGGAGGAAAAAGTGGGACCATTGAGGAAGAGGCTCCTCAACCCAGGAGGGCAGGATCGTCAGGAGGAGGTTCAGAGTGGCTGCGCCTCAATTGTGCCCGGGAGAATTTCGCGAGTGGGGTGGGAGGATTGCTTGGAAAGGCTCTCCAAAGCTTGTTCCTTTGTCCTTCAAGCCGTAAAGGTCTTCCCAGGAATCCAAGGGTCTGTTGTCCTGGAGTTTCCAAGCCTGGCCAGGCTGCCCAGGTGACAATTCCTCCCCGGCCCCCAGGCCTTCAGGCATGAACTGCCACCAGCCACGTTGGCAAACCCTCCTTACCGCTGAGGTAGAAGCAGTGACCCCATCGTGAGAGCTCTCCTGCTCCTTGACCATTCTCTGTGTCACTTGGGACCTGACCGGAGGAAGAAGTGAGACATGAAAGAACATCCAGCTAGCTCTCCCTCCCCGTTCCAAGACCAGCCAGTCAGTCAGTTGGCCTTTTTCCCCCCCCGCAAGCCCCTTGTGGGCAGGCAGCGGTCTTGGGCTCCTGCAAACTCTTCTGGCCCGTCAAAGGTGGCCCGCCGAGTCTGGGTTTTGGGAGAAGGACTTGGTCTTCTTGGGGCTTCAGAATCAGCTGAGAGCAGGTACCTTGCCAAGTTGAGAATGGACTCCACATCCTCCAGGCTCTGGTTCCTGGAGGCCCCCTGGACTTCCATCGAATCCTGTAAATGACATTTGTTCTTATTGAGGCATAAATCCAAAGCTCTCTGTATCCCAATTGGATGGCTAAAGCCTAGGGCGCAATTTCAGCCCCCTAGGAAGAGGTCTTCAGAGGCCTTAGGTTAAGAGGATGCTGCTTCCAGAATAAGGACCTGCTGTTCTCCAAACAGGCTATACTCATGGCTGGGCACTTGGCAACTGTTCACAAAGTCTTTGACACTGTTTGGAAGATGCATCCCTCTCTCCTTTTGCCTCAGAGGGGGTAAGGAAAAGGGCGATGCTTAGGCACTCAGCCCCTTCCTCGTTCACCATTTTGCCACTGGATGTCCCTCAGCCTGCTGTGACCTGACATCTGGCAGCTACCTTACAAACCACCCATCTGAAATCTTGCACCAGGGGCAGGGAGAAGCCAGGAACGGAGGGCAGAGTAGAGGCAGAAGGGTCCGCTGCCGGTCCCTGCCCTCGGATGCCCTTTGCAGATGGCGGGGACAATAGAGGAGGAAAAAGTGGGACCATTGAGGAAGAGGCTCCTCAACCCAGGAGGGCAGGATCGTCAGGAGGAGGTTCAGAGTGGCTGCGCCTCAATTGTGCCCGGGAGAATTTCGCGAGTGGGGTGGGAGGATTGCTTGGAAAGGCTCTCCAAAGCTTGTTCCTTTGTCCTTCAAGCCGTAAAGGTCTTCCCAGGAATCCAAGGGTCTGTTGTCCTGGAGTTTGCCAGCCTGGCCAGGCTGCCCAGGTGACAATTCCTCCCCGGCCCCCAGGCCTTCAGGCATGAACTGCCACCAGCCACGTTGGCAAACCCTCCTTACCGCTGAGGTAGAAGCAGTGACCCCATCGTGAGAGCTCTCCTGCTCCTTGACCATTCTCTGTGTCACTTGGGACCTGACCGGAGGAAGAAGTGAGACATGAAAGAACATCCAGCTAGCTCTCCCTCCCCGTTCCAAGACCAGCCAGTCAGTCAGTTGGCCTTTTTCCCCCCCCGCAAGCCCCTTGTGGGCAGGCAGCGGTCTTGGGCTCCTGCAAACTCTTTTGGCCCGTCAAAGGTGGCCCGCCGAGTCTGGGTTTTGGGAGAAGGACTTGGTCTTCTTGGGGCTTCAGAATCAGCTGAGAGCAGGTACCTTGCCAAGTTGAGAATGGACTCCACATCCTCCAGGCTCTGGTTCCTGGAGGCCCCCTGGACTTCCATCGAATCCTGTAAATGACATTTGTTCTTATTGAGGCATAAATCCAAAGCTCTCTGTATCCCAATTGGATGGCTAAAGCCTAGGGCGCAATTTCAGCCCCCTAGGAAGAGGTCTTCAGAGGCCTTAGGTTAAGAGGATGCTGCTTCCAGAATAAGGACCTGCTGTTCTCCAAACAGGCTATACTCATGGCTGGGCACTTGGCAACTGTTCACAAAGTCTTTGACACTGTTTGGAAGATGCATCCCTCTCTCCTTTTGCCTCAGAGGGGGTAAGGAAAAGGGCGATGCTTAGGCACTCAGCCCCTTCCTCGTTCACCATTTTGCCACTGGATGTCCCTCAGCCTGCTGTGACCTGACATCTGGCAGCTACCTTACAAACCACCCATCTGAAATCTTGCACCAGGGGCAGGGAGAAGCCAGGAACGGAGGGCAGAGTAGAGGCAGAAGGGTCCGCTGCCGGTCCCTGCCCTCGGATGCCCTTTGCAGATGGCGGGGACAATAGAGGAGGAAAAAGTGGGACCATTGAGGAAGAGGCTCCTCAACCCAGGAGGGCAGGATCGTCAGGAGGAGGTTCAGAGTGGCTGCGCCTCAATTGTGCCCGGGAGAATTTCGCGAGTGGGGTGGGAGGATTGCTTGGAAAGGCTCTCCAAAGCTTGTTCCTTTGTCCTTCAAGCCGTAAAGGTCTTCCCAGGAATCCAAGGGTCTGTTGTCCTGGAGTTTGCCAGCCTGGCCAGGCTGCCCAGGTGACAATTCCTCCCCGGCCCCCAGGCCTTCAGGCATGAACTGCCACCAGCCACGTTGGCAAACCCTCCTTACCGCTGAGGTAGAAGCAGTGACCCCATCGTGAGAGCTCTCCTGCTCCTTGACCATTCTCTGTGTCACTTGGGACCTGACCGGAGGAAGAAGTGAGACATGAAAGAACATCCAGCTAGCTCTCCCTCCCCGTTCCAAGACCAGCCAGTCAGTCAGTTGGCCTTTTTCCCCCCCCGCAAGCCCCTTGTGGGCAGGCAGCGGTCTTGGGCTCCTGCAGACTCTTGTGGCCCGTCAAAGGTGCCCCGCCGAGTCTGGGTTTTGGGAGAAGGACTTGGTCTTCTTGGGGCTTCAGAATCAGCTGAGAGCAGGTACCTTGCCAAGTTGAGAATGGACTCCACATCCTCCAGGCTCTGGTTCCTGGAGGCCCCCTGGACTTCCATCGAATCCTGTAAATGACATTTGTTCTTATTGAGGCATAAATCCAAAGCTCTCTGTATCCCAATTGGATGGCTAAAGCCTAGGGCGCAATTTCAGCCCCCTAGGAAGAGGTCTTCAGAGGCCTTAGGTTAAGAGGATGCTGCTTCCAGAATAAGGACCTGCTGTTCTCCAAACAGGCTATACTCATGGCTGGGCACTTGGCAACTGTTCACAAAGTCTTTGACACTGTTTGGAAGATGCATCCCTCTCTCCTTTTGCCTCAGAGGGGGTAAGGAAAAGGGCGATGCTTAGGCACTCAGCCCCTTCCTCGTTCACCATTTTGCCACTGGATGTCCCTCAGCCTGCTGTGACCTGACATCTGGCAGCTACCTTACAAACCACCCATCTGAAATCTTGCACCAGGGGCAGGGAGAAGCCAGGAACGGAGGGCAGAGTAGAGGCAGAAGGGTCCGCTGCCGGTCCCTGCCCTCGGATGCCCTTTGCAGATGGCGGGGACAATAGAGGAGGAAAAAGTGGGACCATTGAGGAAGAGGCTCCTCAACCCAGGAGGGCAGGATCGTCAGGAGGAGGTTCAGAGCGGCTGCGCCTCAATTGTGCCCGGGAGAATTTCGCGAGTGAGGCGGGAGGATTGCTTGGAAAGGCTCTCCAAAGCTTGTTCCTTTGTCCTTCAAGCCGTAAAGGTCTTCCCAGGAATCCAAGGGTCTGTTGTCCTGGAGTTTGCCAGCCTGGCCAGGTTGCCCAGGTGACAATTCCTCCCTGGCCCCCAGGCCTTCAGGCATGAACTGCCACCAGCCACGTTGGCAAACCCTCCTTACCCCTGAGGTAGAAGCAGTGACCCCATCGTGAGAGCTCTCCTGCTCCTTGACCATTCTCTGTGTCTCTTGGGACCTGACCGGAGGAAGAAGTGAGACATGAAAGAACATCCAGCTAGCTCTCCCTCCCCGTTCCAAGACCAGCCAGTCAGTCAGTTGGCCTTTTTCCCCCCCGCAAGCCCCTTGTGGGCAGGCAGCGGTCTTGGGCTCCTGCAGACTCTTGTGGCCCGTCAAAGGTGCCCCGCCGAGTCTGGGTTTTGGGAGAAGGACTTGGTCTTCTTGGGGCTTCAGAATCAGCTGAGAGCAGGTACCTTGCCAAGTTGAGAATGGACTCCACATCCTCCAGGCTCTGGTTCCTGGAGGCCCCCTGGACTTCCATCGAATCCTGTAAATGACATTTGTTCTTATTGAGGCATAAATCCAAAGCTCTCTGTATCCCAATTGGATGACTAAAGCCTAGGGCGCAATTTCAGCCCCCTAGGAAGAGGTCTTCAGAGGCCTTAGGTTAAGAGGATGCTGCTTCCAGAATAAGGACCTGCTGTTCTCCAAACAGGCTATACTCATAGCTGGGCACTTGGCAACTGTTCACAAAGTCTTTGACACTGTTTGGAAGATGCATCCCTCTCTCCTTTTGCCTCAGAGGGGGTAAGGAAAAGGGCGATGCTTAGGCACTCAGCCCCTTCCTCGTTCACCATTTTGTCACTGGATGTCCCTCAGCCTGCTGTGACCTGACATCTGGCAGCTACCTTACAAACCACCCATCTGAAATCTTGCACCAGGGGCAGGGAGAAGCCAGGAACGGAGGGCAGAGTAGAGGCAGATGGGTCCGCTGCCGGTCCCTGCCCTCGGATGCCCTTTGCAGATGGTGGGGACAATAGAGGAGGAAAAAGTGGGACCATTGAGGAAGAGGCTCCTCAGCCCAGGAGGGGGGTGAGCGTCTTGAGCAGGTTCAGAGCGGCTGCGCCTCAATTGTGCCCGGGAGAATTTCACGAGTGGGGCGGGAGGAATGCCTGGAAAGGCTCCCCAAAGGTTGTTCCTTTGCCCTCCAAGCCGTAAAGGTTTTTCCAGGAATCCAAGGGTCTGTTGTCCTCGAGTTTGCCAGCCTGGCTGGGCTGCCCAGGCAGGAATTCCTCCCGCCCCCCAAGACTTGAGGCATGAAGTCCCACCGGCCACGTTGCCAAACCCTCCTTACCCCTGAGGTGGAAGCGGTGACCCTATCATGAGAGCTTTCCCGCTCGATTTGTCTCTGTGCCACTTGAGTCCTGACCGGAGGAAGAAGGTGAGACATGAAAGAACATCCAGCTACCTCTGCCTCCCCTTTCCAAGACCAGCCAGTCAGTCAGTCGGCCATTTTTTCCCCTGCAAGCCCCTTGTGGGCAGGCAGCGGTCTTGGGCTCCTGCAGACTCTTGTGGCCTGTCAATGGTGCCCCGCCGAGTCTGGGTTTTGGGAGAAGGACTCGGTACCTGGCAGGTGGCACAGGAAGGTCTTCCACCGTGTTCCTCGCACAACATGAAAACGGACAGCTTTTCAAGATGTTCTGTATGGAGAGGGGAGCAGAGAAAGAGACTTGAGCCAGGGGGAGAGGTTCGAGGCCCGTGACTTTCTCCCCCTTTCCAGTTTCTTGGGGGCCCTGCGGGCCTCGCTTACTCTGAATAGCCTCCGTAGCGCCATAGCAGAGGCTGGATGGCTCTGCAGGGAAAGAGATTCGTGGTGCAACGATTGGCAACCAGCAAGCGAGGTCCAGAGTAGTGTCTGCCAGCTGGCAGGCAAAGCCACAATGGGAATGAGCAGCCTGGGGGTTGGCCTGTGGCTTTAAAGGTTTGCTGAGTCTTGTTCCCTTGGCAACCGGGAAAACCTCCCCATTGGCCACCTTTTGTACCTACCCAAGAATGGCTGCTGTCTCGTGGCCAGGAGTGGCCGGGCAGCCCAGTGGCTGACTCTCTTGGTGGCCTTTGGCCTCTGCCTTTCGTGTGGCAAGCTGTCTGTTCGTGTGCAGCGCAAAAGCACAATCACGCGTGGCACAAAGCACAGAGAAGGGCCAGAGATGCCGCCTTGCTTCTCTGCTGGGCCTCTTGGGCAATCTGACCTTCCTTTCCCCTTCGGGCCAGCACAGCCTGCTATCTCTTGCCCACCACTTAGCAGGGTCCGAGTCCTGTCTGCTCAGGGGAGAATTCTCTTATTTTTCCCTGCGCGGGGGCTTGGGGTTGAACAGTTTGGGGGGGCATACAAGAGGAACAGGGCGGCCTCTCTCATGTCATTCAAAGCCACCTCCCCTCTCCGCCAGCCAGCCTGGATGTTGGTGGTGATGTATGAAGCCCAAGAAGGCCACCAGTGGCTCATCTGAGATGCAGAGTAATGGCAGGAGTGGGGGCTGCCATGACAAAAGCTGCCATCCTCTCTCTTCCATGACTCAAAGCCTGCTGCATCCGCCTGTTCTGGCCTGTCTGCCTCTCCTTTCAAAAGAAGCCTAACAAGAAATAGAAATAAACGACCAGGAGGTTTCCCCATTTGAGATGAGAGATTTACAGTATGCATTTGAAACTAATAAGTCCTTGGCCAGCAGGGTTGCCCCTGTTCTGGTCCTACCAGAGGTCATCCACTACTTCAATCAATGCTGCCTCAGCACTAGAGCTGGGCCTGAAAGCTAGCCAAAAAGGGCCCAGATAATCCAATGCTCCCGGGGCCTTCTGGAATGCAGGCCCACCACCTTCTCCAGCATTGTAACGATTGCCCTACTCAAATAAAAAGCTCAGACTCCAAATCTAAGTTTAAGGTCTGGTTTATTTAGAATTTGGTGCAAACAGAAAGAAAGCTGAGAATGAGAAAAGCGCGCCTAAACTCAAACTAAATAGCTCCGTTTCCAACAACGATCCCCCCCCCCCGCATATAGAACAATCCCACGTTCCCAGGTACTCCTAACGAGCTCTGCTGATCAACGGGCAAAAAGACCTTGACATTTAAGAGATAACCCAAAGACATTCCTTCCTGGCACAGCCCTACACATCTCCCCGTACAAGGTTTATCAGCAGCACCCTGCCAGCCAGGAACACCCATCGACACTCTGGCATGCGAACCGTTACGATGGAGTGAACATCGCAACGGTGATCATGAGAACCATCTTATCAAAATGGAAAGGTTGGAGATAGATTGGATGTTTGGGGGGGCATACAAGAGGGACAGGGCAGCCTCTCTCATGTCATTCAAAGCCACCTCCCCTCTCCGCCAGCCAGCCTGGACGTTGGTGGTGATGTAAGAAGCCCAAGAAGGCCACCAGTGGCTCATCTGAGATGCAGAGTAATGCAGGAGCGGGGGCTGCCATGACAAAAGCTGCCATCCTCTCTCTTCCATGACTCAAAGCCTGCTGCATCCGCCTGTTCTGGCCTGTCTGCCTCTCCTTTCAAAAGAAGCCTAACAAGAAATAGAAATAAACGACCAGGAGGTTTCCCCATTTGACATGAGAGATTTACAGTATGCATTTGAAACTAATAAGTCCTTGGCCAGCAGGGTTGCCCCTGTTCTGGTCCTACCAGAGGTCATCCACTACTTCAATCAATGCTGCCTCAGCACTAGAGCTGGGCCTGAAAGCTAGACAAAAAGGGCCCAGATAATCCAATGCTCCCGGGGCCTTCTGGAATGCAGGCCCACCACCTTCTCCACCATCTTACCAAAATGGAAAGGTTGGAGATAGATTGGATGTTATCCAACTGTCTTAATCTAGCTTTGGCTTCTTGAGGACAGGACGCAAGATTTGCGGAGAACCACAGGGCGGCGCAGCCAAACTTCAAATTGGGAGATAAGGTCTACCTCTCCACTAAGTTCATTAAGTCTCCGCAGCCCTCTAAGAAGTTGGCCCCCAAGTTCATTTGCCCATTCCCAATCATAGCGATAATCAACCCGGTAACTTTCAAATTAGATTTACCACACAACCTAAAACGCATACACCCAGTGTTCCATTGTGCATTACTGAAACCGGTTACCTCGTCAAAATGGCACAATGACCCCCCACCCCGCCTCCGCCCATCACGATAGATGGACAACAACATTTCGAAATCAAGGAAGTACTGGACTCCAGAAGGCTACGGGGCACCCTCCAGTACCTGGTCCGCTGGAGACATTTCCCCCACCCCGAGTGGGTACAGACTCGGGATGTCTCAGTGCAGCGGCTTGTCAAACGCTTCCACGAAGCATATCCTGACAAACCGGCGCCTTGAAGTTTTCGTGGGGGGGCAGTATGTCATGACCCCCGTTGCAATGCATGCACGCATCACAACGGGGAACATGCCTTTCAGGAAAAGGGGAAGGAAGGAGGAAGGAATCATCCTAATCCCTTAAACACTCAAACACAAACGCAATCATAAGGACAAAGGGGACACACCTTTGCCCTGACCAGAGAAGGCATCAGCATATCGCCCAGACATCCCTGCATTACCCCGGGGGACACACCTGCGCCGGACATGGGAAGGAGACAGAGGAGACCAGCGATAATCTTCCTGATCGCCCATCAAGACCCCGGTATCGCACCCCCGATCGCCCATCAAGAAACAGGATCCGGACTGTGGGACAATGGGGGGTGGAGAAGGGCCAGGTCCGCGCCAGGGGTATTTACGGGGTACCCCGCACGCCATGAGATGGTGCTCATTCCCATCTCTTTGCGTGTATGCATTCTGTTCTCAGTAAACAGGATATCCTTAGCCCCATCTAAGTGAGTCCGTGTCTTTCTGAGCGCAAGGCAGCCATTACACATATCCAGTTGCGGCATCTGCTTCTATAGCCTTACCATTTTTCAACACATTCATGGAATGGTTTCTTTTCATTCAATTTTGCCTTGGACTCTTAACACTTACCAGTTTCATTTCAATTCTACTTGTCATCACATCGCTATGATTCCTATATAAAATACTCCTTCCAGAAATCAGTTTTGCCACATTTTGGCTTGTATGGCACAACCAAAGCCCAGTTTTACCCCAAGCGTGTTCCCATCAGGCCTGTATCACCCCATGAAGGAGGAACGTCTAATTCTCTACGCACTTAAGTCCTTCAGGCACTCTTGGGTCAAACTATTATAAACACTTGAATTAAGCCTTATTTTTTGACAAGTTTTTTAACAAAGAGACCAGGTGCCAGGCCAACATTTACCAAAGCTGTTTTACAATACTTTTTCTGAAATCAGAAGGCAACCAGGTGATAAATGCCATTTGTCTTGCGCCAGCATCTTTCCTGTGACATAATTACAGTTGTATGAACAATAAAATGACTACTGCTGCTGCTTCCTGCTTGCATCTGTAGAGCGCTTTCCCACTCTTCTAGCCTCCTTTTGTTGCCTTAAGAAACTAGCCAGCCATCAGGGAGTATCGCCAACAACTCTGAGACAGCCGAGTTCTGCCAATGATCGGGGGGCCTTCCCAGGAGAGGCCAGTGTTGGGACTAGCTATGCCAACTGCAGAACTGAATATGTGAAACCGTTTCTTTCTCACAGAAGGCCTTCTGCTGACCATTATTGTGCAATAACAGTGTGGTTGTAAAACGACATTTGTAGTGAGAAGGCATCCTAGCACCAAACCCAAGGCAAAGGTGTTAAGAGAACTAAAAGGCAAGCAAACAAACAAACAAACAAACAAGTCAATCTGTTCACATGTAATTGAAAGAAGGAAATTGGCACACAGTTTCAGTATCTAAAGGGTAATCATCCAAATGCAAACCTGCTCGGGCTGATTCATTGACTTCAGTGCCATCTGTGTGCTTGTGAAAAGAAATGGTGAGTACGCACCTTTCATATAAAAGGAAGAAATGAAGCTGCTTGTCATGTTTACCGTTCCGGTGTTTGTCTACATCGTAACGGTTCGCTTGCCAAGGTGCTGATAGGTGTTCGGGCTGGGAGGGTGCTGCTGAGAGCCTTGTACAGGAGACGCGCTGGACTGTGCCAGGAGGAATGTCTTTAGGCTATCTCTGAAATGTCAAGGTCTTTTTGCCCCTTGATCAGCAGAGCTCGTTAGGAGCACCTGGGAATGTGGGGCGAACTGTATGTGAGGGAGGGGGTGGGGTGTTGTTTGCAAAGACGCTATTTAGTTTGAGTTTAGGCGCGCTTTTCTCATTCTCAGCTTTTTAGCTGTTTGCACTCTTTTCTAAATAAATCCAGAACCTGAATTGACATTTTGAGTCTGAGAGTTTTATTTAGAGTAAGGCAATCACCACACTGCTATCTAGTGATAGGAAGTAGTCTTGAGTGTCTGCTTTTTCATACCAAATCTAAAGGGCATTGGAGGTGCTGTAGAGAACAACTTTTAGTGGTTGAGTGGTATTAACCAACTACAATGTTGACATTTTCTGTACAGTTTAGGGTGCTCCAAGCCAGTCTTACTAGTGGGAATCTTCCTGTGCATGGGGCAAAGGAGGCCATCTTTTACTATCAGCAAGTAGCCACGACTAGAGAAATTGCCTGGCAGACCAGAAAGGAAACCAGAGCACCAATGCATTCTTTGGAAGGGAAGGACTGAGCGAGAATGTGACCTGAGACCTTTGGGCTTCACTCTGGCCTTAGTTCACTTGAATAGCTCTGAGGCCCCTTTGAGTTGGGTGCCTGGCTTTGAAGAACACCACAGAAGGAAATTTGGGGGACCAACAGGAACACTGTGAGAGACTCCTCCTAATCTTTTTGAAGGTGCCAAGATTGTTGCCGAAGGCACCAAAACGTGCTCCGCCATGGATGAGAGCATAATGGCTCCCTTCACCTCCCAGTGCTCAAACCCATGAGAAACCGCTGTCCTGGGGTCTCCTCGCATGGAGCAGCCATCCAGAGCAGAAGTGGGTGATCTCCCATCCTCTCCTTATCCGGAGAGGTTCTGTGGGACCGGACTACTCGCTGGTCCTTCATGTCCGGTCCCGGCCCGTGGAAATCACTGACACGCAGGTAAGTTTTATAGATTTACTAAAAAGGCTTTTAAACAGAACTCTAGTGGCAAAAAGCTTTGACCAAACCATCGTAGTCCCTCACACCCAAAATATCCAGCCCACCAAAGCTCAACCAGCTTAACTTAGAGGCTCTTTCAGCTGAATCCCCTCAGGCTGATGACTCTTCTGTAACTCCTCGTCATCTTCCAAGGAGTCTGAGCTGGCCATGACACTATCCCCCACCTCAGGGCCCTCCTCTCCTGCAGATTGAGGCCTGGGCTTCTCCGGGTACTGTTAATGGAACAGGTGTGTGAGGCAGGGAGCATAAACATCATCATCTTCCCAGGAACGCTCCTATGGTCCATAGCCCTTCCAATCCACCAGATACTGGAGGTGGTCCCGAAGGACCCGTGAGTTCAGAATGTGGGCTACCTCATATTCAGGTTCCCTTTCCACCACAATGGGTGGTGGGGCCAGTGTGGAGGAACAATGAGGGTTGGGAGGTGCAGCAGGAACCAACAAAGAACAATGGAATACAGGATGAACACAGAAACTGGAGGGTAGCTTAAGCCAGAAAGCAACTGGGTTGATGACAGCTTCCACTTGGAATGGTCCCAGGAAGCGGTGATCCAATTTCTTTGGCGGCTGACGAGTAGCAAGCTTCTTAAATGAAACCCACACTAAGTCCCCCATGGCTATCAGTAGACCTGCCTGGCAGTGATGCTCAGCAAACCATTGATAATCATCCTTGGCCTTTTGTAACTGATCTTGGAGAACTTGATGAGTTGCTTGCAGTTCCTGCAAGAGCTGATCCAAGGCTGGAACAGAAGAAGCTGGTGAACTCAGTGGAAAGAATAGGAGGTGCAAGCTACAGTTAGCCATGAATGGCATCATTTAGCTGGAGGTGTGCCGAGCACTGTTATAAGCAAACTCTGGCTGTGCTAGGAGGTCTACCCAGTTGTCTTGCTGGTAGGTAAAAAAACATCTGAGATATTGCTCCAGAATCTGATTCACCTGTTCCATCTGTCTCTCCAAATACACAGAAGATACACAGAAGATAAGTTGATCTCAACCTCTAGACCTTAGGAAAGTTCTTGCCAAAACTTAGCAATGAATTGTGGGCCACGATCTGAAACCGTGGTCAGGTAAACCATGTAAACGGTAGATACAGGTAATCCTCGCTTATAGATTGGTCACTGAACAACCATTCAACATTATGATAGCCTTGGAAAGGGTGCTTTACATGCCCGTTAAGCACTTCTGGCCATCATAAAACATCTCACACAAACACACACACACACACACACACCGTGGTCATGTCATTGTATTTCGGGTCCTTGGCAACTGGCTCTCATTTACAACCAGTTGCCAAGTGCCCCTCGATCACGTCATCACCATTTTCAATCTTCTCTGCTGGCTGCCCCAGAAAGTCAATGGGGAAGCCGACAAGGAAGGTTGGAAGTGGAGGGAACGAAGGGGATGGAGAGGATGGGAAACCTTTGGCAGGCTGTAGGAACGAAGCCCAAGTCCTGAAGATTTGAGCTTCGCTCCTGCAGCCACACAAAGGAGTTCATGGGGGGAGGAGAGGGGACATGGTTCAGCAGGTTACAGGAACGGAGCCCAAATCCTGAAGATTTGAGCTTTGCTCCTGCAGCCCTACGAAGGAGTTCCCCTCCATGCAGGGAGGGGAGGGGACATGGGTGGACAGGCTGCAGGAACGAAGCCCAAATCCTGAAGATTTGAGCTTCGCTCCTGCAGCCCCACGGAGTTCCCCTCCATGCAGGGAGGGCAGAGGACACCCTTTGGCAGGCTGCAGGAACAGAGCCCAAATCCTGGAGATTTGAGCTTTGCTCCTGCAGCCCCACGAAGGAGTTCCCCTCCATGTGGGGAGGGGAGGGGACACCCTTTGTCAGGCTGCAGGAACAGAGCCCAAATCCTGGAGATTTGAGCTTCGCTCCTGCAGCCCCACGAAGGAGTTCCCCTCCATGTGGGGAGGGGAGGGGACACCCTTTGTCAGGCTGCAGGAACAGAGCCCAAATCCTGGAGATTTGAGCTTCGCTCCTGCAGCCCCACGAAGGAGTGCCCCTCCATGTGGGGAGGGGAGGGGACACCCTTTGTCAGGCTGCAGGAACAGAGCCCAAATCCTGGAGATTTGAGCTTCGCTCCTGCAGTGCCACCATGGATTTATCTTCCCCTCCATTCCCTCTGCTTCCAACCTATGCTGTCACCTTCCCCACTGACTTTCTGGGGAAGCCGGCAGAGAAGATTGCAAATGGCGACCACATGATCGTGGGGCACTTGGCAACTGGTCATAAATGCAAGCCGGTTGTTAAGCACCCGATATACAATCACATGACCGGCGGCGGGATGTTTTATGGTGGCTGGAAGTGCTTAACAGGCATGTAAAGCACCCTTTCCAAGGCTATTGCAACTTTGAATGGTCCTTAAGTGAGAGATCATTAAGCGAGGACTACCTGTATATACCGTTTACATGGTTTACCTGACCACTAGTTCTGTTAGGATGTTGTAAGTTTCCATTAGGACTACGCACATGGGAACAAGGTGGTTGAATGCTGGCCAGCTTGTAGTAGCACCACCACTATGGCCGCATCAGAAGCATCAGTTTCTACAATGAAGGGTTGTGCAGGGACTGGACGCCACAGGATGGGTTCTGATGCACAAGCTGTCTTTAAGGCTTCAAAAGCCTGTTGTGTATCTTCATCCAAAACGAAAGGTGTTTTCTTTCACAATAGGTGAGTCAAAGGCCAGTATAAAAGTTCTATAATAATTGACGAAGCCCAGCAAACCCGGAACATCCTTCGTTCTGCGTGGTGGTTGCCAAGTCAGAAGTGCTTTCACTTTATCAGGATCCATGGTGACGCCATCCGAAGAAATGCGCTGACCCAAGAAATCAATAGTCTTCTTCTCAAATTCACATGTGTCAAGTTTGGCAAAAATGATTTTCCCTGAGGCACTGTAATACCATACTGACATACTTCTCATGGTCAGAGAGAGAAGAGAAGAGGAGAATGTGTATTCAAAGTGGCCATAGTGGGTGCCAAAGGAGGTCTTCTATTCCTCACCACTCTGGATATGCACTAGGTTGTAAGCTCCACAGAGGTCGAGCTTGGTAAAAACTTTGGGGCCATGTAACCTCTCTAAGAGCTCGGAAAGGAGAGGCGGGGGGTAGCGATTCCTGATGGTGATCTGGTTTAGCAGCTGGTAGTCATTACACATCCTGAGCTCCCCTGATTTTTTTCTTGACAACCAAGGCAGGAGCAGCTGCAGGTGAGGAAGAAGCCCTTAGAAACCTCCTCTTCAGATTTTTCTCAATGAAGTCCTGCAACGTTGATCACTCTGGCTCTGAAAGTGGGTAAATCCAGGCGACTGGAATCTTGGCACCAGCCACCAGGTCAATGGGGCACTCAAGATTTCTGTTGCCACTTGGCTGGTAGTTATTTCCTCTCCTGGGGCAACTGGGGGTTCACCTTCCAAGGAATCCGAGCTGGCCTTGACACTTCAGTCTTAGTCGCAGTCGTCGTCTCTGCTGTTTTGGAGACGTCTTCGCTCGCCATTCTTCACCCAGAAGCTCGCACATATCAGCTGTTCTGGTCACTAGACAGATGGCAAGAGACAAATGAGGGGAAGGACCTTCACAGGCGGTCCCTGTGTCTGTTTCCCACTGGGTCAATTGTTAGTTAAATGACTCTCTCTCTCTCTCTCTCTCTCTCGTGCTTCCCTCTCTTCAAGATTGAGTTTATGTAGAAACTGGTTTTCTTAAAAAATAAAACCTAACTTTCACTTCAAATACAAAGAGTACCAGCTAGCATTCATTAATAGCTGGACTAAGCAAGCTATCTACATTCTATACAGCTATATTGTGAGCATTTCTTTTATTTCTTTAAAGGGTTGTTCTGCTACTTAATTACTCAGTATTCTTTTAGCACTCTCTTCACGTTCAGGAGGATATCCTCTTACAAGTGTTCCTGCTCAGTTCAATTCTACAACACTAGGGCTCCTGAGTGGGAAGCAGATGAGCTTTCTCATTTGCCCATAATGATTCCCATTGGCTATTTGAGATGCCAAATACCTCTTTTATACAAACAGGAAAATCAGGAGGGTGCATCTTCTTCTGGGCGGGTGACAAAAGCTGCCATCCTCTCTTCTCCATGGCTCAAAGCCTGCTGCATCTGGTCTCAAGTCCTTTGCCTGCTCTGGCCTGGCTCCTTCTCCTTTCAAAACCATCCCAACGACCGATACGAATGAAAGGTGCTCTAAAGTGAGAGAGGGAGAAAGGGCTCCGTGTGAGCAGGGCGAGAGGAAACGGTCCCTGGGTCTTCTGATAGGAACCTGCGTGATCCCCCCTGTCCACTGGGAAGGGGGGAAGAGGACTCACCGTCCCAACGCGGGTGGATTTGCTCCTCGGCTCCAGGCCTGCCTCCCAATGGACTGACATACAGAGCAGCACTGATTTCTCTTCCTTCTCCACTCTTGGCAGTATTTCAACACCAATGCTCTTGACGATTTTTATAACATTTTTACTCTTTGGTCACTGATGAAGAAACAGAATGGAGCAAGCACAGGAGATAACTTAAGCGACATGGTCAAAAGGAGCATTTCTCTATTTCCTGAACAACTGTAATACATCAACAGCCAACTTAGGATGACTGTTACTACAGGGAAGGCAAGAAGCCCACTGGCCAATTCCAGCGGCATTTTATGGGCAAAATTCCTTCCCAGCCCCATCACCCGGCAACTGACTTTTGTGCATAGCAAGGGGATGGTATGGCACCCTAGCTGCCTTTCTCTGCGGTGCCGCAAGATGTTCCCTGGTGCGGGAGGAAGTGCTCAAATTCCTGAAAAGACACAGACGTATCAGGCAGTCGGTTTCTCTGCTCGCAAGCCTTGCCTCAAGCTTAACTGGGAGGAAGCCCGTCAGGGGACATTCCTCCCTCCATGGGAAGGTCCTCTGCTTTTGGCCCCACCCTAAGAGAGCCGACTCAGGCCACGGCAAGTCCCATCCCATCAGAGGAAAACCCTGCCCCTCGTCCCCTGCTTTCCCTCCGTTAGCCTCTATCTGACACCTGGGCAGCTGCTGCCCAGCTTCCCTCACCGGTCCATCAGATGGAAAGGCCGTCACATTCGGGGGTGTATCGTTGCCGCCTACAGCCTGCTGCCAAGCGCCGGACGGCAGCCACCAGCCCATCTGCAGAGTGGAGGGAGAAGGCCTTTTCCACCAAAGCTTTCGTTCTCTGGGCGACTCGCCTGACTGCAGGGTCCTGGTCACCCAGAAGCTTTTCCAGATCTGCAAAGAAAAAATTTAGACCAGAGCGTCAAAATGCATCCTGCACAATCCTTCGCTCCCTCCTTCCCTTCCCCACACTGCAAACCCAAAGCTGTTCCTCTTATCACTTTGCACAGCCATTACTTACAAGCAAGGTAGGTGGGAACTGTCCCTTCCGTGAGGAGGCTGCCATTCAGATGAAGCAGGTGACCTGTAGAGGAAAAGAGGGAGAAAAACACACCACTGTCTCTTTCAAAGCCCAATTCTCAACTGATTGCAGCCGTAACTCCAGAACTCCCCAGGCCTTTGATCCCAGGGGAAATGAGAAGCTCAGCAAGAGGACTACAGGCTCATGCCTTGCCTGGGCTAAAGGAAGGTCCATGGCCCAAACAGGAAGTTTATGTCTATGGAAGCCTGCAGGGGGCCGTGCTTTTTTGGCTGAAACGTGGCTATTCCTGGGCAGGAGAAACCCTGAACCTGGGGGATGAGACCTCCTGCCTGATTGCCCACAAAGAGGCTTCTCTTTCCATTACCAATGAACATGGCAGCCGTTCTCCTCACTGAAGCCGGCTTGCTCTTAAAGTACGAAAGGCAGGCGAACACCTCCATCCCCAACTGCCCCTCCGAGATGGGGAACCGAATCGAGGAGAAGAGGCAGAAGAGACAGAGGTGGGAGATCGCCAAGTGCTGCGTGCCCCACCCATGCCTCTCACTCTAGAGGGGAACGGGAGCCAGAGAAGGGCTCTTACCAGGCGCTTGGCGATTTGATGCAGAAGCTCCTGCAGGCTGTAAGTCCTCCCCGCCAGGAGGGTGCCCCCAAGGTGCCAATGGAGAGCCTCTGCCAGGTGCTGCAGGGTATCTTTTGCTGCCTTCAAGAACAGAGGAGAGAAAAAAGCTGGGGCTATTCTTCTACTGCTTTCCTCGAGTGAGTCAGCTAGCCAAGCTGCAACCCTCTTTTCCCAGGCAAGCTGGGCCCTCACCTTCGCCACCTTCTCCTCAACATCCTCCACGTGCATCAGCACCGCAATGAGGGTGTGGATAGCTGCTGTCCCCTCAAGATCTTTCCGGTGCTGCAGAAGAGGCCAGATATACTTCAAGGCTGCCCATCAAATGGTTGCTGCTTCCTGTGAAGGACCAAGGAAAAGACTTTTTTTTTCTTGTCCTGCAAGGAATGGGTCCCGTGTAGACTCCCAGTTAAGGTTTCCGTTAACTTTTTCCTCCTCTTCCAAGCAAGGAGGAGCTGAGGACTCACGTGGTGGAAGAGCGAGCAGTACTGGGCAGCCAAGGAGGCGTCCAAACATCCTCCTGTGTCTGGAGGCCGAGGTGCTCTGCCAAGTCCAAGAACTGCAAGGTGATGGCAGGGCTGGAACTGCAGAGCCCACCGAGGACAGCATGGCACAGCTCCTCGGGCCTCATGATCTGCAGAGGAAATGGGAGATTGGAAAAACTCTCCTCCAAGGAAAGAGAGAAGAGAAACCTAACCTTTTCTGATCACAGTTGGGTATCTTAGCTAGCAACCTACTCTCAGCTCTGAGAGAGATCGAAGTGAAGATGGAACGTGAGAGCAGCAAGCCATCCTCATCCCCAGGACTGAGTAAAAGGAAGATCTGCCACCTCCCCACGCGCTCCATCTTGCCTAGACTAGGGGGTGAGATCTCATCCTGGGGTAAGAAGGCCCACTGGCTAAATCTGTCCAGGCCAGCAACATTATTGCTGCAATTCTAAAGTGAAGGTGCTTCCTGGAAGGAAGCATCCTCTACAGTTGTGTCCGAAGAGGAGAAGCTCCGCATTTGTCTGTCCCCTGTGGGTGAGGGCCACTTACCACCTTGTAGTTCTCGCAGAGATGGAGAAGACCCTTCCTGCTCAGTTGGCGAACGGTCCGGCTGGGGTGTTCCAGCCGAGCCATGAGCAGCTTCCAGGTCTTCTCCATGGGGGCTTGGCCCTTGTAGTTAGTCAGCAGCTGAAAGAGAGCAGAGCGGTCGAAGGCCCGTCAGTGGCCAGAGGAGGAAAAGGAAGGAGTGAGCAGCTTCACTGGGGAGAAGGTGCCCAAAGGGCCCCCAGGGAAGATGCTTCACCCTTGCTCTTTGGGGAAGCAGGAACATGCCTCTAGGCTCTCCTTGAGCGGCAGGGAAAGCAAGAGAGATGGGTTTTGGAGCTTGATCCCTGCCTAAAGGTGGCCTGGGGCAACCCCCGTTTCCTCCTCTGCATCACCCTGCTCAGCCAACTCCCATTGCCTCCCTGGATCGATCCAAGAGACTGGGGCGGGGGGGATTTTCCCACCTCAATAAAGAAGGCCAGCGCTGCAGCTGAATGCTCCTTTGCCTCTTCCTTCTCCAGGACAGAACTGAGATGTCTCTGGAGGCTGCACATGGCAGGACAAGAGGTCTCCACGAGGGCCCTGCAACACACCAAAGCTCTTTTGAGAAAAAGCCATCAGACGGACAGGCCAGGCTGGGCTGGAAGGGGAGAAGAAAGGTTCTCTTTGGGGAGAAAAGCTGCCCTTTGCCCTCTGTCTTACGTCACCAACACGGCCACGCCCTGGAGGCAGCAGCTGGGGCGGCACAACAGCTCCCCGCAGGTCTCCCTCAGGGTCAGGTGTGCCTCCCTGGCCAGCAGCACCTGGATGGTGCCAACCGTCTCCCTGCAGAGGAAAGAAGGCCAGAGTCACCAAGGCATGATCCCGTAGTCTGAGGGGCAAAAGAAACCCTTTGCGTGATGCCCACAGGGAAGCTTCCCTCCGCAGCTTCTCTCCCTCCTTTCCCTGGAACGCCACGAGAAGAGCAAAGAGGGAGGGAGCTCCAGAGGGGCTTTCCTTCTCCCTTGCAGCCGTTCACCACCAAATGGGATTTGCTGCATCTGCGTGAGTTGGTCCCTCCACCCAAGCGCAAGGGTGCTCCAGAAACATCACGGAGGCCACAGATTGCATTTTCTTTCTTTTCCTCAAAGCTTCAGGACAGACCTCATGAGAAAAGCAAGGCAGCCAAGCTGGGAGCACTACGTGCTGGAGAGCTTTTTTTCCTGGGGCCTATGCAACACCCGGCCTATCTGAGGAGAGGACTTGCAGGGCCAGGGGGGTATTGCTAAACCAGAAGTGCCGCTTGGATGTGGGAGCCCAAGAAGGAGAAGGAGGTTTCTCCTTCCCAGTGCCGCTGCTTACTCCAGAGGCAGATGGTCCTCTCCTTCAGCTGATATATTCTGCTGCCTGGCGCCTTTGATGATGATATCCACCAGGCAGAGGAGAGAAGGCCTGAGGAGAGAAGGAGAGTCTGCTTTACCCACAGAGCTCCTAAGGAAAGTTGGCTAATGGAGCCCACGCTGCCTCTTGGTAGAATCGCTCTCTCTGCCAACCCTCACCACCCAAAGGGCCTTCCCTCCTTCCCAAGCAGGATTCGAGAAGTGTCTTCTCGTTTGCCTGTTGGGAGCCCACAGACACAGGGACACGATGGCATCTCCAAGAGGGAGAGGTTGAAGTCTGGGCATACAAAAGGACCACCTCCTTCCGAGCTCTACCCCTTACCGGAGTGGCAGGAAGAGGATGGGTGGACTGTTCCTCTCCCTGAGGCAGCCAAGGGACCTCCTTCACCTTCGCCAGGAGAAGGGACAGGACCTTATCCCCGCTGCCGTATGATGAGGCGATGACGGCCCAGAGCAGCTCGCCGCAGGTGCTGGGAAGAAAATCAGGCGGCAACCATGTCAGACCCTTCTGCCCATCCCAGGTCCACAGGGAGGAACACAGAAGAGTCAGCCTGATGTTGGACTTCCCTGCAACTCAAGGGAGGAAGAACCTGCACCCCTGCCTACCTCCACGGCAGCTCTAAGGGGCGCTGCGTGACCAGTTGCATGTTCTTCCGGGCCACGACATGTAGGGAGGGCACGACCTGGCTCAGTCCAACGGAGCAAGTGGAGGCCAGGCGGCAGATCTTATCCGGCGCTTTCTGCATAGGCAAGAGAGAAAGGAAGAGGAAACGGAAGTGATGGTGAAAGGCCGATTCGTCCAGGGGAGGGCTGAACTGGAGGTTGCAGGAAGAGGTCTTTCTCTGGGGAAGCCCTCAGTTTAACCCTGAGTGACAAGCCTTACTTGACATGCCCGCGAGGTGGTTGACCGGGTCCGGGTCCGAGTCTGGGTCCGAGCTGTACATTTCTTCCCCTGACCCGCTGTTGAGAGGAGGGATATGGGATGATTAGACCTAGATTAGGGGTCAGTTTGTCATCTGGAAGGGAGTCATCTGAAACTAAGCTTCTGGAGGAGGACAGAGAAGTACAGCTGAGACGGAACGGTGCAGGATCCGACCAAGGGCCCCTCTGTTCCCTGGACAGGTCCCTCCGCCATCAAGTGGCCGGGTGACATTTTGTCTCACGCCCTCAGACCACCAGCTTCCCAGTAGGTCCTTCACTCCATTGGGAGAAAAGAGAAGCATTTCTATCTGCAGTAGCCACCATCTTGCAAGGCTTCCACCAAACACTGTTTAAAATAAATGAGCGGGAAAGGCCTCATGCCTTTCACTGCTAGAGTGGGACAGTCAGCACTCACCATAGCATCTTCGCACCCATCCTCCTCCACCTGCCCGCAGGCGCTTTTCATGGCAGGTGGCTGGTGTTTTCTGCCGGCTCCTTAGAGTCATCTTCAGCCTCTCCTGAGAAGTAGGGTACTTCTTCAGCATCGGCCGCCCCCTTGGCTGCCGTCATCCGCCGCGATGAGGGTGGCGATTTGGCCAGCAGTTTGCCCGCTTGGTCTCCAGCCTTGGCTTTTGGGCAATCAACTGCTCGGTGCCCTTCCTTTCCGCATCGGAGACACTGACCCTTCGCATAGCGCTGATCTTTCTCCTCTTCCCAGGCTCTATAGCCTGGCCAGGTAGCAGTTACAGCACTTCGGGGTCCCCTCATGGTGGCTGGTTGCTTTTCAGGTCGTTTGGTTTGCATGTAGGTATGCTGGGCATGCTCAGCCTTGCCGGCCAGACAGATCCATTCATATAATGTCTCTGGGTCGTCTCTACACAACACCCACCACAGGACATCCCTGTTGAGTCCCTCTTTAAATCGTTCTATTAAGGTTGACTGAGACCAGTCAGGGATTTTCCCAGCTAAAGCCTTAAACTCCAGGGCATAATCAGCTACAGACAGTTGGCCCTGGGTAAGATCCTTCAGTGCCTTTTTAGCCCTTGCCTTGGCTAGCGGATCTTCAAAATGCAGCTTTAACGCCTACATGAATTCCTCGAAATCCTCAAGCTCAGGGGAGCTAGCCTCACTTAATTGAACATACCAGTCAGCCGCTCGTCCCTTCAGCTTGGTGGCAATGGCAGTTATTTTAGCCTCTTCGGAAGGGAAGCATGGTCCAAACTGTTTCATATAACTTTTAGCATTAGTGAGAAAGAAAGACAACTTAGTTGGATCCCCATCAAACTTGACAGAAAAGTCTTTCACCCCCGCCCCTGTTGGAGCTGAATTAGTGGCTGCTTGAGTGGTTGGGCCCCAGGTTACAGTAGTTCTTCCTCCTCGGGGTGGGGACACTGATGGACGAGCTCTGCGGGGTGGAGATTCATCCCGGTGCTGTCTCCAGCCCCGCTCTGCCGGTGGTTTGGGTGAGGGGATGGAAGATGATTGCATGGAGCTGGACTCTCCTTTGTGCCTCAGCTGCCCCCCCACCCCCTGACAGAGACAGGGCTTTTAGCACGTACTCCATCGATTCTAATTTGGCCTCTACCACTCTTAGCCTTTCAGGGGGTTGAGAGTCCTCCCTCCCTTGCGCGTTAGGTTGTCTCCCTTCTAATACCATGATGTTTGGGGTCAGTGAGACCCGATACTTCCAGGACGCCCGGGACGTCCCTGGCTGGGGTTCTCCCATTTCATCCCAGGTGATCAACTCTGCGGGCGATTCGCTGGGTGCCGGTTGCTCTGGTGCTCTCCCATCTTCGGATTCCTCTCCCTCAGGGATGGAACTCGAATCTGGCCATAAACCTGAAGGTTCTGGGGTGAGGCTCAGTTCTCCGCTCCTGACCGTTGACTCGGGCATCAAGGCAGTCGGCTCCTCAAGTCTTCCAGTCATGGATTTGGATTTGGCCATTGTTAACTGTTTTCCCTCACAAGAAACTAATCTTGGTAGGAGCTAACGGTACAACTTTGGTGATTCTCAGCTTTATGTAATGATTGCCTATTCTAAACACCATCAGACTCATAAGCAGGATCACAAAGATATCTGATTTATTAAAGAATAGTATGCAGGTTCACAAAGAAAGCTGAGAATGGAAAAAGCGCGCCAAATGCAAATTAAAAAACCCTCAGTACAAACGAGATTCCTCCCCCCATAGAATCTTCCCAGGCTCACAATCCCAGGTACTCCTAATGGCTTCTGATGGTCCGCGGGAAAAGTCCTTGAGCAGAGCACATAACCCAAACACATTCCATTGAAATGAACATAGATACAGAGCCTGGCACAAGGTTTCACAGCAGCTCCCTCCCAACAGAAGCGCGCGTCAGCACCATGGCATGTGAAACGTTACGATGTACAGTGCACACTGAAACAGTGAACATGACATGCAGCTTTTAATTCTTGCTGGGCTGTTTGGCGGCTTGAAACAGGATTGTGTGTGGCCTCCAGGGCCCATCCCCTTGCCTGGAATTGCGGCAGGAGCGCGGCTTGGAAAGCTAGCCTTGGGGGCTTGGAGCCGGCAGAGGTGGCTGGATTGCAGAGCTGCCAGGAATGTGGATCGGCAGCCTCGCACAGGAAGCGCTTCAGGCCTTTTATATCAATTGGCAGTGTGGCAGAGGGAAGGAAGCCGGCACCGAAGACAGAAGACGCCCCTATTGCCCCACAGGAGGGACTGTGCCAAGTTACGAGGAGTTGAGGTTGAAGTTGCTGGAGTGTGTAGCTGCATGAAGGCGAGGGATTGCTGTGGCAGAAGCAGAGCCGGGCCAGGCTGGTTACAACAGCTCTACAGCAACAACTCACCCCGCCCCCCGCAGGCAGGCAGCCGACAGAAGTTCGCAACATTGTTCAGGAGGCGGCAACAAAATACATCCCAAAGAAAGAGAAAACCAAGAAGGCAAAATGGCTGTCTGCTGAGACACTAGAAGTAGCCCAAGAAAGAAGGAAAGCAAAAGGCAACAGTGATAGGGGGAGATATGCCCAATTAAATGCAAAATTCCAGAGCTTAGCCAGAAGAGATAAGGAATTATTTTTAAACAAGCAATGCGTGGAAGTGGAAGAAGACAATAGAATAGGAAGGACAAGAGACCTCTTCCAGAAAATTAGAAACATTGAAGGTAAATTCCAGGCAAAAATGGGCATGAAAACAAAGATGGCAAGGACCTAACAGAAGAAGAAGAGATCAAGAAAAGGTGGCAAGAATATACAGAAGACCTGTATAGGAAGGATAACAATATCAGGGATAGCTTTGACAGTGTGGTCAGTGAGCTAGAGCCAGACATCCTGAAGAGTGAGGTTGAGTGGGCCTTAAGAAGCATTGCTAATAACAAGGCAGCAGGAGATGACGGCATCCCAGCTGAACTGTTCAAAATCTTGCAAGATGATGCTGTCAAGGTAATGCATGCTACATGCCAGCAAATTTGGAAAACACAAGAATGGCCATCAGATTGGAAAAAATCAACTTATATTCCCATACGAAAAAAGGGAAACACTAAAGAATGTTCAAACTATCGAACAGTGGCACTCATTTCACATGCCAGTAAGGTAATGCTCAAGATCCTGCAAGGTAGACTTCAGCAACTCATGGAGCGAGAATTGCCAGATGTACAAGCTGGGTTTAGAAAAGGCAGAGGAACTAGGGACCAAATTGCCAATATCCGATGGATAATGGAAAAAGCCAGGGAGTTTCAGAAAAACATCTGTTTCTGTTTTATTGACTATTCTAAAGCCTTTGACTGTGTGGACCATAACAAATTGTGGCAAGTTCTTAGTGGTATGGGGATACCAAGTCATCTTGTATGCCTCCTGAAGAATCTGCATAACGACCAAGTAGCAACAGTAAGAACAGACCACGGAACAACGGACTGGTTTAAGATTGGGAAAGGAGTACGGCAGGGCTGTATACTCTCACCCTACCTATTCAACTTGTATGCAGAACACATCATGCGACAAGCTGGGCTTGAGGAATCCAAGGCTGGAGTTAAAATCTCTGGAAGAAACATTAACAATCTCAGATATGCAGATGATACCACTTTGATGGCTGAAAGCGAAGAGGAACTGAGGAGCCTTATGATGAAGGTGAAAGAAGAAAGTGCAAAAGCTGGCTTGCAGCTAAACCTCAAAAAAATCAAGATTATGGCAACCAGCTTGATTGATAACTGGCAAATAGAGGGAGAAAATGTAGAAGCAGTGAAAGACTTTGTATTCCTAGGTGCAAAGATTACTGCAGATGCTGACTGCAGTCAGGAAATCAGAAGACGCTTAATCCTTGGGAGAAGAGCAATGACAAATCTCGATAAAATAGTTAAGAGCAGAGACATCACACTGACAACAAAGGCCCGCATAGTTAAAGCAATGGTGTTCCCTGTAGTAACATATGGCTGCGAGAGCTGGACCATAAGGAAGGCTGAGCAAAGGAAGATCGATGCTTTGGAACTGTGGTGTTGGAGGAAAATTCTGAGAGTGCCTTGGACTGCAAGAAGATCCAACCAGTCCATCCTCCAGGAAATAAAGCCAGACTGCTCACTTGAGGGAATGATATTAAAGGCAAAACTGAAATACTTTGGCCACATAATGAGAAGACAGGACACCCTGGAGAAGATGCTGATGCTAGGGAGAGTGGAAGGCAAAAGGAAGAGGGGCCGACCAAGGGCAAGGTGGATGGATGATATTCTAGAGGTGACGGACTCGTCCCTGGGGGAGCCAGGGGTGGTGACGACCGACAGAAAGCTCTGGCGTGGGCTGGTCCATGAAGTCACAAAGAGTCAGAAGCTACTGAACGAATAAACAACAACTGGCTGGAGAGTTGCTGAGAGTTATCTGCATGAACTGTTTCTAAGTGACAGTCATTATAACCCAAGACGACCGATTGCAGAACAGATCAAAGGACTGCGATTAGAAGGGTTAGGCTTATGCCCTGGATTTTGTCCCCTGTCTCTGGGTGAGAGCCGGGGAGGGATTTGAATCACAGGGATTGTATAATTGGGGCCTGAGCAGTCCAGTGAGAGGAGACTGGCTTATGGCAAGGAATGGTTGGTGTGGCTGGTGGATGGGGTTTAAGGAGGTAACCCTTAATTAACTTGAGGTGCTGAGTGCTAATACTGCAGAAGCACCTTAGGTATTAAGGAGTTTTGTTGGATTGTAGGTTGTTGTGAGGTGGGGGGTACAGGCCTGGGCATGGAATTTGATAGACAGGGGAGGGGGAAGGGTTCTGAAGGGATGAGGGCAGGCTATAGTATCCCAGTAGTGATGGGCAGAAGGAGAAATGGTGGGAGACGAGGGGCAAGATTTGTATGTGGAAGGAGTCACAGGTATATTGTTCCTGTGGCACGTTCCAGCCCCTCGAACTCACTCCCGGGTCTGGGTTGGCAGACTTTCAAGGCCCTGGGCTGTCAGCTGCTGCTACTGAATGCCAGGTCAGTTTGTAATAAGGCCACCCGCATCCATGATTGATCGTGGATAAGAAAGCTGACCTGGCTTGTATCACAGAAACCTGGCTGGGAGAGGAAGGGGGAGTCCCCCTTTCTGAAATGTGCCCAGCTGGTTACCGGGTGTGGCACCAGCCGAGACTCCAGGGTAGGGGCGGTGGGGTGGCGGTGGTCATCTGAGACTCTTGGGAGGCATCCAGGGGTGCTGCTCCTCAGATTGTCGGGTGCAAGACCCTGTTTGTTAAGTTGGGCTCTAGGGATCAGCTGGGACTGTTGCTATTGTACCAGCCTCCCTGCTGCGTAGCAACTCCCCTGCCTGAGCTCCTTGACTCCGTAGCCAGGTTGGTGGTGGAGTTCCCCAGGCTCATGGTCTTGGGGGATTTCAACCTGCCTTCCTTGAGGGCGGGGGCAGAGGTAGCTCGGGGGTTCATGGTTACCATGACAGCCATGGGCCTGTCCCAAGTAATCCAGGGCCCAATGCATAATGGTGGTCATTCGCCTGACCTGGTTTTTCTGTCAGAGCAGTGGCAGAGTGCTCTGAAATTGGGGGAGATCTCGGTTTCTCTCCTGTCATGGTCAGATCACTGCCTGGTGAGCCTCCAGTTCTCTGGCACCACCCCCCTCCGCAGGGAGGCTGGGCCTATTAGATCGGCCCGCCCCAGGCAACTAATGGACCCAATTGGGTTTCAGAGGGAGCTCGGGGTTGTTCTGGGAAGTCTGCTGCATGGTCCGATTGAGGGCTTGTTGGCCGCATGGAATGAGGGAGCGGCCGGGGCCTTGGATCAGATCACGTCTGAGCAGCCTCTCCATGCCCATGGCTCCTACAGCTCCCCATGGTTTACGGAGGAGCTGAGAGGCTTAAGAGGGCTAAGGGACGCCTGGAGCACCGCTGGTGGAAGACAGGGAGTGTCATGCGCTGCCTACCGCTGAGTAAAACACAGACGCTGATTCAGAGAAGAGCAGGTTCAGGTTTATTCAAACGTAGAGCTAGTCACGAAAAAAGCTGAGAGTGAAGGGAGCGCGCCGGTGTGGGGTTTAAATACCCCGCGCCGGTCAGCGCCCCCTCACCTTGGGTTGCGTCATCCCCCCTTTGTCCTGCATGCTTTCGTGCCGGTAGGTGAAGGGTTGCGGGGCCCCAGCTGGTGCCCCGGGATTGCCCATAATCGGTTTCCTCCTTCAGCCGGTGATTGCTGTCAGCTGGGCGATCTCCATTGCACTTTTGCTAACAGCTTGGGTGTGCCTCGTGATCTGCCTTGTCTTTGTCTTTCCTTCTTCCTCTTTTGTGTCCTGATGGCTGAATCATCCGGCCGGGGTCTGTGTCTGTTGTTGTGCGTGCTATGCTTATCTTAAGTCCCTTCCTCTGCTTCCTCGTTATTGTCATGTGTGCCATTGTGCTGATGTCTTCAGCTCAACGGCACTCATGACATACTGCCCCCCGTCCGAATAGTGCCCCCCCCCGGCCTTCTGGTTTTCTCCAGGAGAGCTGTCAAAAAGAGGTTTTTTTTGTTTTTTTTTTAAATTTCCTGCCGGAGTGTTTTCGCCCCTCCCTCTGTTCCGCCTTCTACCTCGTGTCCATCTTTAGGGTGTGTTCCGAGTGCGCCTGCCCCGACCACACCCTGGGCGTGCGCATGCCCCGGCCACACCCTGCTTGTTTGGCTCAGTTCGTCGAGGGAAGAGGCGTGGCTGGTCGGGTGCTTTTCAGCTCCAGGTAGGAACCTTATCTTTATGCGTTGTGCGATTGCCATTGTATGTGTGCATCCTGGGCGTTGCCCCCAGGCATGCACTGGTGACCAATCGTCGCTCTCTCGTGGGCTCGGGGTGGGGGGAGGGTGAGTCCCAGGGGGGAGGAGGTCTACTCAAGTCGCGGGCTTGGGGGGCCCTTTCCCCTGGGGGCACGGCGGGTGGGGGGGGAGGCCCATGGGGGAAAGGGTGTTCAGGGGCCGGGTCGGCTTGGCGACCCTTCGGCTTGTCGGGGTACGTCCTGTGGAATGCCCGGGTCAGGTCTGGCGCCTTAACGTGTTGCGCCGCCACCCATTCTGGGTGGGGGAAGTGTTTCCACCTTACTAGGTAGTGTAGTGTTCCCCGTTGACGGCGAGAGTCGAGTATGTCTCTTACTTCAAAATGTTGTTGGCCGTCGATCATCACTGGGGAGGGCAGTGCCGTGCTTGGGTGCCATCGAGAGGTGGTTGCAGGTTTCAGGAGGCTGGTGTGAAATACCGGGTGGAGTCTCCGGAGATTGTGCGGCAGGTCCAGGCATATTGCCACCGGGTTCACTACCTGTGTCACTCGAAGCGGCCCGATATACTTAGGCCCCAGTTTTTTCGAGGGTTGCGGTGACTTCAGGAATTTGGTGGATAGGTAGACCATATCCCCTGCCTGGAACGTCGGTTGCTGGTGCCGGTGCTTGTCGGCCTGCTCTTTGTAGGCCGCCTGTGCTTCCTTCAGTGCTGCCGTGATTATTGGCCACGATTCCGCTATCTTCCATCCCCAGTCACTAGCGTCCACTTGGGGTCCCGGGGGTTGCGGTAGCTCCGGTATGGGTACGAAGTCGCACCCAGAGACTACTTCGAACGGGGTTTTCCCCGTGCTCGTGTGGACGGCATTATTGTATGCGACTTCTGCGAACGGGAGCAGTTCGACCCAGTCGTCTTGGTGGTAGTTGGTGTATGAGCGTATGAATTGTTCCAGAGTGGCATTGAGGACCTCTGTGGCTCCGTCCGTCTGGGGGTGCCAGGCCGTGGATAGGGCTTGTTGGGTCCCCGTCAGCTTTAGGAAGGCCCGCCAGAATTTCGAGGTGAATTGTGTGCCCCTGTCGGTCACCACGCGTGCGGGACATCTGTGTAGCCTGTACACGTGTATAAGGAAGAGTTTGGCTAGTTGTTGGGTGGACGGGACCGATGAGCAGGGGATGAAGTGGGCCTGTTTCGAAAAGTAGTCTTTCACTACCCAAATGGCCGTTTTCTTCTGGCTGGGTGGGAGATCTACTATGAAATCCATGGAGATTTCCTCCCATGGGCGGGAGGGCTCTGCCACCGTTTGTAAAAGTCCCGGGGGCTTACCTGGTGCCCGTTTGGCCCTGGCGCATGTCGGGCAGGACGCTACATAGGCTTTCACGTCCCGTCTCAGCGCGGGCCACCAGAATTGACGTCGTGTTAGGTGCAGGGTCTTTAGGAATCCGAAGTGTCCCGCTTGCTTGGTGTCGTGGGATCTGCGCAAGATCGCCTGGCGTTGCGAGTCCGGGACATATATTCTGCCTTCCCCCCATGCCAGGTCCTGTGCCATCGTCACCTTGTCGGGGTTTGCTAGTAGCCAAGGGTCGGTTTTGAGGGCGGTGGTGAGGTCCGCGCGTATCCCCCCTGGCAGTTGCGGTTGGCGCCGTCTGGTCACTGGTTGCCCCACCGTCGGTTGCGCCGTGGGGTTGGGCTGCCTCCGAGCGCCGCTCCGGGTGGTCACAGCCATCCCCAGCTGGGAAGCGGATAGGACCGTCCCAATCATATCTGGGGCGGGCTCTTCGTCTTGGGGCAGTCGGGAGAGGGTGTCAGCCAGGAAGTTCTTTTTACCCGGCATGAACTTCAGCTGAAAGTTAAAGCGGCTGAAGAATTGGGCCCATCTGACCTGTTTTGGGCTGAGGCGTCTGGGCGTCCGGAGGGCCTCGAGGTTCCGGTGGTCTGTCCAGACCTCGAATGGTTGGGTGGCTCCTTCCAGTAGGTGCCTCCATGTTTCCAGCGCCGATTTTACTGCAAAGGCTTCCTTCTCCCACACGTGCCAACGCCTTTCTGTCTCTGAGAATTTCCTCAACAGGTAGGCGCATGGTTTCAGGACTCCTATGGGGTCCTTTTGGAGTAGGATGGCCCCCAGGGAGAAGTCTGAGGCGTCGGCTTGGACCACGAACGGCCGTTCTGGGTCCAGGTGCGCAAGGATTGGCTCCGTGGTGAACAGCGCTTTCAGCCTGTTGAATGCGGTTTGGCACGCGGGAGTCCAATTTAGTACTGTCCCCGGGTTCTTGGCGCATCGTGTGTCCCCCACCCCTTTAGTTTTGAGGAGGTCTGTTAGGGGGAGGGCTATCTCCGCGAACCCCCGTGCGAATGACCTGTAGAAATTCGCGAAGCCGAGGAAGCTCTGGAGTTGGCGCCTGTTACGGGGGCGTTCCCAATTCACCACCGCCTCGACTTTTGCGGGGTCCATCTCAATGCCTTCCCCGGAGATTCGGTACCCCAGGTAGTCTAGGCGTGCTTTATGGAATTCGCACTTTGAGGGTTTGGCATAGAGTTTTGCCCTTTTTAGCTTCTCGAGGACTTGTCTGACTAGGGTCACATGTTCCTCGTGCGTTTTGGAGTAGATAAGGACGTCGTCTATGTAGACCAGGACCCCTTTGAACAGGTGTTCATGCAGAACCTCATTGATGAGCTGCATGAACACCCCCGGGGCCCCTGCTAGTCCGAATGGCAGCACTTTGTACTGAAAGGCACCTAGGGGGCAGTTGAACGCAGTTTTCCATTCGTCCCCCTCCCTGATTCAGATTCGGTAGTACGCCTCGCGAAGGTCCAGCTTGGAGAATACTCTGCCCGTGGACAGGTGGGCGAGCATGTCTTTCACGAGGGGTAACGGGTATTTATTGGATAGGGAAGCTGCGTTGAGGCCCCGGTAGTCAGTGCAGAGCCGTAAGGTGCCGTCTTTTTTCTCCCGGAATAAGACGGGCGCTCCGACCGGTGAGCATGCCGCCTCTATGAAGCCCCTCTCTAGGTTTTTGTCGATGAACTCCCGGAGGGTTGTCATCTCCTTCAGGGTCGAGTAAATCTTCAGCCTAGGTAAGGGGACATCGGGCAGCAGGTCAATCCGACAGTCCATCTTGCGGTGCGGGGGTAGTTGATCAGCTTCCGCCTCTCCGAAGACCTCTGAGAAGTCAGCGTATTGCTCAGGTAGGTCTTCTGGGGTAACTATGTTGTCCTGGGTTGCCGCCTCTGCCCGTCCCACAGTGGGGTTGGTCCTGCCCGCCGGAACTGGCGCCCGGTACGCGCCGTCGTCGAATTGGAAGGTGCGGGTCTTCCAGTTGATGCGCGGCTTGTTTGTCGCGAGCCATGGTATTCCCAAGACTACGATGGGCCGCCCTATGTGGGTTACCACGAACGATGTTCGTTCGGTGTGGGTGCCCATTTGTAGGGTGACCGGCTCGGTCTGCATTGTGGCCGGTTTTCCTCCCGCTGTTGAGCCGTCCAGCTGGTGAAATGCCAGCGGCGTGGGGAGAGGGAGGCAGCGTAGGTCGAGTTTGGCAACTATGTCGGGGTGGATCAGGTTTTTCGAGCACCCCGAGTCCACTAGTGCCGCGGCCGTGGTGGCTCTGTTGCCCACGGAGAGCTTGATTGCCGCCATTACTACGGAGCTTTCGCCGCTCTGTCAAAGTGATCCGCACCTCTGTCCCACCACCTGCCTCGCGGTGTGTTTTAGGGCAGGCGGGGAGCGTTTCCCGCCGGCTGGTCTGGGTCTTCGGTGTCCTCTCCCCCCAAGTAAGCGTCCCAGCCTTCGTCTGGTGTCGCTGTGGCTCCGGTCATTCGGCGGTGGGGGGGCGGCGGCGGGTTCGTTGGTTTGAGGCTAGGTTTCAGTGCGGGTTTGGGAGCGCTAGCTAGGGTTCGGTTGGAGAAGCAATCTGCCATTTTGTGCCCCATTTTTCCGCACCTCCCGCAGGGCCCGCGAGTAAATTTCTTCCTTTGATATGTGGGACCGGCCGGCCCCAAGTGTGGCGCGGGTACCTTTGGGCTGGTGTTGGTTTTGACTTTCGTCGTTGCCATTAGGAAGGTGTGGTGCGCGTGTTCCGCTCTCCCTGC
The DNA here is from genome assembly GCF_035149785.1 of Candoia aspera. NCBI lineage: Eukaryota > Metazoa > Chordata > Lepidosauria > Squamata > Candoiidae > Candoia > Candoia aspera. The sequence goes on from NC_086154.1 coordinate 160,166,835, forward strand.
AAGGTGGATCCAGCCTTGCAGAGTCTCCGGGTCGTCCCGGTAGAGAGCCCATTGGAGTACCTCGCGGTTGAGGCCCCTTTTGAACATTTCTAGCAGGGTGGTCTCGGACCAGTCGTTGATCTTCCCTGCGAGGGCTTTAAATTCGAGGGCGTAGTCCGGGACAGTTCATGCGCCCTGTTTGAGGCTTTGGAGTGCGCTTTTAGCCCTCTCTTTGGCTAGCGGGTCCTCAAAGTAGCGCTTCATCTCGGTGATGAAGGCATGGAAGTCAGAGAGGGCGGGGGAGTTGGACTCGTACATTTGGACGTACCAGTCCGCCGCCCGGTCTTGTAGTTTGATCGCCACAGCTGCGATCTTGTCCGCTTTTGAGTTAAAGGAGTGTCTGTGCCGCCCCATGAACTCCCTGGCGTTCGTGATGAAGAACGACAGTTTCGCGGGGTTCCCGTCAAAGAAAATGGGGAAGTCCTTTGGGGCCCGGGCGTTCGGTGAGTCCCCTCTTCTCGCTTCCCGACCCATGGCTTCGTCCGCCTGGGCCGCTTGTTGGTTAGCATTTGGCCCATGGGAGTGCGACGACCCGCTCGGGGTGTGGATCGGGGTGTGTACCTGCACGGGAACGTCGTTGTGCGGCGTGGGGGACATCAGCGATTGCAGCATGGTCCTGAGGTCCTTTAGCTGGGCCTCCATGGCCGCGAGTCTGGCTTGTGTTTCCCCGTCCGAGATCCGCGCCGCAGCTGGGGTCGGGTCTGTCGGTGTTTCCGCAGGGTTGAGCCGCCGGTGGGGTTCAGGCGTTCCCGTCCGCTGGTCAGCTTCCTCCATCTGGGAGTGCATCGGCTGGGTTGCCTCTCCATCCTCCACCGTGCTTGCCGCAGTTGGGCTGATGCTCCACGCCTGTGGCTGGGGTGCGATGTGGGGCGGGGGGGTCTCCGCGGGTCTCGGGAGGTATGTTGCTCCCTCCCGTGGCCGGGTCGCCTCTGCCTCCGTCTCCCTCTGGGGTTGGAGCTGAGGCTCGGGGTGGGCCGGGAGGGTGTCCGTGGCTCCTGGGGTCCGCGGTGCCTCTGGCCTCGATCGGTCCTCCTCCGCTTCTTGCCGTGCGGTTCGCCTGCCTTGGCCGCGACGTGTCGGCCCCATCGCTCTTGTTCTTCTCGCCGTCTATTCCTCCCGCGGCTTGTTGTCCGGTGGGGCTCGGCGAGGCTGAGTTTGTGACTCTCAGCTTTATGTCATGCGCTGCCTACCGCTGAGTAAAACACAGACGCTGATTCAGAGAAGAGCAGGTTCAGGTTTATTCAAACGTAGAGCTAGTCGCGAAAAAAGCTGAGAGTGAAGGGAGCGCGCCGGTGCGGGGTTTAAATACCCCACGCCGGTCAGCGCCCCCTCACCTTGGGTTGTGTCATCCCCCCTTTGTCCTGCATGCTTTCGTGCCGGTAGGTGAAGGGTTGCGGGGCCCCAGCTGGTGCCCCGGGATTGCCCATAATCGGTTTCCTCCTTCAGCCGGTGATTGCTGTCAGCTGGGCGATCTCCGTTGCGCTTTTGCTAACAGCTTGGGTGTGCCTCGTGATCCGCCTTGTCTTTGTCTTTCCTTCTTCCTCTTTTGTGTCCTGATGGCTGAATCATCCGGCCCGGGTCTGTGTCTGTTGTTCTGCGTGCTATGCTTATCTTAAGTCCCTTCCTCTGCTTCCTCGTTATTGTCATGTGTGCTGTTGTGCTGATGTCTTCAGCTCAACGGCACTCATGACAGGGAGCGAAGACAACCGAACACAAGCTAGAGACGCTATTAGAGCCTACCTTGTGGCGGTAAGGGCAGCAAAATGTGGTTATTTCTCTGCCCTTATTGCATCTGCAGATAGCCATCCGGTGGCCCTATTTCGGTGACTCGGTCCCTCCTTGGAGGGAATAATACCGAGCCTCACCTGCAGGGTCGCTGTGAGGAACATGCTGCGCATCTATCAGATAAAGTCGCTCACATTCGCTCTACGTTGGACTCCAGCTTTAAGGCAGGACCAGTGGAGGATACGGAGGCAAAGTCTGGCATGGTTATCTGGGGGGAGTTTGATCCGGTTGCACCTGAGGAAGTGGACAGGGCCCTCGCAGCTACTAGTTCGGCCACCTCTGTATTAGATCCATGCCCTTCCTGGTTGGTCAAGGCTGCCCGGGAGGAGGCACGTGATTGGGTCTGGGCGGTGGTTAATTCCTCTTTGAGAGAGGGGGTGCTCCCACCGGCTCTTAAGGAGGCAGTGGTGCATCCTCTCCTCAAGGGGCCATTGCTTGACCCAACCAGCCTGGACAGTTTTCGCCCAGTCTCCAACCTCCCCTTTTTGGGGAAGGTTGTAGAGAGAGTGGTCGCATGGCAGCTGCAGAGGACCCTGGATGAAGCAGATTATCTGGACCCTTTTCAGTCAGGGTTCAGGCCGGGTTACGGGACTGAGATGGCATTGATTGCACTCTTAGATGATCTCTGGCAGGAGCGGGATGGGGGCAGTGTGACCATCCTTGCTCTTCTTGACCTCTCAGCAGCCTTCGATACCATCGATCATGGTATCCTTCTGGACCAGCTTCGGGAGTTGGGGGTGGGCGGCACAGTATTGTGCTGGTTCTCCTCCTTCCTCCAGGGTCGGTTCTAGTCAGCGTTGATAGGGGGGGGAAGGTCCAGCCCATGCCCCCTACTTTGTGGGGTGCCTCAGGGCTTGGTTCTCTCCCCTCTCCTATTTAACATCTACATGAGACCGTCGGGGGAGGTGATCCGACGGTTTGGGGTAAGATACCATCAATATGCTGATGATACTCAGCTTTATATCTCTACCCCAGACCGCCTGAGTGATGCCGTGGATGTCCTGACCCAGTGCCTGGAGGCTGTGAGGGCCTGGATGGGGTGCAATGGGCTCCGATTCAACCCAAGCAAGACTGAGTGGCTTTGGGTTTGTGAGCCTCCCGGTGCTAAGGTTTTCCCACCACTGGTCTTGGGTGGGGTTGCACTGCCCCAGACGGACCCAGTGCGCAATCTGGGGATCCTCATTGACTCACAGCTCCTGCTCAAAGAGCAGGTGGCAGCCGTGGCTAGGAGGGCCTTTGCACACCTTCGGGTTGTGCACCAGCTGTGCCCATTCCTAGACCAAGAGGCTTTGCTCACAGTCACTCATGCCCTTGTGACCTCCCGTCTGGACTACTGTAATGTGCTCTACATGGGGCTGCCCTTGAAGAACATTCAGAAGCTTCAACTGGTGCAGAATGCAGCTGCACGGATAATAGTGTTGGCTCCTCGGCACATGTAACACCGCTGCTACCTGAGCTGCATTGGTTGCCAGTGTGCTTCCGGGTGCAATTCAAGGTGCTGGTTGTCACTTTTAAAGTCCTTCATGGCTTGGGGCCGGGTTACCTAAGGGACCACCTTCTCCCAGTTGTTTCTGCCCATCCAATTCAATCTAGTAGGTTGGGTATGCTGCTGATCCCATCAGCCAGGGAGTGTCGGCTGGCGGGAACTAGGAGGTGTGCCTTCTCCTCCGTAGCACCTGCCCTCTGGAACATCCTCCCTCCAGAAATTAGGATGTCCCCGACCCTGTTGGCCTTTCGTAAGACCGTAAAGACCTGGCTTTGTGCCCGGGCCTGGGGCCTCGAGCGTGTGGATGGTCCCGTCTCTTGGCTGTATTAATATCTATGCATTGCTCACTTGGCAGCCATATATATTTATTTTGTATTTATTTTATATTTTAACTGTTTTATGTTTTGTTTTATGGTTTTATTGTTGTAAGCCGCCCAGAGTCACTTGTTGAGATGGGCGGCTATAGAAATCAAATAAATAAATAAAATCAGATTGTTTGGCAATACAAGTGTAATTTTACTAATGGTGTGGCTGGAGAGAGGTATGCCCCAGAGCTTTTTGAGAAAGAGAAGCGTAGCTAGTTTCGATATTTCTCAAGATTGATTGGTTTATTGATTTAAATTTATAAGGCGACCTAACTCTACAGATTGTTTGGCCAGCCCACAATAAAAACATGAGCAAAATACAGGTAATACAAAATACAGGTAATACAAAAATCATCCTAGCCTCCCAAAATACAGAGGACCCATCACATACTCAACCCAAGGCCCAGGGGAGGAGCCAAGTTTTCACAGTTCTTTTAAACAGTCAGGGTGGGGGCAGGGAACAAATCTCATGTTCCAAGGGCATTTAATATTCAATTAATATTGTACACTGAACATATATTTATTCAAAAGAAAAGAATATTCATCCTACTAGCTTTCTTCATGAAGAGATTTGTTTTCTCAGTTATAAAATCACATATGGAGACAGAAATATTCTTATATAGAAAATGTTTAACCAAAATTAGAGCATTGACTGTATTAATTTTTCTTATTACCCAGCAGCAACTCATTAGAATCTCAGACAGAGCTCTTTTATAGAAGTGCCAGTAACATCTAGAGGCATTTTACTGGCAAATGTTGTTTTCAGCTAGTGGTTCAGGATCCACATGTGTCTTGCAACATACATCAGACTGAATTTTTGTTAATGGATTTATGCTAGTTGCATATGCTGATCTGTAAAGTCTCTCCAGTGTGAAAATCCTAGATGCCAAGCATTATTGTACACAGCTATAATGCTTGATTCCGTAGGAAAAGATTTACTATTAAAAACTGTGTGCATGCAGCCATTCGAGACAGGCAGGGTCAAGAAACAGGCACAGCAGAGATTCCAGGAATGCTCTTTATTGTTGTAGGGTAGATGAGCAGAATCTTGAAACCTGTCAGAGTTTCTCTCTGCCCCTTCTTACAGGAACCAAAATCAAGGTGGGGTTATTTCAAGTTTCTTTCTCATACTTTCCTCTTTCTCAAGATTAAGTAATCTTTTCTGAAAGTCCCCCCTTAATATTTGCTCATTCCTTAGTCAGATCTATATTCCTTCACAAGTGTATATGTACAGGGTTACATGAAATGTATACAGTAAGTAGTAGGCAAAAATAATGATGTTTATTAAAAAACAAAACATAATCATATCCTACATAATGAGTTTGGATATAAAGTGGGTCCTGTGGAATAAATGTATGAAACTACTTATTTAATAGATATCTCTCATAGTCCTATGAAGCAAAGCATCTGATGAAATTGCCTCCTCTTTCCCTGTGGTGAATACAAAAGGACATAAAAGAACAGAAGGTTAATAAAGGAGACAGTCAAAATCCATCTCTGGGAGGAAGACCAGAAGAAGTTTTTGAGGTCTGTTTCTCCCTCCCTCCCTCCCTCCCTCCCTCTCACACACTCACACACTCACACATACACACACACACACACACACACCCTAATTCTTAAGCAATTGGATGGATGAACTGATTCCATTTAAAGCATGTTAGAGATACACAGTATATATCAAAATTTCATTTACGGTACAATGGAAAAACAAATATCACAGAAACAAAAATATACATGCGTCTATGAGTTCTCTTTGGAAAGGAAGTAAACAGCATAATGTCTATCACTGTTTGGCCAGTGCTTCCTGAATAACCTCAAAACAACCACTCAGCTCCATCTGACTGAGAACCTGACTGATGCGCTCCACAGTAGCATCATGGTTTACCAACAGTCTCCATTCTCTTAGCATCTCATATTGTGCATCCCGCAGGTGCCGTTGTTCCATAAAAATTCTCTCAATTGTATTTTCACTTAGTCCCAGGTACCTCACAAACTCCTTCCATCGGGATATTGGTACACGATCTACCACAGTATATAAAACTGCAGGACCTGGGGGAAAAGCATACAAGAGAAATCAAATAGTGATATGGAGGCTATTCTTCCTCCCTCAGTCCACCGCTTATGAGAACATTAGCAATAGACAGCAACAACTTGAGTTCCTGTATAGTTATCTGAATGAGACAGACAACTGCCCAATAAAAACCTAATGTAGAAGCACTAAACCCATTCCATTGTAATCTTAAGATATCCCCCCGCCCCCATTAAGGATCTATATTCAGTATTTCTACCCAGATAAGTAATTATATAGACATTAGGAAAATTATCTATTAGGAAAATTATTAAACTAAGAAATGGCCACTATATTTGACTAAAAGTATATTTAATTATTGTAGGGTTCTAACTGGCAAATTCTTGCAAGATGATGCTGTCAAGGTAATGCATGCTATATGCCAGCAAATTTGGAAAACACAAGAATGGCCATCAGATTGGAAAAAATCAACTTATATCCCCATACCAAAAAAGGGAAACACTAAAGAATGTTCAAACTATCGAACAGTGGCACTCATTTCACATGCCAGTAAGGTAATGCTCAAGATCCTGCAAGGTAGACTTCAGCAATTCATGGAGCGAGAATTGCCAGATGTACAAGCTGGGTTTAGAAAAGGCAGAGGAACTAGAGACCAAATTGCCAATATCCGCTGGATAATGGAAAAAGCCAGGGAGTTTCAGAAAAACATCTATTTCTGTTTTATTGACTATTCTAAAGCCTTTGACTGTGTGGACCATAACAAATTGTGGCAAGTTCTTAGCGGTATGGGGATACCAAGTCATCTTGTCTGCCTCCTGAAGAATCTGTATAACGACCAAGTAGCAACAGTAAGAACAGACCACGGAACAACGGACTGGTTTAAGATTGGGAAAGGAGTACGGCAGGGCTGTATACTCTCACCCTACCTATTCAACTTGTATGCAGAACACATCATGCGACAAGCTGGGCTTGAGGAATCCAAGGCTGGAGTTAAAATCTCTGGAAGAAACATTAACAATCTCAGATATGCAGATGATACCACTTTGATGGCTGAAAGCGAAGAGGAACTGAGGAGCCTTATGATGAAGGTGAAAGAAGAAAGTGCAAAAGCTGGCTTGCAGCTAAACCTCAAAAAAATCAAGATTATGGCAACCAGCTTGATTGATAACTGGCAAATAGAGGGAGAAAATGTAGAAGCAGTGAAAGACTTTGTATTCCTAGGTGCAAAGATTACTGCAGATGCTGACTGCAGTCAGGAAATCAGAAGACGCTTAATCCTTGGGAGAAGAGCAATGACAAATCTCGATAAAATAGTTAAGAGCAGAGACATCACACTGACAACAAAGGCCCGCATAGTTAAAGCAATGGTGTTCCCTGTAGTAACATATGGCTGCGAGAGCTGGACCATAAGGAAGGCTGAGCGAAGGAAGATCGATGCTTTTGAACTGTGGTGTTGGAGGAAAATTCTGAGAGTGCCTTGGACTGCAAGAAGATCCAACCAGTCCATCCTCCAGGAAATAAAGCCAGACTGCTCACTTGAGGGAATGATATTAAAGGCAAAACTGAAATACTTTGGCCACATAATGAGAAGACAGGACACCCTGGAGAAGATGCTGATGCTAGGGAGAGTGGAAGGCAAAAGGAAGAGGGGCCGACCAAGGGCAAGATGGATGGATGATATTCTAGAGGTGACGGACTCGTCCCTGGGGGAGCTGGGGGTGTTGACGACCGACAGGAAGCTCTGGCGTGGGCTGGTCCATGAAGTCACGAAGAGTCGGAAGCGACTATACGAATAAACAACAACAACTGGCAAATAGAGGGAGAAAATGTAGAAGCAGTGAAAGACTTTGTACTTCTAGGTGCGAAGATTACTGCAGATGCTGACTGCAGTCAGGAAATCAGAAGACGCTTAATCCTTGGGAGAAGAGCAATGACAAATCTCGATAAAATAGTTAAGAGCAGAGACATCACACTGATAACAAAGGTCTGCACAGTTAAAGCAATGGTGTTCCCCGTAGTAACATATGGCTGCGAGAGCTGGACCATAAGGAAGGCTGAGAGAAGGAGGATAGATGCTTTTGAACTGTGGTGTTGGAGGAAAATTCTGAGAGTGCCTTGGACTGCAGGAAGATCAAACCAGTCCATCCTCCAGGAAATAAAGCCAGACTGCTCACTTGAGGGAATGGTATTAAAGGCAAAACTGAAATACTTTGGCCACATAATGGGAAGACAGGACACCCTGGAGAAGATGCTGATGCTAGGGAGAGTGGAGGGCAAAAGGAAGAGGGGCCGACCAAGGGCAAGGTGGATGGATGATATTCTAGAGGTGACGGACTCGACCTTGAGGGAGCTGGGGGTGGTGACAACCGAAAGGAAGTTCTGGCGTGGGCTGGTCCATGAAGTCACGAAGAGTCGGAAGCGACTAAACGAATAAACAACAACAGGGTTCTTCAAGGTCTGTGTTTTTCTGTCAGTTTTTTAGCAATGCAATTTTAAATACCATTCATTCAAGAAATAAATACTTTAGTTTTCCAATTTTTTTGATGGTAATTTTGCAGCTATGAAAAGAAACAGAAGGAATTTCTCAATCAAGTCTCTAATCCTATAAAGTTCTTCATCATCCCACTCTTGTATTGGACACATTTATCCATGTGCTTAAAAAATTGGTTAAAAAGTAATTTCTAAGAGGAGCTTGAAATATAAATTTGGGACAGCGGATTTTAACTGCTTAGTATACATAAGGAATGGTATTGTCCTGACAGAGAATCTATTGCTAATTAAAGTAAGTTCTCTGAACGTTTGAATTCTTAATCATATGAATTGTTTGGTCTAGTGGTTAGGGTTAGGCTAGAAACCAGGAAGCTATGAGTTCTAGTCCTGCCTTAGGCATGAAAGCTGGCTGGGTGACTTTGGGCCAGTCGCTCTCTTTTAGCCCAACTCGCCTCGCAGGATTGTTGTTGTGGGGAAAATAGGAGGAGGAAGGAGTATTAGGTATGTTTCCCACCTTGAGTTATTTATAAAAATAATAAAGGCATGGTATAAAATAAATAAAATAAATTGTCTTAACTGAAAAGTGACAAAATATTTTTAATTTGGTAGGCCTAAGTATGCTTTTGCTTGTATTATATCACTTATCTAATCTTAGGGTTTTTTTTTACAGTGAAATAATTTTTTACTGTATCAGAACCAAGTAAAAAGAAATGGGACGTGGGAGTGTTTGAAACAAAAATGTTTAATATAAATTTAAGAAGAGTACTATTGGCCCCAATTTGACAGCAAACTATTATTTTGATCATTGTAGTAAATGAATGATGGCTTATCTATTGTCCTGAATGTCTTAAATGACTTTAAACTTTCTCTATTGCCTCTCTGTATCTGCAGAAGTGTATGTCACACTGCCTAGACCAAGTCAACTTAGAATTTTCGAACTCTGACTAACGTGGCAACTCTTCACTATACAGTACACCCTGTTTACATCCCTGCTAGGATTTCATCTAGATAGCACAAAGACAGTATGATAAACAAGGCTTCTCATCTGCCTAAATTCCAACACTGACAGATACTTGTGTGAACATCCTCTATGTAAGGTAAAGGTAAAGGTTTCCCTTGACATTAAGTCCAGTCGTGTCTGACTCTAGGGGGTGGTGCTCATCTGTCATGCGCTGCCTACCGCTGAGTAAAACACAGACGCTGATTCAGAGAAGAGCAGGTTCAGGTTTATTCAAACGTAGTGTCAGACGCGAAAAAAGCTGAGAGTGAAGGGAGCGCGCCGGTGCGGGGTTTAAATACCCCGCGCTGGTCAGCGCCCCCTCACTTTGGGTTGCGTCATCCCCCCTTTGTCCTGCATGCTTTCGTGCCGGTAGGTGAAGGGTTGCGGGGCCCCAGCTGGTGCCCCGGGATTGCCCATAATCTGTTTCTTCCTTCAGCCGGTGATTGCTGTCAGCTGGGCGATCTCCGTTGCGCTTTGCTGACAGCTTAGGTGTGCCTCGTGATCCGCCCTGTCTTTGTCTTTCCTTCTTCCTCTTTTGTGTCCTGATGGCTGAATCATCCGGCCGGGGTCTGTGTCTGTTGTTGTGCGTGCTATGCTTATCTTAAGTCCCTTCCTCTGCTTCCTCGGTATTGTCATGTGTGCCGTTGTGCTGATGTCTTCAGCTCAACGGCACTCATGACATCATCTCTGTTTCAAAGCCGAAGAGCCGGCGTTTGTCCGTAGACACTTCCGTGGTCATGTGGCCGGCATGACTACACGGAACGCCGTTACCTGCCTGCCGAAGCGGTACCTATTGATCTACTCACATTTGCATGTTTTCGAACTGCTAGGTTGGCAGGAGCTGGGACTAGCAACGGGAGCTCACCCTATCACGCAGATTCAAACCGCCAACCTTCCGATTGGCAAGCTCAGCAGCTCAGTCATTTATCAAGTTTTGTAGCTGCAAATATTCCCACAATGATCGAGTAGCATAAAATATGTAAAATGCCTATTATATGGATTGCCTTTTCTTTCCCTTTGGACCAAACATGAGATTCCTCTGCAAACCTGAGGGACTCTGACACAAGTTTGTTTGCTATACTGTACTACTCTAGTATAGATCCAAGACAGCCAGTCTGGTGTAGTGGTGAAGGTGCTGGCCTAGAAACCAGGAGACTGAGAGTCCTAAGCCTCCCTTCAACATAAAAGTTGGCTGGGTGATTTTGGACCGGTCACTCTCCCTCAGCCCAGGTGGTGGTTGTGGGGAAAATAGGAGGTAGGAGTACAGTATTGGGTATGTTCACCACCTTGAGTTGACACACATATACACACACACACAGACACAGGCAGACATCTCTCAACATACAGTAGATTAATTAGAAGTGTAGAATAGCAGACAGTGTGTTGCCAGTAAGCTGGCCTACAAGGCCAGCTGATTTTGAACAATAACATAAATTATAATTACATGTGCTATTTTGGGTTAAAGCTAGGGTAATACCAGGATACTACTGAGACCTGGTTGGGTAGTAATGGGGATGTTGCCCTGTCAAAGATCTGCCTTCCTAGGTTTCAGGTCCTGTAGCAGGAAATCATGGCCAGGGGAGCCTTTGCCCATTTTAGGGTGATGCACCAGTTACAGCCTTATCCACACCAAAATGTCTTAGCATTGATAATCATCCCTTTTCACCATGAGTCTTGAGTACTGCAGTGTGTTCTACATGGGGATATTTTGGAAGGTGACTCAGAAGCTGATGTATAGGATCTTACATCAACTTTGGATCATCAAATGGGTTGGATGAGGAAAACAGAAGGTGCAAATGGTTAGTTCTTTTTATTTAAGATTCTCTGTATTTCTTTATAACATTTGAAATAGGATTTCCTTCCCCCTGCTTCTTGGTCTTTTGATGTGACAGCAGTTTCCATATGTCATCTTGGTAGATATACTATACTGCACAAATAATTTATAGTTCCTGTCACTCACTCCCCTTCCCCACCCCAGTATTTCTTAAAGGAAGCTGCACTTACAATCAGAAATCAGGGTCTCTCTTGCAGATTTTATGCAGTCTGGCAGTTCTTGGCCTTGGCCTTGACCTAGTGGTAGTACAGTACTCCAGATCTTGTCTTCTTTTATGTCCAAAAGCGAATCCTTTGCTTTATCTGCCATCTAAGTAACAAGAGGGACACACATACCCTGTTAGGAGCAATAACTGACATCATGTAGACCTTTCCTTTTTCATTTATCCAGCTTTCAACTCTGCTCAAGAATAACCTAGCACATATTTTGGCAACAATATCTATTAAACTGATAGGCCTATAATTGCTAGGGTCCTTTTTATTCCCTTTTTTATATATGGGAACCACTATTGCCATCTTCCACCTGACTGGGATCTGGCAGGTGTTGTTTATATGTGTAAACAGACCTGCCAATAGAAGGCCCCACCAGTTGGGATATTTTTTAAATACTTCAGCCCATAAAAAATCCTCCCCCAGGGCTTTGTTACTCTTTAGACCTTTTATAATGAACTGTATCTCATTTTCTAAGACTGGTGGCCAGGGAGGAGAGGCCACTTGGCCCATACATCAAACGAATGACCCACTGGGAATCACATATTAGAACAACATATTTTATGTGTGGCCAAGACCCCAAAATAACATATAATACAGCTCTGTACTTAAGGAAATATTTTTAAACAAGCAATGCGCGGAAGTGGAAGAATAGGAAGGACAAGAGACCTCTTCCAGAAAATTAGAAACATTGAAGGTAAATTCCAGGCAAAAATGGGCATGATCAAAAACAAAGATGGCAAGGGCCTATCAGAAGAAGAAGAGATCAAGAATATATGGAAGACCTGTATAGGAAGGGTAACAATATCGGGGATAGCTTTGACGGTGTGGTCAGTGAGCTAGAGCCAGACATCCTGAAGAGTGAGGTTGAATGGGCCTTAAGAAGCGTTGCTAATAACAAGGCAGCAGGAGATGATGGCATCCCAGCTGAACTGTTCAAAATCTTGCAAGATGATGCTGTCAAGGTAATGCATCCTATATGCCAGCAAATTTGGAAAACACAAGAATGGCCATCAGACTGGAAAAAATCAACTTATATCCCCAGACCAAAAAAGGGAAACACTAAAGAATGTTCAAACTATCGAACAGTGGCACTCATTTCACATGCCAGCAAGGTAATGCTCAAGATCCTGCAAGGTAGACTTCAGCAATTCATGGAGTGAGAATTGCCAGATGTACAAGCTGGGTTTAGAAAAGGCAGAGGAACTAGGGACCAAATTGCCAATATCCGCTGGATAATGGAAAAAGCCAGGGAGTTTCAGAAAAACATCTATTTCTGTTTTATTGACTATTCTAAAGCCTTTGACTGTGTGGTCCATAACAAATTGTGGCAAGTTCTTAGTGGTATGGGGATACCAAGTCATCTTGTATGCCTCCTGAAGAATCTGTATAACGACCAAGTAGCAACAGTAAGAACAGACCACAGAACAACGGACTGGTTTAAGATTGGGAAAGGAGTACGGCAGGGCTGTATACTCTCACCCTACCTATTCAACTTGTATGCAGAACACATCATGCGACATGCTGGGCTTGAGGAATCCAAGGCTGGAGTTAAAATCGCTGGAAGAAACATTAACAATCTCAGATATGCAGATGATACCACTTTGATGGCTGAAAGCGAAGAGGAACTGAGGAGCCTTATGATGAAGGTGAAAGAAGAAAGTGCAAAAGCTGGCTTGCAGCTAAACCTCAAAAAAACCAAGATTATGGCAACCAGCTTGATTGATAACTGGCAAATAGAGGGAGAAAATGTAGAGGCAGTGAAAGACTTTGTATTTCTAGGTGCGAAGATTACTGCAGATGCTGACTGCAGTCAGGAAATCAGAAGACGCTTAATCCTTGGGAGAAGAGCAATGACAAATCTCGATAAAATAGTTAAGAGCAGAGACATCACACTGACAACAAAGGTCCGCATAGTTAAAGCAATGGTGTTCCCCATAGTAACATATGGCTGCGAGAGTTGGACCATAGGGAAGGCTGAGAGAAGGAAGATAGATGCTTTGGAACTGCGGTGTTGGAGGAAAATTCTGAGAGTGCCTTGGACTGCAAGAAGATCAAACCAGTCCATCCTCCAGGAAATAAAGCCAGACTGCTCACTTGAGGGAATGATATTAAAGGCAAAACTGAAATACTTTGGCCACATAATGAGAAGACAGGACACCCTGGAGAAGATGCTAATGCTAGGGACAGTGGAAGGCAAAAGGAAGAGGGGCCGACCAAGGGCAAGGTGGATGGATGATATTCTAGAGGTGACGGACTCGTCCCTGGGGGAGCTGGGGTATTGATGACTGACAGGAAGCTCTGGCGTGGGCTGGTCCATGAAGTCACGAAGAGTCAGAAGCAACTAAACGAATAAACAACAACAACAACACAGCTCTGTACTTAAGGAAATCAATACGCTTAAGATCTACATATGTGGGGTTGATCGGGGTAAACTGTAGGGGTGACACAGAAATATGATTTGTATTTTCACTTATATCTATACTTATCTACCGTATTTTTATTTACTCCTTACTTGTCTTTTTATATTAATTTTATATAGAGTTTTATTAACATTCAGTGTTTAATCTTGTATTCTGATATGGCCTAAAGGCTAATCAATAAACTTTGATTGATTGATTGATTGATTGATGTAGACCTTTCCCTGTTGCTGCTTGTGGAAGGCTGGAGGAATGGTGAACATGCCTGGAATTTCATAACTATGTACTGTGATGGAGTGGTATGCAAAAAGAGCAAGATAGAACAAAAGAGCATTTATTTTGCATGACTTCTTTCATGGCACTAGAAAGGAATGGCCCCAATCCACAGTTTTATGCAATCCATTAATCATGAGGCAGCTGGAAACCAAGAAGGCCAAGTATCCAAAGTTTTGAGGTACAGGACATGCAGGAGCAGACCTTGAGCAGTCTGCAGAGAGCACTTCTGCAACTAATCTTTGCCAAGATGTATGTTTGCTTACCATAAAGAAATTTCTTTACATTCAAGTTCCTCTAAATTCAACGGACTTACTTCAAAAAGAGTTTAAATGCAAGTCTGTTGTATTTATTAATTTATTTTTGGCCTGAAAGGGAGGGGCTAGCTGAGTTTGAGTCACCCCTTCCTCTTGGAGAGCCAGCATGATGTCATGTTAAGATGTCAGATTAGAACATGGATCAATACCGCCTACAACCATGAAAGCTCACTGTATGACTTTGGGTCAACCACTCTCTCTCACAGACCAACCTAACCTTCACACCCCCTTCCCCAGCCAGGTTGTTGTTGTAGGACATGTTAGAAGGGATTGTTATGTACACTCCCTTTTATTTATAAATAATGAAATGAAATACTACCTCCATGCACTGGCAACATACAATATTGGTGACTGAATCCATAATTAATTGACATTGCAACAAGGACTCCTTAATACTTCCACAGGGGGATTATTGTGTTAGCAATATCAGAACATATATTACCTCACTAGGAACCATACCCATGCTGGCTGTGTTTATTATTTTATCTTATTTTATTTTTATGTCTATGTTATTTAAGGCTGATCAGTGACTGAAATACTGTCATTCAAATGTGTGTGTGCGTGTGTATTTTTTTCCACTGCTTTTCTTCTCTTCAGTTGTCCCTGTATCCCAACTTCCTCCATTGCAGGAGACATCTCAAAGAACCTCCACCTTAGTGATCATGAATGCAGTCACAGATTAAGGAATAGATATCCAGTGTAAGAGCTCCCTCCTGACCTGGAATGTTGCAGGATGACGCTACAGCAGCACAAATGGTTATTTTCTCAACGTTACATCTAAATATGATAGCAAAATGATCCAGGAAATCTAGTACACTAATGAGGACTGACAGGACTCTGAATATAAGTCCTGTTAGACACTCTACATTTAAATACATGCTGACAGTTGAGACTTCTGGTGGGGACATGGCGAACTAAACAGCTGTGCCCACAGGATCAGTGGGCAGAACTGACGATATGGCAGTTTTTTCGGGCTAAGGCAGGTTTTTCCTGAATTCCAGGAGTGTTTTTCCAGAAAAAGGAAAACACCTGGAATCACTCCATCTGTCCTCCGGATGGCTGCTTGCAGCCAGAAGATTGAAAACAGCGTTCGCGCTCGACTGGTAAGAACTAGCCAGGGGCCTGGGATGTCACCATTTCCAAGCTGCGCTGTAGCCTTAAAGGGACATCAGACCAGCCACCCCATTTCTAAATCACTCAATTTATATTTAAGTACACGTACCCTAAGAGAAGCTTACTACAACAAGGAGAAACGCATTCTCTTGGTGCTTATTATTTTTGTGATTAATTTCTTTTAAAAAAAATTCTTTTTAAGTTTTAGATTTTGCCTGCCATTAAGGAAGGTTGAGAGTACCTAATTGTCTCCCTGTTATTATTTTTGTACTAAATTTGAAGATTTTAGCATTTTCCTACATGTTGAATGTGCTGTTTTGAACTTTCAGCTTTCTGTTGCTATTTTCCCTTGGGAACTGCCTGTTATCATACTTTCACTTGTGTAAACACATTTTGGAATATTTCTATTATCTCCCACTTTTGCTGGTTAAGCACTTGGGGGCGCCATAATCTACTGCTTGAGACATGGAGGATTTTAAACAGACTTTCTCTGACTTCCAACAAGATTTTAAACAGATTCTTTCTGATTCCTACCAAGTTTTTATGCAAGGCATTTAGGACATTGTGGAAAATAGGAGGTCTAAAATGTGTCATCTGGTTGGAGATGTCGTGGATGAAACTGACAAATTTAACAGTGACAGAAATGTCTCTTCTAAGAGTGAGATCGGGACTTCTGTTGAAATGCTGGATGAAGATTGGATAGTTGAGTTGAAGAAATTAAAGGGAGAGATCAAGTTGCAAGCCATAAGTGAAATTGATCTTGTGATGGAACGCCATGGAAAAGAAGGGGTTATTATGTATGGGAGGTCTCCTGAAGGGAAGCTGGAGTTTTTGAGGAGGGCAGTTGGGCTGTTCGATTGTTTTAAGAAAAAAGCTCTATGTGCACTGTGGGGATATGTAAATGCTCTGGTTTATTTTGAACTGGGATAAGGGTTGAAGAATGTTTATCTGGATTGCTTTTAGGGTTTGGCTAATTTCATTTATCTTTAACAATTTGGAGTAAGATTATTAAGGTATAATAAAAAATAATAAATATCTGGTTTGTGGTTTAATATGATTAAGAGTATTAAATTGTTGTATTATCAAGTACAATGGCAGACAATTTATATGTTTTTTAGTTTGATCTTTATTATAGCAGACAGGAATGTATAAAATAGTAGTAGGAAGGAAACAATTAAATAAGTGTTATCTTTGGGGGGAAGTTGATTAGGAGGGGTGAGTGTGTGTGTTTATATATATATATATATATATATATATATATATATATATATATATATATATATATTTCTTCTTTTTCTTTTAATATAAGGGGATGAAGCAACTGTATTTAGTGATTTTTATAATGTGCCAATGGAATGATTTATAGAAATAATGTGATTTTGGTTTAATATAGAGGAAGGGATTATGGAAAATTTGTTGTATATCCTTGCTGTTAAAAGTCGGAAGTCACCTCTTCTTGTAATTGAAAAAAAAAAAATTCTCTTGTGTTTTTATACTTTTTCAGTTTTCTTTTTTTTCTTTTTGTAGTTTTTTTTCTTTTTTGTAGTTTTTATCTTTGTTTTAAATCTAATAAAATTCTTATAAAAGAAAATAAAATGCCATATATGGAACATCTCTGCCATTGTAAACCTGGACTAATTAAGATTGCTGAGCACATCCTTCTTCAATGCCTGCTATACAGAGACATGCATAATATTTTTATTTTGCTAATACTCTCAAAGCATGCTAATCAGGCATACTGGCAAACGCTTACGATCCCTCAATAACATGCAAAATACCTTTGTTCTGTATTGCAACGTATAAATCTTAGCAGGAATTATTTATTTAAAAAAGCAGATTTGGTAATCTGTGAGGTAATATTACATAGATTATCATATTCTATATACTAGCGCTAAATTGATGCTACATTTCTCTGTTTTAGACATATAGCTTATTAATTTGAATTTGACATTGTATCTTGCAGACTATATTTTATTGCTTACAGAGCTTAGTATTAGCATTACAATTTTCTTCACAGAACTTAAAACTAGTGTTTTTCATTACATTTCACAATGAATTTAGTTATATTACATTTCATTTACTGCTTGAAATAGCTGTAACCTTATATATGTACAGTATAGTTTTAAGTCAATTTAGTATGGTTTACAACCAAAATAAAAATGCTATGCTATGTTACATCACATAATTCAGTGGCTGTTTTTTGAGTCCTCCTGGCCATCATGAAGGAAGCTTGGAGGCTGCCTCTTCTCTTCCCTATTCTCCCTCAGTCCTTCTCTTCCTTTTCCCACTTTGGAATGCCTCAGTATGTAAACCATTTGGGGGAAAAAAGGATAGCACATTTATAGTTAAGTGTTGTTTGAGCCAATGGTAGCATTAAAGAAGAATACATGTCACGTGAATGTTCATTAAAAAATGAATCAATGGTGGGAAGAATAGGATTAATGAGCTAGTGATTTAAGAAACTGAAACCTAGAAGCTATTCATAAATTTCTCAGAATAGAAGGACTCCTAATCCATCCTACTCTGCAATAATGGCAATAGGAACATTGAATTAATCCTGATCTGTGCTGGAGACATACTGTACCTGTGGGGAATGTAAGAAATAGGCAAATGCTTACCTTAGATGCAACTTGCTTTTTTGGCTGTTGATCTGAAACAGAAAATAAAATCAAAGACACAATAAATGGATCCTATTTCCATCAAACTGATTATTATTTTCCCAGTTTGCTGTTGCTGAGCTAATAGATGAACAGCTGAAATTGTACTAAAAGAAAGCATTTTCTCAATGCATGCAGATGATTGGATGTTAGTAGCTACTGTAAACATAGTACACCTAACAGATCGGTTCTTCTCTTAGATAAAGAAGTTGAAATGTATCCAATTATGACTGAAATCTCAGCGTTGCTGAGGGATTCCAAGCATGTATACTTTGCTTTTGAGAAAACTGTCAAAGCAAATATGACAACAAGAAGTAAGTAAGTTATGTATCAGCCTGTCATTGTGTCCAATTCTGATCCACTGCTTTAGGTATGTGATTCATTTGATGAAATTAGTCACCTTCTTTCATTCTATTAACAGGCAATGAATGATACTTACTAGAGGAAGAGAAGTACTGTCTTTCTGGAAAATATTTCTTGATGGCTTTGCACATTAACAGTGATACAAAACCAACTCCAAAGATGACACTCAGGCAACTCAGGGCAAATACGAGTTCTGAATGAAAAAAAAAACATGTTGGATATGGTTGACTTGAAAAGATTTGAGAATAGATGTAATAAAAAAAAATATTAGAGCAAATATGAAATGGTGATACAAAGGAAATGGTAAAGATCAAGATAAAATATTGGGTGGTTTATTTTAGATCTCACCTGTGGAATTTGATGGGCTTATAGCTTGCCTGAGTGCATCACACAGTTCCTTGCAATCTTCCTTATTGCAGCTAGAAGATGAAAACAGAAACTTCTGTACATACTGATAATATTCATCAGCTTTTCTTATTTTACGTTTACCTTTGAATCTATACTCAGAATTAGAAAACATGGGGAATTAAATGACTCAAATTAAGCTTTCAACTGGCCCTTAAAATATGTCAGAAGAGAGTGGAAATGTACATACTCTTGGCAAACACATATTCCTAAAAGCAGGAGCAAAAGGAAATTAATCCTCCTTCAGTCCCCCCAGATTTGAGCTGGAGTCTCATTGCAAAAATGTCAGAGGAAAAAATAATTAGGAATAAGTCATTGGTGGGCAGAATTGTAAGTGGGAGCTAAGAATTCCATTCAGGGTTGCTAGTTCCAATTCCAAGTGTTACTCCCCAGTTCTGCATTTGCATTTCCTAAAACATAGCATTAGGTAAAGGTAAAGGTTTCCCTTGACGTAAAGTCCAGTCGAGTCCGACTCTAGGGGGCGGTGCTCATCTCCGTTTCTAAGCCTTGGAGCCGGCGTTGTCATAGACACTTCCGGGTCATGTGGCCAGCATGACGACTCGGAACGCCGTTACCTTCCCGCCGAAGCGGTACCTATTGATCTACTCACATTTGCATGTTTTCGAACTGCTAGGTGAGCAGGAGCTGGGACGAGCAACGGGAGCTCACCCCGCCGCGCGGTTTCGAACCGCCGACCTTCCGATCGACAGCTCAGCGGTTTAACCCGCAGCGCCACCGCGTCCCAGTAAAACATAGCATTAGGAGCCCACATTTCGTTCAGTATGTGTAGCTTGACCCACAATAAAGACTCCTTAGCTGCAAGTGGTAGTGCTACAGGAATGTAACCCCCCTTTTTGCAGGAAGGATGGACCTGTGTATGGGCGACCATAGAGCCCAGGCTTCAGGCTCCCCTATCTTCTTCCTCACACAAAAATATACATCTTGGGGCTGGCAAGTTTAAATTACAGCTGTCCTAAGTAAACTTGAAATCTCAGTGCTAATCAGCAAGGCAGCACAGAGGAGGGAAATGCAAGACTGGAGCTCAACGATTCCATAATGTGCATCTTCCCAACTTCATAGCAGCTTAGCATGAAGAACGGAGAAGCATGTAACTCATGAAGCTCCTCAACTGTTTTCAGCACCACTACTCTGGGACAACTGTGAAGTACATGATGAAACACCAATTCCACTCTACAAAGGATTAGGGCAGAGAACAGCCAGGGAGCACATGGATACCTGAGCAATTTCCACTGCAAAACATCATGGAATCAGCTGGGAGCACAGAGACAAGGCCTACAATTACATGTAGCCCAGGAATTACTCACATGTGTATTACAAGACAGATAATAACATTTTCCCACCTGCTGCAGGGAAAGCACTTGTTCTGATGTGCCTGAAGAAAAAATCCAACGTGACATTCGCATATTGTATCATTGTATGTGGTGCCTAGAAAATAGCAGGAGAAGCAGATAATGATTATTAGGTGATAATAAGCTGGGTTTTTTTAAGCCCAGATAAATAGTCAACCTGGGATGATCCCAAAAAGTTAAGCAGTCAGTTCTGATTAGTACTTGTATGAGATGCACCAAGAAATACAAGGGTGTAGTTCAGCATTTCTCAACTTTTTGACCCTGCAGGAACCCTTCGAATAGTTTTCACACCCTGGGGAACCCCTGCACATTCAGGCTCAAATACAGGCCAGAGGTCACAAAATGATTATATGCCCTTCATGTGTAGGCCTGTACATATGCATTAACAGTGTTCTTAACTAAAAATAAAGAATGAAACTTACCTTTTTAATGTGAAGTTGCCTGAATTTGAAATAATTTTTTAAATAAATTGTGATCTCCCAGGGAACCCCTACAGACCTCCCATGGAATCCTAGGCTTCCACAGAACCCTGGCCAAGAAACCCTGATGTAGGTATATTGGGTAGTTGCAAAAATACCTCAGAAGGAAACGACTTATGTCTTGTTGACAAAAATACCTACATGGGTATGTCCATGAATTCCCCAGGGAACAGTCTCAAAGGAGAAAGTGATGTGGAATATAAAATGAAAATACATTGGTAGGAGAAGGGAATTTCACCCCTTCAATTCATACTGTTTTCTTGGTAAAAATGTCAGGGCCAGGAGCAGCATGATTTCCTTTACTGTATAAGGTAAATATCACCATGATTTTAATCAAAATAACAGCATTGTGAAAGAAATTACACCCTCCTGTTCCAGGTACTGATTTGATTCTGGGTCCATGAGGCTATTATATTCTTAATAAACAAAGGAAGATCTTGATCACAGATCTCCTACATAAAATCATGTTATGCCTTTGGCAGCTAGTATATGAAAGAAAATTTTCACATTAAATTAAGAAATAGGAAAGTTCAATATTCTAGCAGTTGGGAAAATGAAATGGATGGATTATATTCAATGAATATCATGAAAAATAAAGTTTCCAAAGAAAAAAATGGGAGAGCAGCAAGCAATAGCATTTGGCTTTCATAGTTTGGGCTCAAAAATTAATTAATATCAGGGCTGGTTAGTACTTGGATGGGAGACTACCGAAGAATTCCAGCACTGCGAAGTCAAAAAACATCCCCAAAGGTGACCCTGGTAGTACTGTTACCAAGAAAATTAAGGGGTCCTCAAGATTTGAGCTCTCCAACAGCTGCATCTTCTCCCAGAACTTTACAATGCAGCATAATCCCCCCAAAAGATCCCTTTGGTTTAAGGAGTTAAAGACAGATGCTGCATGAGAACACAGGCTCTGAAGCATGTTTTTGCTTCTGGAGCCCTGCATAGCCCTACTGCTCATTCCCTTTTAATTATACACTAGTTTGAAGTTATCTCTTTTTCTATATCACATTCTCTAGGGAATGTTGTTTTTAATCCATTATCTAGTGCCACATTGTGCTTTTTAAGTGATAAAAGTGGATCACAGATCTAAATACCAGATAAAAATAAGAAGAGGAAGTGGATGGGAGAAGACCAGCTTTGTCATCAAGCAAATAGATTGCACAACACAAACATACTGTATTACCATAGAGGATAAATGAATGAAAATGGAGTCAGGTTTAAATTGTTATCATATTGATTTTTCCAGATTACACTTACAGTGTTGTCTGATTTTTCCATTGTAACAGTCACTGCAATTCATGCATAAGAATTCAGAAGTGCTGGTAGTCTTATACTGATTACTGCCACAACCACAAACAGTGTTTTGCTGATGGGTACAACTGGACTGTGTTATCTGCTGAAAGCCTGGGAAGAATGAGGAAAAGCTGAGTATTTCTACTGAGATCATAATGCTGCATGTGACAGCAGAACAACCTGAACGTCAAACCAAACTGGTGGGCTTCTATTTCAATATGCAGTGCTTAATTTGGACAACAGTTCTAGTACTTTTATTTTACATCATTTAAAATATAAGTTATATAAACATTGATTTGAATTTACCAAAAGCAGGATATAAAACTGCATATGATGGTCCCTGCTCCAAAAATTTGTACCAATGAGCCCACACTCACAGCATTCTTAGCAGACTGGTATTGTTAAACATGCTTCCACACCACTTTATCCCTCTGTGTCATTCTCTGACTCCAGTTTTAGCCCTATCCACAACTTCTTCATTCAGTCTGTCTGTCTGTCTCTCTGTCTTTCTTTCTTTGGATGCAATTTATAATTTGCTTTAATTGCAGAGACTCTATGCAATGTATCAAGAACAAGAACATAACCAATGCAGATATTATAATAAAGCACAATAAACCTAATGAATAACTTTATATTAATAACGATAAACATATAGACACATCTGGGACCAACAACTATATACACACAAATAAATATACAAAGTTCTAATGCTTACTTTGTTCACTAATTTTCACTTTTAATCTAACCACACACAAAATTAGACTTACTTGAACGACATTTTTGGCACCCGAAACACCTTTGTAAATAATTATGTTGAGGCATATAGGTACCAAAGGGACATTTGGCGCATTTAGTTGCCTTATCAGGCCCTGCACAATGTTCTGCAACATAAGTTCCTGGAAAGTGAAAGGAAATAACCAAGTGAATCAGAAAATCACTGAAACTGAAACTTTCAAATAATCTAAAAACGGAGGATATAATTATATAATATGTATTATATTTACACAGCACCGAATCTATCAAGGACTTCTGATAGTTTACAACAACCCAAAACAATTAAAATTTTCGCAATAATAGCATCAAGAACAAAATATCTGTGGCTGAATTTAAAATAAACATATGTACTAAATACTGTCAATAATCTTGATAAATGAACAATTAAAAATTGACCAAGGCTTTATAATAGACCAAAAATACATCTAAACCAATAACAATAACAAAATTGCAAAGAAGAACTCCTTTTTGACTATCTTCTGGAACGCTATTACGGAAGAGCCAATCTAATTTCTGAGGGCAGGCCATGCCACAGAACCAAGGCCGTAACAGAAAAACAGCACTTCCTGGCCTCAGCCCCCCTCACTTCAAAGAAATTAGAGACAATCAAGAGTTTTTCCCTGGATGAAAGTACCGGGTATGTTGGTTCTGGTTGGACAGGGTGGTCCTGTGTAGGACTTGATAGTTCAAAACCAGCAGTCTGGCACATACTGGCAATCTATTCCAGCGCACAGCACAGGCGTTAGGTGCTTCTCGCGCCTCACACCCACCAGTAAGTGGGGTACCGCATCCTATACCAAGAACAGTTTCCAAGTGGTTTTCAAGGCAGTCCCAGTAGATCAAACAGGTGGTGGTGAGTGCATGTGCTACTGTTGCGAGGTAGAATTTAGAAGCTAGCAGCTAGTGCTACCAATCCAAAGCTCCTGGGTGGCCCCAAACACATCTTTTGTGGCTCTTGGAACCCCTTCTAAGCATAAAAGCTAAAAATCAATAATAGCGTACAACTATTTTGAGGTGAGAAAAAGTAATTGTTTGATACATGCCGGAAAGAAGCATGGAGGTAGCCTTAATTGTAGATGATATGTTGATACTTACTGATAAACCTGAGTCTTTCATACAAAGATTAAACAAAATAAATTGAATGTTTGGGAGCCCTGTCTGGCTTTAAAATTAATTGGACTAAATCTGAACTGAGCACTATCTCTCCGCCCATCCCGCCTCACAGGGTTACTGTTGTGGGAAAAACAGGATAAAGGAACATTATGTAAACCACCTTGGGTTGTTCAAAAATAGAAGGGTGGGACATACTGTAAACTTAATAAATATAATGATAGTAATAGTAGTAGTAGTAGTAAGTACATAAATAAATAATAAACAACTGCAAAAATAAATTTTCTCTGGATATTTTCAGTGCTGCACAGAGGCAAAAGTGTATCTCTACATATTCTCAACCCAAGATACATCTCAGGGTTAAGCTGCATTTAAATATTTATTCATATTTAACGGATTCCTACATGTCCTGTTTTCTTTTTAGATCTTTACTACATTTCTTATGCAGTCACACTGGTTTCCTTTGTTGACTGTCATTTCTTCCTCCTTGGAATTGTTTGCCATTATGTTTCAATATCTGCTGAACGAGGTTAGGATCAGAAGAGAACTGAACAAAATAGTTATTGAGCTCTGAGGTCAGTGCACTTCCCAATTTCCTGACAAGAGACCAGAACAAACCAGTAGAAAATCCCTGTCTATATAAGGCTTCTACACAATAGAGCTATCCTCCAGCAGAACAGAGCCAGGGATTAACATTTCCCCTAACCCAGAAGTAGCCAGATGGGGGGGGGGGGTGCAAATGCTTCAGTGGTTATGAGGGGCCTGCTAGAGCACCCCTATAAGCTTGTGTTCTCAAAACGTCACACACAAGCTCCACACAAGCTCTCATCCATGCATCCATTCTTACAAACAGTCCCAGATAAACCCATACCCAGACCAGGTTAACACATTGCAATACGTTTAACTATTGCTTATTCAACAAACCACACTTGGCTGGATTTGTGCAACATACTAAGCAACAAACCATAATTTACAAGTCATGAGGCAGGGTTTGCATCACATTACCTGCAAACCAAAACCAAACACATCATGTTGTGCCCTATGTTCATGATCTTTGTCCAAGCACAAACACATGTGCAAATACACACACATTCCTTCTTCCATCACAAGGTTTCCTCCCAGGAGGCTCTTCATCTCCTCCAGGAAAAACAGCTGGGAATAAACTGGTTTTGTAGGTGGCAGCAGCAGCAAAAATTGTGTGATTTATCTTCCTCATTATGAGGAGTAAGCCCTAAGGCTTCACTTGCCCTCCAATTCTCTGGGGAGCATAAAAGAGGAGGATGGCAGGCATATTTGCCATGGAAGATACTGTGCTGCTGATCCCTATCCCAACAGAGATAAGGTAAATCACAATTCGTTATTTCCAAGCTTATTTCCTGAACTCAGGTAATTAGTTTGCAAATGTGTGCACACATTTAACCCTAGCAAATATGCTAACAGGACAATTAGGTTGCAAAATAGTACTGAGTTCATCTATTAAGTTACACAATCTCTAAGAGGATAAGAAAACAAAAAAAATGCCACTACTAGCCTACACACCAAATTTCATTTGGTCTAGCCTCAGTTTGTGGCCCTCTTAATTAGAAAATCTGACATAAAAGTCGGCTATTACTTCCTCAATATAATTACAGTTGCTGAGTAGGAGCAATTGTGTATGTGTATCTATACACTCACACATACACTCTCATCTATTTCCTTTCTCCATAAACAACATTTTGCAAAGTGCCAAAAAGGCATAAAGCATAAGACGTTGTAACCAAAATAAATTTATAAACACGAGATAAGGAAAAAAATATATAGCTAAAACTAGCTGATACCTACGTCATTAACTATAACCCTCCATATATTTTTATCCTTGCAAATCATTCCTGCTTTCACCATATTCATACTTTTTCCTATATTGCCTTTTGTTCTTTAAACTTCTCATCTCTCCTTTCTTGAGGATCGCAAAGTCCACCCAACCATAACTTTCTCAGTCTTCCCTTCCAAACCAGTCCCTCCTTCTTTATGTAGTTATTCTGCAGTTCAATCCCCATTCATCCTTCGTACATGACCAAACCATCCCACCACACTTCTTTCATAACAGTCACCCACTCTTGTATTCAATCCACATTCATTTACCCCCACATCCTTGATCTTACTGTTTTTGATTTACCGCACGTGCTTCTTAAGTACCCCATTCCTATTGCATTCAACTTTCTTTTACATTTTTTCAGACACATGCAACTCTCAGTTCCCTATAACGAAGTAGAAGCAGACCAAAAAAAAAAATCTGGTCTTCACACCCCTGCATAAAACCATAGAGCTCTTCTTAAATTTTGTTCACTCTGACCTCTCATAATCTTTCTTTCAGAATTCTGCCAAACAACTTCCCAGGCATGCTTAGCAAACGAATACTCTGTAGCTTCTGCAGTCAGTCTTGCTACTTTCTCTCGGTAGTCATATTCAATGTCAGAGCACTTACTGTGCTCATTGACCAGCTTTATCTAACATAAAACCATGGGATAAAGATAAAAGATAAAATAAGGTAAATTAAAAAATGCAATACAAGATAAATTGAACATTGATTATGTGCCATCAAGTCGTTTGACTCCTAGCGACCACATAGATTTTCTTCAAGACAATCTATCCCTATCCTGTTCTTTCATGTCTCCCAATGGTGCAGATCGTCTCTGTAACTGAGTCCATCTACCTTGCTCCTAGTCATCCTCTTTTTCTCATTCCTTCTACCTTTCCCATCATTAGAGCCTTTTCTAGAGAGCTGGGTCTTCACATAATGTATCCAAAGTACGATAATTTGAGCCTGGTCATTTGTGCCTTGAATAAGAACTCTGGGTTGATTTGTTCAATGATCCATCAGTTTGTTTTCTTGTCTATCCATGATATTCTCTGGAGTCTTCTCCAACACCAAAGTTCAAAAGCATCAATACTCTTCCCATCCTGCTTCTTTAAAGTCCAACTTTCGCTTCCATAGAGTGTCACAGGGAATACGGTGGCTTGCACAATTCTGATCTTTGTAGGTATAGACACATCACAGCATCTGAATATCTTTTCCAAGGCCTTCATGGCTGCTCTATTGAGTGCTAGTCTGCAGCGTATTTCTTGACTGCTTGTTCCTTTACTGTTGATGATTGAACCTAAAAGGGAGAAGCTATCCACCACTTCAATATCTTCATTGTCAGTTCTAAGACTCGTTCTACCTGTTGTCATTAGCTTGGTCTATATTTAATTTTGGTCCCATTTTTCAATGTGCTCTTTGGCTTTTAGTACTAGGACTTGCAGAACCTTTCCAGCATAGTGCAGGTTATTGACGTTTCTTCCTCCAATTTCAAAACCACGCTTATCTTCCAATCCAGCTTCCCTTAATATATATTCTGCATATAGACTGAATAAATAAGGGGAGAGTGTACAGCCTTGTCTCACTCCTTTGCCAACTGGGAGTCAGTCTGTTTCATCATGTTCTGTCCATACGGTGGCTTCCTCACCTGTATATAAGTTACACACAAGGACAATGAGATGTCCTGGGATTCCCATTTTTCTGAGCACATTCCACAGCTTGACACGATCGACACAATCAGAGGCTGTTCTATAATCAATGAAGCACATATTGACTTCTTTTTGGTATTGTTTGGCTTTTTCAATTATCCAGCATGCATCGGAAATAATGTCTTGTGTTCCTCGGCCTTTTCTAAAGCCAGCTTGAACATCTGGCATTTCTTTTTCCATGTAGGGCTCTAAGCTGTGTTGGATGATCTTAAGCATTACTTTGCTAGCATGTGAAGTTAAGGATATTGTATGATAGTTTGCACACTGTTAAATCACATTTTTTTTGGTATTGGAATGTGAATTGACCTCTTCTAATCAGTTGGCCACTACTGTGTCTCCAGATTTGCTGGCATAGCTTGGTTAGAACCTTGACTGATTTTTGTTCTGTAACTTGCCATATTTCAGTGGGTATTCCATCAGTTCCTATAGCTTTCCAACTTGGTAATGACTGGAGTGTTGATCTAACTTCATCTTCTAGTACTAGAGGTTCTTGTAAGTGTCCTGTCCCAGCCCAATCACACGCAATACACCAGGGAGGTAGTTGTAAAACTTTACTGAGAAACTGGTGAGGTAAACTTGTGAGGTAACAAACAGGTGGCAAAGAAGTGAGAGCACAAACACGCACACTCTACAGAAACAAGCCCCAAAAGTCCCACAAACTTGTCTTAAGGGAGTTTCACATTCAAAACAAGATTAGTCAAGCGAGTCCCAGAGTCAAGAGTCAGGTCACGAGGTTTCCGATCAGGAGTCAAGGCACACAGAGTCCGATAAGCAGATGGTTGCCTCCAACGACTGATCTGGGCTTGCAGCTCCCTTTTTATAGAGGCAGACCTGGGTGGAGCTTATTTAGGAGGGTGGGGCTGATTTCTGGCGTGGTAGCCTCACCGATCTCCGCTGTTCCTCCCTCTTTTCTGCTCTCCTTTCTCAAGCACTGGGAGGGGGCGGCAGCTCAGAGTCTTCGTCCTCACTCATCAGCAGCACCTGTGCCTGCTGCTCGCTGACCAGACCCGCCTCCTCTGACTGCTCAAGTGGCTGTTTATCTAGACCTGTCTGCTTGCCCTCCAACTCTACGTCAGAGGCTGGCCACCCACCCTCGTTGTCTGACACTGTCATGAGTAAGGATGGCGAGCAGGGGGCTCCCATCCAGACTGTCAAGCGCATGCGTAGCACTGAGGAATTGTTCAGCCATTCAAAGAGACACAGATCGGGACCGCCTTAACCCTTGGGGGTTATATGTCTGGGTTTTTCCCACGCTTCTTCAGTTTGTTAGGATTCCTGTTAAGTACTAATAATAAATATTAGAGACCAGTTCCTTGTCTCAGTGTGTTTCCTGGTTGTTAGGACAGACACCGAGCCCAAACCCCCCATGGACTCCGAGCCCCCATGACAGTAAGTAAGGAATATCTTCTAAGGTATCTTAGATGTTGACATCTGTACCATATAGCGTTTCAGTGTACTCTCCATCTTCCTTTGATCTGCTTTGAATCAGTTACTATCTGTCCACTGACGTCCTTTAGCGTACCAATTCAAGGATGGAACCTCCTTCTGAGTTCAGAGATCTTTGAAAGACTTTCCTTGTTTTTCCGTGTCAGTTTCTATTGTCAGCGTCTTTACAGATGCTGCTTCTTGTCCCTTCTAACAGCTCTCTGAAACTCTTTGTTAAGTTCCTTTCTGAGATTTTTGTCTTTTTTGGCTTTGTCTTCTCTTCTTGGTAATTTCCACAGTTTGTTCTGACATCCACTTTGCTCTCTTTTCTTTCATTGTTTTTTGGCAGTCTCTTTTCACATTCATCCTTAATGACTTCTTTCAATTCATTCCATAATTCCTCTGGTTCTCTATCAATGAGGTCCAGGACTTCTAAATGATTCCTGATATTCTCCTTGAAAATGTTCAATATCATATCATGGAAACTGGCTTTCTTTTTCTTCTTTAGCTTAACTTGGAGCCTGCACATGAGCAGTTCATGATCCGTTCCACAGTCAGCACCTGGACTTAGTCAATTGGATTCTATATACTCCATCTGATGATGTCCATGTATTGTTTTGGTTGTTTAAAGACAGTGTTAACTATAAAGAAATCATTGGTGTCATGGTGGGCTCAGATTCGGAGTCAGAATCTTCAGATGAAGAATAACAACCAACTCCAGAAGTCACCTTAGATAATGAGCAATCAGCTCCAGATTCACCAGATGAACAGCTGCCTGAGCAGGCAGAGGAGCCAGGGCTGGCCAGCAATCAGCAGAAACAGCTGCCACCGCTCTCTCAAAATGAAGGCACGGAATTACTACTCCCTTCCAATGCAAGAGCCTGGCAAGCAGAAAAAAAAGCAGAGCAAAGGAATCCAGTGAGGCTACTTGCTAGGAAGGAGCCTTGCCCTCCTAAATGAGCCACACCAGGACTGCTCTTATTTAAGAAGAGCTATGAGCTCGAACCTCTTGCTGGAAACAACCGTTCACAAACCCAGACTCTGCACGCCTTGCCTTTGGACTTGAACCCATGTGATTGTGACTCTGAACCGGACCGGCTGATGTCCTCACTGATGCTTTGGACCCTGGATATGCCTGACTACTCTTGTGCCTGCTCCTTGGATTTGGACTTGTGGGGATTTGGTTGCTTTTGTGTGTCTGTGTGCGTTTGCATATAACCTTCCCTTGCTGCTTGCTACTGCTTAAACACTCACCTAGTAAAAGTTTGCAAATACCTCTTTGTGTATTTGTATGTGCTTGGCCTGAGACAGGACAATTGGAGTGACAGAAATAGATAAGTTGGTCTCCTGCTCCATTTCAGTTTCCTAAGCCATACAATCCAACTACATTTTCCTCTTTCATGTTTCCAACTTTGGCATTCCAGTCACCAGTCACAAGCAGCACATCTTGCCTGCATGTTCTGTCGATTTCAAATTGAGCTTGATCCTAGAAGTCATCCACCTCTTCTTCTTTTGTATGGGTGGTTGGAGCATAGACCTGGGTGTCATATTAAAGGCTTGTCCACAAAAACTAATCAATATTATTCAGTGTGAGGAGTGCCTAAGCTAAATAGAAGACTCAGACTATAAACAAAGTTAAGTTCTGGCTTTTATTCAGAATAGAGTGCACGCCAGTAGAAAGCTGAGAGTGAGAGAAGCGCGCCAAAAGCTGAACTAAATAGCCTCGCGCCAAATAGCGCTCCACCCCCACATTCCCCGGATGTGCCCCACGAGTTCCACAGGGTGACCGGCCATCCATGCTTGCTAGGTGAGAGGTCGTCCAGCCCCAATCGCCTCGGGCATTGCTCCGTCTTTCTTTCTGCGGCGTAATGGCTCGTTACCGGGCGATTAGGCTTCAGAATTCCTTGAAAGCGTCCGGACGCGCCCTTCCGATCTTTGCCCTGATCTTCTCCTTGCTAATGGTGTTAATTGCTGATTACCGGGCGATGAGGGCTTGTAGATCTCCTAGACCCATTACTGTCTTTGTCCTGTTTTATCGCCCATCCCTCTCCAGTCATTAGCAAGCCTCCGTGCTTTGTCATGCAAGCCGTTGTGATGTCGCCAACATCGCACCGGCGATCATGACATTCAGGCATTGATTGCATTGTAGCCAAGTACTGTTCTTGCTATACCCTTCCTAGCTATAAAAGCAACATCATTTCTTCTTTGTTTTTCATGAACGTAGCTTGCCCAATTAAACTTCCTTAATTCAGGTAAACCACTTTGAATACTGAGACTATTAACACTGCAGTGAAAAGACCATATAGCTATATAGTCAATCATGGAGATCCTAAATCCAGACAAATAGGTATGCCCAGTGGGAAAATCTGCTGTAGCACCATTAATAGGTCTGTGCTTTGAGCTGACCCCCCCTGAAAAGGATAAAATGATAATGATAATACAAATTGAGCATGTCAAATGTTTGGGCCAAAACAAGCCAGCACAATTAGTTGTTTAGTCCTTAAATTGTCAGGAAAGATTACTTCATTATCACAGGATTATTGTAGAACTATAATCCCTCTCCCGTCTTGCATTAAAAGTCTTCAAAAAAGTTCATCAAAAAAGTCTTCAGTGCTTCATAAGATTTTTCTTATGAAGAAAACCTGTGAACAGTAGATACAGGTAGTCCTCACGGTAGATACAGGTAGTCCTTGCTTAATGATCGGTCGCTTAACGACCATTCAAAGTTACAACAGCCTTGGAATGGGTGCTTTACAGCCTGTAAAGCACTTCCGGCCGTCGTGAAACATCGCACCCCCCCATGATCACATGACGGCATTTCGGGTGCTTGGCAACCGGCTCACATTTACGACCAGTTGCCAAGTGCACTGCAATCATGTGATCGCCATTTGTAGTGATCAGTGCTTCATAAGAGCACTGAAGGAATTTTATATACATTTCAAATTGGTCCACGTGGATTTAATCCATGGAGACTGACAAAGTGGTGGTATATAAACATTTATCGACAACAAATAAATTGCACCAATCTTGGCTGTTACAGGATTGTGTTGTGCTTGCATGATGGAAAGACGGCAATTGTAGCCTAGATTGCCATACTGTAGAGATAAGCAGAGCAGACCTCCACAGAGCATGCCTTTCCCAGGATCAGGAGCACTCTTAATGAGAACGCTGCAAAACTATTGAGAAAAGGATCTTCAGGCAGCCAAGACCCTTGTAAAAACAGCAAATCATATTTATTTATTTATTTTATAAATGAAATAAATAAATAATGATGAATGATACACCTAACAAATGGAGCATCTTCAAGACCGTAAAATGCATGCTAGAGAGCAGTGCTGAGATGGGAATCAGTCTGCTTTCTGAGATTAAAAAGATTGCCTGGTTGGAGTTCTTCAGGCAGGTGTCATCAATGATCACAGAAGTTCTCTCTACAGTATGTTATACCCCAAAGTAATTGGCTTATCAGTAAGTTGAATCAATGTGACATCCTTCTTGTACAGGAGCCTAGAGAGGAAGGGAGGTGCAATGACTCATTTTCTAATAAAGAGGAGCGTCTGCAGGTCCACTAGTCTTTGTTCCACTGCCTGAAGTCTTGCCTGGTACAATTAGTTAGAATTATCATTTGTTGTTGTCTGTATCTGAGTCAGGGTAAGTTCTTCCTTATTTGCTAAGTCTAGGGTTTCTGAGGCTATGAGACATCAGTGTTGACACTGGTGACAACTTCTGGATTATCCAAGCCTTTAAGTGTTATCCAATTAGCTGGAAATTTGGCCAGATGTTTAATACAATGGAATAGGTACAGTGGAATAGTAAATTGGCAAAAGACAGACAAAAGTCTTCTTGTGGGTGATTTGCTGGGAAGGGATTCGTAATAGGACAAGTCAATATTATGCAGAGAACTATGTAAAATCTGAGATAAGGAGTGAAGTATGGTTTGTTTTCCTCCAGCACTTCAAATATAAATTGTTAGCAAAATCTGTGTAGGTTGTTACTACACAGTTACACAGTAAAACTATCTTAATAGAGTAGGTGATTGGTCACTTATGGTTCCTGCTTTGACACAAGTCAGCAGAATCCACTGAGACAGCCTATCTGGTTTTCTGTGCCTGAGCAAACTTCAAAGTGCTGCTGCTGCCTTTCTGATTTATCTTATTAATACCTTCTAACAACTTTTTGACTGTCCAGTTCTTCAGAAATTGTTATTAATATGATTATGACTGTTTGAGCAACTGTATCCATACAAGGAGTCAACTTTTAAAGATTATATAATGAAATCTAAATTTGGATCATCCGAATTAATATCCAAATTTGCAGCCAGTGAAGATTTCTGGTTGGAATCCAGTTGGATTTAACATCATCTCATCATAGTACTTAGTTGCTTTTTTCACTCTCTAGGAGTAAATCTGACTCTGAAGCAGCATACTCGTTCACTGTTCCAAGGGAGTCTTATGCACTTACATTTTTTAGTATAGACAAGCACTTGTCAATTTTGGATTAAAGTAAAATCCTTTAAATACTTGGGCATGGTTTTCCATAGTTCTACTAAATGCAGTGCACATCAAAACTATGCCATGCAAAATGCTCAAAAAACAGTGGCCGCAATTCAATCCTTTCATTTTACCAGTGGAGCACAGCATATCCCAGCAGCACTGAAGGCTCAGGTACAACTACTCTTTGGTGCCCAGCTAGGACCTTACCCTTCCTTTACTCCTCTGGAAAGGGTTCAATCCAAATTCCTAAGGTAGCCCCCTGCATTCCAAATGTAGTATTAAGGAGGGAGGCAGGGCTGTCTAAAGTCGAAAGAGGAGCATGGACTTGTATTATAGCAGTCTAGGACTATTTCACAAAAACTGCAACAACTTGGCTTCTCCAGGGAGGTGTTCCTCATAATGGGCTATGAGCATGCACTTAGTGCATTTAAACCACGTATCAAAGATCTGGAAGTCCAACAGGACCTGTCTGCTCTACCTAAGAACGTTTTCTTGAGCAGTCAAGCCCATTTTCATAAGCCAGCAAGATATTTACATTATATAACTGTCTCCAAATTCGAAAGGGCATTAACTCTAGCACTGTGATGAGCCTGGTCTTCAGTAATCAATCCAGAGTCTCTCAGTCATAAGCCATGAAGGAATATGAAATAGCTCTTTATTAATACAGTGATCAGTTCAGGTACAAAGATCAGTCTGAAGAAAGCCCTCGTAAACACTACCACAAAAAAACCCTCAGTACCCGCCCCTTCTTACAATGCTGATTTCTCTCTAACATAAACATTCCTTTCTAACATCAAACAGCTCAGTCCCAGTCTTCCTTCAAATGCTGATTTCTGTCTAACAGAGAAATTCCTTTCTCACCTCCAACAGCTCAAATATCATTATATTTGTGATTTCCGTTTTTCTTAAAAACAGACCTAAAAAAGTTAGAAATATGCAAGCATTTATGACCTTAGAACCATTTAAATATGACCAATTAAACCAAACATACAACTTTTAAAGCAAAAATAAGACTTTGCAATTTTTCTGAAATTAGCAATTTTTAAAAATCTGTGCTTACACACACACACACACATAAGCATAAAAGGTTTATTCTTCACTTCCAGTGCAGAAGTACTAGTATTGAAGGAATCAAATGAACATTTTGAGAGTAAAATGGTCATCCCTGGATTAGTTTTCATTAACAGCAGAATTGCATTGGATGACCACATGTATCCTGAGATTATCAAATTCAAAACTCCTTCTGTTGTCCACCAGTATGTTCTTGTATCTGGAGAAACTCTGTTTGACATCATAAGAGATTATAGGAACAAATTTGAAAAAAGCAAACTCATCTGGAGAAAATTCTGGCTCGAAGTCTTCAAATTTTGCTTTGAGTCCATTTAGAACGTTATTTATTTTGCAAAGTGTTGTATAACCCAGATTAGATTGCAGCACTCTTTGCAGTTTATCACTAATTTTTTCAGCCACTTTCCCCTTTGCTTCCTTTAAATCACTTTCACTTTGTTTTACAATGTTCAGTGCATCACTAAGTTCCATTCCTACAGTTTCAAGGCAGGTGATTGCTCTTGATAATCCACTGAAGTTAGATCCTATACATGCTAAGTTTCCAGCCAAGGTTTCAGAAAAGGAATCTTGCACAATCTTGATGGAGGAAGATTCACAACAGTCAAATTCTTTAACTATCCACTGCAAGGAAGCATGATTTGTGAAATAATACATAGCCGCATCCAGCCAAGTCCCCCAACGTGTCACGACAGGTTGGGGAGGGAAAGCCAAAGTAGGAGCAATTTCTTTGAACTTTTGTACTCGAAGTAGAGCTTTAATGAACATTTTTTTCCCATTCAAAATTATCTTATACGACATCAGGATAGTTGCTTCGAATCTCTTCGGCCACTCTGTGTAAACCGTGTGCAAGGCATGTGATATGGGTCATTTTTGGATAATGAAGTTTAAGTCCTTTGGCTGCTTTAGTCATGTATGGAGCGGCATCTGTTACAAAGAGAAGGATATTTCCCCCTTTACACCATCTGGCCAGAGTAGTTTCATAGAATCCTCAAAGAGCATAGCAATAATGGAATTGTTTACTTTTTGTAGAGTTTCACATGTTAGAAGAAATACTTCACCAGGCTTGTCACATTTCAGAGTGCCAATAATAACATTGGCTACGTATCTTGTTTACATCACTTGTTTCATCTATTGAAACCCGTATCTTATTGTTGTCAACAGCAGATCTTATCTTTTCTAACACATCTTCATAGCAGGCAGAGATGTAATTTTTCCTTACAGTTGATTCATTTGGAATTGGGTGACTGGTGTACTTCTCCAAAAAATGCCTGAGGCTACCACTACCTAATTTCCTTAAGGGAATATTTGAAGTAACCATCATTGTACAGAGATCCTTACAAAATTCTGACTGGGTATTTGATGAACCTGCAGTTGAAGAAGCAGCTCTCTCGAAAAGGAGACGTTGCCTGTTCTCAGGGAAAGTAAATCTTGCTAAACAACTCTTGTGTTTTGCGGTGTCACAATGTTGAATATTAAAACACTTTTGGGCCAATACCTTACCACTTCACACAATTTACAAAACGAAATATCACCGTCACTACTGAAAATCCGCTCCCCAAATTCTTGAACAAGACGCTGTAATTTCACACTTGCTGAACATCTACTTTTAGGCATGTTGAAAGCAGACTGCAGCTCTCACGTGACTCCACCACCTCGAACACACACACACCTGAGTTGGGGAGCAAATGAGAAAAAAAAAGGCAAATTCTCACTCTTCTTTTCAGGCCTGATCAGGGGAGAAGCCTCTGCCTGCTGAAGTCATTTTAAAAAAGGTTGCTCTCCCTCTCTTACACACACACACACAGCCCTGAGTTGGGGACCAAATAAGAAAAAGAAAACAAAACAGGCAAATTCTCACCTTTTTTTTCAGGCCTTGTAGGGGAGAAGCCTTTGTTCCACTCCTCTCTCTCTCTCTCTCTCTCACACACACACACACCTCCCTGAGTTGGGGAGCAAATAAGAAAAAGAAAAAAAACAGGCAAATTCTCACATTCTTTGCTGGCTTGAACTTGCTGGCTTATCAGGAGGTTGCCAATGACCAAAATATGATGTTTGTTACAAAATTAAGCAGAAATATGACATAACACCTTTAAAAAGTCAAAATATGACTTTTCAGGCAAAATAAAAAGCATCTAATTCTCACCAGATTACTCTAAAACACGTTTTAATTTACTTATAAATTCAAATAAAGGTTCCAGAAAAAACATGACATGTCATAGAAATCCTTGCCCTAGTAATCACTCTTATTTTTATTTTCTTTGGGAGACTCCTCTTAAGGCTCTTTACTGTAAACCATCTGAGGTAGACCAAGTTAAGAAACAGACTGCACAAGAGTGGTAGAATTCTATGTATTGACAAAGTCACAGAAACTTGAAACCCTCACTGTGTTTTCCCTCTCCATCTTATGCCCCAGGGAGTTAAGGAAGAATCAGTTTGAGTTACTTCCTAATGTTTTCTACATTTCCCAGGATTAAAACATGTTTTTGTAACTGTCACCACATAGTTTCTCCAAAGTCGTCTCTGTGGTTCTCCACATTTTCGCCCACTTTCAAAACCATTTTTTATTTTCATCAAAACTGTTCTGTATTTTCTCAACCTCGTTTAATCTCAATGATTTCTTGATCTCTTTGATTGCATTCTTTGCAATTATTTTTCCTCTGTACAAACATTATACAGTATCTTTCATACTTATTTTTTGTAGTAATCCTCCTCTTCTGTGCACTTTTTTCTCATGCACAGCGACTTTAACTTCACACCATCAATTATCCTTTTTCATTCTTTCCATTAGTAACTCCACACACTTCTGTGGCACTCCATTTCACTCTTTTCTAAGCAGTTTCCATGTCCTCTTTTACATCCAGTTTCCATTCATTCTGTTAGGAGATTAATCTGTCTTCTAATACTTTTTCCTACAGAATTTTCTTCCTGCAGTTGCTCTACTTTCATTTCCCTGCACAAAATCCACTCCTAACACAACTAAATAATGATCAGTCCCTGATCAGAACCTCTCATCACCCTTAGATCCTTTGCACTTTTAGACTTAATTCCTTTTAGATTTATATTCATTTCTCTTACATATGTATCAATACCCTCCTGCTTAAACTGTATATTCCAAAATGACAGACCTTTTTCTAAGCAAATAGTCAACAACAGTCACAATACTCATTCATTCTTGAGTTTTCAATAGCCTAATCCTTTTCACTCTTCTCTTTTGTCTCACCTACCTATTCATGTCCAGCTAACAAAAAACTTTTTTCTAGCATTCATTCAAAATGTTGCACAATTTTCCTTTAAATTCATCTTGGTTCTTTTATTACTGCCATTCATTGAAGTGTAACATATCTAAGGATTCCTGCTTTTATACATACAATCTATATAA
The DNA here is from genome assembly GCF_035149785.1 of Candoia aspera. Classification (NCBI taxonomy): domain Eukaryota; kingdom Metazoa; phylum Chordata; class Lepidosauria; order Squamata; family Candoiidae; genus Candoia; species Candoia aspera. The sequence goes on from NC_086154.1 coordinate 160,204,557, forward strand.
AAGCAATTCATGTTTCCTGACATACATTTTAGCCCTTACTTTCATAATTAAGCCTACACTTTCACTTCCCTGTACATAACCATCCAGACCCCAAGTTCAGACCATCTTTATTCAGGCCTATTACATTTCCTCCTTTTTGTTTCACTTTAGAAAATATTTATTGAATTCTAAAGCACTGTAGTTTTCTTAACATTAAACACTAATAACTAGTAACACACATGCACACACACATATACTGTATATATCCACTGTGTAACTGTTATAAATAACCAAAAGCTTAAAAAGAAAAAAACCCCTAAAGTAATTGAAAAAAGAACTAAAAGCAAGCAAAAGAAAGAAAAAAGCAAAAAGGCAAAACACAAACATGAGCAGAAAGCCAAGGAATAAAATAAAAATATACTTATATATTTCTTATATTTTTAATATATTTATTAATTTTTTAACCCTGTTGTACACTGCCTAGAGTTGCTTGGAAAAGTGAGATGGGCAGCTAATAAATTGCATAAATAAATATGTAATGAAAATGCTAAACTATTCAAATTTCTAAATTCCACTGCCATTCCATAGTTTCAAAGACTTGGTTTTATATTAATACAAATTGTTACCATTCAGTTTTAAAATAAAACACAAAATTCAAGGTTCACACCTTATATTAACCCATAAAACACTGTTCACAAACCACACAGGCTGAGTTCTCCCTTTTCACATTCAGTTGTAACCAAATAAAGTACACTATGCTTTCATGCAATATGTGAACTCAGTCACAGATGTACAGTGAGCTACTTTACAGAATCCTGTCCCTTATGTAACATATACACAGGAAGGGTACCACTATTCTTTCGTCTCTAGAAAGCTGTCAGTAGCTACAAATGTTCACATATTAACAGGGGCTACCAGACTTCCACAAACTCTTTCTCTACTGATGTATTTTCCAGAGTATTATGCATGTGGGTTGAAGTTTAGAAGAAGTAGTACAAGATAATATATTTCAGGAATAAGAATCCTGAAAATAATGAAATACAAACAGAATGAATAAAATATAAATTAGAGAAATACCTATGTGGCATTTAATACAGCAGTGAGTTCCATTTGGGTGAGGATGGTACCCTTCTTGGCATGTTACTTCTCTCCTTTCTCTTCTATCCGAGTGAATTAAGGCATGTTTCTCTGCTAAAGCCCCATGGATTTGCAGGGGCTCAGAGATGAGCGGTACTGCCAAGGACTCCCCAGTCTTCAACTGAATCAGGATTAAATTTACCTGTGAAGAACAGCAGTACAAGTAAGATAATTTTCCTCAAAGACTGATGATCTCTTAACCATTTAGATCCTGCACAAAGACATATTCCTTTTAGGCAGTGGATTCTAGAATACATCCTCTTGAAGTGAGAGGAACAGTATTGATTGTTGATAACGGTGTCTTTCAGATAAGGGGTGGAACATTACAAAAAGGACAATAAAAATAAGCAGTTATCATGTACGTTGTACTTGCTTTTGTTGAATTGCACAAGATTCTGCAAATTCCAATAGGCAAATCTGGCTATTACACTGTAACAATTAGCACATAAACTATTCTGAGTGACCAGTACAAATTAAATTCAATTTGTAGGAAAAAAAAGATGGACTGCTTAAACCTAGAACACTCCTCCAATGTAATAAATACAACATTTGTCCTAATATTCTACAACTAACCCATCTAACAAAAAGTTAATCCATCAGCAATACACAAGAAAATGGGAAACTGTATTACAGCTTGTATGGAGCCCCAGGATGCAAAAGTAGAATAGGCAGATCAGTTAAATCTGGTGTGAACCAGGGCAAGTACACTGTGATCATAAGTTCTGTAAAAAGTTTTCTCTTCCTTATCTTTTTTTATTTATATGGGCTTTTAGTTCATATCGGATAAGACTGGATTACAGTACCATGAGTTGTTACATAGCTCATACTAAGCCATGATTTAAACCATGTTTTGTTGAGCAAGTCCACACAACATACTAAACACAAAGAAAACGAACCACATCATAATTTAGCATTATACATTAACCACTCAACTTATTTCCTTCTAAGCAAGGAAAACATTGCTTCTGGTAAGCATATTGTTCAGTCTGAAAATAGCATATGTAACTATGCAACTGTCTAGGTGATAAGTTAGAATATTAAGATAACTGCCAAACTCTTTTCAGATTTTTCTGGCCAAACAACATTTTAACTGCTTTTTAACTTCTTAGATTGTAAATAGTCTTATTTGAACAATTAACAATTATTAATATAAAAATTAACGATCTGAGGAAAACATCTGACAGGATCCTTTCCAGAGAAACAGAAAACACATCACTCTCAGCAAGCTTCTTATATTTTACTAACTTACCAGCAGCTTGAAAACAGTAACTCTTGTTCAAGGCTACATTAAAAAAACCCCTCTGTTCTCCTACACCAACATAAACAACTTGTTCTGTCTATTCTTATTAACACTATTAATGTGGCAGATGGGCCTCTAGAAGTCGTGTTCTCTTTTCTTTAAGCCAACTACTTCACCACCGGCCTCATGCTGTGGATCTGGGTCATGTCATATTGGTTTCTACTAAAAATGGACTAAGTAGAGTACAGCTGTTTGTCAAAAACTCAGTTGTACCATCAATGGGCCTAAAAATGAAGACCTTCCTGAAAACTTCCAGAATTCTTCTTATCCAAGTGCTTACTGACCATTAACCAACAATCATGTTCTGAACATGTCTGCAAAAAAAGAGAGAGAGAGAGAGAGAGTAAAACCCTGCAGCCTTTTGAACAAGAGGATAATGGATATGCCTTTGATTACCATTCAGGGAGGTAAGGAACAGTGGTCTCTTCCCATGGAGTTCTTTAAAAAGTTCAGGTGGCTTATAGAGCTACTGAAACAGACAAAACAATGTAGGAGGTACTTTCAATTGTTTTCCCACCTCTATTTTGTAACTGTCTTTCTGAACAAATCTCAATAACTAGGCATAGAGAGGGATAACTTGGCAACAATAACACTTGCCCAAATTGACTCCAAATATTTCTCAGCATTTAGCTAGCAAACTATTCCCTTCCCTTTACTTAGAAATTATAGCTGGGTTTATAATTCATGCTAAGAAATAGATAATTTCTTACCTATTGAATTATTCAAACCATAGTTTGTTGAGTAAAACATGATGGGTTCAGTTCATACATAATGGTAAAGGAGTGTTAAGATTATACTCTAAACCACTGAAGTACATTAATCATGCACACCACCACACCCAGCCTTTAAACAAGGTCCCAGGTTCACCTAAGTCTGCCATTTCTAATTAGTAGGAACTATAATTTGAAATCAGCAGAGAAAATTATTTGCAACAGGATTTACTAGATTCCTCTCATCCTCATTTTTCTAACAATCATTATCTTAAATGGATTTTTTCTTATACATAGTATCATTCCACCTAACATTTTTTCATGCTTCCTTTTCTTTCATGTCTATTTCTTGGTTTTGACAAAAGCACAGTTTGTCCCACTTATCATTCTTGCAGCCTTCATTAATTGTCTCACTTTTTCTTCATCTGTCCAAATGGTCATCAAGAGAAGGGCTACTGGGGGTGTCTCCCTCCTCAAGAGGTACATGGGACATGGATGAGATGACAGGCCTTCTCATTAGCAGCCTCTATTCTTTGCAATATAGATGGCCTCTACACTATTGGCATTTTGTAAATGAGCCAAGCACTGCTGTTTCTACATGCATTCAATCCTTGGGATAGTTTAAGTTATGAAACATCTATGATTTTTTTTAAAAGAATGTATATGTTATACTTTCTGGTATGATTTCGTTGTATTACATCTAGAACCCTTGTTATTGGGGACAGGCTAGAAATATTGTGAGTAAGTATATAATAATCAAATCAATCATGCTTTTTATTTACAGTACGCATAAATATACTGTTTTAACCCCATATTTGAGTTTTTGCTTAGAAAAAGTCTTGATTGTTTCAAGCAGTCATCATTTTCATCATTTTCATTAATTCCATCTCCAAATAGCCCAGTCATGTTTGTCTCTTGGATAACATTCATTCAGTATATTGCACATTTTGGTGAGCATGGCACAAGCAAAAGAAAGGCATAGTTTTATCCCAAGCATGTTCATATGATTATATTCAAGCTAGAATCTCTAATCTAGTGTCTCTCTTGAAAACCAATGTATTGCTACCCACACCCCCAAATAGGAGGTACATGCAGTATAGCAAAACATTAGAAGAGCATGGATCCAGAGCAGAATGCTATTTAAAAAATAAAGATGTTCTTATTCCCCAGATATTTTGTCCAGTGGTATTTTGGATGGTGAAGAAATTCAGCATCATGGAGAAGATCTAAAATATCAGTTACAGTATACTAAAACCAGGTAAAGAACAAGGGCTTTGTTAAACATAGCTGTCCATTTCTAACCATGATGATGCCAAAATAATGAAATGTGCATCATGATTTCATAACAAAAGTTCTACCCTTTCATACTTGTATTGAGACATAAATTCACTTGTCCCCTGATACCTATGTTGTTTAATAGAAATAGGTCTATAGGATTTAACAAGACACAAACATATTTACAGATTTTGCTAAACAATATGGAAGCATGCCACCAAATTACATCAAATTGGACAAAAGTAGTCAAACAAATGTAGTCAAACATGATTTCAAACTACTGATTCAATAAGGAAAGCTTTAAGTATTATGTATGCGCATACATTTCTAGTCAAAATCTTAAAATTCCTACAGCTCATTAAATTCTACTAAAGCATATGATATGGTGGAATGGTCTTTTGTGAAGCTTATCAATCTTCAGTCAATATTTGAAAGGTCAAATGAAAATCAGACAGAAAACTATTTTTATTGCAGCCTGAATGGTTTATACTTGTTTCTGAAAAGATGAAACTATATATAAAAATTAAAAGATGATACAAGGTTGTGAGGCAATAACAGCAGAACAGTTGACAAATAGAGCAAAATCTATAAGGAATACCTCATGTATAAACATTCTCCTACTAAATAGTTGAAACATTTATTTTACTAGTAGTAAAAATTTATTTTACTAGACTACCACACAAGGCTGACACATGTGCTAAGAGTAATGGGACACCTAAAATAATTAAGTGTCAAATAAAGACTTAATATTAAATTTAAAATTTATTTCTAAAAAAATTTTAAAATTTATTTTAAAATTTAATTTTAAAAGGCCATTAGAAATGGAGGGGATAGTAGGGCATACATAGATACAATGCTAGTTATTTTTATTGGCCAAATGTATGAACTCCAATGTTCTTAAAGACAAAAATGCAGACAAGGAGCATTTAATTGGTGGTCCCTCCTTTTTCAAATGCTTTATTTAGTGGCCCACAACTGCAGAGAGTTTAAGAAATCTGTACTGTGGGAAATCAATGTTCTGGGCAGTTTTCCAGAATATGGGCTGCTGCTATTAATGTGTTAATGCTTTGGGGTCTTAATCTAACAATACCCTTTATTCCTATGCAACTGATTAATAAGTTTGGTTGGTTTGTGACTGGAAATCTGTATCTTGGGCACTTTCAAAAGAAGTGGATTTTTTCCCCCTGGGAAAACAACAAAATATGATTCCTGTGGAAATTGTTTCTTCATCATTCTCCCCTTTTTTATTTGTTTGAAAGTGGGCGGTGGCAGCCACTCTGCTCTATTTTGAATACCTCCTGGGTGTTAAGGGAGTTGTTAATAGTAATGAACAGGCTAAAAACATTCTCATTTATCTCTAACACAATCAGCTCCTTGAAATAGTATTAACAATATAGAACTAGAGAATGAAAACACATTATCCAAGCCAAAAAACAACAACAACAACCCTGTATACACATCAGAAAGTCCTCACCAACTAATAAAAGACCCAAACCCTAAAATTATTTTTCCAGAGGCAAAGTTTTATGAATACTGCTGCCAAATCTTCAAGGGAAGGAGAATCAATCAACAGTCAGAGAAAGGTAAACAAGCACAAAATTGAGACAACTATTATCCAAGTGATCTAACATCAGTATCCTCTCCTGTATCTGCTACAATTCCATTATTTATGCTTGGCCCACAAAAACCATCCAATTCAGATGAGCACATCCAAAATAATTACAAATCAAATCCAGTAGTAACTAATTTTCTCCTTCTGCCTTTATGACCATATCCCCCACATTTTCACTTTCTCCTTCAGCCTCCAAAGCTGTTTGCCTTAACTTTCCACTTACCGTAACAACTAAAACTTGAAAGAACCCCAGTGGGATCATAGTTTGGTCAGCTTGCCCCTTACATTTGCAGAGTGGGCCCCTGGCTGCGTGACCTCTGGCACCTCTTCCAAAAAGGGAAGAGAGTTAAACTTCCGTGCCTGGCAATCCAAGTTCCTTATAAAACAGGAAGCCAAAAGTAGAGGAAAAGGGTGGAGACATAAATTCCCACCCACATGAACTATTAGTCCATCCACCCTATAATGCCAGGGATCCACTCATGTCATGTGAACAAGGCAGTTAACCCATTCATTCTCAGTAAACTGAACCCTGCAGAGTCCACGGAAAAAAGGCCAGATTTTTCTTTTCAAAGGACTGCCTAATAAGGCCAGCTGCCTCAGAGAAAAAGTTCACTTTGGCAAAGCATAATTTCATTCCAGCATTCCTCTTTCCCCAATTCATTCCAGAATGTCCACAACAATGTATATTTCAGTAGACAGTCATGTTAGACTGTAATTTATCATGTTAACTGAACTCACCTGGTTTGTACTACCCGATTTTATGTTCGTTTTGTGAATCCAGCCAATTTTGGTTTATTCCACAAACCATGGTTAAGTTTGGTTTGTGGAAAGCCAATTATACAGAAGAACGAACATGCAGCATGTCAGCTGTGGCACAATTGCCTAATCAACAAGTAACAAACCAAATGGCTCAGTACAATTCATTTCCACATGTAACTGAATGTTGGGTTTGGCTGGTTTTCTGTAAAAACATTTGCAGGAAATTCAAGTCAACTATCAGGGACAACATGTGGGGTGGAGCTGGCAGAAGATATAGTTTCCACTAGCATTTTAAACACTTTTAAACAATCACTATTATTTGCCTAAAAAAAAAAGCTGTCTACACTAACAGGGGAGTCTGAAAGTATCACAAGCACACATCCTTGGAGATAATAATTTGCTGTTTTTTGTAATCAAACCCTCAACCTTCAACTTTATCAGTAATCAAGGGGAAAGGGGAACATGTTCTTATGAAGCAATTTTGATAGCATAATGACTAGAAGAGAAAATCTTAATTTCTCTGCTCCCCAGAAAAGCAAACAGCCAAGTTGCCTTTGAGTTGAGCTTGACTCTTGGCCAATTATGTGGCTACAACCATGCAGAGATTTCAGCAGTGACAGGAAGAGGCTTGTCATTACCTTGTCTAGAAACCTTAAAAGAAAGCACAACATAAAAATCTCCTGATTACACTGAATTGTTGCAACATGTATGTAGCTTTAGTTGTATTTCACATTTGCAGTATTTACAGTGGACTATATTGCAAAATTCTCAAAAACAATGCCTACATTTAAATTAGGATTTTAAATGTTTCTTAATCCCTTTTTTTGTTTTTGTGATTCTGTCAGTATAGGACTAACAATGATGGACTCTATTTTCTATTTAATTGGTAGGTTTTTTTAAAAAAAATTCTCTATAGAAAGTAATTTATTCTCTACAGAAATAATTTAAATACACCCTGAATTCCCACCCTTCATTCAACCTCCCCACTGTCTGTGAATTTATGCTACTCCGAAATTACAGATGCTGCAAAATTCTAAGCATTGCAATCAGTTTTAAGGGCAGCAATCAGCTCCAACCCGAGATATATATAAGTACGGGAAAAAGTAACTAGGAAGTCTGACTTATTAATCTATCAGAGGAATCCTTACGGCCCTTATTTAGATGATTCTGTATTAGTGAAAACACAGACAAGCATAGATATCTCAGTATAGTACAAATTCCGTCGCGGTGTGCTGGAAAAGCGAAAACCAAGTGCTGGTTCCGTCTCCTTTGACGTCAACTTGCCCATAGAATAATGAAAAGTAAAGAGAAGGCAATCGTTCAATTTAGAATTGAATGCAACTCTCCACCCTTCTGTTAAGAGTGGAAGTGAAAGGTGCAACTAGAAAAAGACCCTATTTTCTTAAGACATATTTTATTCAATTTAGAATCGACTGAGCTGGGTAAGATAAGTGATTTTTAGCTTATCAATACTACCTTTAGACGCTGAACTGACTTTAGCAACAATAGTCTAAGAAGTCAACTTATGCAGGTTGTTTTTCATGGCATGCCGTCTCGTCTCAGCATGCAAGGTAGACAGCCTCTTTCTAAAATGCAAAGACGGCGAGATCCCGTTGTAGGAGTCTAATACGCAACTCGCCGTCAGCCTGATACCCCAGCTACGCTCCCTCTGATCTGGACTGCAGCCTCCTTCAATCTGCAATGCGTGGACGAACGAATTGCCTGTGCACTGAAAACTCCTAACAGGACAGCTGTTTTTTAAACACTGAAATATGGAGCAAAAGTAATATTTCATACAAAATAATATTGGGAGGGGCTGAGGGGGAGAGAATAGTATACTAAAAAAATTCAGCTTTTCCATGGATTTCTGGGCAGCTCTGATAGGCTGGGTTTACACCGGCTAAGCCAATTTGTAATTTATCTGTTTTGGTACAGCCTATTGTGTCTACCTACTCACTGCGGTTTGCAAATCATCCTTCTTTCCTGACTAAACTCCCTGCGTCTCACCAAGGACGTCACTGAGCACAAGCGTCAGCACGAAATAACGTGAGGGACGGCCTTCCAACGTCCAGAAGGGGCGGGCGGACGAGCTGGCCGCTCCTGCTTCGAGAAATTCGCGCCTCGAGGTTCTCTTCAGATGCCTTCGCGAGTTGTGCAGGTTACGCTTCCCGCTTTGCAAAGCGAGGGCAGCAAGACATGGAGAGCTGCCCCCAGCAGTCATTGAAGCGTCCCTGGCGCCCGGATCGCAGCAGCTCATCGCGTGCCTGCAGGTGAGGAGCACGAGAAGGGGGCGGTCTGCACCGGCATGAAATTAGTATTTCCGTCATTTTTATTTTTTCCGTCCGCCTCCCGTTCTGCTATCTACCAATATTCCGAGATGAATGAGTTTGCAGGCTAGTTTGTGGTTTAGTTTATTGTGCGAATATATCTAGCATGATTAGTTCACAGTTGGTTTAATCCCGTAAGCCGTGGCAGTTGCCTTCAGTCCCAGCTAAAGTTAGTTAAGCCTCAGTTGAAAGGGTCAGGTGGTTAAAGTGTTGGACTAGATGGGGAGAGAACCAGGTTCTACTTCATCCTCATGCAGAGAAATTCACAGGGTGTCTTTTAACCAGCCTAACCTACCTTTTTTTATCCACTCGTGTCCAATTCTTGGAGATTGCCTTGGCAAGGTTTTTCAGACGTGTTTTGCCCTTGCCTCCTTCCTAGGGCTGAGGGAGAGGGGCTGGCCCATGGTCCCCCAGCTGACTTCAGGCCTAAGGTGGAACTAGAACTCACAGTCTCCTGGTTTCTAGCCTGGTGCCTTAACCAGGGCACCAGACTGGCTCTAACCTACCTTACAAGGTGGCTTTTAGGGGGGAAATAGAGAGGGCAGTATGTACCATGCCTTAAGCTTCTAAATGAAAGGTGGATGTACATGTAATAAATAAATCTTGCCCTATAAACTTGCCATAGAAGTATATCGTGTGGACACATCAATAAAATTGTTTGGAGAACAGGTTACATCAGAAGATGTGCTTCATTAGAGATTTCTGAAGAGAAGGTAGAAGACTGCTAATGGGGAGGGCTGTACTGCCATTCATTAGGAAGCAAAGTGAAAATAGCTAGTATAGCAATAAAGTTTCCCTCAAGTTGAGTTCGACTCCTTGTGATCCCATGGACAAGTCCATGTTCTTTTCTTAGCAATACCATGTAAAGAGTCTGCCATTACCCTCTTCTGGGATGTATTTTCGCTGCTCAGTTCTGAGCCCTGGAGTTTCTGGTGTTCTTTCAACCAAGCACTAACCAGATCTGACTCTCCTTAGCTTTTTTGACATCAGCAGTGGTTAGTTAGATGCTGCCACCTGCTATGACAGTTCAGTAAACCCATTATTTATTATTAATATTTTATGGGTATGTCTTACTTTTATTTTGAAGGTCAGAACAGCTTATATGGTAGCCTCTGTTTTAGCCCTACAACAGCAATATTTCTTTCTTCATTCTTCGCTATAAATTAACTCAATCATATTTTCCAGCATTATTTCCATCTCTGACCTTCAGTCCCAACATGCACCTTGCTGTAGCCGTCTAACCTGGAGCTCTGATGAATTCAGAGAATGGATCCACCAGAATGAAGGTGTTTTGCCTGATCAGAAATATTTTGAACAAACTTCCTTGATGCTCATTGGCTACTTGAGAAATGAAAAACCTGGGAGAAAAGCTAAGATGATGGATGGGAGTGTGTATCTGCAAGATAACACTGGAGCACTGCCCTGTGTGGTATGGCATTAAGATGTTCTGTTGTTTATCTATCCAGTGCTGACTAGGATGGACATTGTGTATATTAGCAGAGGAGAATCCTTAAAAGTGAAGATTGTGAGCCTTTAAAATCTTTCTCACATTATGCACTGGGATAGACACTGGGTGTCCAGTTAAATAGAAGAATAGTGCAGCTGGATCAAAGCCAAGTCATTTGGTTTCTTGCAATCATCAACCAAATAACTCTGGTGTGCTCACAAGCAGGAGATGGAGACATACCCCATTCCCACCACTGATTCCTAGCAACTGAGTTTGGAGGGGACACTGATGCCAAGATTAACAGCCCAAGATAGTATTTTTTTGAAAAAAAATATAAAGCAGCAGTTTGTGGAATCAAATATGGTTTTAGTTATTGCATATAGAAATGCAACTGAATTAGTCATGATGCAGTTTGCTAGATAGTTTATTCCCTTTTTTTCTTCAGCTTGATTCATTCATATTGCTAGTAAACATCAAAACTGATGTTCAAATGAAGGAAGCTGAATTTTTCCTCCCCTCCTGTCCCATGGGATTTTGCTGGAGACACTCAAACAATACATTTCTTGAGGAAGGAGAGATCAGATCACTGTCTAGTATAGAGTTAATGTACATTAAACCTGAATGGGATTAGCATGATAGGTTTTTCTATATGTATTCACCTCTTATTCAGATGTACCAGTTTCAAATAAAAGGCTATTGCTTGTATACTGCTAATAACACATTTTCTCTTTGGTTAGTTCCTGCATTTTAAGCTTGAGTGGCTAGAACATCTGTCACTGTTCCCTAGTTGGATATATGTTCCCCAGATAGGCCAGAGCACAGCTGGATATCTGGAGATCCTAGAAGAGCCAATTCAAGTACTGTCTGGACCAGAGAAGATTCTTAATACCATCCCTATTTTCTATCCTGGAACAGCTGCAGAACTGCTCAGTGCCAGGTAAAAATTATTATTTAGGCCTCTCGGTCATTCCTTTTCTTTCCCTAATCTCATCCATTTCCTTCCTTAATTGTTAAGGAAGTGATGACGGGGCAGCCTTCTTAACTGAAATGCACATTTTCCAGGAAAAGGTGTTGATTCTTTAAAGAGATACAGATAGGTGCAGCATGTGCATTTTCACAGTCACTAAAACACCTTTTGCACTTGGGAAAGCATTTTTTCCATTGAATAGCTGCATGTCCCAATTTATCTGTAACTGTTCACTTTCTTGTGAGTTTCTGAGGTAATCTACACATTCATAAATAATGGATTCTATTCCTGCAAAGAACATGGATGACAATGTCTAGAATTAAGCATTTTGGAAGGATGCACTTTTGAATGTGCCCCAAATAAGCTGAGATAGGACAGATGTTCTGTTCTTCTGATTAAGTAACAATATTGATGAGGTTAGTAAGAGTGTATTAGATCACCATGAATCAGATTATTTATTTAATTAAATTTGTCTATCATTTGAAACCGATCATACTCTAAGTGGCTTATAAAACATAATAAAAACATAATACAAAATCAGTAATGATTAATTAAAATAGCAATTCCATTTAAATTCTCAATTAAATTGATACTAAACGTAAAAGGATAAAATTATGAAAAATGATGCTCTGGCTTTAATTAAATGCCGAAGGTGCTCCAGAAGAGCCTTGTTTTCACCTTCCAGAAGACTGAGGATGGGTGCCATTGGTGTTTCAGGGGACAGGCTATTTCAGAGGAGGGGAGCTGTTGCAGAGAACATGCACCATTAGGCCTCATTATAACTGGCAGGTGGGGACCCTTAAGTGCTCCTACTTAAATAAATAATCAGCAAAGTATTTGAATTATTCCAGTAGTAGTATGGAAATGGTAGAACCACCTAGAATTGCCAGGAATGTAGCTTTTTGTGGAGAAGAGCACCTGACCAGTCAACTTGTCTTGCTAAAAATTCACCTAACATTATACATACTGCTCCTGTACAGCATTGATATGTTCAGTTTGACCATGTGATGTGTGAAGAGAAAAATAATTTCACATCAAGATATTTAAATATCCAGGCCCAATTCAAAGTGCTAGTTATTATCTTTAAAGCTCTAAGTGGCGCAGGACTGGAATACAGTACATTAAGCAAAGCCTTGCCAGAAATGAATCTACCCTTCTGGTCTTGTCATCAAGAGAAGGCCTGCTGGAAGTTTCCTTCCTTGAGAGAAAGCTAGTCTTCTCTGTAATAGCCCCACTGTCAGGGTAGCCTTGCTCCGAATAAGACACGGACTCACTTAAAGGGTTTAAGGATTTCCGGGTTTATTGAAGCAGAATGCATACGGAGAAAAAGACGGGAATGCGGGTGCGGTATCAGGGTCTCCCGTTTATACCCCGGTGGCAGACCTTGTTCTCCACCCCCTATTGTCCCCCAAGCCAGGTCCGGATGGGTGATTAGCGTTGGTATGGGTCCGACGATGGGTGATTCGGGCAATCTCCAACGTTCCCCTTTGTCTCCTTGCCTTCGTCCGGTGCAGGTGCGTCCCCCGGGGTAATGGGTGGGAGTTCCCCCGATCTGTTAATGGTTTCCAGATCCTGTCTGAGGTGCGCTTCTATTGTCCCGATGATTTATTTATGGGTTTGGGTGCTTAAGGGATGATGTGTGTGTTTAAAGGATAATGGTTATCCCTTCCTCTTTCCTGATGTGCATGTTCCCCGTTGTGATGCACTTATGCCTTGCAACAGGGAACATGACACCCACTTTATGGAATACTCCCTTCATAGATGTATATGTAGCTCCCACCTTGCTGCACTTCCTGAAACTGGATAAAACTATTTTATTTGCACATGCTTTTGGTCTGTCTATGAGCACCTATTGTTATTTTTTTATTTTGAGATTTATCTTTGCTGTTTGTGATTACATTTGTTCTTGACATTGTTCTGATTGACTTATTTATTATTATGTTTTTGTTTTTCTTTGTTGTATACACTGCTGGGCAGTGTATAACATTGATGTTATACACTGCCCAGACTCCTCTAGGATTGGGGTGAATTATAAGTACTGTAAAATAAATGAATAATTCGTGTATTTGCCAATAGTGAGTGATGAATTGCGGCCCCTATCTGAAATTGGATAATCTGGAAGGTGGTGATGCTAGAAAACATTTTGAGTAGATGTGTGAATTAGACAGGCCAGGTGAAGTAGTTATGATAGGAAACCTTCCTTCCAGTGAACCTGTGGCACTGGAACTTAAATGGGATGAGGGTGGATTGTCTCAGAGGCAGTTATCCAGATATTAAGATTCCTCTTAGAAGTCTTGATCTGCATCTCATCAATTAAAATGAAATTTTAAAAAAATGGATGAACAGCACAGTGTACAGAGGGAGAGGGATACAGAGGCAGCCATTTCCTTGTACATGGAATTGCAAAATGGCTGAGGTATTTTGGGCAAGATTGGCAACGTAAGTTGCATGGGGAACTTGGGGAATAAACACTAGAACACCTTCTTGATATATTCAACCTACATTTGGGAGGTAGGTATGAACTGAGGAAGCCAAGGCCTAGAACTTGATAATGAAATTGTAACACTGAATAACATTCATAAATCACAGGTTGGGTTAACAGTGAAGGAAGGAGATTGTTTTAATGTCCTCTTTGTAGGCTTTTTGGCAGCATCTGGTTGTCCATGATTAGAAACAATGCCAGATGAAGTGTAATTTTTGCTGATCTGCTGAACTCTCTTTTTGCTTTTTGTTAAGGCCTCAAAATAAGAAAACAGCAAAGGTGAATGTGGCAGGTGAACTGTCCAGGCTGACCAGTATTCTCTATTTCCACCAGAAGACTTTCTTCTTCCTCTTCCTGAAATGTTTTAGTTCTGCTGCTTGTGTCCCAGTGGTAGTACAAGTATGTTTATTTGCCGGATGTATTAATTAAAAATTTCAAATCCTTGATTTCCAAATTAGAGCTATGCCTTCTCTTATATTATTACAGAAAGCTGGTTTATGAACAACCACCATGGCCTATTATCAAGTGCATAGACTGAGATATATTGTACATATTTTTGAGGGAGCAGAAGTTGAGTTGGTCTACTAGGTGCTTGGTGAAAAGTGTATGTTTTGGATCATGATGATGGTGATGATTCCGCTAATCAAGTATCACAGCCAGTGTGGGTTGGTTTTCTTCTTCATGATTCAAGCCCTATTCTTGAATCATACTGTTAGGCACCTCATATATGTTCTTAATTATATATGAGGTGCCTAACAGTACTGCTTGTAGATCTATTTTATTTTTACATTGCTCTTTCTCTTAAATGAGCCAAAACAATATACTGGGGAAAAAAACAGTAAAGCGATCTTCACTGAAAACTTGGAATAGGCCTTCATTGTCACTGGTCACATGTACCTCAAGTGACATTCAAATCAAGAAGAATTCCAATGCTCTACAGCTGTTATTTCATATGTGCTGAATTTTGACATCTGATTTCTCTATCCTAGAAGACTCCCCATTTGGTTTGGCATCATGCACTACAGCTGGGGCACAAATATGTCCTAACTAACTTGAAGGTATCTTGCCTCAAAAGTGCTGGACAGAACATTTTCAGAACTACCTCTTCCTCATGCCTTCTACCGTACTGCATAGAACAAACAAAGGAACAGTTTCTGGATGTAACTTCACAAGGAAGATCAATGGAATCTGTTTCCACTATGCTTTATATGCAGTCTAAGAGCTTATTGAAATTGCAGGAGGAAAAAATGATACTGGATCATCTTAGAAAATCCACACTCATCTCATATACAGTAAGTAAGTTGTGTCTCCTACAGTATGCAAAGAAAATTTTGTTCTGAATGCACACGTGAAAATTTCTTCAGACACGACTCCTGTAAGCAGCACAAACTATTGATAACATAACCTTTCATTATTCACTTTCCAGGGCACTATCACCCAAGTGTTAAATGCCCAAGCTGGCCTCTATGAACTAGATAACAAATACACGCTTTGTCTTGCTTATCGGCAGATGTTGAATTCTGGCTGTGGATTCCGACCAGGAGCATGCGTAGAGGTGAGTTGGCTTAGAGTAGTTTGCAGTCTCCATTAGAAACGCAGTTTTAAAGAAAGTAGGCTATTTGAAAAGAAGGTAAGAGGCTGGCGTTGTCATTCTCATTTCCAGATGCTCTAATTCAGAAAGGAGAGGTATCTGATTTAAAAGAAAGAAATCCTTATTGAAGAAGGATGTATTCTAACATGGATTGTGTATTATGTTGCCCAGTTAATTTCCTGACTGACTATAAGGGCAAAATGGATCAACTACTCTGTTAAAATTGTTAGAAAGTTTTTAAAATCTTCAAATTTCCTTCATGTTTATGTGTCAGCTCCGAGATGTCCACCTTATGGAGAAGCCTTTAGCTACTTCCCCTGACGTTCTTGGAGCTTGTCTACGTACTACCATTGTGCTAAAGAGTTTTTCAGCATACAGTGTATTACATCAACCTGTAAACTGCTTTGGAAATCATTATCAGCAACTACTCGTGCACTGTAATCTAAGCCTGCCACTCTATCTTTATCTGGTCAACTTGCTGGACATATTTGAACAAAGGTGAGTATTGTTAAAACTGATGCATATGACAGTATGAAGTTGTATATCTTTTTTCAGGCAAACTTTTAAGCGTTGGCACTATTTTTCTACAAGTTAAGATAAATTTTTCCTTACAGTTTAAGGCAAAATGTGTGAATATGTGCAGTCCCATGCACATATTCAGACCGGCATATGTATGCACCTCTGCAATTATAGGTTGCACACAGCCACACGCAAACCGAATCCCTTGGAATTGCAGCCAGGATGCAAGCCTCCATGTACTCTGGACACACAGCCACATGCTATGGAACTCCCAACACTGCAAATACAGGTCCAAGATACGAGGCAGCAGTTTCTAGACAGCTCTCTGAGTGAGTGAAAGGACAGTAGCAGCAGATTTTGTCAGAGGATAGGTGGTTGAGTGGAGACCTGAGAGGGAACCAGAAAAAATAAAATGTTTTCAACTGGTGCAGTGAGTATAAGAACAGAACGGAGGATGGACAGCGTTGTGATGTGTAGAGTTTATGGTACATTTGTATTACTGTGTGAAAATAACCCAGCATGTATTTCCAGCAAAGGCAAGCTTGAAGGGAGTCTGAATGGCTACACTTCAGTTCATAAAAGAGGAGAAAAACTTCTTAATTCAGGCAGAGGAAGGGCTTCGGTGGCCACTGGTAAAGGAAGTGGCTCTCCGCAGCAGAGAGACCCAAACAGAGGAGCAAACTCAATGGATGCAATTCACAGAAACAAAACATGCAGGAAATATTCTGCACCGATGGAACTGAGAAACAGCTTAGAGGACTTTACATAAGAAACAAGCTCTGAACCCACAGGGGAGAAAAAAGATTTACTGCTGAGCAGGAGAGCAGAGGGGATTCAGCTGCTCCCTGAAAAGCAAAAAAAGTCATGGGGGCTGGCAGTTTACTGCTGTGAAGAACAGAATCAAATTTGTGCCAAGTGGACCCACTGACTTGTGGAAATTTCTGAGACCTTCTGACAAAAACTCTTAAAGGATCTGAAGAGATATAATGCTATCATACACAGTGCAAATACTGAGATCAATTTTGAGTACTTTTCAATCCCCAATGACTTTGACACTCATTATTTCTAGCCTCATGGTCACCAGTAATATTGGCTGGGTTCATTGGAGTTGAAATACACAACATCTGGAGAGTGTCATGTTCACTGATTCAGTGTAGTTTATACATCGTAACGTTTCACATGCCATGGCGCTGACGCACGTTTCTGTTTGGGAGGGAGCTGCCGTGAGACCTTGTACCAAGCTCTGTATGTGAAATCAGTGCAATGGAATGTGTTTGGGTTATGTGCTCTGTTCACGGCCTTTTCCCGCAGACCATCAGAAACCGTTAGGAGCACCTGGGATTGTGGACTTGAGAAGATTCTACGGGGGGAGGGATTTCATTTGCACCGAGGGTTTTTAGTTTGAATTTGGCGCGCTTTCATCATTCTCAGCTTTCTCTGTGATCCTGCATACTGTTCTTTAATAAATCAGATATCTTTGAATTCCTGCTCATGAGTCTGATGGCGTTTTAGAATAGGCGACCATTACAGAGCGCACCAGGTTTACTGGGTACAAGGAATAAATAGGCTTAAGAAATTACGTTGAGAGTTACTTTGAATTTGTTCGTAATACCCAGTTTCTTCCCCTTTCTTTGTCCTGCTTTGTGCATTTCAGATTTTTTCTCCCCTTAATTTTCTTCACCGGAAATTCTTTTTTCCCCTGTTGTATCTCTGAAGAAAGTAATGTCATCATAAATCTTTCTAGGTTCCGTTATTTCACTCAGCCCCAAAAGTTGCTGCTTTGCTTTAGCCATCAGTCTCAAGGGCCAGTAGAGAAGTTTATTGTTCCTATTCTGAATTCCCTGCTGCTACCCAAGAAGCAGGAAAGAAACCTCTATGTAGAGATCCTGGCAGAAAAGCACCATTGTCTCCTAGACCAGGTAATTCCCCTTTCCATAATCCTGTCTGCTTACTTCTTTGTGGGGATAACTTAACTCCTAAAACTTTTCCTAGTACCAGATTCTGGAGCCACCATGTCAAATTCCACATTTCATCCAACTGTATAGTATGGTTGAGAAGAGCTGCCAGGACAGTTGTGGTCCAATACAGCAGTTGCATTCTGCCTCAAAGATCTGCAACCTAAATATCCAGGAACTAAATTGCAGAATGGCCCAGAACTACTGTATTTTGTCTGCTGAATGTTTTCAGCCTCCACTGGTAAGTATTACATTTATCTTCTCAAAGATTGTGAGAAAGAATAATCTTTTGACATGTAGTATACTCAGAATAAATGTGAAGTGTACTTTGCTCACTCCCACTATACTATGGGTGTGTGCCTTTGAGTCAGTGCTGACTCCTGGTGACTGCCTGGACAAGTCCCTGCAGTTTTCTTGGCAAGCCTTTTCAGAAGTGGTTTACCCTTGCCTACTTCCCAGGGCTGAGAGGGAGGGACTGGCCCAAGGTCACCCAGCTGGCTTCGTTCCTAAGGTGGAACTAGAACTCACTGTCTCCTGGTTTCTGGCCTGGAGCCTTAGCCACTACACCAAACTGGCTTTCTCCACTGTACTGTACAAAGATTTGTTTTATTATCTAGGTACTCCTAGAAAAATACGTGAAAGAGTACTTGTTCTTATAAGCATAGGGCATAATTAATGAACGAATCATCGTATTCTTTTCCTGTCAATGGTTAATAATCACCTTTTACGTTTGGGGTGGGAGGGTAGGTTTTGCTTGGGGTGCTGAAGTATTCCAGTAGTGGTTCCCTCCAATTACAAGACAGAAGTCATGGGCTTCCTTGTATAATATTCCACAAGGATGGCAGACCGTTCACTGATACATCGCTTATAGGTATGTTCAGTATTTATTTCACCGCGTTTTACCTGTAATTTGGGGGAAACGTAGAATAATGACTATTTAATATTAGTAGCAACTGTATCTTGAGATTCTACAGAAGATTAAAGTAGGAACTGCCAGTCCTTGTGCAAATTCAAGGTAGTATCCATCATTGGTTACAAAAGACACTGTTTTGAAAGAACTACTTTTGTTCATAGCAAGTGAAACCACCCTTGGTCAAGTCTGCTGTCTGGTAGTCCATGCAACTTTAGACTGCGCTCATAATCATATTTTTTCTATTCCTATTCAATTATTTGAGTGATATTGTTTGTGCAGTTAGAAAAGAGGGAAGTATCAGCAGACTTGAGGAAACACAAGTATGCAATTAATATTGAAGAGATATTGAATGAGTGGCAAAGACAAATAATTAACTTCATGTGCTCAAGTGAAAGACCAAGGATCAAATTCAGGATCCTGAAAGATGCAACATTTAATTTAATTTAATTGATTTGATATGGCCACCCACTCCAGAAGACTTTGGGTGGCTTACAAAATCCACAAAAAAACAGTAAAACACTTAAAACAATTAAAACACACATAAACAGGCAGCCCTGACTAAAACGACTAGAATGAACACAGTACAGACAGTACCGAATAAAAATACAGCATGACAGGGACCCCACCAGTAGATCACACCCACATTAACCCCAGACCTGGGAACAGAACCAGGCCTTAAGGGCTTTCCAGAGCCCCAGGAGAGTGCGTGCTGTCCATATCTCTGTAGGGCTGCTGTTCCAGAGGGTGGAGGCTGTGACAAAGGAGGCATGCTTCCTTGATCCCACAAGATGGCAGCATTTAACTGAAAGGACCTGTGGCACTCCCACTGTGCCTGAATGAAATAATAGGAGGTAGGGGGTTCCTCAGATAACCAAGCCCTATGCCATGAAGGGCTTTAGAGCTAGCAACCAGCATCTTGAATTGCACCTGGAAGCCTACTGGCAGAAGAACAAGGTGTACTGGTTGTTCTAAATTTTAAGACATGGGTGTCCAACCTTTTGGCTTCCCTGGGCCACATTAAGTGAAGAGGAATTGTCTTGGGCCATACATAAAATATATAATATAGTTAATGTATATAAGTAATAAAACTTAATTTTTTAAAGATGCTTTTAATTATAAAATTTTTAAAAAGAGGGCAACATAAAACTAGTGGGATATTTGACCTTGTTTTTGTGAAACTAATGCATCAATGTCTGGTTTGATGAAAGTGGTTGTAATTCTCAGTGAGTTCTCAAGGTGCTCATCAGAAATTTTAATTCTAATTTTACTCTTCATGTGCTTCATCCTTGAAAATAGTTGCTCACAAATGTACATGCTGCCAAAAAGCGATGTCATGAATAAGGCATGATTGTGAAGCGAGGGATATTTTTCTCTGGGAAGATAGGTCTTATAAAAGTCCAGTAGAGAGACATGATCAAAATTTTCTTTGAGTTGAATGTCTGATTGTATTACATTTGAAAATTTGGAGGTAGTGTATTTATGTTGACTGAAAATGGAGTCAAAAATAGACCAAAATATTGGTGATTTTTCCAGAAATCTTGAAACCTGTTCTCAAATTCCTGTATCAAACTGAAGAACAAGGCTGCATATTTCCTGATCCAGGAAGGGGCGTAGCTGGTGCACAACATGAAGTTAAGCAAAGGCCCTCCTGGCCACCACTGCCACCTGCTCTTTGAGCAGGAGTCGTGAGTCCAGGAGGACCCCCAGATTCTGCACTGGGTCTGTCTGGGGCAGTGCAGCCCCATCCAGAACCAAAGATGGTAAATTCCCAGATACAGAGGAGCCCCCAACCCACAGCAACTCCACCTTACCAGGGTTCAGCTGAAGCCTGTTGTTCCCTATCCAGCCCTCTACAGCCTCCAGGCACTGAGAGAGGGTGGTCACAGCATATTTAAATCACCTGGGATGGAGATGTATAATTGATATCAGCATATTGATGATACCTCATCCTGTGGTGACCAGTGATCTCACCCAGTGGCTTCACGTAGATGTTGAAAAGGAGCGGAGAGAGTACCAAACCCGATGGCACCCTGCAAATGAGGGGCCTCGGGCCAGATCTCTCGCTCCCTATCAACACCAATTGGGACTGGCCCTGGAGGAAGGAGGTGAACCAGCACAAAACTGTGCCACCCTCCCCCAACTCCCTGAGTCAACCCAGAAGGGTACCATGGTTGATGTTATCGAAGACAGCAAAGAGGTCAAGAAGAGCAAGGATGGATGCACTGCCCCCATCCTGCTCCTGCCAGAGATCATCTGAAAGCGTGACCAATGCTGTTTCCGTTAGAAACTAAATTTGTTCAAATTTAGAAATTTGAACAAATTTGAAATGCATATAATATAACACATCTGTTAGTTGTTCCTGAAATATGTTTTATTTCTCAGTCTACTGATAGGGATGGAGATGAAAGGAAAAAATTAGAGAAAGGGAGTGCTGTGCACCATCTTGAGGAAGTTGGGATATACATTTGATAAATAACCCTTGACTGTTTGGATCTGGAGTTCAGTGAAGTGTCTTTGCCATCTTCACTAATATGGATGAAGATTATTTTGTCCTGTTTTCCAAGTCACCCTTTTTTCTAAATGAGAGTCTTTATGCCTATTCTGATTTAGGAAACAGATCCCTGTCTTTGTCTTTGGTGAACAGAGATCGGGAGCTCACAGAGTTTATACTAGTGGATGTTAAAGAAGTAGCAAGAAAATTCATAGGTAAATTATTCACTGTCTGCCAGGAGGACAGGAATAAGGGGGGGAATAAGGAACTGAGGATTAGTATCACATTACACCTGAAGCTAGAGTTGGTCAGAGGGATCTCTGCTAAGGTGGGCCTTGAGGAAAAATGGTTCCTTCTGCATCCTCTGCTATGTTTTGGGCAATGTTGTACAGTAGTCAACTTTGCTAATCATTGATAATTTCATTTTTTTCAACTACAGGGTGCCTCCTCCAAGTGGATCTTTTTCAGCTTATAATAGAGCAGTTTCCTCAAAATAACTTCTCTTCTTCACAACAGCCAATTACAACCAAGCATATAAAGGAAAAGAAAATAAGGCAGGTATCCGTTTCTTTAAAACTTATAAAGTTTATGAACAGCAGAGTCATGGAACAAGTCAAAGCATACAGATGAAAAAGCCGAATGTAAAATATCGTTCTAGAACTGTGAAGAAAGAAGCTGCCTAGTGTGAAAAATGGTTGTACTGATGTTTAATTCGCTGAATGTTTTCAATATTTTTCTTTATTCTGGTTTTCTCTTGATTAAAATCAAAAGCTCCATTCCAGTTATTCTCTGCAGGTCTGGAGTTTCGCACGTACTACTTGCTTGTTTTCACTTTTAGCTTTCCAAGGTATTTGCTTGTGTAAAGAATTATAATACAGGTAGTCCTCTCTTACTGATGGTAATTGGGACCAGGAACTAGCCAAATTAAATACATGTGTCAGCTGCTACTGGGGTAGACATAAAATCATTGTGGATGATTGTCTTCCTCCTCCTGAGTAAGTATAATTATAACTATAACTATAAATTGGATGCTCTGATGATTAAGTGGAAATAATTGCTGATTGAAATGTAGTACTCAGAGACTGTTCGTTCATACTTCCTCATCGAATTGAAGAGAGGTATTAAATGACCTGGATGAAGGGAAAGGTTATCAGATTTTCAGATGGGACATCATTGGCTGGGATCGAGGACACAAATACTGTATCCGTCTGGTTGAGGCCACCACATTTTAGGAAGGGTTCAGAGCAGTTGGAACAGACTCAGAGGAGGGCAACAAGGATGAGCAGAGAACTTGAAACTTGTATGTCCCTCGCATGCCAGTTCACTGCATTTCACAATACAACAAAACAATGTTAACAACCATCAGTTAGCATCAGAACATCAGACAAAATAATAAGCAGTACAGTAAGAAGCATAAAGAAGTATCAGGAACACTGGAAAAAATAACCAGTGCAAAGAAACTGGAACAAATATTTTTGAAAAAAACTGCTTGCACTTGACATGGTGGGTATCATCCTGATTCAGAAGGGAAAGCAATAGAAATATCCAGCATCATTCAGGCAAATTTTTCCACAAACAGGAAAATCAGTTTTGGGGACCCTAGGAAGGGATAGCACGGGGTAACCACCATTCATTTTTTTAAAAAAAGAACTTTATTATTTTTCAAAGTATAGTTAAAATACAAAATGTAGAATATAGAAAAGATAGAATACAGAACTAAAGAAAAAAAAACTATAAAAGTGCAGAATTAGAAGACAGAAAAAGAGACTTCCAGCCTTATCCAATACAGACATAAATGCATTTACAAATATAATCTCTTACCTTAATTAAACCTTAGTAACATTATTTCTATCAGACCATTTAATCATCAAAACCTAAAATCAAAGTTTCATTTTTTTCTGGCACGAGCAAATAGTCTAAAAGTGGTTGCCAAGTAAAGACAAATCCAGACATGATATTTTCTCTTATCAATGCTGTTCACTTGGCCATTTGGGCCAGTTCCATCAGTTTAATCCTCCATTCCTCCACTGTTGGAATTTGTGGATCTTTCCATCTTTGTGCACATAAAAGTCTTCCTGTAGTAATCGTATATAAGAGCAAAGTCCCATGTTGTTTCTCAAGCTGTTTCTCCATTAGTCCCAAGAGAAACAGGTCTGGGTTTTTTTGTAAGTCCACTTTGAGAATCTCTTGAATTTTAACACATATTTGATCCCAGAATTCTTTAGCCTTCTCACAAGTCCATAACCACCATTCATTCAGCACCATTGTAACTTGGAACGGTCACTGACTAAGTGGACTACCTGTATACCCTAAGCAATAAAATAGAATTCCTGGAATCTCTGTAGTGTCTCTTTCTGGACCTAGCCAATCTTGACAATGAGAGAAGTTAAGTCATCCCTAAGGAAAAGCTCATCTAGTTTCTTTGTCAGTGAAGTATGTTTCAGGAACTCAGAATATGACTGTGAATTGGCTTGGCTTAGCTCACCAAGGAGATTTAATTTGGGAGAACAGTGGGACTTGCATCACCAGTGAAATTCAGGCAAAATACTTCCAAACGTGTCCCTACATGGCAGAAGAGGTATGGACACCTTCAGGGTCTTACTTTGAAGGGCTGACACACTGCAAGAGTTTTGTAATAGGTGTATCTTGAGGATGGGAATAGGAGGAGCAACCCATTATAGGATACCCTTTGTCCATTACGGAAAAGACATGAGAATGAGTCCGGTGTCCTGATTCTGCAATCTGAATCTCAGCTGTATTTCTCTTTCCCTGCGATGTCTCTAAAGTTGCACTCGTGCTTCTTTTCTGTTTCTTTTCTCCTCTTAGGCTTTATGCACAGTTTTATTTTGAGGATGTGACAGTTCTCCATATTCCTGAGAAGAGAGCCAAAAAGAGTCCCACTGTCTGTGGACAGACCTCCTCTGACATGAAAGAGAATGGCAGCTCAGCAGCTGATCTGAGACCCTCAGTAAGGAAAGTTTCAAATGTGGGAATAGAAGAACCAGATGCCAGGGAGCCAGAACATGTCGAGAACAGCACTGGGAAGATCGCCGGTGTGTCTCGTCTATTTTTGCTGATTCAAAAGGAAGGACTTGCGTGGCGCAACTATCTCCAGAATTCAGAAGGCAAGTCTGGAGATGGGCAGGCAGTGCAACTCTGCTTTCAGGCCACCGTTTTATGGATGGGCCAACCTAAGCTATGCAACAGTCTTGGAGAAAGTGAAGAACAGGAGGAGCTCAAGATTACCAATTTTGAAGATACCAGTGAAGCCCAGCAGAAAGTAAGAAGGGTGGAAAGAAGTGGGGAAATGGCACATGATTGCATTCATTCAGAATGTCGCATTCCTCTTGTTCTTCCACAATCCTTGTTGTGTAATGTGCAGTTATCATCAGTGCATGGGATCCAGAACAAACTAGATACCTATTCATACTTTTTCACATATACTTTAAATTAAGAATTAAAACTATACCGTAACATCTGTTAAGCAGCTCAAGATCAGACTATCCAGTCAGATCTGTTAATCCTTGCCCTTGCTCTTAGTTCCAGAAATATGTAACAATTCATGCTCTTCTTACTTTTTAAGTCATATACTGTATTTTGGTTGTCCCTAAATAGACCCATGGATATTGTCCTCTGCTGCTCGTCATGGTTTTGGTCAATTGCAACTTTCACAAAAGGTGTATTAGTTAGATACTAGGTTACCAGCCTTGGTTGTACCCATACAACATGCAGCATTCCCTGATTAACAGATGTTAAGGTATAGGTTTAATTCTAAATGAAAGGGCTAAAGTATATGTGAAAAAGTGTGTATGTGGATATGAAAAGTATGAATATGAAGATTTAATCTTGTAAGACAACCTATCGTTGTCTGCGTCTCACCACTGATGCTCCTATTGTATGAATTGGGTTTCTTTAATTTTGGGCTTCTCAAGTTATTCCCACTTCAGGTACTGTTCCTGTTCCTGAAGAACTCCCTGCGCTGGTTCCCATTTCTACATACTGAGCATCTGTACCAGCTCATTCTACCTCAGTGCACGGTAAGACTGAAAGAAACTGTAAAATTTATTGCTGGGCTTTGCTGATTTACTCAGGGAGGATAAAAATCAGGGACTGGGCCTTTTAGTCCAATTGCTTGTCTTTTAAAAAGCATGTAATACTATTACAAGATGCCTTGTTGTAGTGGAGATGTCTGGAAATGAGGGGAGGCAATTTTTTTAAAATACCCCCTTCCTCATGTAGGACCTCAGCTTATTTCCTTACCCCCCACCTGAAGAAGCTGTTGATGGAGTCCCAGGAGGCTTCAGAAAGAGAGGAAATTGCTCCTCTCTGGTTTCCTTCCATTCACGTAACTGTCAGAAACTATTTACAAGCAGTTTGCATGTGCTTGCTCCTTTCTTTTTCTAAGGGTGGGCTTAAGCAGAAAAACCAACATGACAAAAGTTGTCCAACAATATTTCTGTCGTTAGCGGTCCTGAGGGTTAAAGATATAAAAGGAAAATCTTCACTTGATTCTCCTTTTTGTTGTTGTTTATTCGTTTAGTCACTTCCGACTCTTCGTGACTTCATGGACCAGCCCACGCCAGAGCTTCCTGTCGGTCGTCAACACCCCCAGCTCCCCCAGGGACAAGTCTGTCACCTCTAGAATATCATCCATCCATCTTGCCCTTGGTCGGCCCCTCTTCCTTTTGCCTTCCACTCTCCCTAGCATCAGCATCTTCTCCAGGGTGTCCTGTCTTCTCATTGTGTGGCCAAAGTATTTCGGTTTGGCCTTTAATATCATTCCCTCAAGTGAGCAGTCTGGCTTTATTTCCTGGAGGATGGACTGGTTTGATCTTCTTGCAGTCCAAGGCACTCTCAGAATTTTCCTCCAACACCACAGTTCAAAAGCATCGATCTTCCTTCTCTCAGCCTTCCCTATGGTCCAGCTCTCGCAGCCATATGTTACTACAGGGAACACCATTGCTTTAACTATGCAGACCTTTGTTGTCAGTGTGATGTCTCTGCTCTTAACTATTTTATCGAGATTTGTCATTGCTCTTCTCCCAAGGATTAAGCGTCTTCTGATTTCCTGACTGCAGTCAGCATCTGCAGTAATCTTTGCACCTAGAAATACAAAGTCTTTCACTGCCTCTACATTTTCTCCCTCTATTTGCCAGTTATCAATCAAGCTGGTTGCCATAAACTTGGTTTTTTTGAGGTTTCGCTGCAAGCCAGCTTTTGCACTTCCTTCTTTCACCTTCATCATAAGGCTCCTCAGTTCCTTTTCGCTTTCAGCCATCAAAGTGGTATCATCTGCATATCTGAGATTGTTAATGTTTCTTCCAGAGATTTTAACTCCAGCCTTGGATTCCTCAAGCCCAGCATGTTGCATGATGTGTTCTGCGTACAAGTTGAATAGGTAGGGTGAGAGTATACAGCCCTGTCGTACTCCTTTCCCAATCTTAAACCAGTCCGTTGTTCCGTGGTCTGTTCTTACTGTTGCTACTTGGTCGTTATGCAGTTTCTTCAGGAGGCATACAAGATGACTTGGTATCCCCATACCACTAAGAACTTGCCACTATTTGTTATGGTCCACGCAGTCAAAGGCTTTAGAATAGTCAATAAAACAGAAATAGATGTTTTTCTGAAACTCCCTGGCTTTTTCCATTATCCAGCGGATATTGGCAATTTGGTCCCTAGTTCCTCTGTCTCTTCTAAACCCAGCTTGTACATCTGGCAATTCTCGCTCCATAAATTGCTGAAGTCTGCCTTGCAGGATCTTGAGCATTACCTTGCTGGCATGTGAAATGAGTGCCACTGTTTGATAGTTTGAACATTCTTTAGTGTTCCCCTTTTTTGGTATGGGGATATGACTTGATTTTTTCCAGTCTGATGGCCATTCTTGTGTTTTCCAAATTTGCTGGCATATAGGATACATTACCTTGACAGCATCATCTTGCAAGATTTTGAACAGTTCAGCTGGGATGCCATCATCTCCTGCTGCCTTGTTATTAGCAATGCTTCTTAAGGCCCATTCAACCTCACTCTTCAGGATGTCTGGCTCTAGCTCACTGACCACACCATCAAAGCTATCCCCAATATTGTTATCCTTCCTATACAGGTCTTCTGTATATTCTTGCCACCTTTTCATGATCTCTTCTTCTTCGGTTAGGTCCTTGCCATCTTTGTTTTCATGCCCATTTTTGCCTGGAATTTACCTTCAATGTTTCTAATTTTCTGGAAGAGGTCTCTTGTCCTTCCTATTCTATTGTCTTCTTCCACTTCCACGCATTGCTTGTTTAAAAATAATTCCTTATCTCTTCTGGCTAACCTCTGGAATTTTGCATTTAATTGGGCATATCTCCCCCTATCATTGTTGCCTTTTGCTTTCCTTCTTTCTTGGGCTACTTCTAGTGTCTCAGCAGACAGCCATTTTGCCTTCTTGGTTTTCTCTTTCTTTGGGATGTATTTTGTTGCCGCCTCCTGAACAATGTTGCGAACTTCTGTCCAGAGTTCTTCCAGGACCCTATCTACTAAGTCCAGTCCCTTAAATCTATTCTTCACCTCCACTGCATATTCCTTAGGAATATTAGTGAGCTCATATCTAGCTGATGTGGGTCTTCCCTAATCTCTTTAGTCTGATCCTAAATTGTGCAATAAGAAGTTCGTGATCGGAACTGCAGTCACCTCCAGGTCTTGTTTTTACCGACTGTATAGATGTCCGCCACCTTTGGCTTCAAAGGATGTAGTCAATCTTGATTCTCCTACAATTGCTAATTCTTCTTTTCCCTTTCATCAGTATCAAGTTTTCTTCTTCTGTATAGCTGCCGCCCTTTGGGAACTCACACACTTTCTATTTTATGTACTGTTGTATGAACCTACAAAGTGAAATACAACTAGGGAAGAAGAGAAGCACCCGCTTTCCACTATTAATAGCATCTGTTGAACAGCATTGCAATCCAAGGGTTTCTTTTCTTTTTTCTTTTCCTCTTCACTTAATTGCTTTGCACCTTTTGCACTGTTTCTCACTTAATTTCTTTCTTGCTTTTTATTCCACCTTTAAACTTTAAATAATATTTGTTCCTCATTCTTTTCCAGGATAATCATTCTCTTATATGGTACCTGTTTCTTTTTAAAACTGTTTGCATAAGTCTTGCAGAATACTGTTTGATTCTGTGGTAAATCTCAGTTGTCCATGGTTTTTCAGGATTTGGATGCTTTTGACAAAATGTGCTCCTCACTGGCTCCAGGAAACAAATTAAATTTGAGCTGTTCCTTCTTTCTGCCCTTCCCAGATGGGGCCTATGTGCATCATGTGAGACAGATTTCTCAGGTAGGTTAATTTGTGCTTCTGAGCTTCTGCCAGTGCTTGCTATTTTGGTTTTGGTTTGGGAAGAAAATGAACTAACAGTGACCAATACAGAGAATCCTAGACAAGAGTAGAAGTGAACAATTTTATTGCCACTACAGTGGGTTCACAATGTGAGGGCAGAGCAGTGGATGAATATATTTATTTTTTCTTTTTCAGCCCGAGTCAGACATGTTAGAAAAGGAACAAAAAATATTCTCCATTGCAGAAATACTCAGTCTGAGGTAAATACATTTTCTTCTCGTTTACTGAGTAATTTACTGTGAAAATTGTGGTCCCTAAGGAAATGAGATGGGTATGGGTTCTCATTGCTCTAATTCAATATTTCTTTTTAAAAAGTCACGTTCTTCTGTTCTGCACTGTTATCTTGGCTAACAGTATAATATAAACTAGTTCTGAAGCACAAGATGAGAGAGAGTTGGAGAAAGACACAAGGCACATCTAGGCTGCTTGTTCACACTAAACCTAGTTTGCTTCAATTATGTCATTGCATGAGCTATATGAATGAGGAGCAAGAACAGCAATGCTATTGACCTCTTTATTGACCTCTTTCATGCAGTGGAAATTACACCTGTCATGTCCCTAAGTAAAAGTGCAAATGGAACCATTAAAAAATTAATTATAATTGACAATGGGAGCATCTACATGTTAGTAACAATAATCTGGTTTAATTTAGCAAATCCTAGTGTTCAGTCTGACATCCCTGTTTGCATTAGCACATAAACCAAGGGTATGTGATTGTAAAATCCAGGATAATTCTCAGCAAGATGAAGAACAAGTTTTGTCCACTTAAAGCAAACTTAATTTTCTTGATTTTTGAGTGCACAAAATCATAATTTAGGCTTTGGTAATCATTTATGTATAGAGCTAGAATATAATGGATTCGTTACGTTTGCAAAAACCAAAACTGAAGCACTCAACTAAAAACAAACAAACCCCAATTAAGTGTTAAACTGCCCCCAGCCAATTTTCCTTCCCTTTTTCCTGTTTTTGCTGGAAGGAGAGAAGACTCTGTGTGTGTGTTTGCATGTTTTTATGTGACAGCATGGTCTGTGTATAAGGGAATAGAGAGAATATACATGCAGAGGAGGATGTATTTTTAAATGGGCTTTCTTATTTTACAGGCAATTAATTTGAACAAGTAGTTTTTAATTCAGTTACTATGTCTCTGGTCCTATCTTTCCTTAGAGTGTGGCTTCTAGCAAGTATATAAGCACACATATACATATCTGTATATACATATAACATACACACATACTATATATTGGATAAGGAAGAGGCATCTCCAGGGTTGGTTTCCATTTGAGTTGGCAACTCTTTAAGTTGACATGGTAGGGAACTGGGCATTCCACAGGGATTTCATCTGTATTTATATTTTTTTCTGCCTACTCTTTCTTTAGAGGGGGCTTGGGTACGTGTTCCTTTCAGGAAAATGTGTTTCTGTTTTGGAATTTTTAAAATCCCAGATAGTTTTGCTAAGGATATTTAACTATCCACCTTTTCTTTTATGAACATGTCTAATCATTGAGGCTGTCTTTGGAGGCTCTCCTGCATGTCCAGTAACAACTAAGATCTGTTTGCTTGGGAAAAGATAGAGGGTATTCTGGGTATTTCCAGATTTTGGAACTGGCATCCAAGGGAGGCCTGTCTAACTAATGAGCTTCCAGAAACCACTGCAGAACTTCCCTTTTAGAACATAATTTTACAATAGACATGATGAAAATGTTTTTAGATAAATATATGGGCACAATTCATAGTGATGATGATAACTAAAGCAGTTAAGACTTATTGGCAGGCTATGAAAGACTGCACTTAGTTTTAAGACCTTTAGGAGAAGCCTTTCTCTCTGTCCCATGTTTGTCAGGCAAACATCTGGCAGGCAAAGTCATTTCTCTTTAGGTAGGGTGTTGGCCAAAATCTAGCACTTCTGATGACTGAACGAGATGGGCAGCAAGTCCTATCTTAATGCAATTGGTATACAGCTGGATTGGTTCTTTTTCAGCGTGTAGACTAGGACTCAGTGATTTGAAACACAATTTAAATTATTTGTTGCTGAATTCAATTTTAATTTGACAGATGCTGATATTTCCTGATGTATTTTTATTTTATTTATGTTATTTTAAATGCTGGGTTAGTGATTTTAATCTAGCTATGGTTGAAACGATGTTATTTATACTTATTAGGTTACCTTAATCTCTGTTTTGGATGAAAAGTAGGATATACAGTAAAGTTAAATAAATGTTCCCTCATCAGCTTCAAAGGCTCTCTGGTCTGTTTTTCTGGAGAGATAATGGAAAGGACTTTATGTGACTCTCGTTTTGGAAAGAAGTCAGATGTCTGTGCTCAGAAGAAAGTTAACCATTGGAAAGAATGTAAGTATGTTACCGTACAAGCATTGCTGAGATGAGGCCGTGTGCTTGTGTGTGTGTGTGAAAAGTCAGATATTGCTGAGAATTACTCTACAAGAGGAAAAATGCATTTTCTATAGATTAGAGCTCAAATAGTGTTAGGGTCAACATGAGAGCAGAGTGATAACTGTCTTCTACATATTTAGGTAGCCTGTTGCCCTGGAATTATTCTGTGAAGCTGAGCATAGCTCCTGCATTTGATTCTTCGATTCTTCTGGATGTCTATATTCAAGCTGCTTTTGTGCCATATCTTTGGGGTTTGTTGCCTGGAGCTAGGATTGTGTTTCAGGATCTACAGTACAAAATTTCCAGGTATGTCCTGATCCCAGAGGTACTGAAGCATCATGGCATTATCATATCTGCCTGCATGTGTTAGTAGCATCCATTTCATCTTGTGATTTCCAGGGCCAGAGTTTGTTTATTTATATTTTTATATACAAGCACACTGAATAGGTCCAGCCTCCCTGAGTGGGAAGCAGCAACTGAGAACTCCAGGGCAACCAGAGAGTGATCTTTGTACATCCTTGTATATGCAAAAGATTCCTCTAAAGTCATCTTCATCCCTCTCAGCTGTGCCTTGTATTAGCATTCATATGACCTAGGTACAGTCCATCTAAGTGGGGATGCATCCAACTTTATCATTAAAATTCTGGTGAACATTTCACAGTGACAACCTACAAGAAACAGCACACCACCCAGAGTTAAACTGCTGGAGTTGGGCAGCTATAGAAATGTTCTAAATAAATTACACACTATTTCATTAAGACTGTTTTAGGTCTCACCATTTCCTGATTATTAATCGATAGGATTTTCTTCACTGCTATTAGTGAAAAGGGTTCAGGTTTTGATCTTTGATGACCAGACTATCTTGCTGCAGTCTTTACTAATGTCTGTGTATTGGCCACCATTAGTTTGTCCACAAACTACTGTGTTTTGTTTCATGCACAAAACATACTGTGGCTTAGAAGTCCAGCCAGACTATTCTGGGCTGGTTGTGGTCTGACTGAACTGAAACTGGGAACTCTGTGGTTGTTCTGGGTTTTGGCCAAGAGAAAAGCTGGAGGGATCTTACAGAGTGAGTGAAGCAAAGCTAGTGCATCTTGTTCTTTTCTCCCTTCCCCTCATAGCCTGTGCCCTAGTCTGTCCAGACCTATCAGCACCTTCCTTCTACTGTCTCCCCTTAGTTGCCACTATCATTCTTGAATTCAAGTATGGCATACCTGACCCTCTCACTTGCTCCTCTCACTAGTCTTCCCAGGACATTCCTTCTCTGAACCGTCACACTCAAGCACAGTGTACCAAACTGCCCCACCAGCTCCTTTCTCTAACATTCTCAGTGACTTCTCCCTTAACTCCCCTTAGCTACTATGCACCACTGCTACTGCTGGCCTGGCCTTTTCTCCACTGCCTCCCACCCTCCCAATACACATGTGAATGTCTGTTAGTGGGCTAGAGACTTTGCCATCCCAGTTGATTATGGGGGAGAGCGTATATGCCATTCCCATTCAGTTCACTCTGAATCCATGCAAGTCATGGGTTAACGTTAATAGCCCAGTTCATTTCAAATCTGGGTGCCTCTAAGCTCTGCATGTGAAAGGGTATTTGTTATATCTCTAGAGCAGCCATTATCAACCTTTTGATACTGGAGGAACCCTTGAAATATTTTTCAGGCCTCAGGGAACCCCTGCACATTCAGGCTCAAATGTAGGCCAGAAGTTACAAAACTATTGTATTTGTTTCATGTGTAGGCCTATATATATGCACTAAGTGTTCTTAGACTAAAAATAAAGAATGAAACTTACGTCTTTAATGTGAAGCTGCCTGAATTTGAAATATTTTTTTAAATAAATTCTGATCTCCCAGAGAACCCCTAGTGACCTCTCATGGAACCCTGGTTGAGAAACCCTGTTCTAGAGCTTCCTTGGATTAATGATTAAATTACTGACTACATGCTATTTTTATTTGCTTCTCCACGGCCCTTCCCATTGTCTCTTCAATCTATCGTGTTTTAGCTGTATTAGAATCCAAAGTCTACTTCTTTTCCTTACAGATTTGGGAACGTGTATTGTGTTTTCATTGCCTCTAGTGATGTGTGTGTTCTGATTCCTCCACCTCAGAATTCTCCACAGTGAGTACCAACCTCAGGAGTTACCTTGAAATGTATGTCTCATCCAACTGGAGGCAGGATTTGATTAATGCATTCATTTTCTTCTTTTTTATTTGCAGGCATCTGGATTCCATCTCTAAGTTTTCAGCAGGATATTTATCCAATTTACTGCTTCGGCCTCTCCACCTGGGCCTAGCACAAGTCACTTGCCATTTGACATGTGTCCTATCTTTGTCCATGTACTGGTCCTGCAACAACATCTCCACAGAGGTATCGAGTCAGCCATATTTGAATCTGGGAATTCTCTTTTCTTCATGTCATAATTGCTGTACTGTATTATTTCATTGTTTTGTATGAAGTAACAGTCATTCCAGCCTTCACACCTGTAATCTGAAATGGCAGTGCCATATACATTTTTATGCTAACATGACAATTGGCCTGATTTTGTCAACATCCTTTTTTTCCCTCCTCCCAGGGAAGACCCAACGAATATAACACCTCTTGCTTGTCACATACAGGAATTATTAACGCTACAGCTAAGTATGTACTTGGAAAGAAATTTATACATTAATCTGGAAAAAACCTCTTCAACTAATCGTAAAAAGAATATCCTCTATCAGTGCTAATAATGAGATCCTAAATAAAAAGCTCCCAGTATGATGAGCTGTGAGAGCCAGTTTGATGTAGTGGTTAAGGCACCAGGCTAGAAACTGGGAGACCAGGAGTTCTAGTCCCGCCTGAGGTACGAAGCCAGCTGGGTGACCTTGGGCCAGTCACTCTCTCTCAGCCCTAGGAAGGAGGCAAGGGCAAAACACATCTGAAAAACCTTGCCAAGAAAACTGCAGGGACTTGTCCAGGCAGTCGCTGAGAATTGGATATGAGTGAACAGCAAAAAAAAAAAAAAAGTTGAGCTATAGATTTATGTAAGCATTTTATTCTCACTTCTATTATCCCTATTCCCCAGAGATAACGCAAGTCCCCACTCTCCAGCCTTCCGGAAGGGGCTCAAGACATGGCTGTGCCACCTCACTTGGGGTGGAAGGGGGGATAGTTTGTTGTGGGGGTGGCTGGCACATGATTTGGCCCCCGGGAAATTTTAACAAGACTGATTTCACCATCTTGGGTTTTAGTTTTCATAATTTATATTTTGTAATGTATCTTTTTAATTGATATTTAATTTACTGTTTTTGTTTGTAAACTGCCCAGAATTATTTTCGAGATGGGTGGTAGAAAAATACAATAAATAAAATAAAATACAGGAAAAAGCAATCATGCATGTTCAAATAATACAGTGTAGAATGATGAATAGATTTGCCTCATTTTGTCCAGATAAATATTTGACTATCTAATCTGGAAACTGTTCGGTGAACTAAAATTATTTTTTGATCAAATGTATTTAAGATCAAAATGAGTAACTCCATTTTTTTATGCTATGCATAAAATGCCCATCATTCTGGATCAGAATAATTTTGTGATATAATCATTTCATAACCCACTTTTTACCACAGAATCCTAGTAGAAGATGGAACAAATGAGGCTGTGGTATTTTGCAAGAACCAGCAGGTGCAACAAGTGTTGGGTTTGAGCCCCAAGGAATGGGAGGTCTTGCAAAATCATATTCAGATTAAGGGAAGTATTTGCATTCAGCATAATGAAATTAGCACAGGAGCTAGGGTAAGTGGTTCGTTTTGTTGTTAACTTGAATTAGGATTTTTTTTAATTTGAGTGTAAACTACAGTTAGGTATCTGATTTTGACAGATACTGGAAGAGCATGAAGATCTGCTCACACAGTATTTGAGAAACTTATGCAGAAGTCCAGTTGTCTGTCGGTCCATAGTGTTGGCTTTCAGAGTGGATAGGAAATCTTTTAAGGCAGGTATGTAGTTATGTGCCCTCAGCTTTATCACTACGCTATGTACACATTTTCAATGCTAAGGAAAGAAACTAGATCTTTTTTAAACAATTGATGGCAGCTATTGAACTTACGATGCCTGTGATATGTTGCTTCACTATAATCAATGCAGAACTTGTTAAGTGTGTAGAGATCCCCTGATGTCTCACTATAATCCTTATATTGCTTATAAAACCCAGAAGCTTCAAAATAGATGCTGAACAAAATGCCTTGGGAAGTTGCTAAGTTTACTTCTGTATGACAGATACTTCATATCCAGTTTGATATGCACCTGCTAGCAACTAAATTGATTGCACATGCAGCAATCAAAGTATTTGTTGACTGTCCTAAAACAGATTTAGGGGAAAAATTCAAGGACCCTGGGAGGCTGATTGTATTTCAAAATGGCCCAGGAAAATTGTTCTCATAGTAATTGGAAAATGAACTGTTTGAGATTGAGAATATTGATGGCTGTGTTTGAAGCTTACGGAGTTGAAATCTAATCTGATGAAGGACAGCAGGCTGGAGAAGACTGGTTTATGCAAATGAATATGATCAGTATATTAAAAAAAATACTGTATGCTTATGTTCAATAAATGTAGGCAAATATATTTTCTGGATTTTAAGAAAGCAGATTTTAAGAAAGGCAATGATAAGTAGGATTCCATTGCACATCTCCTTGACTGGGCAAGTATAAATACATGCCAACAACTGTTGCATTTGTTCCTCCACTTACAGTGATTTTCGTGTGACAGGAATGACTTCTTTTAAAAAAGTGAAGAGTTTATGGGCTTCCTCTTCACAGCATTTTTGGAAGGGAATGTTGCAAGCTAATTATATGAGGCAGGAAAGTGGAGAGAGTCAGAGACAAGATTTGCTAGAAGGGTGAGAAATTGATTAGAGAGAGGAGATTACATTATGAAAAACCAGGATTCCTGGTCAGTTATGACACTCTTCTGAATCACCTCAGTGTTGGAGCTGCTGCTCAGACAGGCTGATGTATTCTTCCTCGGAGTGTTTTGCCCACTCCTGTCCCTGTCGTGTCTCCTCCACACCCTCCCCCCCAAATCAGGAAAGACTATTTACATACCAAGAGCTGGCTGAGACAGGGTGCCAGTACTATTTTTAGTAAAAGATGGATTATAAAAGTTTTTTTTTTTTGTTTTTTTTTAATAGGGTCGGGACAATTGAGGAGGTTTTTCTGTAACGAATTAGAGTTCTTAAGCCAGGTGAGGAATCGACCAAACTTGTTATGTCTTAACATCCAGGAGACAATCTGAGGAATGGGAAGAGGAGAAAGCCTCACTCCTCTGGAGGAGTTTGTGTAATTCTGCTTTGTGTATGTATTTTAGTTTTGGAGATACGATTATAGTTAATAAGCCCAAATGCAAAGGGTATTGTTACAAACATTAAAATGTGAACATTTCTTATTAAAAATAATCTAGCTCTTGTTTTTCTTCTACTCAAATCAGTGTTGCCTTAATAGCCAAAGAGAGCTTATTGTTTCAACATTTTATTGAAGTCTATGCCATGATTTTACTCTTTCTGTACTGAGGGAAGTGGCATCTTACATAAGAAAAAACAGTGACCACTTTTTGTACATAATACTAGAATTCATGAAAGGTATAACAGATGATCAAGCAAAGTTTCCCAGTCACCATTTCCCCTGTTTGCTTACACCAAATTGGCATTTATCCCAATTGCCTTTGCAGTGCTCTTTTCCTACCATGCTATTCTTTACAGTATTTTCCTAATAAAATCCCCCAAAGCAGTCAGGAATCCATCTAGATTTATTACATCCCAACTCACAGAAGTTACTTCCATTAAAAGGGAGCAAATACAGTCTAATTTGCATAGTATTCCCTTAAGACTATGAGAAGAAAGATCTATATATAACCACTCACTGTAGAATGAACTTTCAAGAAGAAGAAAAAATCATTCCAGAGAAGGAAGATGCTTGGGAAATGTTCCCCTAATCTTTCAATAAAAAGCATTTTCATTACTCTTACAGATTCTGATTCCAAGGCATAAAGAATAACAAAATCCTAAAGCTGAGAGTAGATGCTTCTCTGTGACTGTTTAAATATATGTGATCCTGAATCTCAATCTCTATGATAATTCCCAACCAATTTTAAGATAACAGTAGAATATAGTGTTGAAGTGTAGGTCATCTAAGCAGAGTTTATGTTTATTTGTTTTTATTACATTACTAACTTCAGTAATGTCTGTCTAGACACAATGCACCAATTAAAAGGTTACAAACCTTTACTCCACGATGAAGGACAGCATATTATCAACACAACTGTATTCTTTAAGATTTGAACAAATATACACAAAGCCATAGATACAATGCCATTCTCCCCATAAGTTCCTCCTCTTTTGGAACCATAACATCATGAGATCACTTTTTCTAACACTGACACAAAGATAAATTTTCATTCTTATCCAAAAATAAATTGCAGAGGGGGGGGGGGTGGAACAGAACAAAACAGTGTAACACATCTTATGTAAAATTAAAGTAGTTAATCAGTTTCCTATGCATAGAATGCTACAACATAATAGAGTCAATAAGGATTTCAGCAAGAGAGCTGAAGCAAAACAGCTTTGAGCTGATCATTCATATATCATGCTCTATGAACACAGCACAAAGAAAATTAGCTTTCTGAATACAGAACTGAAAAGAATTTAAAACGCAGTTGTTAAATTTAACTGGCATTGCCTAAATGAGGAAAAAAACCTAGCATGTTTCTGGTAGGCTCCAAACCTATCAATTGGATGCCACACTAGAAACAGAAGGACCATCATCTCTACAGCTAAAGTGGGCAAGAAGAGGAAATAACAATATTACTTGATTATAGTATTTAGCAACCTTGTCTCCAGTTTTTATTGTATCTTATTTATAATCATACTTCATATTATAATACATTTACAAAGGTGCAAGGAAATATTCCAGAAAAGATACACACTAATTTTGGCCAGGGTGGTCTATTTTGCACCAATGTCACAATGACATTAGGAAGTTTAATCAAGGAAACTTTAAGATTATCTTTCTCATTATTTAAACTGTAATTATATATGAGCATCAAGACGTGCCGTTAAAATGCTGTAAGAAAACATCACTATACACAATGGTCTTTACAAGCAGAGGCAAGAGAAAGGATTAGCAGCTTTGTAAAATTAAAGCTTTGGGTATCAACATTCTCTTCCTCAGCAAATTTAAAAACTTTCATAGGGCTATATTCCATGGATTTTCATTTTGATTGTCATCTGAGAGTTTATAGTGTTACATTTGCTCAAATATATGTACTGTTCTAAATAGCAAACATTGCCAGAAATAAAAGAAGGGTTGATCTTTTCTGGTCCATAATTTCCATGCATAAAAAGCATAGAAAAAATAATTTAACAAGCTGCATATACATTCAAAAGGCATACAGTTACATTTCCTAAATAACAATGGTTGAGCATAGATTGCTGTTGGGAATCATTTTTGACCATCAGTTCTAATCCTGAAGATTTTTCAGCACATTAAGAAGAATGGGGAAGAGCTTTGTACCAAAATATTTTGATCTATAATTCTGAATTGATTATAGAGGTAACAGCAGCATTGAAGAATAAGTAAAACTACCTTTGAAGCATCATGCATGACATCATGCAGTAGAAAACTGGTTCAACTGCCTTTTTCCTCCCTGAAGAAATCTATATTTTGACAATCTTAATTCTCTTCCAAAGAGAGAAACAGCTGAAGGGTCAGATCTGGTGAGAAGACTTCAAGCCTTACTGGGATTTTGACAAAATCTGCTTTACATTTGCACAAAGACACACACAGCTATCAAACAATATAGGAATGTTTTTCAAGATATAAGTAATCTTCAACGTAATGTATATCTTTATCTTCTACTGGAAAAAGAGAAGACTGAAACGAGAAACACCAAGGTGGGAACTTCTAGTCCTCCAAGCTGCGGAATGCATTCTGCATGTCTTCAAAGAGCTGGGCATAGTCTGCTTTGATCTTTGCCTCTCCATCTTTTGCTGGGTCCTGAAATTCAACAGAACAAAACTGGATAATCCCTGAAGAGGTTTTGAAAGAACAATTTCTCAGAAGTTGCTATGAATATCTTGTAATTGGAGAATCTGTACCAATAGCGCAGAGGGAACTGGTCCTTTGATGTGTGTGGTGGGACCCACTTCTGTCCCATGTAGTAAAACAAAACAGCCAACACACACATCCCAGTTGATAAATACCTCATACAGCCCAGTTACTGATTTATTTTCTCTCTCTCACTTCTGTTACAATATTAGCAGCATCAAATAGCAATCTGCATGTGTACAACGTTTCACATTCAAAAAGAAATTGGAATTGTGAGCTGCTCCTTTCTCCTTCCTCTGAGGTGGTATGAAAGACCTAGCTGTTTTCCTTTGCACATCATCTGCCCAGCACCAGAAGATGGATCAAAGGCAGAAACAGACTTTAAGAAGGATATCTGGAGCCAATCAATATTGACCATGTAGCAGTTTTCTGCCATGGCAATAAGAAAAGAAGACCATTTTGCTTTATCAGCAGCTCAAGTTATAGAAAAACAAGTATCACACCATTCTTGCTACATCATATTGCAAGACCAAAACTACCTACTGTAGAACTACCACTTGCTTCCTATTACTATATCAATATTTCTGTGAATATCTCTAACATAATGCTACAGTGTAATTAAAAAAACCTGAAGGCACTCTGTCAACCCTGTTTTATAAAAACTGATTTGCAGCAGGATTAGTAGTCATAAATTTTGAGGAAAACAGGTAGTTAGATTAATAGTATATTAAAGGAATAACGTAATCTTATATTTGATTGATTTGGGAGATGAATGATGGCAATTAAGTAAAGATTGAGAAATTGCTTTATATACAGTGGTGCTTAAACGTTTGTGAACCCTTTTGAATGTTCAATATTTCTGCATAAATATGACCTCAAAAGTGATCGGTTCTCCACACAAGTGATCAGAAACAAACTCCACCCACACACCTGTGGAAACCAGCCACCTACCACTTTTGGGTTTTTTTTCCCCTCAGATTAAATACCTACTCCATATTGCTTTGTTATAATCCCAAAGCAGGGTACATACCTTGAATTTCATAGATGTGAGTCGGTAGAGGATTTCGCTCATGTTCTCTTTGATAATGGACCATGTAATCTTATTGTCACTTTGGGCAGTAGTCTCAACTGCTCGGCGTGCCATGTCATAAAATGCAATCATGTTGGATAGTACCCCCACAGTCTTATAAAATGGGCAGTACCTAATGGAAATAGTACAAAAACTCACCTTTCTCAGAATTAAGGAAGTCTTTAATGGCTAAATTGTGCAAACAGGTTAGCAAATATTTGTGTGTGATAACTGACAAAAGAGGTGACAGACACGAAGCAGTTGGCTACAGAATTCAACTTTCTATAGTGGACAAAGCATATACTGAAACACTCAGAAGATAAAGTAGAGGACGTTTTCCATGGGCTGAATAAGCAACTTTGGTATTTCATAGATTTTTTAATTATGGTAATTATCCTCGCAGCAATTACACAAATCTGAATAGCACACCCAGGTTGTAGAATAATTTTCTTACTTGTGAATAATTCTGCTTTATCAGTAGATAGACACTATTAACAGAAGGAAGACTGCTGAAGGACTAGATTAAGAGTTAATTCCCCATAACTAGTATTTGCAGTCATGCTTCAAGGTCTGTTTGCAATCAGAATATGAATCTAGAACAGCATCCTGAATGAGCACAAAGGGACCCACTGACAAAAAAGAAATGGTACAAGGTTCTAACATCTGAGAGGGTTGAAAGAGACTGTAGCATACACTGAAACACTTCAGTGAAAGGCCAATTTTCAGGAGATGTGAAATATGAATGCTGCACTATTTGTTGAAGACGCTGAGAGTGAACAAAGCCGGTATCTTTCCCCTTAGTTTCTTTAGAGCAAATTAAGTAGTGGCAACTCTGAGAACATTCTAGGCTCTCATACCTCCAACTGAAGACTTGCCCTTTTTTTGCCCTCAATAAAGCACACTTTCAGCTAATTGGAGAGTGAAAGTAACTGAAGAAGAAAGCTGGATACAGCATAACTGGATGTTCATCATTTTTGCATCAAAGCACTGCTTGATGTAATATTCAGGACAGAAGAATCAGCCCCTACTCATGTGAAATGTGAGTCAATATTTGACACCAAAACTCTTCCTGTCACTGTGAAACAGTGTTGGCCAAAGGTAGGCCAGCTCCAACAGTGCAGGAGAAGAAGAACAAACAGCCCTCTTGCCAAGGTAGAATTATCTATTTCCTTTCAAAAGCATCAATT
The DNA here is from genome assembly GCF_035149785.1 of Candoia aspera. NCBI lineage: Eukaryota > Metazoa > Chordata > Lepidosauria > Squamata > Candoiidae > Candoia > Candoia aspera. The sequence goes on from NC_086154.1 coordinate 160,246,119, forward strand.
TCTAGGAAACCAAACAAAAAATATCTGACACTGCAATATAGGAGATCCCTGCAAATGATCTGTGGAAAAGGTGAGGGAGGTGGATTCTCAACTGTGCTGAAGTAGTTCTACCCAAGCAGTTCCTGAAGACAAAATTTCCCACAGAAAAAGTCCAGTTCCCCATGGCATACCTGTCATATGGGGTATAACCATTCTGTTGCAGGAAATCGTCTTTAATTAGCTTGGCAACTTCCAGTGTGATTTTATCTGTTTCTGCCAAAGAAGCCTAAAGTGAGAGAACAAAGAATCTTCTGAATTTCGAAACAGTGATGTGGTCCAGATAACTGGCCGATCTAAAATTTAAGAACTGGTTATGAATATATTGTGGGAAGTTTCACAGAAAAACATTTCCTTAGCTTTTTACTTACTCAGACATCTCTCCCAGCCAGCATGAGAAAAAAAGCTGCTGTAATATTAACTCCGAAAATCACTTTTCTCAACCATACTATTACAGCTCGCTTCTGATAATTGTTGTGCCCCCAGTCCTTTACTGCTTCTCCGTAGTTCAGGGATGGGCAACCCATGAGCTGCATGCAACCCCCTCCTCCCAGCATCCTAAGAGTGCACTATTGAAATTCAGCAGCAAAATGGCCGATATTGGTGGTTCGTTTTTTTAATGTTTTATTCAACATTTAGGTGATACCTATTCTTAAATATCCCAAAATAGTTAATTTAGGGCTAAATTAAGCCTAGTTTTAGCACTGGGGCAGTATTTAAGGATAGAAACAGGAACAAGAGGTTGTTGGAGACAAGCTACGCTGTTGCTGTTAGTTGCCGTCGAATCGTTTACAACTCATGGCAAACCTATGTATAACAGAACCACCCTAAAATGCACCAAAGTTGATCTGAAAAATGGCAATTTTGAACCATGATGGGGTGTAAGAGTGGGAATGGGAATGGGAATACTTTGCTAGTCCTATCCCCTTTGGTGACATCACAAACAGATGATGCCATTTGCAGCTCATTGGATGGTTGGGAATATGAACTTGCCCACATTGCCACAACTTTTACTTCTGTTTTGCCTAAGAAACAGTTTGATTAGGACTGTATCACTTTAGATTATGTATAGCACCTAACAGCACTACTAACATTGTGCAAATGTTTTAATAGTAAAAACATCTTGTCTCCAATATCTTGAAACTACCACTAACATGAATACACAAGACACCATCTCTGCTCTGAATGCATTTTCTTAAATCTCAACTGCAACTCTCTCGTCTGATACTACCCCATATTCTATTTTTCAAAAGTTGTCAGTTGGTATAGTTTTAATATTTAACTTGTTTGTACATTCCTAATATTATTTTTAATAATAATTGTTTTGTACAATTGTTTTTTAACCTTCTTGTTCACTACCCAGAGTCACTTGTTTCATGTGATGGGCAGCCATACAAATTCAACAAATGAAAATAAATAAATAAATGTTTTTTTTTTAAAAGGTAAAAAAAAATTTAACTAACCAAATAAATAACAAATCCAAGTAGTCCAGATACAGAAAAGAAATGGCTCCATAAGAGCAATGTTCCTTCACTCACCTTCCCCACCAATTGTACAATCTCTGCAAGATCCTCCTCTTCCTGCAGAATCTCTTTTGCTTTAGTCCTCAAGGGAACAAACTCAGGGAAATGCTTGTCATAGTATTCATCCAAAGCACGTGTATATTTGCTGTAGCTAATGAGCCAATTCACAGATGGGAAATGTTTACGTTGAGCAAGCTTCTTATCCAAGCCCCAGAACACCTGCCCCAAAAGTAATAAACAAAATGTCATGAGCCTCCTTAACCCATCCGACAGAAGCAATTAATGGAACTGCATTTGCCTTAGAGTATTTCTTCAAGGAGGACAAGGCCACATTGATACGGTTTCACACTTGAACCTTAAAATCATCCTATCGGCTGAGTAAGTTAGGTTCTGAGAGTGCAACTGGCCTAAGGCCAGCCAGTGAGTTCCACAGCTGAAAAGGAAAGCAGATATTTTGTTATGTGCGGACCGTTAACATGTGCCTAATAACTGAAAAGGATAATTTTTATACTAACAGCATAAGCACAAAAGGATGCATGACAGCCTCCCAAATTATAACTCAACTACTAAAAGTTGTCCTCTGTGGCTGAGATCCAAGTAAACCACGAATTCGTTAAATGACTTTAACTCCATTCTCTCCAATACTGAATTTCCTTTATGAGTTCCCATATCAAGTCATGTGTTCCATAGACAAGCAAGCAGAAAGCTATGTGGATGTGCACATACCACTTGCTGCTGCATTCAAGGGACTGCAAATATTAATCCAAAATTCTGACTTAGCAGAGGGCGTCTTTGAATTACTGAAGTATCGACAATGAAATTCAAGAATAAAGCAACAGATATTTTTGAACTTTTCTTCCTCAATCTGCATGGAACAACTGGACAATGAATCTGCTCTGTCTAGGCCAAGATTTATCAAATGGTGTTCTGTGGAATCCTAAGGTTCCACAAGAACTTGATGAGGTTCCATGAGGGGCTAAGAAGGGAAAAAAGTTCACTCAAACACAGCCAATTCTCTACCATTAGAGCTTTGCCTCTTGAGCAGAGGTTCTGGGATATTATTATCATCATTAATTATTTTGAATAAGCAGGTTCTGTAGCCTGAAAGCCTTTGACAAGCTCTGGTCTAGACTGCCACAGAATTCATGGAATTTCTGTTTAACTGCCTTGTTTGAACCCTGAAGCTATAGATATCTGCAAGTCATGTAGATGTTTAAAAAAACTTTTGCTAATCAAGAAATACATTATGTTGCAGTTAAAACTATAAATATCTTTAATACAATCCAGAAATTTCCAGAAAACCTATTAGCATCTCCTCTTAATTTCTGCTGCAGTCTCAGAGCCCATTTTAAAGAGAATCAAGAATCAGAGAACACAATTTAAGAACACTTCCTTTGCTTTTTACCTGGTTTCATAAATGGCAAATAAGTTTTCCTTCATTAATACAATAAAAAGATTAGGATCAGACAAACTGTCAGGTTCTCCCTGACCGATACTGGAGCTGGAAGCCTTGCAAACAAGTTATTCAAGGGTCAGTTCTTGATGTCAGATTTATTGCAAGAACTACCATGTATGCTACCATGCATGTATGGGACTACACTATAAAGGTGCACGAGTTAAAACGACATCCTACAATGCAGGTTTACATGCTCACACACCCACCACAAACACACATACACATGGTAAAATCCTTTTCAACCTTCACTGGAAAAACAAATGGCTGGAGAAAAGGTAAAAATAAAATCAAAGCAGAGTAAGATCAAGGTGAGGTAAGACGAATGTATATATACACACATACAGACACAAACATATATATGGTAGAGAACATTCCTCACAGGAGCGTGCATGTACATATTCCTGGCAGGGTAGTAAACCCGCAGAATTTTTTTCTTTATTGTTTTCTTTTCTCCTTGTCTTCAAGTCTGTTCTAGTTTTTCAACCTTGACATACCTAATAAAGACTTGCGTTCTGAATGAACCAGTAGGTCTCTCTTTTGACATATTCCTTACTTCTAAGGATGGGCATGTCTATCAATTTCATTTTGTTCAGTTCATTTTTCCAACTGTAGCCCATATCCAATCATATTTTCTGCATGCATTTTTTAAAGTTTTTTTAAAACTATTTTGCAAGAATTTTTCCTATGATTTTCACAAATGTATAGATTTTTTTATATTTCCCCAACATTAGTATACTGCATTGGTTCATGATCTGTATCACATTTTGAAAAACTTTACCACCAAAGTATCATAATTCACGTTTATATTTGAGTCAAGTTGCTTCTGCACAGGCATGGAGCTTTGTCATCAGCCTGAGCAAACCATCACAAGTCCTTGTTTAGAACAGTAATTGCCCCCCCACCAAAGAAATAAGCATTTGAAGTTAATGTTGAAGTGTGTCAGCTCAATATGAATGATACCAAACACTTCTGACTATAACTGAAGATGAAGAAAACTCCTCTTCTAGCTGCTATTCTTACCATAAGGTTTGGTCGGTTAAACCAAAAGTAAAAAATGAGCATTAGTTGTCTCACTACAGGCTTGTACAGAAAAAGGCCAAGATGTCCCAGACCTACTGTCAGAATAAGCAGTGCTACATCAGATGGACCAATCATCAGATGCGGGGAACAAGAGGCCCCTGGAGAGCTGGGCAGAAACCTAAGTACCTCCGAACCAGAACAGTAGTCTCTGGTCCAGACACGTGGTGAATTACTGCATTTGCCACAGGCTGGCCACCCAAACTCAAATGCCTGAATATTTAGAAATAGAGTAAGAATGACAAACAGCGCTGATTCTTTCGCAGTATCAGAGTCATTGACTAGGTTCAAGCAGCTTCCAGTTAAAGCTTACATTCTAGTCACAAAACAGAATCACAACCTACCTGGACAATACTCAGAGTAGCAGAAGTAACTGGGTCAGAGAAGTCACCACCAGGAGGAGATACGCTGGAAAGGGATGGGAGAGAGAGAAGACGGAAAGGGAAAGGCATAATTAGCAGTAGTACTTATATCAAATTGAGAAGGCGTGTCAGTTGTATGTTTGCGACTTATTCTTTAGACTTGGACCTCCTAATTAAATGCATCTTCTCAAACAGAATTCAGAGCTACTCGTTTAACACTGAGAATGCTCCACTGCAGCCTCCAAGAAAGCTTTGCCCTCTCCAGTGACTTTACTAAGATCCCTGCAGGGACCCAGTGAAAAATCTTCCTCAGTCATAACAACAGTTTTCAAAGCATGAGTTCTGCCACTGAAACTGTGTTTTTTTTTTTCCATTTTACAGGATCGAGGTAGGGAGTGGGCTGGAAAGATATTAAAAGAAAATGAATATTCATTCATTCATTCATTCCAATATAAATGGACAGAGTAAACACTTAAATGAACAACTTGACTTATGGCTGTCATTGTATCGGAGACATTGCATGATTTTCACAGAACAGTGAAAAACTATATATAATAGCAAGAAGATGACAACTTTACAGACTCTTCTCTCTGATGCTGTCTTGAAACAAGTGTCTTTCTTGTTTGTTTTATTTATGTTATGCTCCCCATTATCTCCTTCAGTTTCACTTTGTGAACAAGCATTTTAATTTCAGTTGTGCATTGTTTCTGCCCCAAAGATCACCTCCTTCCCTTCCAGTTAAGATGCTCTTTCTCCAATTAGTTTAAATGCAAATATAGTATCCTATGCAGATACAAATCATCAATATATTAATCAGAAGGAATACTCCTTATCTCTTACAAAATGACTACACTTTTCAATAAAAATAGCACACATTCCTGTTTAGTAGTTATCAACTGTATTTAGCACAAGTCAGCTCTCAATTTTCTCTAGCGACTTTTCTATATGCAGGGAAATCAACAGCAGTGGATTCACAATATTAAAAAAAGTTGGATATCAGTTCTAGGCTGACCCTTCATCCCAAATTCCTGTTTGTTCAGCAGCAAAATCCAGCTTTTATGTAGTCTACCTTCTCCAACCTGAATGCCCTCCAGCCAGGTAGATCTCAGTTCCCCAAATCCCCAAACTAGCCTGGGCATCACTGAGAATTCTGGAATTCAAGCTCACAAATCTGGTCTAGTTTTCCCCATGCAGGGAATGTTTTCTGTATACAAGATGGACACAGTGCAAAGCAGTATGTAATGTGCAGGAAGAGAATCTTGTCATAAATACTTACGCTCCAACAATGCTAACACTTCCTTCTCTTTCTGGATTTCCCAGACACTTCACTCTACCAGCCCGTTCATAGAAAGAGGCCAGACGGGCACCAAGATAGGCTGGATAACCACTATCTGCAATCACCCAATACAATGCAAGTTAGCTTCTCCAGTGAGAAGAAAACTCAGAACTTTCCAATCACTTTTTAGAAAAATAAGTTACAAAGAAGAAAACACATACCAGCAGGCATTTCAGCAAGCCGCCCTGAAATTTCTCGAAGAGCTTCTGCCCATCGGGATGTTGAGTCAGCCATCATACTGACATGATAGCCCATGTCACGAAAGTACTCAGACAGAGTAATCCCTAGGACCAACAACAATTACAAGTCAAATACTATGTAGAAAGACTTCACTTGTAATGGCTTACGAGAAATCTTCTAGAAGGATTCCAGAATCTAGGATTTGTATCACAGCAATTGAATTGTTAGGCATAGGAGGAATATTCAATTACTTCTTTGAGTTCTTCCTTTTCTTTATTTCATTTTCTAATACCACTGGAAAAAATTAAGTGCTTTAAAGAATAAAATGTGTGTTTCCCATTTTGTTGCACATACGCAAAACTAGAAAAGGGTCAGAGGTTGCACGGGGCTCTGGGGCTGCACATTGGGTGCTGAAGGCAACATGTGATCTCCAGGCTGCCCTCCACTGGTTTAGAATACTGAAGTGTTTGGGGATGTTTCATGATTCACTTCCTCTCACCAACCATTGTACTGTATCTTGAAATTAGCTTTCCTTTGTTTGCATTTTCCTCAAAATGGGCTTCTGCTGTACAATATAGAAATATGGCCTTGAAGAGTTGTTTTGTGAGGTTCTGCCTGAAGGGTCCCCTCCAGTTACGATTTTTGGGCGCCTATTTGCTTAGGTTTGGCTTTGTGTAAAAAATCAGGTAGGTAGGGCTCAAGTCATTAAGGGATTTACATGCAAGAACAAGCACTTTCAATCTGACTCAATATCTATTGGGAGCTGAAGTATGATCTATAAGTAGTGACTGCAGTGTCCTTAGGCCTCTACAAGAGAAAGATCGCAGACTGGATCTATCGATAGGGTTCCCTTGCTTGCTCAATCAACCTCACTTGGCACCCAGACACAACTATAACAGTTCTGTTCTTATTCAGCACTAATGGCAAGTGTTCTTGAATGCAGTCCTCAGTGACACAGGTCAAAGGTAAATTCACAAACTGTCATAAACACTTTTTGAACTGGAGAAAGCCAGCAACAACTAGAAGACCAAGAAACAAGTCAATACCAACTCTGTTTCCTCATTTCTTACCAGTGTAGATAGAGGCTTCTCTGGCAGCAACAGGCATATTGGAAGTGTTTGCTACAAGAGCAGTTCTTTTCATTATGCTTTCTATCTTACCATCAACTTCCATAGTGAGCTACAAAGACAAGAGAGAAATGTTCAGTGGAAACAAAAGGAAAGGAAGAAAAAATAAAAGTAGATACTGGAATTAAGATTCACAAATTTTGACTCCAGATATTGGATAATTATTATCCTATTATGATGCAAAAATATACAATATTTCCTCCAAACTGCTATGCTCAACAGGAAGAAGACAAATTATTCTTTCCACAGATGTTTTTTAAAGGGTTGCCATTCCCTATTTAAGATCCTGAATCATGGAAATATAACAGATTCAATCATGGCAATAGTGAATTCATCCTCAAAAACTGAATTCAGCCAAATATCCCTAAAAGCCATTCTGATAACTCCCTAAAAATTCAGTGCAGGATGTGCAGAGATTCAGAGGGACTGCATGGAGATAACTGTGAAATGGTCTGTAGTCCATTAAAGATTCTGCTAAAATGAATTTCTTAGAATTTCTTAGTCACAATACTCTTTGCTTCTTTTCCTAAATAAGCAGTATCTTTAAATTTATTCCTGTAAGGATAAAACTGCTGCCTCTGCTTCTGAAATTCTATAAATTGTTTTAGATGACTTCTCCTAGATTTTTATATTTAATTCACCTTCTATCAATAATCTCAAGTGAAGTTACAACAAACAAAAATGAAACAAAACATAAAACACACCAAAACAATTATGTGTATTTTACCACTTTTTAAACTGGGCCACTTTTTAAACTATGTCACATTTTGAATCAAGTTGGGGGACCCTGCCTGGACCTGGGGGCTGCACATCTGCTTAATTAAATATTTTCAATATATAAAGGTTGTAAAATGCATGTCCAATGATGTAGCTGGAGGGGCTGGGAGTGGAATTTGGTGGCATCTAAGAGCCACTAAAATAGGGTTGGGGGCTACATCTGGCCTACGGGTTGCCCACAGAGCGTCTCTCTGAAAGCAAATTCTTAGAGCAAATCTGCTCATATTGAATGGATGGTAGTAAAGGTAAAGGTTTCCCTTGACGTAAAGTCCAGTCGAATCCGACTCTAGGGGGCGGTGCTCATCTCCGTTTCTAAGCCTTGGAGCCGGCGTTGTCATAGACACTTCCGGGTCATGTGGCCAGCATGACGACTCGGAACGCCGTTACCTTCCCGCCGAAGCGGTACCTATTGATCTACTCACATTTGCATGTTTTCGAACTGCTAGGTGAGCAGGAGCTGGGATTAACAACGGGAGCTCACCCCGCCGCGCGGTTTCGAACCGCCGACCTTCCGATCGACAGCTCAGCGGTTTAACCCGCAGCGCCACCGCGTCCCAGGCGAATGGATGGTAATAGTTGTATAAAAACAGCAATAAAATACTGTTAAAAGAAGTTTTACATTCTAAACCTGCTGAAATTGAAAAACAGATTTTGCGCTTTTATTTAATTTTTCTCTAGGTCTTCTTATTTAATCAGCTAACTTCTGGTACCAGAAACAAATGTATTTGTACAGCTCATAAAACCAACATGGACATTTCAATTATCTTTTAGTTTAAAGGAAGTAAGAAGCATGCTAAATAAAAAGCCAATATATTTTTGGGAAGGCTTCCAAGAATGTTTTCCTTTTTATTTATTTATTTTCTGGAAATCAACATAACCGCTTAAATTAAATTGCAACATGGAGCCAGAACCTCCCACCTAAACTCCATCTGGACAGTATTGCCATCCCAGTACCAACCTCTGGAAAATCTCTGAGCACTTCCGACATTTCATTTCCCCGTTCACCACAGCCTACATAAACAATAACATCACTATTGGAATATTTGGAAAGGGACTGGGAAATAACCGTCTTTCCACAGCCAAACGCCCCAGGAATAGCAGTAGTACCTCCTTGAACACACCTAGATGAAAAAGATGTCCATATTAAATTAGAAGAAAACACAGTGGGAAATTGCTGGGTAACAGGGCTTTGTAAAACAAATAGCAACTCTATAATCTCACTTGGCTGCTCCAGCCCGTTTTCCCACTGTTGAGCTACCTTTCATATTTTAGAAGGCTTTCTAGTTCTTGCCATTCCAGAGAAAAGTGCTCTAGTGTCCCAACTGATGCTCCATCCCATCAAACTTCCCTCTCCTAGATACTGTAGAAGATAAATAATCTGGACCTATAAAAATGAGCAAATTCTATTTTTGTCAGCATAAAGAGCTTAACCCTGAGGATATCGTAATCAGCACTAAATTTATTTCATTTTGGGTAGAGAAGAAACTAGGGATGTAACCCTTACTTCTGGATATAGGAACTCACTCCCTCTAATAATTCAACATCAAAGTAAGAGAGTAATAGCAAAAATAGAAAAACGGAGCCATTGTAGAAAACTCCAAAGGCATGATGCTGCCGTATTAACAAGATTCTAAAGTCATCTACAGGGCTCAGGGGAATTGTAGGGCTGAGCATCTAATAGAGGAATAAGTGAGCAGCTGCAAATAATAAATCTGAAGCTTCACTGAAGTCATACTGGGCCAACCACCATCAACAATTCAAATCAGAGATCGGTCTCAAATGGGGGTAGGAGAAAAAGGTCTCACTGATGCCTTCTAGAGCCAAAATGGGATGAAACCAGCCTGAGGGACTTGGGGGTCCCTGAGATAAACACCTCTGTTTTGCCTTCCGTGCAGTCTGCTACACAGGACAAAGCTAGCAAACAACATGCTCCCAAGCATCAAGGAAACAGGAGAAAAATTGGCAGTAAGGAAGAAGTGTAAAGTTCCTGTTAGCTCAGTCCGTGGACTAGTTGTCTTTAAAAAATAAATTAATTATTTCTATTTTCTGTTAATTTAGATATAGTACTGTCTACACTGAGTAAGTCAGATTGCATCCAGCAATTACATATTATTGCTGCAAGTTCTTTGAGAAATATTTATATATTCATTCATTCATTCAGTTTACATATATCCCTTCTGCCCTTCAGGAGCTCAAAGTAGCAACTATGGCACTCCCTTGTCCATTTTTCTCCACAATAAGCCTGTGATGTAGGTGGGCTGAAAGAGAGAGAATGAGTAGCACAAAGGGAGCTTCCATGGCTGAGGGGGGACTCAAACCCAGGTTTCCCTGTGCCAGCGCAAAGCTTTTCCATTCATTCTGAATGGATTGTCTGACCTTAACAGTAGGGTTCCAAAAGTGTTTGGCCCACTTCAGAAGTGTTTTGAGATAGTCAGAACATTGCCAGAATACTTCCAATAACACCAAAACAACTCAGACAATGGAGTGTTTCAAGTTCAAAATGGTTTTAACCTGAAATGCTTTGCACGCTCTTCCTGAATATTCTCCCACCCTGCTAAAGAAACTTTTTTGGTAAAATCACATCATTGTGTTTTATAACTGGCTGGAGTAGAGAGTGTAGAAGAAAAATGTATATAAGTTAGATTCAGCAACTTAACACTGATTATTGATTAGGTCAATGAGGCACATTCTTAGACATTAAGTCTTGAAAAGAATCTTTCTCTTAAACTTCTACCTATATAAATGGTTTCACATACCAACTGAATAATTAGTAACAGAGAACATGGTTATCCAGCAATTCAATATACTCCCCATATACTGCATACTACTTCAGAAGAAGTGCATAGAAAAAAAACCCAGACAATTCTTTGTTCTAGTTTCTGTATTCTGTATTTCTGTATTGGTCTGGGGAAAAAAGAAATACAGACTCCATTTAAAACATAGAGTCACTCTTTCCTCTGAATGTCATTTTTCTATCTGAAACTAAAGTTTACCAAGATGTGCGTTTTATAGTGGAAATTTGTTTCATGTTTCAATGTTGAAAAAAATGTGCGTGTTTATGATTTATTATTTAGCTTGTTCAATGTATTTCCTGCCTTTCCTCCCAGAGCTCAAGGCATCTGTCATATTCCCTTCTCTCACTGCAACTGCAGCGTGAGGTAGCCTGGAAGGGAGAAATAGCTGTGAGAAACAGCTAACTCAGTGAGCTTTCAGGCTGAGAACAAACTCCATCACACTATGGCATACAATAATTGTGATTCCTTGAAAAGAGAAAGCATAAATTAGCACTTTCAACAAAAAAACAGTCAGAAACAACTGCCACTTACGGAAACAGCGCATCAAGGACTCTCTGACCAGTTAAAAGAGGGTGATTTGCAGGTAACTTTTCTGTGACAGGACGGATCTGACGTACAGGCCAGACCTGGACCATTGAAAATTTTTCCTTCACATCCTCAAACTCTAGCTCCAACACAACATCCTACATGAAAGCAGCAGAACAAAGATTAATGCAAATGACAGAGACGGAGAACAAGCCAACCCTGCAAATACAAGCAGTCAAATGGCAACTATATAAGTAGAGTGGGGCCCCACAAGAATTTGTGATGGGCTGAGGCAGCAGGGCAGAGGGAGCAGGGCACAGACAGCAAAGTGTATTTCCATAAGCTGCCTCCACCATAGCAATTCAGATACTATTAAGGATATCTACAGGTTTCATGGATTTTCTTAAAACTCTGCCTGTTTTGGGTTTTTTTTTTTGTTAGAGACAAGCAATCTATTTACCCTATTAAAGTTCTCCATAGGTGATCTATAGGGACAGCACTTGCCAGAAATAACCATCTAACTTTGAGGTCACAATTGTCTACAACATCCTTCATCAACCTAACCACCTCCAGGTGCACTGGGCCTATAATTCTCACAATACACTTAGAGGGTACCATTTTGGAGAAGCTATCTATAAAGTACAAATACTGTAATTTTAAAACTCTGTTGGCTCATTAAGATGTATGTATAACACTCTAGTCATGTTCTTCTGCATTAGTATAGGTTCAGCTATACACTAGTTTCAGTGGGCAAAACTATACAGTGTGTGTGTATACACACACAAACACACACATACATACATACAAGTGCTTGTTAAGGGAAATTAGAGAGGAAGGTTGTTATCTATACATTTCTGCTATTATGTTTATCTCAAATCTGTAGCAACCTTATAATCTGAGCAAGGATTTGTAGTGAGGGAATGAAAATAATGGGAGCTGTTTCCTCCAATTTGTTACCAAGTCTAAAGCAGTACAATCAAAATCCATGTATTATTTAAGGCAGACAACAGACCAAGAAGCTTAATTAAAAGAAAAACTTACAGATGCATCGTAATTTCCAGGTGGAGCAATGTACGTTATTGTACCTCTGTTTCGTGGGGGCAACATGATTTTGTGTTTGATAAGGGAATTCTCATTCACCAGGCCATAGATATCTCCACCGGTGATGTGGCTGCCAACCTGCAATTAAAAAGAAAATCTTAAGTTACAAATACATGCTCTATATATGAATGTCTACTATAAGGGTGGGTGATACATTTAAGGCCGAACACCACATTCTGTGGGAAGAAACAGTTGAGGGCCATATATAGATAGAATTAGAGCCAGTCTGGTCTAGTGGTTAAGGTGCCAGGCTAGAAACCAGGAGGCTGTGAGTTCTAGTCCCGCCCTAGGCATGAAAGCCGGCTGGATGGCCTTGGGCCAGTCACTCGCTCTCAGCCCAACCCACCTCACAGGGTTGTTGTGGGGAAAATAGGAGGAGGAAAGAATACTAGGTATGTTCGCAGCCTTGAATTATTTATAAAAATAATAAAGGTGGGATAGATAGTAAAGGTAAAGGTTTCCCTTGACATTAAGTCCAGTCATGTCCGACTCTAGGGGGCGGTGCTCATCTCCATTTCAAAGCCGAAGAGCTGGCGTTTGTCCGTAGACGCTTCCGTGGTCATGTGGCCGGCATGACTAAACAGAACGCCGTTACCTGCCCGCCAAAGCGGTACCTATTAATCTACTCACATTTGCATGTTTTCAAACTGCTAGGTGGCAGGAGATAGATAGATAGATAAATAAAATAAAATGAAATGAAATAAATTAGCAAATGCCTTTTCTCCTTCTCTGGCAATACAAAGTAGAGCACTCCCCTAAAAACAGAGAATGAATTGGATGCCATAGTGCAGGCAAATCATCCAAGGAAAATGTCCTAAAAATGTACAATCACAACTGGAATGTAAAGAGATGGAATGTAAAGAGTATATATGTTTAAACAATGTAAACATATGCACAATACTGAATATATGCTAGTGCAGCTCTATAATCCAGTAAGACAAATCTTTCTTGTTTTGGTGATATGTAGCTTTGACTTATGCTGATGGTAAAGTTACCTTAATAGTTCAGTATAAATTTATTAAACATAAAAATAACCTCCTGTTCCAGTAATAAATGCTGATTATGAAGCAACGAGAATTCTTCACAATAAACAAAATGCATTTCACACCAAACAGATACGAAAAATATCTCAGTGCAATAAACTTGGTAACTGCCTCCTATTGTAAGTATTTCCAGCTTCCAGCAGGCAATTCAGGAACCTTTCAGGAGCTAGCACAGGAACCTCTCAATTTGATTAATTTGATTTATATGTTACCTTTCAAATCACAAAGATCACCAAGGTGCCTTAAAGTAAAAAATGGCACATATAGAGACAACAATCAATCCAGATAGAAATATGAAGATAAATTAAAACATAAATAAAATTACTGCCCTTTAAAGCCATGAATGCTCTTCTGAAAGAAAGAACATCCTGTTTGAAATTCAGAACGGCCACTTTGATGGTTTTGAAAGTATTCCAAACTTGAGATGCAGTGTTTAACTTAACTTAATCAGGAGCTATAAGTTCAACAGCTGATGGATACTGGTATCCTGGTGTTCCATTTTAGTGTGGAAAATCCATGTTCAGACATGTGCCAAACATCTGCTGAAATATTCAAAAGAACCCAAGATAACCTACCCGCAGGTTTTTTATAGGTGTGAAGTCCCATTTGATATCTCTACTCAGAGCTGTCACATTTACTCCTCTGGGGATGTATATACTTTGCGTCCGACTACTAATGTCTGACAAAGGCCTTTGGATACCATCAAAAATGGCTCCCATGATACCAGGGCCAAGTTCCACAGAGAGTGGCTTGCCAGTGCGAAGCACAGGATCTCCAACTGAAACACCAGCTAAAAGGTTTGTTGAGGAAATTATTCCGGGAAACAGTGTCAATTACAATCAATGTTGGTGCAAATGTTTCTCATGATGAGCCAAAAGAGATATTCACTGTTAACATTCCAAAGATCCATTGTTAACCATCTCAACCAAACATTTTATGCATCAATTGTGTTTGTGCTTATGATTTTCTAAATTTTCCAGCTAAACAGAGCAGAATTTAAAACAATTCATTTGCCAGAAATGGATGGGAATATGTAAATAACAGGGTGATATTTTCTAAAGGACTGAGAATAATTTGAAAATGTTTCTAATCCTATATTGTTTTTTGGATAGCTAGGCCGTGACTATGGCCTGGAATAATTTTTTTTTTTAACCAGCTTCAACTGGTATGCTAACTGCAACCACTATTAGTAGGCAAGGATCTTCCACTATCCTTCATTCTTAGCTACTTCTAGATTATTCTATTGTACTGTGTTTTATCTGAGACACCCTAAAAGGGAATACATTTTTAACAATATGTTATAGCTGTCTTAATTTATATTGATTAGCAGTCTACTTCCACATGCTTCAATTCAGTGTTATGCAAATTTTTGATGGTTAATAATCAGAAACCGTCTAGCCATTTTATTTGATTCCCCCTTATATGCTGAATGACACACTTTCTTCTTCTTTCCCATCTGACCTTACTTGACAGTTTTTAAGCTGCTAAAGAAGCACCTTTTAGCTGCTATTTATTGCATTGTATAATTCTTCACAATAGTTTTAACTGATTTAGATTATTCTTCTTATGAATAGCTTTGAAAATCAGTGTTGCTTAGACAACATGAATACAATGTAAAAATATTGAAATGAGTTTCAATTTTCCAACCATTTTTGTTAATTAGCATTATACATGAGAATATTATAAAATGCTTATAGTTTAACTGTAATTGTTACACCAGGCCATATTCTGTCTGTCCATTACTTTGTACCTTCTAAACTCATATATTAATCTAAAAAACCTAAGCTGCATATCAACTGAAAGGATACAAGTTTCCTCATACACCTGGATAGTCGCCATGTCACCCTCCAACCGGATAATCTCTCCTACAAGTTCACTATTGCTAACTCGTACCAGTTCATACATAGCTGCTCCTGCCATGTTGCAAGCAGTGACCACTAAGGAAAACAAAGGAAAGGATGAAATAGATTGAATTATGATTCTAGCTGAATAATAGCTTTATATTTTCTTAACTACTATAAATCTGGTCTTTGGACATGATCAGAAAGAACTAAGTATTATTTTAATGTATAAACGTGAAGATAGGATTCACATCTAGCATTTTCTGAACATGAGCTCAACTAGCAGATAGCAGGAATGCAAAAAAAAAAAAAAAGCAATGTCAGAAAAAAAGATAAAGTCACTCTAAAGCATAGAAATTCTTCTTCCTTGGGAACAGTAATGGACAAGAAATCTCACCGCTCCTGCCCAGCTATTCAGCTGCTAGCTCAATTATTTAAAGTTCCCTAACAGCCCTACTGAATTCTTCACAGTGCTCAGTTAAAACAGCCACAATAAGCAGGGAACACAACAGTGCCCAAGATGGATCTTAAAGGTCTGCTAAGGGATCCATATGAATCTTCTGAATTGCTGATCCCAGATTTCTTGCCATTTATCATAGAAATTGGATTTTCCATAGAATCCTTCAGTAAAGAGAACTTCTGAAACTTGGGTCAGACTGGATCCTGACAGGCTTGCTGTTATATCCAAATCCATAGTAGATGTGAAGGGTTTGGATGATGTATGTTTGAGAGGGAATATCATAAAGGACTTTCACGAAAATGCATCAGCATGAGCTTTAGTTATGTGCATCATTGTGACTATAAATGCTGGTGACAACTACTAAGAACACGTCCATGTACTTCTTCTTCAGTAATACAATATAAACAATCAATTGACAAGGTGAAGCTACAGTAGCCATACATCAAAACACAAGTACCTGAGTTAATTTAAAGAAGCAGGCAAAAGAAAAGGGGGGAAAGAATCTAGTAATGGTAAGAAAAAAAATCATGGTTCCTTTAGTAATCTGAGAAATGTATGCCTATAGTAACAAAACACAATTAACATAAATTATATCTCAGCTTGTGTGAAAATCACCATTGTTCTTTGATGTTGGCTTCTTGAAGATCCTTTGTGTCAAATTTCATATATTAGTACACCACCACCATCTTCTCACTTCTAATTACAAAAAATAATTAGCTAAGCTGTCATCCTATACATATTAATATGAACATGAGTAAACATGCATAGAATTGTATTAGTCTCTTTAGGATTATGTACTCTTTATCTGTAACTATGGTTTTTAGCCATCTGTAAATCTGCATTATCAGATCATCATGCCACAATGTTTCAAAGCTGAGCTATTTGGTAGGACTGCCTCCAATTTGTATATTTCCACACACAGAATAATGTAAGTTCTCAGTTCCATTCCAGCAGCAGCTCACAATTAATTAGGCCATCATAACAGGATTGGAGGAAAGGTTGTGTGATACTGTTGCTTGGAAACAGCAAATGAGTCTTTAATTGGAAGAATGGTAGAAGAATCTTTGAGAACGGCAGGGACTCCAAATAAAATACCAGTACTGAGACTAGGAGGTGTACATTAAAGCAAAAGCCTGTTAATTTCAAAAGGGATCTTATGCATGTGTATTTTATGCATACATAAAATGGGAAACGATTTTACACATGCTCTGAAGCATACAGACAAATTTTGTCATTGTATTCAAGTTGTCATGAGTGCCGTTGAGCTGAAGTCATCAGCGCAATGGCACACATGACAATAGCAAGGAAACAGGAGAAGGGGCTCAAGATAAGTAGCCATCAACTCACAACGACTAACGGCCAACAGACAATAACTAAACGGATCACGGAGCACACCCAAGCCATCAGCGCCAATACAACGGAGATCGCCCAGCTGACAGCAATCACCGGATGAATAGAAAACCCGATGATGGGCGATCCTGGAACGCCAGCGGGGCCTCACAACCCCTCACCCACCGGCAGGGCAACGTATTGGACAAAGGGGGGTGACGTGACCGCGAGTGAGGGGGCGCTGACCGGCGCGGGGTATTTAAACCCCGCACCGGCGCGCTCCTGTCACTCTCAGCTTTTTCTTCCGACGCTGTAACTGCGCTGTGAATAAATCAGAGCCTGATCCATCGAACCAGTGTCTGAGCCTTATTCAGAGGCAGGCAGCGCATGACATAAAGCTGAGAGTCATAAACTCAGCCTCGCCGAGCCCCACCGGACGACAACGAGCCGCGGGAGGAATAGACGGCGAGAAGACCAGCAAGATGAAGCCGGAGCGACGCGGGCAAGGAGGGCGAGCCGCACGGCAAGAGACAGAGGAGGGCCGACCAAGGCCAGAGGCACCGCGGACTCCCGGAGCCATGGACACCCACCCCACCCGACCCGAGCCTCAGCTCCAACCCCAAGGGGAGATGGCGACGGAGGCAACCCGACCGCGGGAGGGAGCAACATGCCTTCCGAAACCAGCGGAGGACCCCGCGCCCCACATCGCACCCCAGCAACGGGCGTGGAGCGACAGCCCAACGGCGGTCAACACGGAGGAGGACGATGGAGACACCCAGCAGACGACGGAGGAAGCGGACCAGCAGCAGAGGGAGGATGAACCCCGCCGGCAACCCACCCCCGACGCACCGACGGAACCGGCCCCAGCGGCGGCGCGGGCCGTGGACGAGGAGGCACGAGCTGAACTCGCGGCCATGCGGGCCCAACTGACGGAACTCCGGACCATGCTCCAGTCGCTTATGCCCCCCGCGCCACCCAACGACGTCCCCGCACAGGCCCACACCCCGAGCGAAGCACCGAACCCCCACGGGCCAGCGGAGGGTCAGCAGACGGCCCAGGCGGACGACACCACAGGCCGGGAAGCGAGAGGAAGGGCCGCGCAAAACGCCCGGGCCCCAAAGGACTTCCCCATCTTCTTCGATGGGAACCCCACGAAACTCTCGTTCTTCGTAACGAACGCCAGGGAGTTCATGGGGAGGCACGGACACTCCTACGACTCCGAAGCCGACAAGATCGCCGCCGTGGCGATCAAACTACAAGACAGGGCGGCGGACTGGTACGTCCAACTGTACGAGTCCAGCTCCCCCGCCCTCGCCACCTTCCCTGCCTTCATCAATGAGATGAACAACTACTTCGAAGACCCCCTAGCCAAAGTAAGGGCGAAAAGCGCACTCCAAAGACTTAAACAGGGCACACGCACGGTCCCAGACTACGCCCTGGAGTTCAAAGGCCTCGCGGGGAAGGTCAGCGACTGGTCCGAGACCACCCTGCTGGAAATGTTCAAAAGGGGGCTCAATCGCGACGTTCTCCAATGGGCCCTCTACCGCGACGACCCAGAAACGCTACACGGGTGGATCCACCTCGCGGGGAAAGCCGAACACGCGCACCGCACCTTCCTCATGACAACCACGGAAGACACAAACTATGCCGGCAAAAAGGTACCCGCACCACACGTGGGGATGGCCGGCCCCATATACCCAAAAAAGAAATTCAATCGGGAGCCCTGCGGGAAGTGTGGCAAACTAGGGCACAAGACGGTGGATTGCTTCGCCAACCGACCGCCGACCAGTGCGCCTAAACCCACCCCGAAAATTAGCCCCAAACCACCCAACCTGGGGCCGCCCCCTCACCGCCGAATGACCGTGGCCACAGCGACACCAGAGGAAGGCTGGGACGCCTACTGGGGGGAAGAGGATAACGTAGACCCCGACCAGCCGGCGGGAAAAGCTCCCCGCCTGCCCTGAAACGCGTTGCGAGGCAGGCGGTGGGACAGCAGCGCGGACCACCTCGACGGAACGGCGAAAGCCCCGTAATAATGGCGGCAATCAAACTCTCTGGCGGCAACGGAGCCACCACGGCCGCGGCACTAGTGGACTCAGGGTGCTCAAAAAACCTCATCCACCCCGACCTAGTCGCCAAACTCGACCTCCGCTGCTTCCCCCTCCCCACGCCGCTGGCATTCCACCAGCTGGACGGCTCTACAGCGGGAGGGAAACCAGCCACGCTGCAAACCGAGCCGGTCACCCTGCAAATGGGCACTCACACCGAACGCACATCGTTCGTCGTCACTCACATCGGACGGCCCATTGCAGTCCTGGGGATGCCATGGCTCGCGACAAACAACCCGCGCATCAACTGGGAGACCCGCACCTTCACATTCGGCAACGGCGAGTATCGGGCACCAGTTCCAGCGGGCAGAACCAACCCCACGGTAGGACGAGCGGAGGCGACTACACAGGACAACGCCGCTACCACAGCAGACCTACCGGAACAATACGCCGACTTCTCCGAGGTCTTCGGAGAGGCAGAAGCTGACCAACTACCCCCCCACCGCAAGACGGATTGCCGGATCGACCTACTGCCCGACGTCCCCTTACCTAGACCAAAGATCTACTCGATGACCCCGAAGGAGATGGCAACCCTCCAGGAGTTCATCGATAAAAACCTAGACAGGGGATTCATAGAGCCAGCATGCTCACCGGTCGGAGCCCCCGTCTTATTCCAGGAGAAGAAAGACGGCACCCTACGGCTCTGCACCGACTACCGGGGCCTAAACGCGGCTTCCCTGTCCAACAAATACCCCTTACCCCTGGTGAAGGACATGCTCGCCCACCTGTCCACGGGCAAAGTCTTTTCCAAATTGGACCTTCGCGAGGCGTACTATCGCATCCGAATCAGGGAGGGGGACGAATGGAAGACTGCGTTCAACTGCCCCCTAGGCGCCTTCCAGTACAAAGTGCTGCCCTTCGGACTCGCGGGGGCCCCTGGGGTGTTCATGCAGCTCATCAATGAGGTACTGCATGAACATCTGTTCAAAGGGGTCCTGGTCTACATCGACGACGTCCTTATTTACACAAAAACGCACGAGGAACATGTGACCCTAGTCAGGCAAGTCCTCGACAAGCTCAGAGGGGCGCAGCTCTATGCCAAGCCTACAAAGTGCGAGTTTCACAAAGCGCGCCTAGACTACCTGGGGTACCGAATCTCCGGGGACGGCATAGAAATGGACCCCGCAAAAGTCGAGGCGGTGCTAAACTGGGAGCGCCCCCGCAACAGACGCCAACTCCAGAGCTTCCTCGGATTCGCGAATTTTTACAGGTCATTCGCCCGGGGGTTCGCAGAGATAGCCCTCCCCCTAACGGACCTCCTCAAAACCAAAGGGGTGGGGGACACCCGACGCGCCAAGAACCCGGGCACAGTGTTGAATTGGACTCCCGCGTGCCAGACCGCATTCAACAAGCTGAAAGCGCTGTTCACCACGGAGCCAATCCTCGCGCACCCGGACCCAGAATGGCCGTTCGTGGTCCAAGCCGACGCCTCAGACTTCTCCCTGGGGGCCATCCTGCTCCAAAAGGACCCCACGGGACTCCTGAAACCATGCGCCTACCTGTCAAGGAAGTTCTCCAAGACAGAAAGGCGATGGCACGTCTGGGAGAAAGAAGCCTTCGCGGTAAAATCGGCGCTAGAGACATGGCGACACCTACTCGAGGGAGCCACCCAACCATTCGAGGTCTGGACCGACCACCGGAACCTCGAGGCCCTACGAACGCCCAGACGCCTTAGCCCAAAACAGGTCCGATGGGCCCAATTCTTCAGCCGCTTTAATTTCCAGCTGAAGTTCATGCCGGGCAAAAAGAACTTCCTGGCCGACGCCCTCTCCCGACTGCCCCAAGACGAAGAGCCCGCCCCAGACACCATTGGGACGGTCCTATCCGCCTCGCAACTGGGGATGGCCGTGACCACCCGAAGCGGCGCTCGGAGGCAGCTCGACTCTACGGCGCAGCCGACGGCGGGACAACCTGCGACCAGAAGAAGCCAACCGCAACTACCAGGGGGAATGCGCACGGACCTCGCCGCCGCCCTCAAAACCGACCCCTGGTTCCTGGCAAACCCCGACAAGGTAACGATGGCACAGGACCTAGCATGGGGGGAAGGCAGAATCTATGTCCCGGACTCGCAACGCCAGGCGATCTTGCATAGGTCACACGACGCCAAACAAGCGGGACACTTTGGGTTCCTCAAGACCCTACACCTAACACGGCGTCAATTCTGGTGGCCCGCGCTCAGGCGAGACGTAAAAGCATACGTAGCGTCCTGCCCAACGTGCGCTAGGGCCAAACGGGCACCAGGCAAACCCGCGGGGCTATTACAACGGGTGGCAGAACCCTCCCGCCCATGGGAGGAAATCTCTATGGATTTTATAGTGGACCTCCCACCCAGCCAGAAGAAAACGGCCATTTGGGTGGTGAAGGACTACTTCTCAAAGCAGGCCCACTTCATCCCCTGCACGTCGGTCCCATCCGCACAACAGCTAGCCAAACTCTTCCTCATCCACGTGTACAGGCTACACGGATGTCCCGCACGTGTGGTGACCGACAGGGGCACACAGTTCACCTCCAAATTCTGGCGGGCCTTCCTAAAGCTGACGGGGACCCAACAGGCCCTATCTACGGCCTGGCACCCCCAGACGGACGGAGCCACAGAGGTTCTTAATGCCACCTTAGAGCAATTCATACGCTCATATACTAACTATCACCAAGACGACTGGGCTGAACTGCTCCCGTTCGCTGAAGTCGCATACAACAACGCCGTCCACACGAGCACGGGGAAAACTCCGTTCGAAGTAGTCTCGGGGCGCGACTTCGTCCCCATACCGGAGCTACCTCAACCCCCGGAACCCCAGGTGGACGCTAGCGACTGGGGACGGAAGATCGCGGAATCATGGCCAATAATCACGGCGGCGCTGAAGGATGCACAGGCAGCCTACAAAGAGCAGGCCGACAAGCGCCGGCGCCAACAACCGACGTTCCAAGCGGGGGATATGGCCTACCTATCCACCAAGTTCCTAAAGTCACCCCAACCCTCGAAAAAACTGGGGCCTAAGTACATCGGGCCATTCCGAGTCACCCAAATAGTGAACCCGGTAGCAATACGCTTGGACCTGCCACACAACCTACGGAGACTCCACCCGGTGTTCCACACCAGCCTCCTGAAACCGGCAACCACCTCTCGATGGCACCCAAGCACGCCACAGCCCTCACCGGTGATGATCGACGGGCAACACCACTTCGAGATAAGGGACATACTCGACTCCCGCAAGCAACGAGGAACTCTACACTATCTGGTCAGGTGGAAACACTTCCCCCACCCGGAATGGGTGGCGGCGCACAACGTTAACGCGCCTGACCTGACCAGAGCATTTCACCGGGCATACCCCGACAAGCCACAACCAAGGTCAGCAAGCCGTCCCCTGCAAACCCCCCCCCACAGGCCCCCCCCGCCTCCCGTGCCCCAAGGGAAAGGGCCCCCCCAAGCCCGCGACTTGGGTGGACCTCCCCCCCCCGGGACTCACTCCCCCCGCCCCGGGCCCACGAGGCGGTGACAAGCATTCGCCAGCACCCTCCCCCCGCCCCCCGGCCGCGGGGGAGTGGCAAGCAAGTCAACAGGGCAACCTGGGGGCAACGCCCAGGAGCTATAACAAAGGCGATGCACTTTAAATAAAAAAAAGAAGGGCCCTACCTGGAGCTGATAAGCACCCGACCAGCCACGCCTCTCTCCTCGCCGAACTGAGCCAAACAAACAGGGTGTGGCTGGAGCATGCGCACGCCAGGACGTGACCCGGGCATGCGCACTATGGACACACCCTGGGAAGGCACGTGGTAGAGGGAGGAGCAAAGGGAGGGGCGACAACTACTCCGGCGGGAATTTCGGAAAAAAAAAAAAAAAAGTGCCGTTTGACAGCTCCACCAAAAAAAAAAAAAAAACCAGAAAACCGGGGGGGAGCACTATTCGGACAGGGGGCAGTATGTCATGAGTGCCGTTGAGCTGAAGTCATCAGCACAATGGCACACATGACAATAGCAAGGAAACAGGAGAAGGGGCTCAAGATAAGTAGCCATCAACTCACAACGACTAACGGCCAACAGACAATAACTAAACGGATCACGGAGCACACCCAAGCCATCAGCGCCAATACAACGGAGATCGCCCAGCTGACAGCAATCACCGGATGAATAGAAAACCCGATGATGGGCGATCCCGGAACGCCAGCGGGGCCTCACAACCCCTCACCCACCGGCAGGGCAACGTATTGGACAAAGGGGGGTGACGTGACCGCGAGTGAGGGGGCGCTGACCGGCGCGGGGTATTTAAACCCCGCACCGGCGCGCTCCTGTCACTCTCAGCTTTTTCTTCCGACGCTGTAACTGCGCTGTGAATAAATCAGAGCCTGATCCATCGAACCAGTGTCTGAGCCTTATTCAGAGGCAGGCAGCGCATGACACAAGTCCACTGAATGGGGATGCATAAAATCAAGCTTTTACTGTACTATCACTGGCTGTGGTAAATAAAAACCTGGAATGGGAGCTAAACAAAGAAACTTAAGGGGCTGGGCTTGAAGGCTGAGAGCAAGAAGGGGTCATTATGACCTGAAGAACTTGCTCCCAACAAGAAGCCTGGAATCTGGAGAAACGACCACAATCAAGCCTGCGGATTACAGTTGTGGCAACATATACAAGGTTCACCCTGATGGCTACCTGACAACTAAGAGTTCAGGAGAAAGTCCCTCTATTGCAAGGAATTCAGTGCCAGAGTTAGTTAATTTCTGAAAGAGGCCACAGGCCAGCGGGAAATTCTTGGTAAAACATATTATGAGGAAACAAAATAGGCTCATAAAGGTTGATATATTAGTTGAAGAAAGAGGAAAAAAATGTTCAGTAATGTCTGAGGGAAAAACAGGTGAACTTTTCTCATGACACTGAGAATTTCTCACTATGATGAAGAAATTTTTACACTTGATATTATTCTCTGTGTGGACATACACAAAATAGAGCACAGTTCTGTTCTAAACTCTGTTTTGAAAGCCTGGAATAATATAATTTAGCACTGCATTACATCTAGTTAGATGCTCTCATGAGAAAAATAGTATATTTTGAAAAACATACAATGAACTCAGAACACTGTACTGTATGCATATAATGTAGGAAAGTTGTAGAGGTATAAAAGGAAGGCAGAAGATTTCTGGAGGATTTCTCAAAGAGAACAAAGCACCACTTACCAGGCCCTGAGACTCCATAGACATAGCCAAACAAGTTTTCTCTATCTTCATCACGGATTTTGGGAAGTTTAGAGAAATCCATCTTAAATCTTCAATAATCTGGAAAACAAATGAAGATAACAGGGCAGGGGGGGGGGACATTTATTCTTTAAATTTGCATATCAGATTATCTTAGTCAGTATCCAGCAAACAAGAATGAATGCCATTAATCATTATCACCATTAGAGTTTTTGAGCATAACTTGCATTCTCTTACTTGTGACACTGCTTTATAAGAAATTAGAAAACACATTTATTTAGAAGTATATAACACCACACTGATGGTTTCTTAGTAGCCTTAAGTACATCAAGAACTAGAAACTCTAAAGGAAGACTCTTCTCATATGCTATACAACTAGGTAAACAACTAAGTAAAATGTTTGTAGGTCCTTTCCCTCTGCGATGTGATGAGATTTAAATGAGATGAGATCTTTCAGTATTTTCAGTACACATACCTGATCTCAGCAAAAAGGTATTTTCACCCAAAAAAAAAAAAGATACAGAAAGACTGAAAAACATGCCTGTTGTGGTCCTCAAAGAATCACTAGCATTTCTTTCTGAACCATAGCAACCACCCTCACCAGAAGTGGAGAAACCAGGATTGCATATAGTATTAGAACTGGCAACAGAAGAAGACTGCACTGCATGGTGCAAACCTTGCAAATGATGATGCTGCTTTAACTGTCTGAAAAGAGATCCATCATGTGCATTCCTATATACTGCAAAACATCTCTTTTCCATAGTTTGCACAGCCCTATAAACAAGTCAGCATCTGGCTGTCTTCAGACAGAAAATCAGTGGCAAAAGGCACATTCTGCATTTTTGTATGGAAACACCTGAGATGATCAATGCAGTGGCTGACCTTCAAATGTAGTACAAGCAGATGCACCAATTTCAAACCTTCAACAACAAACAGAGAAGTGTGAGGGGACAGGTTCCCTCTTACACTGTTTGCAGTTACTTGAATTGTATGACCTTGAAACAGTATTCTGAATCCTTGAAGAACTTTGAAAATAGTCACAATTCCAGAACACTGATATGTTTTCTCTGGCACCATGCTGCTGGTCCCATATGTGAAAAATGCCACAGGGGACATCCTAGTCTTGTGATGCATCTGTAAGTGAAATGCTAGTGAAGCACTAGCTAAAGAATCAAAGTTCAACTCATATTTGAAGGAAGAAATACCAGTGAAGTCCTGCACCTGGAAAGCAAAAATGAAAGGCACAAATATAGGAGAATGACCCTAAATTTAAGATACTACCGATGGGAAAGGAAGAGATAGAAAAAAGAATAAATACTCTTTGCAATTCAGATTTATCTTGTCAACATATGGTTGCCAACTCCAACCAATCCTAGACAATTTTCTCTCCCCATACAAGTGTACAAAAAGCTACATTCCAAAAAAGAGCAAGGCCAGCACAAAAAATAATTAAGAATTAGATTGATTGCCTATATAAAAGGTATTCTATCTATGAAGTAATTCAACCCCATCTGTAATACTGTATTCCAACCATTTTATCTCACATACATCATCCATTCTCATGCACAGTAAACAGTACAGAGACATCTCCTTCCTTCCAGCAGAAACAGCAGAAAAGAAGAAAAAAATAGGATGGACATAGGTTAAAGGGTAGCTGTACTGGGAAAGGAAGGAAAACGTAAAGGAGGAACAAAACTATGTGGAGATGAGCTGAGCTGAAAAGGTAGCTAAACAAGAAAACAAAGAAAAGAGAATGAAGAGCTGTTTGGAAATTATTTTCTGGTTGATTATATCAACCAGACAAGCAGTTCATCCTAAACAACAGTTGATTCTTCAGCCCAGTCTTCAAATGTGTCCACACTTTTCAGCAGTAATGTCTGCATACAGTTGGATTCTCTGTGTTCCCTTACTTCCAAAAAGCTGTTTCTATACTCCTTAGAGGATTCTGTAACTTGACATTCCCCCACACACAGTCAGTGGTAATGCTTACTGAGATACTCCAACACATCATTATGACCTGATGCTCAAGAAGCCTCAGTAGCTAGAAGTTCCTTTCTTTAGCTTAGGGTAGGATGCCAGTCACAACCTTATCAAAACGAACTGCCAGGTATCTGTTGTCTATATTTAGTCTTCTGGTTTGCTGAATTGTGGTACATGAGCAGCTACTTTTGAAAATGCTTCAAAAGTTCAGTGTGTTGAAAACAGAACTTTTAATTTATTAACAAATTATGATGAACAACCATGTGATACTACAGTTTCTTCCCTCCAGCAGTAGATCCCAATTCATTCTCAAAGAAAATTCTAAGTTTTGGTATTGACTTTAATACTCTGAACAGCTTGGAATTACTTATTTTCTATCCTACCTTTATTATTTTTATAAATAACTAAAAGTGGTGAACATACCAAATACTCCTTCCTCCTCCTCTTTTCCCCACAACCACCACCCTGTGAGGTGAGTTGGGCTGAGGGAGAGTGACTGGCCCAAGGTCACCCAGCCAGCTTTCAGGCCTAAGGCGGGACTAGAACTCTCAGTCTCCTGGTTTTTAGGCCAGCACCTTAACCACTACACCAAACCGGCTCCAAACTGTAAAATGATTCTACAGTAATGTCTTTTCCCTTATGTATTGACCAAAATCCTTTCATCATTTTTTATTATTGAGGGATTGTTTTTAATCTATATAATCTGCCAAGAAAACTTTTGATAATAGCCAAATTAAATCTATCATAAAGAAGACAGACATTATTTCTCTGTCACCTCTTCATTCTCCCTGCTTTCTCCCTGAGGGAGATTCAGCAAAAATAAATAAATAAAACAAAACCTAGCCAATTATTGCTGCCACATGTAAAGCCTCACTGGTGCCAAAGTTGAACTTGGGCAGCTAGAAAGACATATCTGAAAAGGCATGGGTTGGTGGGTCTCCTTAAATGGGGCTTCTTTCTGCCTGCCGATATAGGAGCAATACCATCAGCAAAGCCTCTCTTGTGGCACCTGCCTGCCTTCCTGCCTGCCTTCCATAGTTTACTGAAATGCTTGACAAAGCCTGTTTGGTTTTAGAGGCCACATCTCAGGCCTTCTTTGTGTGCCTTTTACAGGTGTCCCTCTCTGACAGCAGCAGAGCTGCTCCTGCTGAAGTCTGTCTTTCAGAAAGGAACCTCAACAGGAGCTGGCCACCTCAATGCGCAGGCAACCCGAGTCTCATTTAGGAACCAGCAAGATAATCAGAGAATCCCAGATAAATCCAGCAGTCTCTGTGCTACTTATTAAAATCAATCAGGGTGATTTGACAATTCAGGCAGTAAGCACCACATTTTCTCAAACACTTATAACATGGATAACATTGAAATATTTAGTTTTTGAAATTTTATTTATAGTGAACCAGGACACCCTGATTTCTAGATTTCACTTGCCAAGTACTGATCTGCCATATACAAGTCTTCAGTATCTCCTGTGTTAGAACTCCTTCAACTTTGAACAGCAAAAATCTCCCCCTACGTTCTCCAATATTTTGAAGAATGAAAATCCAACATTAAAATATCTGCTAGTTTTTAAACACATTTCAACCATTTCTGCACTGTTTGGTAGACTAAGGGTTGGCAAGATGGTGACGACTGGCATTAGGGTATTCCACAAATTTGCCACTACTTCAATTAAAATACCTAACATGTATGAATTTTTTAAAAAAATCTCAAAAATCCTTCAGCGACTGGAATTACTTCAGATTGAAGCAGTAGTCACCAGCAGCTTAATTTTCCCATAATAATTCTGACCCATTGTGGCAAAAAATAGCATATTTTACTAAGCAATATTCCCAGCCACCCAAGGAAAGAGAAAAAGGAAAGGGAAAATAGTTCTTGTGGATTAGAATGATGGAAATTCCAAGGACGCAGGGAAGGCAATGTACAGAGGCTCTGAATAGTGGAGAAAAGGGTCAAGAAGCAAGGAAAAGGTGGAGGGATGGCAGAGAAGAAACACGCAGGCTATGAAAAATAAGTCTGAAAAGCTGGCTTATTAGTGAGAGAGGAAAACAAACCAGAGATTTTGTACTGAGAGAGTACAAGTCATTTTGAACATTCAAGAGCATGATGCAGCACTAAGTGAACCCTCCAAAACAGTACAGATCAAGAATATGCTCCAGAAGAGAAAGAAGCTGTGAGCATCAGTGAAAAATTCAATATTGTCTAAGAAGAAAATATAATGCAATAATTAATTTTGCTTTTGATCTGTCTTAGTTCTTCCTACAATTCTATCAATTTTCAATATTTTATCACACAATTCTCTAGCTATAGCTCTATATCTCCAATACAAACATAGTAGTTGTAAGACTAAATACATATTTCACTGCCATTCTTTTTAAAAAGCTACTATACTCATTTAAAATACTTTTATGTACAACACATGTTGATTGCTCCAGGTTTTAAGTATATTAAATAACCAATTTATAATGCAGCACTCCAAGAAGTGTCCCACTATAAACTACTCTCCATTTAGGATTTTCCTCTCTCAGGGTTAAAAGCAGCACTTCATTTAGAAAATACTGGGGTACCTAACATCATTTTATCTGAGATTTGAGACTGAAGCTTTTATATTAGTGAAATGAAGTTTTTCAGTTTTAATTCACTTCAGAATCAATCTCTTTCAAAGAATCTTAAAGTAAAAATATAGGATAGATCTTACCTTAAAAAATGAACAAAAATATCCACCAAGATTATAAAGGCATCTAAAAGGAAGTTCTAAAGTAATTAGAAATAGCAAATGATTTGCTCTGCCTGAAACTCTCACAAATATGTAAAAAGAGAATAAAGAGTTTAAATACATGCAGTTGAGAAATAACCACTTGACCTGATGACTCATCAATTTATCCACCAGGACTGCTGCAATAGCAAATACATTGTTAGACACCAACTAGCTTCAAAGCCCATAAGACTTTCAGTACAGTCCACTATAGTAAGATCCACCTACCAAAAGCAAGATAAATCTGTCATAAGCTCCTTATTAAGTGTTTACTATACAAGCCTGGCTTTTGCTACCTTGATCACAGTACAAAGAGGTTTTCAGATCATGACGAAGTCTGTTTGCTGTATCTATCTTCTTCACAGTTCAGAGCTAACAGCTGAACAAGAAGCTTTTTCACTTTGAAACTACATCTTCTATCCACTTAGCAGCAGTGCTCATTATATTTAGTTACATTGGGATGGTTCAGTGACATCACTATAAAATGGTAATCCAACTATGATAGAAATTAAGCCCACATTTTCACTTATAAGAAAATACATTTCAACTGCACAACAGATATGAACATGGTAACATATGCCATTATATCAAGTGAGACCAGATGGGTAACAATTCTCCATGCTTTTGGACATGTTGTTGTTGTTGTTAGTTGCCATCAAGTCATTTACGACTCATGGCGACCCTATGTATAACAGAATGAAATGCTGTTCAATCTTGCACCATATGCCTGACTGTTTCAATGTTTGCATCCATTGTTGCGGTAATTGTACCAATCCATCACATTGAAGGTCTTCCTCTTTTCCGCTGGCCCTCAACTTTACCAAACAGGATGTCCTTTTCAAGCGATCGGTCTTTCCTGATGATGTGCCCAAAGTATGAGAGTCTAAACCTGGTTATCTTCACCTCTAGGGAACATTCTGGTTGTCTTTCTTCTAAAACTGATTCGTTTGTTCCATGGTATTTTCAATAATCTTCACCAACACCACAATTCGAATGTATTAATTCTTCTATCTTCCTTTTTTAATGTCCAACTTTCACAGGCATATGTGGCAATTGAGAAGACCATGGTGTGAGTCAGACACACCTTTGTTTTTAAACTGATGTCTTTACTTCTGAAAACTTTAGATAGGTCTTTGATGGCAGATTTCCCCAGCGCGATACCTGGAATCAAATGTGCTTTTGCACAGATTTTTAAAATTCAGAGTCAATTGTTATAAACTAGTTCAGCCTACTCTCAGAGATGTTGCCATAATGGCTTTCAATGGGATATATCAGAACAAAAAATTGAGGCATGTATGATATTCAAAAACTTTACTCCTACTTCTGGGAAACAACTATGTGCTGATATTGCACTAACCATGCTGCTCACTTCTTCAGAACAGATTTGGAACTGAACTTTGCAACAGATGCTACATACTTACATATTATCTGTAATCCAGCTATGATAGAAATTAAGTCAACATTTTCACTTATAAGAAAATACAATTCAGCTGCACATGGTAACATATGACATTATATCAAGTGAGACCAGATGGGTAGCAATGCTCCATGCTTTTGGACATAGCTGGAATCAAATGTGCTTTTCCACAGACTTTTAAAATTCAGAGTCAATTGTTATAAACTAGTTCAGTCTACTCTCAATGGACTACAATGCCCACAAGTGATCATTAAATGCCATATAGATGATATTTGATAAGCTTTCTCTCTATTTAAATACTTAGATGTTTAGAAATTATAATTATGTAATTAGTATAAACCGTTGCTTTAACATAGTGAATCTTCATACCATTAAAACTGAAATAAAAATTTAGGTTTGAGAATTGCAACATAAAAATATATAAGCATTTTTCTCCACTTCAAGTTCTTGAATCTTGACTTCATTCTATCAAAATCTTATTTAATTCTGAATATTTAGAATACACTGACATAGTATATCTTATGCTATTTCTTTACTGAAATTCACAGCTGTGAAAAAAATTGAAGTTTTCTGACAGCCATGTGATATGAACCTTTTAAAAGTTATCATTCTAGCAGAAGGTGAAGGAACTGTGGATTGTTACTGTTTAAAAATAATTGCAGCATAATTTCAATTTTAGAAATTATTATTCTAAAAGCCATCTTGTATTAAATAGCAATGTGAAACACTTTGAAATATGAGGCATCCATTAAGATTAAAAAACAAACCACCTGCAATGTTTAAAGGAGATGTAGAGCTCTGTTACTGAACTAGAATTTCTTCTGAACGATTTCTCCTTCTAGTACAATAGACTGTTTGAATTACTAGCCATGTGCATTGCCGGAATACTGAAAAGTTCACATTCAAAAAAGACTCTTACAATACAGTATTAGATACTTGACAACTGTCTCACAAAAGACCAGAAATAATCATGCTGATTTATTCATTCTTCCCAACTCTGACACAAACTAGTTAAACCAGAAAGAATGATTAACAGTGAAGCATCCATGCATGATCTCTATTAGTCTAATGCTTTGACTAAGTTGTTCCATTCTGCCAGACAATAAACTATCATCTAGGTCAGTTTTCCAAAGCTGAATTAAGAGCAGAGTTTATGGATTTTTTACAAAAAGAATTCCATAATCCAATCATTACCTCTGGAACTAAATTAAATAAGAGGAGTATGGAAGTGAAGTTACCATTTCCAAACCCAACAGCATGGAAAATTTTGAATAAGGCTCTGATATTCAACAAAACAACCTGTTACTCTATAGCGCACTTCAACTTCCAGAATTCCCCAGCCAGCATGTTGAAATCCACACATCTTAAATTTGATGAGGTTGAGAAACACTGCTCTATAGAGTCAAATTGCACTTGGAATTTCCAAATTTCCCACAAAAGATAACAAAATACCCAATTCACAGAAGGGAAACCACTGATGCTCAAAAAAATTCCACACAGGCAAAACATGCATCTTATATTAAAAACCCACAGACCCTATAAAAGTACAACACAAAAACTATAAATACTGGTAAAATATATAACCCATTTCCTGCACAAATAGCATGCACAAAAAGCCAGATTCCTATGTAGGCATCCTACATAGGATCAAGAATACACAGCCCATTAAAACCCATACTGTATATGGATAACATGATTCTATAAAACTGCATTTATAATATAAGCACAGTTTCCACCAAAAAGACAGCCATATGAACACAATACTGCACATAAAAAAAAATGATAAACCTGAGCAAACCTCCAGCCCATTAAGGGAACTCAGAAACTTTGAAACAATGTTGACGTACCATGCTAAGCCATGGTTTACTGAATGAATACAAATGGCTGGATTCATACAGCACACTAAGCCATACTGCATCGTTTACAAAGTTCAATGGCTGGATTCACAAATACACGAAACCTTAGTTGCGCAGTAGTTCTTTCACTCTAAGCATATCCCTCAACAAACCAAAAGCACACTCCCACAAATATAAAGAAAAATAAATATTTTAACAATGCTAGGTTTGGGGGAATATCCTCTGGATCAGTGGCTGACTGGGGAATTCTGGGAGTTGAAGTCCACACATCTTAAAGTTGTTGATGTTGAGAAACATTGCTCTGGATACTAACAGATGAAACTGAGATAAATAAACCTAGAATTGGTTTTACTAATTTGCAAGATGATTGCATTCATCTACAAAGATATGACTGTGCTTAAACAACACACTAACCTATGGTTAATGGAGCCATAGTTTACTGCATTAGAGGTAATGCTGGGGTTACATAGCATATGGAGTATTAATTAACCATACTAGATTTATACACATTAGTAAAACACATTTTAGCCTAAGGTGTTCTGTGAATTGAGCTTCTGAGTTCATGGTTGATTAAATGGTTGATTAAATAAACACCAGCTGGCTGATACACACAGCACTGTAAAGCAAAATCTGATGGCCTTGTTCAATAAAACTGGGCTAAAATAAACCTTGATTTAGTGTTATAATTGTGGAAATGCAGCTCTAGACTCTCAGGTTAAGCAGGAAGGAAAAAAGCATGAAGTGTTCCATTTAAACAGCATTAGTATGCCAACTTTCATTTAATCTGCAAGTTTAAGAAAGCTACAGCTCTATGAAAAATCTTAAGATAGGAAATACTGTTGAAAAAAGCTTACTACTAATATTACCATCAATGACCAGAATACAAAAGGTTACTACACTGTCAGACTAGGTTTACATATTGTGCTTAACTATTATTTGTCAAATAAAGCAAAATGACTGTTCACTCATCATGGTAAGCCAAAACCAAACAAATTATATTATAATTTAGCATAGTAGTGCAGTGTGGCTGCATGTAGCTTGGCATGTAGGGAGTACATGGGTGTAGACTCAAACCCACCGAGATGGGGAGGGGAGTAAAATTACAGACTATTTTTTTTTATAGTCCCACAAATAACCCAGCCCTATGCCATGAAGAGCTTTCTATTGCACCTAGAAGCTTACTGGGAGCCAGTGTAGCTTGGGAAATAGTGGTGTTACATGAGCATGCAGTGTTGCACCCAGAACTATCCATGCTGCTGTATTCTGGACCAGTGTTGTTTCCAAGCGGTCTTCAAAGACAGCCCATGTAGAGGGCATTGTAATAGCCCAATGGGAGGTGATCAAGACATGAGTGACTGTGAGCAGGGCCTCCCACTCCCAGAACAGATTTGTGCAAAAGCTCTCCTAACTATGGCTGCCAACTGTTCTTTGAACAGGAGCTGAAAATCCAAGAAGACCCCCCACTTGTGTACCAGTTCTCCCTAGTGTAGTGGTACCCCAACTAGAATTAATGGAAGGTCCCCAGATCTGGGGAGCCCTAAGACCCACAGGCACTCAGCCTTGCTAGTTTTAAGCCAAAGTGTATTCTTCCCCATCCAGATGCCCACAGCTTCCAGACACCGGGAAAGAACCTTGAAAGCTTCACTGGGTCAGTAAGGGATAGAGATGTATAACAGCATATCATCCTCATGCTGATAATACTTAACTCCATGCCAACAGGTGACCTCAGACTGGTCAGAGGAAGTCAAGAGAGTTGGAACTTCTTAGAAATATGATACTGGAAGCACATCACTCCAATGAAACTTAGGCTCAGGAAAGCTAAAAACAACAAAAGGGGTTTTTTTTTAAATATGTACTTTTACAACACCAAGAGTAAAGGTGTTGACCCACGTTTGGAGAGGATGGTAGGGCAGCCATAGGTAATATGGAAAGAGCATATTCCTCAATTCCTACTTTGCTTTAGTCTTCTCAAAGAAGACATGTTCAAATGAACCTAAGCAGAATGATTGAGAAAAGAAGGGAGTAGCAACCCAAGCTAAGTAAAGAGATGAACAGGGAGCATTTGCTACCATGAAGCAGTTAAGTCTCCAGGATGAGACTAATTGTATCAGAGTCTTGGAACAGTTTGCATATGTAAGCTCAGACCCCTTTCTGTGATCTTTGAGAAATCATGGAGGACAGGCAAAGTACCAGGGGACTGGGAAAAGGCAAATATTTTTTCTAGCTTTGAGGCAAAAAAAGATGGCCTGGTAACTACAGACTGATCAGCCAAACCTTTAAAGCAGATTATTTCAGCCTTTAACATCCCTCCACAAAGTTCCCAAAATGAAAGATTAATTTCAGCCACACTCACAGGGACTTTTTTCTTATACCCATCACTCTAACAGTGGCACTGATGAAAGAGCAAGGCTACTGTATTTCCTTGTTATCAGTAGAGGGAGATAAAATGTTGAAGGTGTCTCTAATCTTGAAGGAAAAACAAAGCTGTAGGGATTTTGTTTTTTGGGTGGGTAGGGAGAGAATTTTCCTATTACTAAACCTCCCACAAAAATAACAAACATCTGAGTAAAATAGTAATAATGCACAGTATATAAAAATAAAATAAAGTTAAGGAAAAAATAAAAAGGATCCTACATACTTTGGAGCTCAATCTTCGGCATGCCAGGTGCAACACTTGAGCCAAAAGAAGTTGCAAACCTGTACATTAGCATGACATGGGACTCCAGTCTCAGAGAAGTTAGACTTCTAAGACATAGAAAAAGAGGCATATTGGCCTTGTTCGCACAACATGCTTTGTCATGATGTCGCTTGGTTAGTTTTGGTTCCCCCTTTCTGTTCCTGTAGACACAGCAGCTACACTAAGAGCATGACTAAGAAGGCATATGGGGTGGGGGAAGGAGGGAAACCTGTTGGAAAGCTGGTCACAGTATGAAAGTGTGTGGAAGAGTCACCTAATAGGAATCTGACAACAAGGAAAGATAAGGATTTTAGTAGACTATCACTTCATACCTGCTCAGCCATTCAAAACTGACTTGGATTCTGTTTGAGATAGTTGTCCCCAATCTCACAAGGACAGCATTTTGTTCATCTGATTGCCTCCACTAAGTAATCTGGTAAATCGCTTACCAGGGGTCACGCTACATTACTCTTGTCATGATATGTGCACATGACCTTAGATTGGTGCAGAGAATGCCTGGTTTTCAATATCCATACCCTGGTAACCTCTACATTAGATTACATGTGCTATATATTATTCTGCCTTTGAGAACGATTCATAAACTATAGATGATCCACAACACAACTGCAAACTTATAAACTGGGAGTGGATATAATTACCAAATTATTCATGCATTTTGCACACAGGCTCCCCATCATTTCCAGACCTAATACAGGTTTTGACATTTGAAGCTTATTTTGGTTTTGAATCACTATAGCTGAAAAAGCACTCCTCTCCACATGTGCCTAATTAAAACCATCAGAGGACTGGTAATGGCCATTGGTGAAAAGGCTTTCTCCAGTACAAGTACCTGGAATGTGGAATGGTCTCCCTGGTTCTATTTTAAATGCTTCTAATTTTTATGCCACTCTTTTCAAAACATTAAATACAACAATTTAAGATTGGTATTCATTATCACTCTTTATCAGCCATTTGTGCACATCAAAGCCCGAAATCCTTTAAATGTACACAGGTATACTCATGAACAGGAATCCTTCAGTTTTTGGATTCTGAATTATTCATTGTCACTGTTCTTCTTTTATCTTTTTTTTCCTTACATAGTGGCAATAAGTATCAGCAGAGATGCCATTGATTAGATCAGATACCAGTAAGAATCTGAAGTAAATTTTAGAAGATCTCCATATTAAACCAAGAGGCAAAACAGAACTTGAGTCAAAGGAAACCTAAAGAGCAAAAACAAAATAGGTTATCTTACTGCTCCTTAGAGCATTCATTCATTCATATATATATATATATATTAATGAAATTTATAACTGCCCATCTCCCCCCAAGGAGGGACTCTGGGCAGTTTAATCTCCTTTTTTGCTTCTCTTTTATTACAATGACAGGTAAATCTCAGCAATTGGTAGAATTTACTAAGGAAAATTTGATGGGCAAAACATAAATAGCTAAATGTGGCTGTATTACAAAATAAAGGCAAGAACGACCAATAAATAAAACTAAAGACTATTAATCACCTACATCTTTTTCTAAGATTGTAATCCTATAAAAACATACCAAAGGCTAAAGCCTACTAGAATCAGTTGGGTTTCCCCATGAGTTAATACGCATAAA
Organism: Candoia aspera; assembly: GCF_035149785.1. Lineage (NCBI taxonomy): Eukaryota > Metazoa > Chordata > Lepidosauria > Squamata > Candoiidae > Candoia > Candoia aspera. The sequence goes on from NC_086154.1 coordinate 160,282,677, forward strand.
GTTGAATTAGAAATAACACAACACAGAAACCATCCATGCATTCGAAAGGAAGGAAACTAGCCGGCACTATTTCCCATCTCTGACTGAACTGGCTGACGGCAGAGGAGAGGCTCACCAAAAGGAGGAAAAAAATCCGTTGGTCAAGCCGGAGATGTCAGATGCCGTCCAAAGACTGGAGGCCACAGAGTGAACTGGAAGAAAAGGAACCTTCTGCTCCGGAAAGCCCGCCCTCCCTCCAAAGAATTGCCCGTTCGGGGAAGAAAGCGCGAAGCCAACCACTCACCTCCCGCAAGCGACTGAAGCACCCACACACCCGTCCCGCAGCGCCGGGAGCAGCTGATCGCCCCGCCCCTAATCACGGCGGCCGCCCAGTTCCTCCAGGAACTACCTTCCCCGGTAAGTGCAACGCACTTGCGTCAAAGGACGTGGCGTCACGGAACTTCCGCTGCGTTGTTCTGCGGGCCTGCAGAGTCTACCCATGTTTTCTACGGCAGTGAGAAAACTTTTATGCTGGTGGATCGTTGACATCGTTCCTTGCCCTTTTAAATAGACCCAAACAGGCAGAGGACGAGGGTGAAAAAAGAGCGGAAAGGGGTCTTCAGAGTGCGCGTATGCACCCATTTTTTTATGGCTTTGTACAGCACGCTAAACCATAAACCCTGGTTTGCAAATCACATCAAGCCACAAATCAAACCAGCGTGTGGCTTAAAATGTCGCGTGAATACAACATAGTCCCACAAAAAAAACGAATCCAAGTCCAGAGTTGGACAATCGTTTTATTAACCAAAATGTCACAAAGGGTACAATATGTCCAGAATCCTCTGTTTTAAACAAAACCAAAGGCAGCGAACAATTAAAGTCCACAAACAGTTTGAAAGTTCTGGCTATAATGTCTGCACTTTAAACAGTCTTAACGTGCATTGTATTCATGCATTATGTTGTTTGTTTATACATTGCATTATGGTGGAGTATTCCTTCACACAAGATCAGCTATGATTCATACATCTTAAAGAGTAAACCATGGCTTAGAAATCACTGCTAAGTTCTCATATGCTGAGCCAAAAACAAACCACATTTTAACTTTATGTCATGTCACCCTAGGCATGATGTGGTTTGTTAGTTTGACATAACATGTTTGGTACAAACTAATGATTTAGTCAATTTCAGTGAAGAAATATGCAGTATGTGAACTAGATGTGTTTCTAAAGATAGAGATTACAAATAGTCTAAATTCACACAATACACTAAGCTCCAAACAAGCAAAACCAAATTATGACTTAGTATTTATTTTATTATTAAGCATTTTTAACTGCCCAATAGCTGAGGCTGAAGTTTCATAAACACACCCATAAGTCATGATATGTCAAAACAAATTGGATTTGAGCTAAAACCAAGCAAACCAAGTTGTGTGAACCAGGTCAAAGCAGATTTGCACAACACCTTACATGTTGTTAGGGAGATACAGGAGAGATATCACACCAGCTAACTTGGATATTGCAGCACCGTTTTGTAGCCATTCTCATTCATTTTGAGTTGGATTCACACTATCTAGTAAGTTATCATGGTTTGTTTTTTGGCTTAGCATATTGCATGTCCCTGACATACTGAGTTGTAGACTAGGGCTTATGGATCAGTGTGTTTGTAAATTGAGCCAATTTTATGTAATAAACCATGGTTAAATAGTGGCTTATACTAGGAATCAGGCTTTTATGTCCACTGGGCAGAAGTAGCTTTATGTGTCATCTAAACCTGGCTAATTTATGGTTACGTTAACCTCCCAAATCATCTGAGTTCAGATGATACAGATAACTGAGTGAATATTATAGTCAGTGGCCAAAATCACCCTAACCAATAAGAAACCATGGATACAAATTATGGATAAGGCATATATTAACTTTAAAATTTGCCCAGATTCATGCTTGTTAGGCCTAGGTAAAGGTAAAGGTAAAGGTTTCCCTTGACGTAAAGTCCAGTCGAGTCCGACTCTAGGGGGCGGTGCTCATCTCCATTTCTAAGCCTTGGAGCCGGCGTTGTCCCTAAGGACACTTCCGGGTCATGTGGCCAGCATGACTCACGGAACGCCGTTACCTTCCCGCCGAAGCGGTACCAATTAATCTACTCACATTTGCATGTTTTCGAACTGCTTGGTGTGCAGGAGCTGGGATTAACAACGGGAGCTCACCCCGCCGTGCGGTTTCAAACCGCCGACCTTCCGATCGACAGCTCAGCAGTTTAACCCGCAGCACCACCACGTCCCTTATTGTTAGGCCTATGTTCATTTAATATATTGCCCAGTCAGTGAAATACATCGTGCTAAGCCATAATGTGGTTGTTTGGCTCAGTCACTATGTGAACCCAGTCACTATGGCTGTAAATCATGACCTAGCCACAACATGGATTATTAGCACGTCTGAGAAACTATTTCTGTATAAATTTATAACCAAGTTTTGTTATAAGCTACAAGTGCATTTCTACAAATCCAAAACAGCCAGGACTTCAGGTTCAGATGATGCCTTAAATTCAAAAGCCATGTATATTTAAAAGTCATGAACGAAACAACATAAAATGTCACATGCCTGTTTATTAACCGGGTTTTTTTTTTTTACTGTATAGTGCAAACACAACAACACATATTAAGCGGGTAGCACATAATACGAATTTTGTTTTGGCTAAGCAACTCTTCATGGCTATGTAGAGGTCGTCCGAATGTTTGTAGCACAATTATGGTAGACCTTCTTTACTAAATCCCATTTTTTCTCTCAAGTGAAATCCGCAACCCACTTTTGTTTGTTTTTGCTAACTCTTTCGAAAAAGAGAAAAAAATACGCTCTATTCCGCCGGAAGAGACCTACCACATTATTGAACCCGGAAAAGAACCAAGTGAATGAAAGTGCAATTCGTACGCCCTTCAGCCAATCGCAGGGGACGACGCTGCGCTCTGCGTGACGTATGGCGTAGAAGCAGCGCTGATCTACGTCTGGAGCGCAGGGCCGCCACACGTCACGTCTGCGTAGGGTGAAAGGTCGAGCCAGGAAAAGGGGTGGGGCTACGCGCACAGTCGCGCGGACGGTGGGAACGGTCTGAGGCCCATGTGGAGCGGCAGCAGTAGCAGCCTGACTGCCACTTCTGGATCGAGGTCTTGGGCCCTTAGCAGCTATGAAGGGGTGAGTGCGGGACCGGCGTCGGCCGCTACTCTTTCTTCTCGGACATCCGTGGGGTGGCTTCGAGGGATCCTTTCTCAGCGAACGGGGGATCCCCGGATTATTATCTTGGGCTTTTGGCGGCGGCGGCGGCTCTTTGTTTTTCTGGCCTAACAACTGCTGGGAATCGTTCACCTGTCTTTTTAGGGGAATGAAAATGAAGCGGGCTCTGTATTTGCTCCCGGTTCAGAGAGTACGTAACCTTATATTTTGGGAGAGAAGAGAGGCACTGGCGGCGGGGAGGAGGGAAGGTTTTTGAATTCGGCTCTGAGGAAGCGTGCACGGAATTGCACCGTAAAGTGAATCACGTTCCAATTAAAGGTGGATCGCCCCAGTAAAAAGAAGAGCCTAACTTCCTTTAAGAACGATGGAAGCTCCAAAGAAAGGTCTAAAAACGTAGAGTTCCTGTACTTCAAACAATAACTTTTGGCATATTGCACCACCCCAGGTGACGAGTGGTCAGTTTTCAATAATCTGTGCATCTGTCTTCAGTTATATAACATAGTCCTCTTTACATTTGGTTGCTGTGGAGAGAGAAAAGCTTAAGATCATCATATAAGATTTTTAAAAAGTAGGGATAAAGATTTAATTCAATAGATTGAAATTCTATTGAAATAAAATTGGGTTTATAGAATGCCTTTGTGTATATCTCTTCCTTTACTTTAGCCTAGTATGGCTTAAAAAAAAACTAAACAATGACCTGGCCACAAGTGTTTCCCACTACTGGAGAGGCAACTTGGTTAATTCACAAGGCAAAGTAAAGGTTTTGTGTGCGTATGATACATCTAATGGTATTGTACAGTATATGCAGTAGTATGCTTAAATATTCTAGAGGTATTCAGGTTGGAAATGTTGGAAAACAGAGCAGCTCTCAAATGTTTGGATTTTGCTTATCTTGAATGCTCAGTTCTGACTCTGCTGCCCCCCTCCCCCACCAAGTCACTTCATAATTTAAACAATGGTCCTCCCTCAATAGGGATAATAGTGTAGAGCTCATGCGGAAGCTGAGAAAAATGTTCTTGCCATTTTCCCTTAGTTATTCTGTTATATGCGCAAAGTGACTTTTGCAGTAGAGCTTTTCAGTGCCATCAAGATGTTTGAAGAATCTCAAGACTATGGTGAACAGTCGTTTTCCAAGCCATGTGCCTCATCACAGACCAGCCAGAAAGCTGAAAAGAGATTACTTGCCTTTCCAGCAATTCAAAGGTAAATCCTCAAGGCTCAGTCTGGTATCACAACAAGTAGACAAGAAGCTGGTCTTTTCATTCCTGCAAAAGGCAGTCTTTTGGAATCATACCTTTGGGAGGTAACCAGCTACATTTCTTGAGACTTCAAGGAAAAAAAACTCCCAAGATGGATGAAGCCTCTTCACTTGGCAGAGCTTTCATGTTACACTGACCAGGCTTCTGGCCCTCTTCAGCAGCAATGGAAGAATAAGCAGCACTGTAGGTGGGTAGCACCTACCTCCAGGTTTATGTCAGTTCAAAAGACTGAGTGACTTCATGGCTGAAAGATTGCACAACATGCTTATCTTAGCTGTAGTTTATTAATTTAACATGAAGCTGCAAACTAACTACATGGACTGGGTTTGCAAAATACAGTAAGCTAAACTGTGGTTTGATTTATTCAGTTTGTCATGCAAATACAGCCCCTGGTGCATTAAATCAATCAAAGATCTTTCTGTTATAAAACTGTACCTGAACAATGACTAAGATCCAGGATTTGAATAAGGAAGTAAAAAATACAGCATGTAAAGTTTTGCCAAAGACTCATTAAAATGAGATTCTCAAACTGGAAGCTATTGACATTTTTGGCTGAGAGAGAATTCAACTCAAATGTTTCTGAGGAAGCTTGTAAATACAGAGTTGATTTTAAATTGAATAAGGGAAGGTTGTCCACTAAGAAAGTTAGCCAGAGTTTTTGAGAGATTACTGATTTAATATTGTGGAAAAAATTGATCAGGGTAAGGAAGAGGCAGTTAAACTTGGCACAGGATTCACCTGGAAAAGTAATAGCTGTGCACGATCAGAAGAAATCATGCATGGAAGGGTTGGGCCATTCAGAAGTTTGAGGTGATGGTGGATCCAGAAATAAGTATTTAAATTAAGATGCCATTTCTAATCTTACTTAGCCCTGTTTTTGTTCTACCTTACATAAATATGGCATCTAAAGATTTTCCATGAGATCCTAAGGGAATAACAGGTGGTGAACAAAAGGTTTTTATTGTTGTATATATTATCAGATGATGTCTATACAGTTGTTGATAGGATATAAATTTTGACAAACATGGTACATCATTGTGTCACTTCAGACTACAGCAATTGCTAAAAAATGTTCATGGATTAAATAGCTACAAAAAAACCTGATCATCCATATTGTAAATTAAAAGAAAGCTTTTACCAGTACTACCTTTCAAACACCTGATATCTACATGAAATATTGTGCAGTAAGCTGACTGTTCTTTATCCACCCTTTTCAGTTAATCTCATACGGTCTGTTAAAGCTTCAAACTTTAGTAGTTTGGTAGTAAAGAATAATTAGAAACTTCACATGTCACATGATTAGATTATCTCCGCTACAAGGATCCCTTTGTTCCTGTTGTCTATAACTTAGTGATTGATTCAGTGAGGATAGTATGTCTGCCTAGTAAATGAGTTCATGTGGATGTTTCACCATTGGTTGTGGTCCTTCCATGTGTAGTGACCATGTCATTGACAACATGTTGTTCCATCATTGATGGGAGTTGCCATGCGTATTTGGGGAAGTTGCTGCATTCTGTGGTGTTAAAATTATGATGTTTTGCATTTAATATGGTTGCTGCAATGAATGTAAGCTATTAATTAAGTACACCAACATTGTACTATGTCTGGAATAAGTAATTTATAAGTTATTTTTGGTTTATAAACAGGTGAGAAATGAAAACTGGTTTTAATGCATTTCATCTTTCTTGATCCTTTCCCACTTTATTTCTTAGGTTCTATCTTTTGTCTTACAATTATTATTACTAGTAGTTTATGTCAGATTTTCAAGCTGTGATTTAAAACCACCCAGAAAAAGGCCACTGTACAATTATGTATGTAAGAAATCCACTAGTTATTTATTGACTTTGTATCGAGAATTATAGTTCTGTACTAAGCAGTTTCATTGTGCTTGGTGTTGTATCTGTTTCCATGTGTGCATATGTCTTTCTGTGTGTTTTGGGCATGTGAAAGGAGATTACGTGAGCTGACGTGTTATATGTATGCTGGCAGATGCAACTCCCAGAACCTGCCTGTCCTAGCTATAAAGTGATATCCTACAAAGGTATGATCCCCAACATAGTATTCCTGGGACCATTTAGCCCACAAGCACTTCCTAGACACTTGCCAGAACTCCTGGCTCATCTACTTTTTAAAAATATAATTTTAGTTTTAAATGCATTAAAAAGGGACCTGGTATGCTGTGGAGAAAAGCACTAGCTTCCAGAATAATACTCATTTCCAAAATGCCTTTGAAGTGGGCGATGTTTGGGTTGCTGTGCTTTGGAGGCAAAGAAGATTGTGTTGTGGGCAGGCCCATAGCCTACATGCATGTAGAACTCTGTTATGGGGCAGGGGGGATTCATCTCTACAAAGCATACTGCTTTACCTTAAATTCTTGCTTTTTATAGCATCTGTTTAATTCAAAGCACTGTCATCAATAGGAATTACTTGTCATCTAGTGGGATTAGCATTAGACTGTCAGTCTACTGCTCAAACTGGTGCTTCTGAGTAACAATGCCAGAAAAAAGTGTACAGAACTATCTGTACTTTAACTACAGTATTGAACTTAAAGGCCTGCATTTAAGTACACATTTAAGTAGAAGAGTTTAACCTATTTTAACATCAAGACAACCTGTTACCCCCCCAGTTCTTCCCCTTCAGTGTTAGCCCACAGAGTTTGTTCCAGGAATGAATTGACTCCACCTTTAAGCTGCTCTCTTTGTGCAGAGGGGGAAGCTTTAAAAAATCTTCACAATTCCCATCTTTATTCCTGCAGTTAATCCATGAAGAAACAATGTTTTGCACATAGATCACAAATCCCTTACTAAAGAAGAATTTGTCTCAGTTTTGTGTTGCATTAACAAGAAAAGCTTGAGGAGTAGATAGAGATTAATTTCTAGCTAGTCTTATACGAAACTAAATTTATCAGTAACAATGGAATTAATATCCTTTGTTTGAACAGAATTGCAAGTTCTTTTGTGATTACTTGGAAGTTCTCTTTGTCATCATTTGGATATATTTCAAAGTAGGCTGGACTGAAAGCATTTTTAAAAGCTTATTTATTAAATAAAGTTGACTGTGAGAGGTTTTAAATTGCTGTAAATCTAGAGAAAGTGAAGGAGATGCATTGTCACCTGTAATGCATGTGACAAGGCTGCAGTCCCTTGGTGAGTCTTACTAAACTCTATGATGTTTTCGTTGACAGAAGTCTCAAACCCAATCTCCCTGTTCTTTAATTTCACACCTAACCTGATTGTGCTTATTAAAAGGGAACTCTAAAATTAGAGAACATCCAGACAATTGTGTGTGGGGGGGTGTTTCTAAGTACATGGGGATGGAGATGGCAAAAGGGAGTATCAGAGAATGCAAAATAGGAAAGAAAGTGAAAGAAAGGTAAATAAAATCCTTGTGTTTCTTTTTCTTTCCCTTCTGCTCTGAGTAATTCTATTAAGTAATTATTAATTCTCTTACTAGTGTTGCAGGACAAATCATGAGCAACAGGCTAAGCAGAAAAACAGAGTGCTTAGGAGGACAACATAGAATTAGATGGCCTTAGAAAGTGGATGGATCATAAATTAAAATAGAGGGAGCAGGCTCAACAATTTGTGTGATTGCTACACCAAAGCTAAGCATATCTTGGAATATGCATTTAAGTACTCATTTAAGTAGAAGAGTTTAACCTATTTTAACATCAAGACAACCTGTTACCCCCCTTGGAAATTTTTGTGTCTGCAAAAATTTGCTGCAATTGCCACTGCCTTTGGAGATCTACATTCAGAAACTTCTGAATGTTATAATCAGCTGCTCATCAGAAATTAGAATTTCTGCTTTTCCCTGAGGATAGGAAGTTTTCAGGGAGGGAATGAGGCCTATACTACTGAATGAAAGGAAAATTGTTCAATGTGTATTATTTCTTCATCTTACCATTTATATTGTTGACTTCAGTTTTTACCCGATACTGTAATATTGCCTAGACGTTTGTCTTTTTTGATTTTCAGTGTTACAGCTTTCAGAGAGATAGGCAGTCTGCTGCAACAAAACTGGCAGACAATCCTGAAATAAAGGCTAATATATTTATCATGGAGAATATTCTGTGAAGCATAACCTCGTTTCATTTATCCTAACTTTTTATTTTGTGTTTTTACAAATCAATTGTAAACTCTGTTCTGACTAACTAGATAATATTCCACTATATAAACTTAAACTAGCAGTGGGTATCATTGGAAGGAACAGGGATCCATCTCCCCAAGTGCTGCATTCCCCAAGTGTTCAATTCATCTCCCCCAGTGCTGCAATAATGTGATGATATTAACAGAAAGGCAGGCTGAAACATTTTCAGCCTTTTTGTTTCAGATTTAAGGATGGGGATGGAAGAAGGAGGCCTCTGGAAGGCATGAATGGATTTTTCAGTTGTTTTACCATTTTATCTTCTGAGTATTCTGATGCTCACAGAATCTAGATGATCTATCCTAGACATCCTAGATTTTGTATCAACCCCCTTCTTCCCCCAATTGTCTCAGAACACTATCTCTTGACATTCTCTTATTTATTTTCATTTGCTCCTTTGGGAATTTGGGCTCTAATGCACTATACTAGAGGAGGTTCATCGTCAAATGGGCTTTGTTAAGGACTGAAACTTATGTTGGTAGCAAATTTTCTTCAAACTGAAACTTGTATGCATGCTACACAATTGTGGAGGAACAGTATCTTTAATGGGTTTCAGAGAAGGTTGGAAAAGAGGAGCTGAATGTTGGCTTACTCTTCTAGACTGATGGGAATCAGATCACTATCTGTGTTGTCCAGTCCAGAGAACTGGGTTCAGATCCAGATTTGTCATGGGAAGAAAGGTGGAGGAATGAAACCCTAATGATACTGTGGGATCATTCACTAGCTTTGATACTGTCATCCATGGTATACTTTTAGAGTACTTGATGTAGCTGGGCGTTGGAAGTACTATTTTATTCTGATTCCACTATTATTTCTCTTAATGCTTTTGCAAAATGAAGATACTGGTTTAACTTGGGTGTGGGGGTGTCCAGAAAGTTCCGTCTTGTGTTCCATGTAATTTATATTACCTCACCAGGAAAGGATCATATATGGGTTTGGAACAACTTACGCTTCCTGAAAACTCGGAGTTGGATATCTCAGTAGACTCTGTATGCTTCCTGACTATTAAGGACTTGATTTAGAAATATACGTTGAAGCTGATTTTGGACAAGACAAATTGCTGTTGTTGATTCTAATAGCTGAACTTCAGGATTCACAGGATAGACCTGGTCTGGATGGGGCTGCATGGCCGTATAAGGAATAGGCTCACAGTTCAGACGTCCTCCTGGATTGGATGCTGGACACCCACAAAATATTAGTGACGAAGTGGACCTTTTTTCAGTTTATGTTGGGATTTTGGTACCCTTGTCTGAAAGAGAGAAACTAGGCATCAATGAAATATGCACAATGTCAATGATCCACATACAAGGTTGGAGTTGTCCTTGAAAATGGCTTGGGAATTGCAGCTGACCAGTAATGCAGTAGCATGGGTATTATTTCTGAGAGATATTAGTTTAATTCTGTATTGAAACAGCTAGCCAGATATTCTCATCTTGGTGTCTAAAGCCATACAGCATAATCCAAGTTACTTGCATCACTGTTTACTCTTGTACAGTTTATCCCTTGCTTTCAAGTCTTCACTGGAGCACCTTGTGCAACCCTGATTGCTGAATGCATCCAACATTGATTTTAAAAAATCTACCTTTTCTATTGCAGAGCCTTAATTGTGGAACAAACTGCCATTGGAATTGAGGCATTGATATAGTGCAGGAGGGGCCTTGAAGCCAATCTTTTTAGTCAGAATATTTATGTTGTCTGTAGTATATAGTAAGCTAATTGTGATGATAGTAAACCTCAGGAACCATTCAGGATTGGGGGAACTTATATATTTGCCAAATAAAAACTTGGAACCAATGAGCTACAATTGAGAGAGTTGGATTCTCTTTAGTTTGCTAATGATAAATGAATAAAATTCACTGTTAAATATAAAATCTACTTTTTATAAGATTAGTGTCACAAGAATTGGGTTAACAATAACTGAGTTTCATATATTCTAGGTTATATTCTTGCTAATCAGAACTGTCACGGTTCCTTTTCTGAATAACAGTTCAGCCTTGTTCTGTGCAAAATTATAAAGTACCTGAACAGAGAATTGTATTTAACACTTGAGGCATGTTGAAGTGGTCAGTCCTGTTAGATCATGTATAATTTAATAAGAGTGAAATTCCTAGAGGTATTGAGCATGTTTTGATTTGTTCCAGTAGCCGGATCGAGCTGGGTGATGTGACGCCACACAACATTAAGCAGTTGAAGAGGTTAAACCAAGTCATCTTTCCTGTCAGCTACAACGACAAGTTCTACAAGGATGTGTTAGAGGTTGGCGAGCTTGCCAAACTGGGTATAAGTTCTTGATCTTTATTTAGTGGGTTGGTAGATCTAATACAATGTATGTTATCTGAACATATTTTTCAAGTATCTTATTGTTTAAATTGTATGACATGAGGCTAGACACAATCTTGGTCCATGTGATACTTTGCATTGTTGAACTGTTTTCCCAAATCTTTGACTGGAATCTTTCTTTCCCCTAACCTAAGACCGTTATCCCATGTTCTGCACTCTGGAACAATTAGATAACATGTCTTGCCCTTCTCCTGTCTTCTTCAGTATCTCTTTAGGTACTCTTTTGTAGCCATAGCGAGCTATTAGCTTTCACCCAAGCCTTTACAATCTCTAAGGTAGACTACTACAGTATACTCTCCAGCTGCTGTGATTGACTATTTCAGCTCGTGCAGAAAGCAGTATTCCATTTTCAGCAGTTTAGCATCATCACAGATTTTTGGTTGATCTTTAGTATGTTAAACTGAAAGCTATGAACCAGGAGTCTATGAGTTCTAGTCCTGCCTTAGGAACAAAGCCAGCTGGATGACCTTGGGCCAGTCCCTCTCTCTCAGCCCTAGGAAGGAGGCAGTGGCAAACCACTTCTGAAATCTAGCCAAGAAAACTGCCTGGAGTCAATACTGAATAGAAGGCGAATGTACACACGCGCGCACACACACAAATATCTATATATCTGCCTTTGGAAACGTCTTTCCCATTGTCATATACCATGATCTTTAAAATGAATGATGACACTTAACAGTTCTTTGTTTAAATCCTGAAAAAGTTTCATACACTGAGTGCATTAAGAGGATTTTCTAATCTGTGTACTCCTGTATCAATCACTTAATCATGACTATTTCCCTCCTGCATACTTGATGGAGGGTTCAGCCTGACCATGTTCTTTAGCCACCCCTATACATGTTTGCTTGAAACTACATTCCATTGAATGTGTATTATTTATGTTGTTTATTCATTTCTTGTGCAGTATTTATAACCCAACCCAAAGGACCCTGGGTGGCATACTACATCAACTCAAAGAAAACAGAAAACATAATAAATCAAAGGAAAACCCAAAACTAATCCCAAAAATCAAAGATAATCCCAAACAAAACCCAGTATGGGCACCCATTAAAAATTCAGTGGGTTTTATTCCCAGGAAATTCCCATTCCCATTTTTATTCTTGAACCAGTTCTTTGTGTAACTTCATTGAATATTATGGATAGTCCCCTGCTCCCATCCTCAGCATTAAGCTTGATGAAACCCTGCAAGGGCTGCAGAATCTTATGCTAGATAAGATATTCTGGTCATCTTTTTATCCCAAAGTGGTCAGTTGGTAGTTTCTTCTTCACAATTAGAAAACAAGGTGGGGGGCTTTGTTGTCTGCATCAAGAATAGCAAAAATGCTATATGTGACTGTAATGGAATTCTATAGCTTATTGTGTAGATGAGGAGTGTGTGGAGATTTTTACCTTTATTGCATGAGTCCCTGAAACTAAGTGTAACTATGTGGACAACCCTTTCCTATTCCCTAGCTCCAAGCTAAGATAGGAAAGCTGTTTGCTCCTTTTGTTCTCTTTCTACAAAGTGATAAAAGAGTTGCCATGTTAAATGGCAACCAGAACAGCGTATTACTGCTCAAGAAATGTATGCAAGAACATTTTCAAGAACTAAGGCCTAGTTCTATCCAGGTTGTAAACTTCTCTTTTGATTGTACCACTACACTCTGTGTTACTGCAGTTGAATGTTCCTTCACACAATACATTTTCTGCACTTAAAAAGCTATTATGAGAGGGAAATCTACCCTAGTATTCTTTTAATCTGCCCAGAGTTATTTTTTTCCCTCAAATAACCGTGTGACTATATGAGATCTTTCTAACTGGCATAAGTTTCATTGAGTTTTGGGCTTTGTTTGACTTAAAATGTAATATATGAAATTTTTAAAAGCCTTATATCTTAATCATGCAGTTTTTTAAAAAAAAAAATCAATGTCAGTTGCAAAGAATAAAGGAATGATGGATACCTAAGAAACTAAAATAAATATGCTTTCTGTTCCCATCTCTCTTTTTGACAGCCTATTTCAATGATATTGCCGTGGGCGCAGTGTGCTGTAGAGTAGATCATTCTCAGAATCAGAAAAGACTGTACATCATGACACTTGGATGTCTGGCCCCTTACCGAAGGTTGGGAATAGGTAAGGCTACAGCAAACACCGAATGGCTTTTATGTGACTCTGAGCTTTAAACTGCACTCGTTTTTGTACTCATTCTAAGAATCAAATGGTGCAAGATGCTGGTGTACAGTGAAAATTCAAACTTCATATATCATATGAACAATAAGCTTTTAGAATGGAAGCAGTTACTTATTAGGGTTATTCAGATTACTTTGAAACTATTAACTTGAGGCAAATAAAGTCAGTAATTTAACAATGCATTTCCATAGTTGATGCTATTTCCTAAAAATGACCTTAATTTTTTCTCTAAACTAATGAGCCCAGTCTGCTATATTGGAGTTGAGATTCTGATTTCAGAGGCAGTGTTGCTGGTCTTGGGATATGATCTTACAAAACTTGAAAAAGATTAGAAATAACATGTGAACAACATAGAATAACATTTCTTCCATGCTTTCTCAATTCTTTTTCAGGAACTAAAATGTTGAATCATGTGTTAAACATCTGTGAAAAAGATGGCACCTTTGATAATATCTATCTGTAAGTAAATATTGTTGATTTATTCAGTTTAAGCCTTGGGGGAATTAGAAAAGACTGAATGATATTTTATATTGTCATATGTATCAACGAAGAACACACATCTACAGTTCACTGTGGCAAATCAAATCCAAATATGTCTTTATATTGCTATATAATAGTTCTCTTAAGTATTTCTTATCTCTTGTACACAATGCCCAGAGAACTCTTTAAGTATATTCATGGTCCCATATCTTTCAGTAATTTTATTCCAAGTCAAGAATCACATTTGGTGATTTGTGGAGTGGGGGGCAGCTCATGGTCGGAAAAGAACATATCCTGAATAGAAGTAGGCAAACCTGGAATTTATGGCCTATCAAATAATCTTTGTGAATGAGGCATAGAAGCTTGCTTTTAACTTCCAGAAAAATATGCTGGCGTCCAGTTTTTCTGGACAACATGTTTTTAATGGGGAAAGCATATACAGAATGATAAAGGCTGAAGGAATCTTAGTGAAGACATCTGGAGAGATTACTATCCAGCCCTTGCTTGGACTTCTAATGGAGAATAGCCCACCAGTTTTCTCTGAGCAGGTGGTTCCAGTATCAACTGCTCTTAACTATTAGGATATTTTCTCTATCATTCAATTGGAATCTGCTTTTCTGTAAGTTAAATCCATTAGTCCGTCTTCTGTGCTCTAGAATTAGAGAAGAAGTTTGGACTTTTTGTGTGATATTCTTTCAGGTATTGAAGGGTACTACTATATGCCTCCCAGGGTTTTTCCAAGCTAAATACTCCCAGTTTCTTCTTTTTCTGTCCTTAGATGTTTCAAGTCCCCCAATCATCTTAATTGCACTTTACTGCAATTTATGAGGGGCAGGAGGAGGTATGCTACTGAATTTCTTCAGTTTTGAAAGTCTGCTTCTGTTAGAATAGGCCATTAAAATACTTCAATTAAAGTTGGAGTAGGATCTTTTAAAATTAGAACAGGACATTTCTGGCTGAGAACATTTTGACTTCCAAATGTTTTGCACACCTTCACACATAGCTGTTTGCATGTTGAAATCAAAGAGAATCTAGTTTCAGAAAGAACTGGTTACATACAGTACTTAGAACCTAGTTTTTCAATAAATCAACAGTGAATTTGGATGTGTATGTCTTGCACCTGTGTAGCACTCTGAATGTTCTAAATCCTAAGATTTTTGGCAGGAGTTCTGCCCCAAAGTGCAATACCTACTGTATATTCAGGTTCAGTTCCTCCTTCATCCTTCAGTTCTGAAGACTCAAAATGGATCAAAACCAAAAAGCACAATACCCTCAAACAAAATTGGAAGGATCGGTGGCTTGAGCAAATTACCAGTTGAAAACTGGGTAATGAACTAGTTCTTCTTACAGGTGGTTTTGATTGTCACTCACAGATGAGTAACATGCTGATCTTCCTGAATGTGAGTAATGGCAAGTGAGGACCAAAGATAAAACAGCCCTTCCTGCTGCCAGGAAGGAATTGAATCTGCCATGCTGAATAAGTGTGGAAGATTGAGATCAAGCAGCAACTTTGTACTTACCAGATTTCAGAAATTCAGCTGATAATACTACTACTATTATGGAGGAGCAAAATTTTTTTTTTAAAAGATACCAGAGCAAATACTAGCATCCCTATGGAATTTTAAGTATAGATTGCCAGAACATAGAGTACAAGTTGGCTTGTGTGTCAGGCTAATGTAATGACAAGATCATCCAAGTATATATTTAATATACCAAAAAAAATTACCCCAAAGGCTCTTTAAGCCATCACCATAAGATCTTGGTGATGAAAACAGAGAGAAATAGTGATAATCTCTATGTTGGAATTGATGGCAATCAGGATAGAGAACTTCATTAAGCTCTTCAAAAACTGTTCAAAACTGACTATGAAAACACTGAACAATTCTCTGTGACAGGCATTGCTATGTGATAAACCTTAGAAAAAGTAAAACTTAGATCAGGAATTGGCAAACTTTTCTGTAAAGGGACAGATCCCACCTCTCCTCCGTGGGTGCGGCTGGTAGGTCTGCAGGTCAAGGAGTACAGCAGCCACTGGATGGTGCCGGCCTGCCAACAAGAAGGCCACTACTAGGCCAATGCCCAAGAGCCCTCCCCCCTGCCCTGCCTCTCACCACAGGAGTTCAGCTGAGGCTTGGACCTGGTGATCTGCCACCTGCCCACCCATTCTTAGCTCACAGTACAGATTTGGCCCAGAGGCTGTAGTTTGCCAGTCCCTGGTTCAGATGACTGTAAGCTCAGCAAAAACTCCAAAACATGAGCAGTTGTGCCAAATAACAACTTAATGGCCCCTACTTCCAGGAAGGCAAGAATGTTCTCACATCTTCTACTTCATTACAATAATAGCATCTTCCCTCTATACTCTGGGGAGGTGTTTGCTAGAGTATAGGCATTGTTCTGGTCGTCTTCCACCTCTGTTGTCACATGGTCCACTTATACACTGATTACCTATTATTGTGATTACTACTGTTATCTGTGGTCTTTTCACAGCAATAGCTCTATGTTGTTGGAATGCAGAGTGCAATAGACAATTCATATTTAATATTCTCAGAGTAAGAATAGTTACGAACCATTAGAGCTGAAAAAGCTAGCGCTTCTTTGGGAACTATAGCTGTAGTTTGAGAATTTAAGAGAAGATAGAGCCATTGTTGACTACTGTCGGTTTGGTCAGGTTTAGGAATAGAAGAATAGGGTGGATAGAGCCAAACCACGGCAGGCTTTCTTTTTCCTTTGTAGGTTTATTACCAGGGTTGCTCTGAACATTTTCCTTTTCTGTGTTTACTTTCTCCTCTACATACTGCATTTAAGGCCACTGCTGCATATTTCCGGCCTCCTCACAACTTCATTAGCATCTCTTTTCTTTGGTTCTCGGGACTGTTAGCTGAAGTGAGCACATCAGATATTCAGGCTTTTATTTGTACTTCGTTGAAAAGAAGAGTTGCTGTCATCCTGATCTCTGCAAAGAGGGTGACTGAGAGGCTGCCTAGCAGCTCACCTTCCCTGAAGCGTAGGCGTCCCAAAAGCAGCATCAGATTTCTTGACAGCTGTGGCTATGAGATCATTGGATTCCAGACTGCATGAGCTACACACAGTCTAATACTCGTTCTGTGTCTGGTTGCTTTCTGGTAGTGGCTTATTGTAACTCCTGCACAAACTCTGTACCTCTGAGACGCCTTGTCTGTCTGCTCGTCTCTCATCATCGCACTCCTTGGTCATATGTTCTTCCTTTTTGTAGGTTCTTTCTACTGTGAGGAAAGGGACAGATAAAATGGTTTTGCAAGAAGGTGAATTTAGGGAGTTATGGCACCAAAAGTCAGAAATAGATATACCATCTTTCAGAATCAAGCCTGGACAGCCATATTTTCAAGTTTAAATCCATAAAGAAAACATAAGGCCTCTGGCATCCCAGAGAGAAATGGAAGGAAGATAAGTATCCATACAGGTGAAACTAAATGGAGGCTTGTGCCACCCAGCTACCAGTCATCTTGTTGTGGTTAAAACCGTGGGTTGTTCCAGCTGTTTTTAACATTTGACAGTTCTAATTGTGCGTCGGTGTTCTTTGGTACCAAACTTTTTGTGGGTATGCCAGTAATAGCAGAAGCCTCTTGTGTTTTGCTGGTCTTTCTGCCATCCATTTACTCTTTATATAGATTGTTATTTTTACATTCCATTGTATTGTGAGCTGCCCAGAGTCTGTCTGGAGTTGGGCAGTGCCTAAATTAAACAAATAAAACCAAAACGGAATCTTCAGATTCCCTTTTCCTGCTGACTGCTGGAGGCACGGACTGCTTCTGAGTACCCAATTGCCCCTGCAGCAAAGAACAGCTGGTTTTGGCAGGAACAGGGAGGCTCAGAGCCATTCAGCAAAGCCACTGCTGAAGGCTGCTGGTCTCCCATGGAAGAAATGGGGTACAGATGGGCAGGCATGTTCTGAACTTCATTGCAGAACAGAGTATGCAGGAACTTTCCCTCCTCTGCTGCTGGACAGAAGTCATGCTTTTGATCGTCCTTTTTCCAGAATTGGCATTGCAGACAAGACAGGTATCACCATGAAACTGCCAAAAGATCTGCATTCAGTTTTGTAGCTTCAGGGTTGGGGAACAAGGCTTTTTACCCGTTACGTTCACCAGAGGATTGGTATATCTTGTTTGGTAACACCTTTTTTCTATACCTTTCTTTTCATTTGTTTTTCTGATGCCTGAATGCATAGTTTGCTAATATATAGAACCGAATTTTAATATATTGTTGTCTCTTTTTCTGCCCTAGGCATGTCCAGATTAGCAACGAGTCAGCAATTGATTTCTACCGAAAATTTGGATTTGAGATCATTGAAACAAAGAAGAACTACTACAAAAGGATAGAACCAGCAGATGCACATGTGCTGCAGAAAAGCCTCAAAGTCCCCTGTCTTGGCCAGAACACAGATATACAAAAATCTGACAACTGAACAAAACCCAGGAAACCCTTTCTTGCACTTTCTTGTCACCAAATAAGGAAAGAAGGCCTGGAGTCTTTGGTTTTTTTGTTTCCTTTTTCCTAATACGTGCTGTACCCTGTCCAACAAATTAATAACTTCCTAAGGATTGTCAAATTGTGTGTTTTTATTTTATATCTCTACTTTGCATTCTTTGGGATAAAAATAGTACTCAGTTTTAATGGGGGAGGGAGGGGAGGCTTCATATGGTCTTCCAGAGGTCAGGATTTTTTTCAGCATGTGTGATCCTTCTGCATTCCCAATGAAGGACAGAGTTTAAGCAATACCTTGCACCAGTGCCATATTGCTTTTCCAGTTTGGAGGTTATTTCTCTAGTTCTGAACTTGATTTAGCAGGTTTGGCCTTATTGATCTTTGGAACATGTACAGACATCAGTCTTGTAGGTGGTTTATTTGTACTGAGTTTTACGGCCAGCCGATGTCATGTTCCTTAACAGGTGTAGGTGACAATCCAAACGGGTTCTACCATCTTTCCCTCTCCCTCTCATTATATAGGATTCATGGGGAAAGGTGAACATGCCTTGGCTCTGGCACAGTGGAGGAACAAAACATTTAATGTTGCTAAAGAAGGTGACTATTTAAAAAAAAAAAAAAGTAAGCTTTGTTCTGAAAATGGCTCTGCTGGTTTGCTGATATTATTCTCTTCCTGAGACAGAAGACGGTTAAAACTGTATTTTTCTTACACATCTAAAGACATAACTCTCATCTTTTAAAAAAGAGTGTTGTAGAACACCAAGAAGCATGGCTTATTGGGGGAGCATTGTAAAGATCCGGCAAATGACTGGCTTTCTCCTAATGTCATATGAGAACTGTAGCCGACTTTGCTGATCTCTTGCTTTGTCTTTTGTTCTGCTCTTGTTTGCAACTTCAGTTTGGGCTTCTGGCATTCAGTACTACAATGCCAGATTCAGTTTATTCTTTTCATTTGGGGAAATGTAGCCAGTTGCAGTGGGAGGATTCTGCCCTATCACCTAAATCAATATTAAAATGTATTTCTTTTCTGTTTTTGAACCTAAGCTGTATTTTGCATTTTTCTGCTTTGAAGAAGAAATCTTTGGGATTGTGTGGTTACAGTGTAATCTTGCTATCGGATGTTTTAATTTCACTGTGATGTTGAATTGAAAGCAAAGGAGATCAAAATTGGGAAAATTCAAGTAAGTTGCACTATGAAGCACTTAACTGCAAAGGAACTGGAAACACTAGACTCTCCATCATTCCTTAAGATCCTAGCAGAAGATCCTGAATGAGTATTGGATCCCTACTTTATATACAAACTTTCTCCAAAGCTGCATAACTCCAATTAGAACAAACAAGAAGCTTCTCCTGTAGAGGCCTTTAATTGGAAAGGTGTTCATACTGACGTTCTGGTCATAGTTTACAAAGTTTTATATTTTAGTTTCTCAGAAATTGTCTTCCTTTTACAAAGATGTTGAAGTGCATCTCGAGCTTATGTGCCAGCACCTCTTCCCTTGTTAATTGTAGATAAGGCAAATAGTTTGAAGAAGGTTGAAGACATAAATTAGTATTAGTCCATAACTGCCTTCTGGTGCTAAGGAAAAGGTATATCCCTATTTCCAGAACTGAAAGTAGACATTTGGAATGGTTCTCTTGATCTATGAATTGCTTGTTTTCCAGGCAGTTTTCCTTTGTGATTTCAAGAAAATCCAGTTTTTAAAACATGTTTTAAATCACTGTCATTCTTTAAATGTATTTTTCAGTATTTCTTGGAGGTTTCCATTATGCAGTAACTATGTGCTGTAGAAGCTGAAAGAAATCAGAAAATGAAGTTATACTTCAGTGACTATTAGTTCTGCCAGTCATTGGCTATTCCTTACTTAGAAAAACAGAGGATTTAATTCCTAGCTCCGTGACTGTTTCCTCTCTGCCTAACTATAGCAAAAAGCAGCAGATTGTTTAGTTATCTCTGGTATGCTACAAAAATTGCCAATTTTGGGGAAATCTTTTGTCATTTGAAAGAATCAAATGTGGGAGTATCTAAAATAAATGCTTTTTAATACCTCACAGGGTAAGTAGGAAATTTTCCACTCTTGCCTCTGAGCATATGTACAGCTATACTAATCAGTTGGGGAGCTCTGTTCAGTCGTCATCACTTCTGCTTAGAAGTTTGTAAGGACTATGTATGACATCTCATAGCCTATAGCTGGATGATCTTAAAGGAGGTTAGCATAAAATAGTTTCTCACAGATAGCAAAACTGTGAAAGTGAACTTCATAAAAATACATTTTGATATATAGGTAACCATGGCATGCAAGAAGAAGGAAGGAAGCATCTGTACATGTCAGGAAAGGGGATATTTTTGTATAGATAAAAGTATTTGGTCTGGTTAATTATGTCCATTAAAGATGACATACTATTACAGCTTAAATAAATTCTAGCTATGTTTTAATTAACTTGGCCCTGTGATGCCTACTAAATTTGAACAATCCGCCCATCTTACTTGGGTCAGTTTTTGTCTGAATTGCAAGATTTCTCTGAAACACTTTCCAGTCCAGTTTCTTGATTACGAATTTGGATTAATTTATTTGTCATGTAAAAAGGCTTTGGCCTTGGAGGAAATCTGTTGCCTTCTCTGCAATAACCATAAAAGCTTTTATCTTTCGAGATGCCTTCAGGGCCTTTTAAAATTATATTTTGAGTGCAGGGGATCTGTTAGTCTGGGAAAGTCCCTGCCCTATAGTATCAGAAGGCCGTCTCCTTGCCGTGGTCTCTGTGCAACACATGCCTATTTTTCTTGTATTGTCTTCTGTGTCAAGCTTAAGGATTTATAAGCACCCTTCCACAAGTGTTCAAACTACAGAATTAAACTGCTCTCGGAAAATGGATACTTCCTCTTTCTCTCAGGCCTCACTAAAGACCGTGTCACTGCTCCGTGTCCTCACCTTCCAGGATTCACCAAGAAGGCTCAGCAGAACCAGACTTCACAGCTTTAGACACTTCCGCCAAGCATTGGCGCTGCTGAAGGAAAGAACCACCTGTGCTTTATCCCAGTCTGTTCCATTTGGGGTCTCTCTGTGTCTGATTCAATTATTCTAGTCTTGGAATTGACTATAACATACAGTAAGTATAATCAGTGCTACCCTTTGAATTTAATGCCTGCAGCTACAGTAACTTACTCCCCAAAGAGTATGCCCATGTTTAAGGTCATAACGCTTCCAGATGTCTGCCTATGTGTACTCAGTGCTGCTGTTGGCTATTAAGAACTTAAAAAGACACTTCCATCTCACTGATCCAGTGATCTGAACTGCCAATTAATAACTGTTTTCACTTCATTGTACATCCTTTCCAGTTACAGCTGTGGGTGAACAAGGATCCCTCATTCCAGAAGACCAAACATAGAGCAATTCCTTTGCAAAGCAAAGTCCTTAATATTGAAGTTTGTCTGCTTCAAATCAATGAGACTGTCTTCTAAATGGTATAGATACTCAATAGAGATATCCCTGTTACAATCATTATAGTGCCTACCTTGCTGAAACAGCTAACAAGTCACACCTGAAACCATTTTCCACTAAGTTCTTGGAGAACCTGAAGAGAGAGTAGTAGTAGGATTTCTCATAATGTATCCAGTGGATAGAATGGGCTGAACACTTTGTTGCAAATAATTGCATTGTTTCATAATCCAGTGCACACGACCATCACCACTTCCTGTAGGGAGAAAGGGACTAGATAGTTGGGTCACCATCAAAAAGACAAAGATGATTTAGTTAGTAACTCTCACAGAGGTGTGTCATCTGTCTAAACATTGGCCTCCAAGTAACAGGCTGCAGTTGTACTGTGATGTCTGGGAGTACTGCCTGAAGGCAAAGTATTTATCTACATGCTATTGGATTATCTTGAGAGGTGTGCGTCTACATCAATAAGTTCAAATGGGGAAGGTTTCTTTAATGCCACAATGGGTATTATTAGATCTCATCACCACAGAATCAGTCAAAAAATCTTAAGGGTGTCTTGGTGCCTCTTCACACATACTTCTGATGCCAGAAAACATTTTCAACTTCTAACAGTTTATTTTGGCTATAATGTCATCTGCCTATTGCAGATCAGTTTAAGCTTTTAATCATGGTTTTGCTGTGTTCCTTCTCTAACAGCACCTGTCAGCTTATTGGACCACCCTCCTATCTTTTGATTAAAATGTAACAAAAGGGCTCTAATGTCTATTACTTCCTTGTTGAAAACTCCAACCACTATCTGGATCCTCTTGTTGCTCTTCCAACCAAATCTTTTGAACGGCTTGTGACACCTGCTTCCCTCTTACCTTCAAAGTGGCATTTGTGTTCTCCATATCTTCATGATGCCTCACAAATTTTTTGCTCTCCAAGCAGATCCTGGTAATAGGAAGGAAGCTTAATGTGGTTTCTGAATTCTATTTAAACTTATGCATTGTCCTTTCCAGTTTCTTGCCAGCCCCTGTAAACATTTGTAGAGTGTTACTTTTAGACACTTCACCATTTTTGTTGTCATTTTCAGAAGCTCATCTAAAAAGGACTCAACAGACTCCTCAACTTTTTCGAACTGGATTATCAAAACCCTTGCTTATTCTGTCACCTTGCTGTTAGCCATTTCCCAGGACAATGTGGTTATTCTGTCAGGGCAATTTCCTCACCTTTTTCTCAGGGGACCCCAATCTATTATTTTTATATAGCGTGATATCTTTCCATATTCATACAACGCTGCAATAACAATATCCTTTTGAAGCAGGCAGCTTTTTTATGATAAAGGAGTATGGTATTCATCATGATATCCCACAGGTATCATGATGAAGGATATTTTGTTTAACTGTAATTCTTGGATTAGTTACCCCTACAACTGTATACGTAATTCCCTGTCCCCACTACAGGTTGTGGTTTCTTGAGCCATCGCATGACTTGGGAAACTCAGAGAACTACTTCTTGAAGTAGATACACATTGCAGGATTTTTGTTTGTTTGTTTTTTGTCCTTTAAGTTCTGCATGGACTCAAAATAGTCCTCCTCCTCCAGGAATAATGCCTTATGGAAGTTATCAAAACAAGAGCAAATCCATGCTTGGAACAAGAAACAAAACCCTAGGAACTCTCCTCTATCCACTTATATGAGATCTGAGCTATTTTCAGATCAGGGAAGATCCTGTACTTGCAACTTGATCAGTTCTAGTGTGCATCTTACTCTGATGATAATAGATGCCATTCTTCTTCCTAAAATGGGGAAGTCTTTGGAGGGAAAGGAACTACCTCCAGCCAGAGATTACATCCTAATATCAATTTGATGGGGAGAATTCGGCAGTTAAGAAACTGCTGAAGAAAGTGCAATAGAAGATGCTTCTTTGGGAAGTTGTTACGTATCCATTCACAGCTTCAGTTCTCCTTTCTCCTTGGGTACTGAGATGGACAGCAGAGAGGAGGAGGAAATATTGGATAAAGGATTTAAGAGAGGGGTTCTCAAGACTAACTGGTCTCTCCAGATGCTTTTTCCCAAATAGTTGTAGAATTACTAACTGCCTTAGTATATTTGATCGACTAGAATGAGGAGTACCAAATCCAGACTCAAGTCAAAGTATTAAAATGTTCTTCCTGCTTTCCAACTATTCCTGTAGTCCTTCTCAGTATCTATAAGATGTGGTGATGATCTGATTGCATGTTATGTGCTTTTAAAACTTCATCAAACATGTATGATCATGTACGGTCAAACAGCAAACATGACTGAGAAGCCAAAATAGCTCTATACTAATGTTTTGGCCATTTGATTGTGGTTTGTTGAAAACTTAAGATAGGAAATTGCTGTGAGCAGGCCATGAGAATTTAAGCACTAACACCTATGACACAAAACCACTGTCAGCAGATCCTCGAAGCTTACCACAGTCACCAAGGTCAGGTACATTCAAAGAAATGACCAGGAACCTCTGTGCCACCATGCAATCATCTCCTGCCAGCATTCATGACAAAGTAGGAAGAACAGGGAGTAAGGTTTGTAAAAATTATCAGGCTCTGATGTCCAGGAACTCCTTGCATTTACAACTTAAAAGGAATGTCAGCCTTTACATCAGACCTGGACACATCCAGTTCAGTCAGAAGCATTACTTGGGGATACTGTGACTTTTCTGGAAATAGCCAAAGAAAACTGCATTCTAGCCTTGGAGGGAGGGTCTTTCCCCAAGCTAAATGACCTCCACTTCATGATCAATCCATGGGTAGCTTCAGAATATCCATCTTTGCTGCATATGGTGAATTCCTGATTCAGAGAAAGAGAAGCCACTTTTTAACTTGTGCCATATTACTGTTAATAGGAAAATTTGGGCATTTCAGAAGATTAAATACCTTGGGGAAATATATTTTCAAACTGAGGATGAATTGCATTGTTCACAGATCTTAGGTACTGCCTTTATACACAGGGACAAGTTTGTTTTTGAATATCAGAAACAAACTTTCCCCTAAAGTTTGTTTTTATATTTTATTATACATTATTGGGCAGCACAAATTAAAATATGCATAACATTATTTCCCCTCTACCTCCTGGTTCTCTAATGCACACTTTCCATTGTTTAGGGTAATCAGTACATTCTAAATAGAGCAATTTGCTGATGAACTCACCTGAAAAGCTGGCTGCCAAACCCTGATGATTATTAATTTAGATTTTTTCAGCTTCCAAGCCATAATTTTAAAAGTGGCAACTCATTAGAAGAATTCAATAAAGACTGAGACATCATCTGGATTTTTTAATATTTAATAGATGCTTTAATATTTTTTCTTCCTATGCCAGATATATCTGTAC
Source organism: Candoia aspera (assembly GCF_035149785.1). Taxonomy (NCBI): domain Eukaryota; kingdom Metazoa; phylum Chordata; class Lepidosauria; order Squamata; family Candoiidae; genus Candoia; species Candoia aspera. Next base: position 160,307,527 of record NC_086154.1, read on the forward strand.
ACAGCAATACAAGAGAATGAAATAGGTGGCACTGTTGAGAACCTCTAGGTTAAATGGAGGAAGGCATATGACCAATAATTTCAAAGAAGCATAATGTGGGACTTCAATTATGCCAGCAACTGTTGAGAGACAAATTGTCATGACAGTCATTCCAGGAAATTTCAGACCTAAATAGCAATTTTCTCTTCAGAAAACAGAGGGAGGCACAATGGGTAAATCCTAGGAAAGTAGGAAAAACTTAGCTGACTAAGTGAAAATAATGGAAAATTTTGAGTAGAAGTTTGTAGATAAGAATTTTTGGTTTCCAGTCCACTTCAGTTCACCATTTCCAAGAATGTCAATGTCAAATCTTGATTTTTTTTTCTCAGACATCAAGTTGCTCCAGTTTGTGATTCTGACCATCAACATACCAACAGTATAATATCTTAGTAGCATCACACTTTCCTTTTGCCTTTGGCACATCAGCATTTTGATGCCCTTTGGGTCTTATTCCAGCCACATCATGAGCATCAGTAGTCCTCATACTTGTCTCCTGCTCTTTCCCAGTAACTATGGGTAAGTAATTATTTCCCGTTAGATACTTTCCAACCTGAGGGGCAAGAGGTGGGACTCATCTTCCAATATCATGCTGACATCCTAGTTGTGAGTACCCGTTTGCTTTCTTAGCAGAATACTGGAGTGGCTTGCCATTTCCTCCAGTGGATTGAGGGGAGCCACAACTCTGAGATTATTTTCTGAGTGATATGCTTTTTAAAAAAATTATTAGCTGAATGGCCATAGATAAAAGACCTGTTTTTAATTCTGATCGAATAAATATTTCATGTTTTATTAATATTTTCTGTGGAGAGTAATGTTCTGAATGATAGTAAAATAATAATACTTTCAAGTTTTACTATTATTTTAACATTATTGTACAGGAAGGCAGAGAATGAGGAAAATAATCAAGAAGACTAGATCTGCCTTCTTTGATAGAATTCCTATTTTAGTTTAGATATTTAAACAGTAACTTCTTTTTAACTAAAAACTAAGTTGCATTTCAATTGGCTGGAAATCTTGGTTAAATACATTTGTCAAATTTAGCCTATACAATTAGAGAAATTATCACTAATTTAAGTGCTGTCTATTCCTAGATATCTATGCACAGATTAGTTTGCCACATAATTTATGACAGCAGTTTGTTTCAATGCTTATGTTTTCAAAATAGATGGTGTAGATTGATGTATCAGTACTATATTAATTTCGATAGATACATAATAGCACTACCTTGGCTGGATTCTGAATTTTCCTTGGGATTATGGCTGTGATATCTATCATAATGAGCTGTGATAGTCTTAGTCCACCCCCACTGAAAAATCTACTTTCCAGTATTGGAAAGCTGGCTGGGAATTCTGGGAGTCGAAGTCTACACATCTTAAAGTTGCTGAGGTTGAGAAGCACTGTCTTAGAGAATCGTGTGAATCAAGTCAGAGATCTGCCTAAGAACCAAAAAAAGCCCGGGGGTAGACAAAATTTGGCAGAGAAAACGAACCTGGGCTGCCTTCAAGGGCTATTTGCAAATGCGCTTGCGCTCCCTCGGCTTTCGCCTTTCAGGAACCCCCTCAGCCTCTCGCCTGCCCCGCTCCGAATCTCACCGCGCGCTGCCTCCGAAGCAGTTCCGATTTCCCCTCAATCTAACCCACGGCACGTCAATCTCAAACCTACGGGCCGTTCGTTGGCTGGCGCCCCGGCCAATGAAGCGCTCGTGGGCCGGCCTCGCCTTTCTCCAAGCTCGGTGGCCTTGTTCTGGATCGCTGATTGACAGAAGTGGGAGGGGAATCGGTCGCCCATTGGCTGCGTGGGTAGGGAGGGGTGGGACCTTTGTATGAGTGCACACAGGGATACGAGAGTGGGGGAGGGAGCGAAGAGGCCTCCCCGGAGGAGGATGGTCCCCGCGGTGGGGCTGCAGCTGCTGAGCCCGCCGTGTACTCCGTCGGTGAGTCCCTCTGGCCAGGGTCGCGGCGGGAGGGCCAGGCGGCCGCGCGGGAGGCCATCGAACAGCGTGGGCCCGGGGGTGGGGGGGCGGTCCCTCTTCGCAGCCCCAAACTGCGAAGTGGCCCTGCACCCGCCGCGTTCCGGGTTCAAGTTCTGCTCGCTCTCCGAGTGCAGAGCTCCGCGGGAAAGCCTCTCTGGGTTCGTGCCAGCAGGGCTTTCCCCTCAGTTCTCCTTTTCCGAGGGTTCCGCAGCCCTGCTTCTCTCTCTCCGGAGCCTTGTGGCGGGACCCGGTCTGCCCTTCCAGCTATGCAGTGCCCCTTGGAAACCTCGGGAGCTCTCCAGAGGCCCGTAGGAAATAAAGGGAGTTGAGTAGGACTACTATTGACACGATTGGGTTCCGCAGAAGGCAGCCCAGGCTACACCTAAAATGAGGACTGGATCCGAGAAGGAATGGAATAAATGATATCAGTAGAAAAGGTTAAGATTGCTTCTTCTGAGTTAACCATGTTCAGGTCCGGAAATAGAAACGTTTTTGTTACTGTTTCGGTTTATTTACATGATGTTTATATATCATCTTGATAAAAATACTGTTTGAGCATTAGATACTCATCCCAGTGAAATGGATAAACGATGGGAAGTACTTATGACAGACTGGAAGGATGTAATCTGGAGGCTCCTGAGACCATAAGGACAGACGTGGAAATAGAATGAAAACTCTAGGACTGGAAAAATAATGCCTGGGAATGGACTGACCCTGTAATTAGGATGACAACTAGTGATCCAGGCTGGAATGTTTGGTTTTAGGCCTGAAAATGCATACAGTCACTGAGGCTTGAAAGGGACTGGAAGGAGTATCTGAGGTTGGATAGGAAAGCTTCTGGGAGTTGAATTTGTCCCTGGGGCTAGAAGTTTCATTATTCCTACAAGTGCAAGAAAGGGCTGGTCTTTTCAATTCTATATTATTTAGCACTAATCTGTAGTACATTATGCCACTGAAGGTTTACAGATTCCACTCTCCAAAATTCCCCGAGCAGTGACAAAGTCCTTGGAATCTGTACCTTTTTAGAAGATTAGGGCTTTTATGTTTTGTAAGTTGCATTGGAAGAACTTGGTTATAGCATGTGGCAGACAAAATTTTAAAATAAATAAAATATTTAAATATTTAAAATATTTTCAAATGGTAAGATGGAGTACAGGTGGATACATAATTCTTCTGTGTCACATCAGGCATTATGAGAAAATACTGTTTTCCCAGAATAAGAAGTTGCCTGGCAAATAAGAATATATAACTGTAAATTTCCCAAACATTTGATGTGCATAAGTAAATCTGTCATTCTACCATTATAAGCTTATGTTTGTTCCTAACTAGGCTGAAACACTGGGAATGAGGGTCTTGCTGTACTTCACATCTTGCTTTGCTTAATAAAGGAAGACATATTTTAGAGACATATTCTAAAAAGAGGCCAGGGTTGGATGGATGGAAAGATAGATGTTTATTACAATCAGCACAAAAGAATATATAACAGAGCTTGTAGCCAATCCAGTAAGGACAATATTAGCTGTAAAGCATGACTAGACAAAACATAAAGTCACAAAACAGTAAAACAAGTCCAAAAGCAGTGTGAAAAACCATGTAAATGCAATAGCATAAAAGTTAAGTATGAAATACTGCAATAACTAGAGTAATTAAAATATGCAACTGGTTAGCAAAAGGGGTAGGAAGTTATACTTGTCTTAGTAGACAGTGGAAAAAGAGCTAGTGGTGATGGCTAGGCAGCTAGGAAAAGAAAATATTACAAGGTGTTGGTTATCTCCCACTTTGGTGAATATTCCTCTGCATTAAAGATTCTGTTGCTGGATATCAGATTGTAGATTTTTCCCATTCACTCATCTGAACCTGGATGAGCATGTTGACATGATTTCTTTCATGAAGACCGAGGCAGGAAGAGAGATCACCCAAGCTTTTCAACCTGAGACTTCTGTATAAGCAGCTGGCAGCGAGTGGGACTGAGAGGAAGACCTGTCTGGCGGCCCTTGTGTTTTGAATATGAGCATCTGAAACTGACAGAATGGAACTCTGTTGGTGCAGACCTGTCTCATGTCATGAACTAGGCTGGATGATAGCTTAAATCACTTTAGCTTGTTTGGGGAGGCTTCAGTATAACATACTGAGGGAGGCCATCATGTTGGAAGCGACTTCGGACTTTGTGATAATCATGGTTCCAATTAATATTTAGCTCTAATAACTCAGGCTAGAATTTTTTGATTTAATTTTATTTTCTGTTAGATGGGATAATAGCTAGATATGGAAAAGACTTCTGTAATTCTATTGTCATGGAGAGAGTGCTATTTGATGCATTTTAGACTTATGGGATTCAGATTTACTCAGTCGGGGAGTCTGGTGGGTGGTATATCAGCAGAATTAATGATTAGTGTCAGGATGTAGATGGATGTGAATTATTTTCTGATAAGTCTTAAGGAAGTTCTGATAATCGTAAGAGTCAGAATGATCCTAATTTATCAAATCCTTGCTGATAAGGAAATGGCCTGTGTGGTTGGTATAATTAATCCTGCATATTCTGCACTGCTAAGTAAAGCAAAATGAATTATCTGGGTTTTTAAAGCACTTAGGAGATAATTTTTTAAAAAGTAATTTTAGCTATAGTAGTATTAGTGTTATTTGGGGCTACTCTTAAAAAGTGTTCACAAACTTCACTTCGTTCAGAATACTGTGAACAGCTTATCATTAATGTGAATTACATTGACTTTCTTATTTAACAACTTAACTGGCTACTGATTTGCTTTACACCAGAGTTCAAAGCATTAATTCTGATCTTTAAGGCCCTATTTGACTTTGGAACAAATAATTTGAAAGGCTATATTCTCCCATATGAACCTGCCTGAGTTTTAAGATCCTCAGAAGAGATTCTTCTCTTTGACTTTTACCATTGTGAAGGGAATGGTTATAATTGGTAAGTATGAGGCTTGAACAATTATTGTACAGCCTTAGGGACATAGTATACTGTAGGTGCTGTGATAAGATACATGCTGTGGCAATCACAGATGTGAAGAAATGATGGCTTCCCTCTAGTGAGTAGAGAACAAGCCAGCTACTGGAGTTTTTCAGAGCTTGTCAAGTAGATTATGTCCTCCTTGGCCTCAGGCAGCGTACTGGTACCATCTGAATTCCAGTGTGAGAAGTTTGCAGAATTTTTCAAGGATAAAATCATGTGGAATAATGCTGGGCTTGACACTGTTTTGGACAATATACTTGGAGTGTCCAGTGCACCATATGAATGTATGAGTCAGTTTTATTTATTTATTTTTTCCTTGAGGAAGGGTTTAATGCTCATGGAAGTGAATCCACTACTTACCTGTTACAGTATGTTCCTGCCTGGAGTGATTCATTCTAAGCATTCCATTTTGCAAGTGATCACTGAAATGAACACCTGTCTTTGACAAGAAGAGATCCTTACCATCCTAATAAAGACAGTGATGAGCTTCTTGCTTAAGAAACCATTTGCACACCCAATTATCTTTAACCAAAATTGGTTGATGTCCAGTATTCCTATGTAGCCAAGCTGTTGAGAGAATGGGGAACTTGTATCCCCAGAATTCCTGAGAGACTATGGATAACCTAGATGGTTTCCACTATGGGTTTAGATCTGGCTTTGTGCAAAGATGGCTTTGATCACTCTGGGGGATAATCTATACTGGTACAGAGATAGCGGGCCCATGATGACACTTGTCAAACTTGTTAAGAAAATTTGCAGCACATATAGGCAAGGCAAAAGGCAATGGCACTTTATTTAAAAATTCCAGAATTGGGAGAAGCACAACACAGGTACACCTCTCTTGTTGTGTTACATTCTTGTCCTCATGACACCATTTTGATACATATTCAAATACTTTTCCTGCATATAGGAAAGTCTTAAAAGTAACTAAGACAGTCCAAACAAAGGATAAGAAACTTCAGAAATTGTGGCAGAGGAGAACATCTTCATGGGCTTTAGTGTTCAGAAGATTGAGCTATTAGCAACAATTAAGGATAGTGTCCCACAACACTTCACAGTACTTTCTTATAGGCAATTAACAAGCTTTGGGAAGTGTAAATAGGAAGATATTCAAACAATGCAGGCTTGTAGTCAGGTAAAGGTCAATCTTAATTGAGCTCCATCAGAGAGAGACTGGTGAATAAGCAGTGGGAGTAGAATTCAATGATATTGAGGATGTATAACAATGGAAAAGCAGGGGGGGGAATTCCAAGGTAGAAGAACAAGAGAGAAGAACAATACAGAAATAGGCAGGTCATTCTCAAAACCCAAGATGACCATGAGTAAATGTAGCAGTATAAGTAGCACAGCAACAAGAGGAAAAAACAAGGGAAGAGGAGAAGAGGTTCTCTTTTTTAAAGCTACAGTAGCAAAAATAACATGTAACAGAGTAAAAGGCACAGAAATATAAAATGTCCCCAACAGTCTCAATGGCTTTTAATTCTACTGATGATGGCAGTGTTTTCTAAATGTTTTGTTCTCGCTTTTGGAGGACCCCAAAATTATGGAGGACCCCAAAAGAGCTTTTGTTTCTATGGGTTATATTTATCAATATTTACTGAATTAAAAATTAAAATTGATACATTCATAGAATATTTCTTTATTGAATTATGTGAAAATAACAGTATGAAACCCATTATTCCTGCTCATCTTCCACAAGCAGAATTAGGGTTCAGTCGTGTCCAGTTCTCAGAGACTGCATGGACAAGTCCTGCAGTTTTCTTGGAAAGATTTTTCAGAAATGGTTTGCCATTGCCTGCTTCCTAGGGCTGAGAGAAATTGCCTGCCCAAGGTCACCCTGCTGGCTTCGTGCCTAAGGCAGGACTAGAACTCCTGGGTCTCCCAGTTTCTAGCCCGGTGCCTTAACCACTACACCGAACTGGCTCAGAATTAGGTTACCCTCAGTTAAAGTCCATCTTGATAAGATCCTGCCCAGTTTTTGCAAATGTATATCTCCAAAAGAGTCCAAATTCTTGGTTAGAATGGATCTGATAATGCAATGCCTTATGTGAATTATTGGATAAATATTCACTCTCAATATCAATTATTCCATTTGAAATCTAAGGATCTGCAAGAATTTGGATATTGTAGCTGGCCCAGAATGCCATATTGTGGGTGATACATTGAGGAGGTGCCACATTGCCCCCATATTGAAACAGCAGTACTTTTTACTGGTTGCTTTTCAGCCCCAGTTCCACAATGCTCATATTGGTGACAAAGCACTATATGACTTAGGCTAAAATTATTTGCAGGATCACCTATTCTCATACTTTTTGATTCTCAGAGACGCATGTTTTGTGGTTGCAACCAAAGGTTTGTTTAACATAAAAAATTCTGTCTTTTCCATGACAATAACTTGCCATTGTATTTGAGACTGGCCCCTCTTTAGTATAGTTTCAGAGAGGGCTTAAGATATATCTGTCAGCCCCACTAGATAGATCAGACCAAGAAAGCAACTCCACAGGATAGCTAAAACTACTTTTATTGAGGTAAACACTATAAAATTGGTTATAAAAACAGTATCTTGCAAGTCTGATTGTCCTCCTCCTCCTCCTCCTCCTCCTCCTCCTCCTCCTCATAGTTCATTGACTTTGGGAGGCATCTGTCTGAGCCATTTCCAAATGTTATGTGGACATTCTGGACTTTAAAAATGCTTTAGCCCCTTCTGCCTAATGGCTCCATATCTCTATCAAGGTAATCTTCCATACTCTCAACAGTAACTTTTTTCCTCAGCATTTTACAGTGTTTTTTTTCCCTTGCTGTTAAACGTCTGATTGGGTAGTAAATAAAAGTAAAAAGTAAAAGTGGGCCTTGTAGATGCCTTTCTCACATTCTATAAGGAAGATCAGGCTAGCACTTTGAGAAATGATTATCCGGTCCTGAGGAGGAGGAAAGAGTGAGAAAGAAGCTTATTGTCATGTTCACCGTTCCGATGTTACCGTTGCATTGTAACGTTTCACATGTCATTTGGCTGATGCGTGTTTCATCTGGGAGGGGGGGAGGATTCCATCTCGTGGGATTGTTATATGTTAGCAGCTGGATTGGAATGTGTTTGGGTTATCTCATGTGTTCAAGGTTCCTTTCCCAGGACATCAGCAGAAACGGTTACCAGCACCTGGGGGGGGGGGGAGTTTGCAACGGCAGGGCGAGGGGAGGGATTACGTTTGAGCCGAGGGTTTTTAGTTTGTATTTGGCGCACTTTTACTCATTCTCAGCTTTCTCTGTATTTGCATACTATTCTTTAATAAATCAGATATCATTAAGTTCCTGCTTGTGAGTCTGAGTCTATTAGAGTAGGCAATCATTACATAAAGCTGAGAATCCAAAAAATTTTCCGTTAGCCCCTTTCCAGATTTATTTTGTGAGGGAGAAGTGCTAGCGATGAGCAAACCAAATCCCCAAACCACAGAAAGCGAGGAATCAAGCGAGGGGGAACCTGACTCCACAGTGATAAGAACGGAGAGGGTCCCTCCACGAGAGTCTGCAGAAGTTCGAGAGGGGTCGAGCTCCAGCCTAGGAGAAGTGGAGGTTGGAGGTAAAAGAGCCCCTGAACCGACTGGTGAGTCACCAGGGGAGCTGATCACCTGGGATGAAACACAGGGATCCCTACCAGGGACGTCCAAAACGTCTTGGAAGCAGCGATACCCGATGTCCCCAACCGTGGTGAGGCAGGAGGGAAAGGAGGATTCCCAAACCCCTGATCGTATAAAACTGGTGGAGGCCAAATTGGAGTCACTAGAATTTATGTTCCGTAAAATGTCCATGGACTCGGGTTCCCGGGAGAGGAGGAGAGAGGAGTCCAGTAATAGGTATTCGACTCCTTCTTTGCCCCCACCTTCCCCGGAGGAAAGGAGTAGGACTCGGCACAGAGAGGAAGTAAGAGCGCCGAGGGTGAGAATTTCAAGGTCCCCTCCTCGAGAGCGGAGCTCCCTGGGGGCTAAGAGGAAGCCCGACCGCCCAGCTGTGACGAAGGGACCGCCCGGAGTGGGGGTTAAGGACTTTACCGTTAAATTTGATGGAGATTCAACTAAGCTATCGTTCTTCCTTACCAATGCAAGGAGTTATATGGACGAATGGGAACAGTGTTTCCGCTCAGAAAGAGCCAAGATTAATGCCATTGCCACTAAGCTCAAGGGCCGGGCTGCCGATTGGTATGTGCAGTTATGTCAATCGGATGCCCCTGAGCTGGAGGAGTTCGAGGAATTCCTGTGGGCGTTGAAACTACTCTTTGAAGACCCGTTAGCTAAAGAAAGAGCAAAACGGGCATTGAGGGAGCTGTGCCAAGGGCCACGATCGGTGGCAGACTACGCTCTGGAATTTAAGGCTCTGGCTGGGAAGGTTGAGGATTGGTCCCAATCCACATTAATAGAACTTTTTAAGGACGGTCTGAATACGGAGGTCCTGAGGTGGTCACTTGGCAGGGACGACCCAGATACCCTGTATGAATGGATACAGCTGGCAGGGAAGGCTGAGCATGCCCATGAGACCTTTGCTCACCAGAAGGGGATGAGATCTGCTGGGCTCAGCAAGGGTTCCCGCACTGCTGCACCCACTGGAAAGTCCGGTCAACGTGCCTGGGAAAAGGAGAGAGAGCGCCACTATGCGAAAGGACAATGCCTCCAATGTGAGAAGGAAGGTCACCGAGCGGCGGCGTGCCCGAAGGGAAAGACTGATGGTCGTCCGGGAAAGTCGTCGGGGAAATCTCCCTCTTTACCCAGGAAAATGAAGGCAGCCATGGCTGAAACTGAAGTGGAGGAGATTCCTTACTTCGGGGACAAGGGTGAGCCCGACCTACTCCAGCCGGCGGGAAATGCCAGCCACCTGCTTTAAAGAGCGCCTCTGGGCAGGTGGTGGAGGAGGGGCGCGACCATATTTTGGTGAGTGGCAACTATCCCACACTGACAGTGAAAGTGAAGCTAGGCTCCCGCACAAGAACCGTTGAAGTTTGGGCATTGATCGATTCAGGGTGTTCGTGTTGCTTGATGCACCCTGACGTGGTGGCTGCTTTGGAGTTACCCAGCTTTCCACTGCAACGTCCCATGATTTTTACCCAGCTGGATGGTTCTACGGCAGTGGGGAAGCCAGTTACCCATTTCACGGGCATGGTGGCATTGCAAATGGGCAGCCACTGTGAGGGGCTGCCGTTTGTAGTGGTGCCTGTGGGGGGTCCCTTAGTCATTCTGGGGATTCCTTGGTTGGTCCAACAAAACCCATATATAAATTGGGTGCACAGGACTTTGACTTTTGGGGATGGTTTCTATCAAGCCCCTGGGGAGGACGACGCTCCGCAGGCTGCAGTGGGGAGGGCAGTGGCAGCAACCCCGCATTTCACTGTCACCCCACTGGAGGGCTTGCCGGAGCAATACCAAAGCTTTGCGGATGTGTTTGGTGAGAAGGAAGCGGACCAACTTCCACCTCATTGAAAAACTGACTGTGCGATAGAGTTGGTCCCCGACGCGCAACTGCCCAAACCAAAAATCTATGCCATGACGCAAAAGGAACTGGCGGCGTTGCGGGAGTTTGTGGACAAAAACTTGGCCAGGGGTTTTATTGAACCAGCAAATTCGCCAGTGGGTGCCCCTGTTTTGTTTCGAGCGAAGAAGGATGGGACATTGAGACTTTGTACAGATTACTGCGGATTAAATGCAGTCTCGATATTAAACAGATATCCTCTGCCAATAATAAAAGACATGTTAGCACATCTGCCTAAGGGGAAAATCTTCTCTAAGCTGGATTTGAGGAAAGCCTATTTCCGCATCCGCATACGGGAGGGGGATGAATGGAAGACTGCTTTCAATTGTCCTCTGGGTTCTTTTCAGTACAAGGTTTTGCCTTTTGGGTTGGCGGGGGCACCAGGGGTATTCATGCAATTGATCAATGAAGTGTTACATGAACATTTGTTCAAGGGTGTACTGGTCTATTTGGATGATGTTTTAATTTATACTGAAACGGAGGAGGAACATGAGCGCTTGGTAAACAGGTGCTTAGCAAACTGAGAAAGTCTGAGCTTTATGCTAAACTTTCTAAGTGTGAATTTCATCGGACTCAGCTTGACTACCTGGGGTACAGGATCTCTGACAAAGGCATTGAAATGGATCCTGTGAAGATTCAAGCTATTTTGGGGTGGGAGCGCCCGTGTACCCACAGGCAGCTCCAAAGTTTTCTTGGATTTTCCAACTATTACCGCCAATTCATCCAGGGGTTCGCAGAAATTGCATTGCCTCTCACTGATTTGTTACGTACGAAGGGGTTGGGGGACACACGCAAGGTGAAGAGCCCGGGGGCATTGCTCAATTGGACACCTGAATGCCAGTTGGCTTTTGACAAACTCAAAAGCCTGTTCACTGCTGAACCCATTCTGCAACACCCTGATCCCACTAAACTCTTTGTGGTTCAAGTGGATGCTTCCGATTTCTCAATTGGAGCGCTCTTGCTGCAAGCGGATGCTGGTGGCCGCCTGAAGCCCTGTGTGTATCTGTCCCAGAAATTTTCCGAGACAGAAAGGCAATGGCATGTTTGGGAAAAAGAAACTTTTGCAGTCAAGTCTGCTTTGGAGGCATGGCGCCACCTCTTAGAAGGGGCTAAATGTCCTTTTGAGGTTTGGACTGACCATAAAAATTTGGAAGCGCTCAGCACGCCCCGTAAGCTCAGCCCTAAGCAGATCCGCTGGGCTCAATTTTTCAGTCGCTTTGACTTTAAGTTGAAGTTCATTCCGGGCAAGAAAAACTTCCTGGCTGATGAGTTTTCCCGCCTGCCCCAGGATTCAGTCCAGGCACCTGACGTTGTGGGTTCTGTATGGACAGCACCCCAATTGGGGTTGCAAGCTGTCACATGCAGTCAGACTCGTGCACAGCTGCCCCCAGCTTCGGTTTCACCGGCTGGGGGAAGAACGCCAATTCCCTCGCAATTGCAACAACAGTTTCTGCTAGAGCTGAAATCTGACACTTGGTTGCAAGTGAATAGAGACAATGTTACATTTGACAGAGGCTTCGCTTGGAAGCAAAACTGCCTGTACGTCCCTGACAGTTTGCAAAGGAAAATTTTGATTAGGCCTCATGATGATAAAGTGGCTGGTCATTTTGGGTTTGTCAAAACCTTGCATCTGGTACGCCACCAATTTTGGTGGCCCACATAGAGACGTGATGTAAAGAGTTATGTTGCTTCTTGTCCTGTCTGTGCCATGTCAAAACGGAAGGGGGGTAAATCGCAAGGGCTGCTGCAGCTGGTGGCCAGTCCCTCCCATCCTTGGGAGGAGATTTCCATGGACTTCATTGTGGATTTACCTCCTAGTCAGAGAAAGACTGTGATTTGGGTGGTAAAGGACTATTTCTCTAAGCAAGCCCATTTCATTCCATGTGCTTCCATTCCATCCGCGCAGCAATTGGCCTGCCTTTTTCTAATCCACATCTACCGGATCCACGGGAGCCCCTCCTGCTTGATCACAGACCGCGGAACACAGTTTACTTCCCAATTTTGGAGGGCATTTTTGAAGCTGGTGGGCACCAAGCAGGCGTTGTCCACTGCGTCGTATCCGGAGACTGATGGATCTACGGAGGCTCTTAATTCGACCCTGGAGCAATTTTTGTGGGCATTTGTTAACTATCAGCAGGACAATTGGGTTGATCTGCTACCTTTTGCTGAGGTGGCTTATAACAACGCCGTCCATCAGAGCACGGGGCACACCCCTTTCCGTACTGTGTTTGGCCGGGACTTTGTTCCCATTCCTGACTTGCCTCAACCCTCTGCACAGCCCTGCTCCGCTTCTGATTGGGCTGCTCACCTGGTTGATTCGTGGCCAGTGATTCAACAGGCGTTGGCTGATGCCCAATCTGCCTATAAGCTGCACGCCGATAAGCGACAAGCCCTTCAACCTGCTTTTAAAGTTGGTGATAAGGTCTACCTTTCCACCAAGTTCATTAAGTCCCCTCAGCCCTCGAAGAAGTTGGCTCCTAAGTTTGTTGGTCCTTTTCCCATTGTGGGAGTTGTGAACCCTGTCACATTTAAACTGGATTTGCCACACAATCTGAAACGTTTACATCCTGTTTTTCATTGCAGCTTGCTCAAGCCTGTCAACCACTCCGATCATTGGCATCCGCAACCCCCACCTCCTGCTCCGATCATGATTGACGGACAGCAACATTTTGAGGTGAAGGAGGTCACTGATTCTCGCAGACTTCGTGGCACCCTGCAGTACCTCATTCAGTGGAAACACTTTCCCCACCCTGAGTGGGTGTCTGCCCGTGATGTTCAGTCTCCTCTTTTAGTTAGATGCTTTCATCTAGCTTATCCTCTGAAATCTGCTCCTTAGTGTTTTTGGGGGGGCGGTATGTCATGTTCACCGTTCCAATGTTACTGTTACATCGTAACGTTTCGCATGTCATTTGGCTGATGCGTGTTTCGTCTGGGAGGGGAGGAGGATTCCATCTCGTGGGATTGTTATATGTTAGCAGCTGGATTGGAATGTGTTTGGGTTATCTCGTGTGTTCAAGGTTCCTTTCCCAGGACATCAGCAGAAACGGTTACCAGCACCTGGGGGGGGGGGGGGAGTTTGCAACAGCAGGGCGAGGGTTTTTAGTTTGTATTTGGCGCGCTTTTGCTCATTCTCAGATTTCTCTGTATTTGCATACTATTCTTCTAATAAATCAGATATCATTAAGTTCCTGCTTGTGAGTCTGAGTCTATTAGAGTAGGCAATCATTACACTTATATTTTGTTTAGTATAAGATGGAGACTGTTGGAAGACCTGAAAGACCAGGTTAGGGACAACTTGTCATGGAGGAAATTTATGTATGTGGTTGCTAAGAATCAACAACTTGATGGCACCTAATCAGAATCAATAAGATGGAGCAGAAAGAATTGCTCAAAACTGGAAATTTCTAGATAACCTGTCATTGAATAATTAGCATGCAAAAGGATGATCAATTGCTCTTATGGAAAAAGTGATTGATAAAATTTGAATACTGACTTCTCAGAGGAATAAATCATGTTTTTATCAGCTCTGGAAAGATTATATAAATTATGTTAATAATAACAAGTCTTCTATTGATAAATTGTGTGTTATGTGTATGAATTGATTGAATGTTGACATGTATTGTTCTGGGCTGTTCTCTTGTATTCTTGTTTCTTCTTGCCTTACAGAATATTAAAAATATTAAAAATGAAAAATAACATGGAAAAAAATGACATGAGGGAGAGCACTGTGCCCTGTGATACCCCACATTGGTGCAGCTACAGCCTTGAACACTGTTCCATCCTGATTACAAACTAGAACCACCTACTCAGGAAAAAACCACTGAAGAACAACACCTCCAACCCCAAAACCCTGCTGACACTCCATTAAGATGCTATGATCAAGGGTATCCAAAGCCACCAACAATTTTAAAAGGACTAGGAATGGTACAGTGTCCCCCATCAAGATTCTTATGGTGATCCACCAGTGTGATCAATGCCATTTCTATCCCATGACTGGCTCTGAATCCCAATTGGCAGGAATCTAGATAATCCATTTCTTCTGTCATTCTTTGAAGCTGTCACCACCTTCTCAAGATTTCCCCCCCCCCCAAAAAGGAAGTTGGTGATTAGAAGGAAGTTACCAAAAATGGCTGGATTCAGGGAGGGCTTTTTCAAGAGAGGGTACCTCTTAAAATAGGTGGCATTACTGCCTCCCTCATACAAGCACCGATAATTCCCTAATCCAGCCTCTTCCTGCCTGCCTGTAGGAACTAGGAAGACCATGAATCCAAGTTGCATTTAGCAAACTCATCTCTCAGAGAATCCTATCCACTTGGTTGAGCATAATAAGCTCAAAAGAATCCGTGATCATAGCACAAGATCCAGCCTCATCACCACGTTGGATTCTGTCCAACTGACATTCAGCTGTAGTGACTTTGTCCAGCAAGAAACCTGCAAAATTATACAGTGAGCCTGCAGGCATCTTATCCCACCTCTGGGCAGGGCTGCCATGTGGAAATCTGGAGATGTAATAAGGACAGAGAAGAACAGACACCACCCAATAAAAATCTAAATCTCTCTCTTGGGAGCCTCCCAAGTCCACTAAAAAGCAGTGTCTTCAACAAGAGCCTCCCTCCAGCTCTCACTCAGGGTGTGCTTCAGAGGCTCTTGTTCAGGTTGGTTTGCCCTGTTTCTGGCGTCTGACATCTACTGCATGTCACCCTGAGCCTTAACTGCAGACGTGACTCACCTTCTCCACCTTGCCAATCTTCTGCCATTATTCTGCTCTTAGGGGTGGTGGCAGCAGCACTCGTTTGCCCTTTAATGAAAAGTCTCTTTTACAAACTACCAACCCACAATCATATACTACAGCTAGTCACAGAGTTAATAAACTAACAGCTTACTAAAGTATCATCTTAAAAATAAGGAAAAAAAAGCCATGTACATGTTCACTTACTATTTCCAAGAGATGGTGAAATCATACAGCTGCAGTTCTCACTAAAAAAACCCTCTATTGGCTCTTCTAAGCCTGTCTCAGATTCCGTTTAACTGTCACTCTCGTTTTCAATAGTGAGTTTCTTTCCCTCCCCCTCCTCTTTATTATTATTTTTCTCTTTCCTTTTCACTTGGTCCTTCTTTTGTTGTTTCCTTGGGCACTGTATTGTTCTTTTCCTTCTACTTGCTTCTCTCTCAGGGCACTTTCACAAGGGATTGTTTCTGTTTCTCAAGCCCTCTGATGTGGCTCTGAAAAAAATCAGAGGTGAGCAAGGATGAAGAAAACATCCTGAAGGGCCAGGAGAAGAAAGGGGCAAGCCAGAACCCACCATGACAACTATTTGGTGAATGCATGCATGAAAATGAAGGTATAGGCTTGATTATGTGTGAATGGGCTAAAATATATGCCCTAAAGTAGGAATTGGTTTCATCTACGTTGTTGTAGATGTATGAAAATAGGAATGTATAGTTGGTAATAGTTTTATGTTAAGCTCCAATGAATGGTGGTAATGAAAAAAGTAGGTTTGGGGTTTGAGAAGAAGTGAAAAGATAATATAGTGAAACTGCAAGAAAGAAGAGAAAGTTCACGATCTATAAAAAAAAGTATTAGAAAGAAGAAGTAAGGAAATGCTGGATATTTAAAATGTGCCTGGGAATGTGTTTTTCAGAATTTTGATCAGAAGTGTACAGGAAGTGAAAATGAGCAAAATTTGGGAAGTTCAGTGCACCTTTATGCTTTACAGTGGTATGCAGCCCAGATGTGAACATTTTTCATATATACTGTGACTCCTGATGTAGTGGTATGTGGAAATGACCTTGGGAGACAGGAAGAAGAGCCACAGACTAGACAATGGCCAGATAAGAGGCAGCTGAGCCCGCAGAAGGAATGGGGGCGTGGCAAACATCTCAGAAGGGACCCTCCCTAGTTTCTTGGACTGTAAAGGCAAGTGGGGGGGGGTACTTTCAGACTTGCAAGATTCTGTTAAGGTAACTTTATAATAAAGTTAGAGCTAGTACTCCTGGGTGTGCTTCTTGTCTGGACTACCTCACAAGGCTGACATCTCCTGTCTTTTTATTGCTTCTGTTCCTTACATTATATCCTTCGGTTGTTGTATTTCAGTCATAAAAGTCCTTAAAAAGTATTTTCCTTGCTGTGGTAAGAATTCAGGTCCATCTTATTTCTCTTACTTTGAGCATATATAGAGAAAAAAGGCTCTGACATTTATGAGAAAATGTCCTTTCTGATTTTTCATTAATTAGTTTAATTAGTTTGGAGCTTTCATGTCTGCCCAATCCCACCAGATGGAATTCAGAGTAAAGCCCTCCTGTTCATGCTCACATGTTGGGTCAAACATATTTTTTCCAGTTTTGTGAAGTGCAGAAGTTGTACATCCAGAAAGCAAGGGCCGTAATTCTAGAAGTCAATTTTCTCATGCTGGCGTTATTTTTGTACCCAGTTGTTCTCCTGCAGTATTTTTTTCTTTTCTGTCCTTTTCTGTGAACTGGAAGATAGATGAAAATACCACCCAACACCACAGGTGCTTGAGTTTTCTTCTTAGAGCTTCAAAGAGTCAGAGATAAATATTATGATAATTGCTATTGGTAATATTGTTCCTCTCCATGTCGATAATCAGGCAGGATAACTGTTGGTGAACTTCATGAAACATGGGACGTAGTTTTGTTATTCTGGCACATAGCACACTTCAGAAATGAGCAGATCTGCTAAGCATACATTTGTTTCTGTTTATTACAAGAATGAGTACTAATTACAAGAACTGTTTTCTTTTTCTTCTTTCAGAAAGTAGTTACATTTTCTCTCCCTTTCAAGCTCTGTATTCTTGCCTGCTTTATACCAGTAGGCTATCCTAGTTTTCCTGCAGCACCCTGAAAATGATTTATTAGTTGCATGGTGAAGAATATCTTGTGGATCTCTTGCCTCTGTCAGTAACACTCATCCACTCAGCGTGTCCCTTCATATGGTTCTTCTCCTTGTGGAGAGTTACTTTCTGGATCAGTTTACTGCTGCAGTTGCCTCTTGCATGTGGTTCCAAAAATTCTCATCCACTTTTATGAGCTGAAGTGTGGCCACTTGCTTTTCCATTCACCTTATTTTTTTCTGTGCTCCTCTGCAAGCTTACATTTAATGCATATGTACGCTAGGTTTCTTTTAGGCAGGGAAAGAAACATGCCACAAGCCAGCAAGTCATGATTCCAGATTGATTTACATTAATTTTCCCTTCTATTTCTTCTGTAGAAAAATTGATTTGTTTCTTTCGTTGGCTAACAGATAAGCTAAGTACAGAACACTTACAGGGAACTATTGATAGGGATCTCCTATTTATTTATTGTCAAATTACTTTCTAACTTAAATTTGTCCTCCCTGTTCAGTTATATGTAGTTTTGGCTTCACTTCTGTTGATACATTTAGTATGAAAATTCATATGAATTTCAATATGTTACCATTGTTTGTCTAAGTATGTATATATTCCTCTATGTTCTATCTATGGCATATGGAATTTTTGAACATACCTAGCATGATTTGTAGTAGTGGATTATTGATATGCATGCAGTGTTAATATTTAAATTCTTTTTAGAGAAGCATAGAATATTATCTAGTATATATTCTATATATTAGAACTTGAATTGTTTTGTTTTTATGTTTTCAGGCAAGTTTTTCTTTTTTAAAAATTTTTCTCAACATCTGCGTATCTGTGTTGTTATGAAGTATTTCATTATTATATGTTGATTTTATATACTGTATATTCCACAACTAACAGTAGCATATCTGAGAAAAGGTTAAGCAAGAATCAGTGACCTGAGTTCCAACCAACATCCTGAAATAGCACTGCTATTTAGGTTAATTCAGGTTTTATTAACTAGTAAAAATCAGACTCAGTTATTGAATGTATTTTACACAAAATATAAAATTGAATGTTGTTATTACTTCAGACATTCGTGACTCAAAAATAATGGCTTTTTAGGCAGCCGTCTCATGAATTTGTCTTTTGTACCTGAAACCTAAAGTAAACTATGTTGCTGGCTTGGATTATCCCACAATTTCGTGACCTATCTGTATTTCATACTTTTTGCCAAACTTTTAACCACATTCTTGTATGGCTGCATTGTCTGTTCTTCTCCAATTAAATGCTTGTCAATGTGTATTTCCTGACACTGTAATTTCTGCATTGACATTTCTGCATTGTAACTCCAATAATCTGAGTACGAATAATATACAGGTCGCTA
Organism: Candoia aspera; assembly: GCF_035149785.1. Taxonomy (NCBI): domain Eukaryota; kingdom Metazoa; phylum Chordata; class Lepidosauria; order Squamata; family Candoiidae; genus Candoia; species Candoia aspera. The sequence goes on from NC_086154.1 coordinate 160,326,240, forward strand.
AAGAGAGAGGCTTTGCATTGGTACTTCTCCTTCAGTGCATAGGCATGCTAACACCTCTGACAATTTCATGGATAGGTTGGTTGTGCTAATGTAAAAAATATCTCAAAATTGTAGTGAAAGATTTGCTACAGATACAGATGTAAAAGCCTGCTGAAAAACCATGCATTTTCGACTGTAGTGAGAATTGATATAGTAACTTCAAAAATTGTGATGCGCTTTTTCTGCTTTCCCAGATCCTTTTGTCTCAAACTATGCCAGAGATGACAGAGAAAGCTCCTCTTAAAAAGCAGCACCGGTATGTTTCCCAGTTTCAGATAAGTGTATGGTGCAATCCTATCCTTGCTACAGAGAAATAAATGATACTGGTTTGGGTGTGATTGTCTTGACTCTGCGCTGTGGTTAATTCTCTTTTTCCAGCCTCTGGAGGAAGAGATTGAAGGCTAGAATAACCACAGAATGGGGGTGTTCTGTCTGCAGGGGTCTGCTTGCCCTGTTTTTTTGCCCCCTGTAGATTTGAAGAGGGTAAAATGGGCATGAAGGGGGTGGGGGCTGAGTGGAGGCTCCAATTTTAATTAAACCATCACATTTAATTTATTAGACTCCTGAATGCTTAATAAGTTTTTTTTAAGTGTAATGTGTAATGTGTACAGAATGTGTATTTTATAGTAATTATGGTATTTTTATTTTAGTGTCTGATTGTGTTTGTGAGCCAACTGCAACGAAATTTCATTTTATTATGCGCTTGGTGTATAGTGTATAGTGGAATGACAATAAAGTTATTCTATTTTATTTTTTGACAAAAATGAAAAAAGGTACTATAAGTCAGCCAGATACTGCAAAGGTAGGTGGGCTATCAGCCAACATGGCGAACAGTGGTGAAATATAGCAGACCATGGTTTGCTGTATTGTCTGAGATGGTACTTATGTGGAAGTAGCTTAACAGTTACTGTCAGACTTGGTTTAGTGTGGCATGCAAACATACCAATAACACCACTAAAATTTAATAACTAGCCAAACACAAATCTGTTTACTAGTTATATGACTGTAGCGGAGGTTTAGTGCAAAATATGGGGGGAGGTGTGTGTACAGAAATAAGCTGCATGCAGCCCTCCATCCTCTCCATGCAAATGTGATAAGTGTGTCTAGGTGAAATGAACAGCAGATATGAATAGCATAACTATGTGAATGAGATAGCTACATGTGCATGATTATTTGATGGCAATACATTATCCTAAATTAAAGTGCTATTGCCTTTTCCTTTTTTTTGTGAAGTTTCTTGAATTCCTTAGAAGAAAGGCTGAATACAAATGCATCCCTCTTATTTGAAACAATCTTAAAATCAGATTAGCTTCCATCTTGCTAAGTTTTAGGAAAACCGGTGCATTTTTTTAAACAGGGGCCTGGGAATAGAACTGTTAGTAGTGAACCTCCACCACAAGTTTTTGTTTGCTGCTTGATTGTTCTTCAAGTGCTGATGTTTTTGTAATTGCAGATGTAACTGTAAATGGTTATGGTATTTTGATTTTTTAAAGCTTCTTTCTGTAAGAGATAAATTTATTTATTTATATTTCAAATTTTGTCACTGCCCATCTCCCTCAAAAGAGGGACTTTGGGCGGTTTACAATAATAATAAAACTAAATGCAGATTAAAATACAATAAAAAACGGTATCTCTTAAATAAAAGTATAAATATAAAATATAAAATCCAGGATGGCGATATTAAAAGTTCTTAATTTAAATTCATAAATACACGGGAGCCTCTTTAGGGCGCTCACCACCCCCAGGATTGACTACCCCTCTTCCTGCCCCAAGCAAGATGGCAGAACCAGGTCTTTACCCCTTTCCAGAATGCCAGGAGAGAGGAGGCCTACCTCACCTCTGAGGGAAGAGTGTTCCATAGGGCAGGGGCCACGGCAGAGAAGGCTCTCCTCCTGGGTCCTGCCAATCAACAATCTCTCATGGACGGGGTCTGCAACAGGCCCTCTCTGCCTGACCGTGGGACAGGTCGATGTAATGGGGGTGAGACAGTCCCTCAGGTAACCTGGACCCATGCCATGTAGGACTTTAAAGGTGATAACCAACACCTTGAATTGGACACACTTTAATACATGTGCAGTAATTGAAAAAAAATATTTGGTGGCTTGGTGCAGCATCTGTCAGAAAAGGGTGTTTTTCACGTGACATCTTTCTTTAAGAAGAATGTACTAAAGAAAATGCATTAGTGAGATGCCAAATCTCACAAAATTGCCAATTATCAGTACATTTCTGCATTCCTGCCATGACAATGCCAAGCATTTCCAAGATCAGACAAAATTTTGGGGACAAGTTCATGATTTCCATTCTATCCACATTTAAGAATAAATGTCATTGGAGTTGGGGAATATGGAATACTGGCAGGAAAACAAGTTTCATTACATTTGTTTGACAAGAAATTTATAGGGAAGCATAAAAGTATATCTTAATGTGACATAATTTCCAGCTTCAGTATACAGAAAACCTGCCCATTGCATATGAGCAAGGCTCACCCCCTTTTCGCACTGAAGATATTGCTAGTCTGGCAATGAATCATCTGCAAGAAAACAACAAGGCTCAAAAGAGCACCAAGGACTGCACATTGCATATGTGTCTATCGTGTTTCCCCTGTTCCTTTTATCTCTGGTATTCGTTTATTCTACTGATGATATAATACATGATCCACATTGCAACCTTTGCTCACAGCTTGAATTTCCACAAGAGCACTCATTTTTAAAGCCTAATTTTGTGCATGTTTTCTATGTGTATGTTTTAGGGAGTATATATTTCTGGGTGGTCATGCATAGGAATTTCTGCAAAAATAAACTATATTAAACAGGCAAATCAACTATATGCTATAATCCTCACTGTATATGTGGGTTTGCTTTTGTCAGAAAAGAAGAACATTATGTTATAAATGTTTATGGATTTAGTAAAGTATTTTAAATAGCAATAGATAGTTAACCCTTTTTCATGTTTTTTTTAAACAGGAAGAAAAACCGTGAGACTCATAACGCAGGTAGGAACTTAGTATTGCTGGGATCAGGATGACTATTTTAAGTATGCAAAACCAAAGGCCACCAGAACAGAACAGTGACATTATTTCTGAGCAAACTGTAATTGTAAATGTACTGCTATACATACAATGTGTTCTGTTTTTTATAGTGGAGAGGCATCGAAAGAAGAAAATCAATGCTGGTATAAACCGAATTGGTGAGCTAATTCCATGTTCCCCTGCACTGAAACAGGCAAGTAGGGCCTTATGTTAAGAGCAGCTGTATACAGACTTTAGAGTTGATTCTTCTAACAGCCCAGTTCAGACAATCAAGATAAGGGATTAATAAACTGGAATATACTCAAGTTTCAGTCATTTTCCCACAGTTATGAAGTGCAGTTACCCATAACTTCCCATTATAGGTAGTCCTTGTTTAGTGACCAAAATTGGGATTGGCAGCTCTGCCATTAAGTGAAGCGGTTGCTAAGTGGGAAATCACGTGACAGCGACTGCTTTCCTTTTCCCCACTCCCCCACCCTTTGGAATGCTCACCCTGGTGCTGGGATAATTAGCAAGAAGAGAATTAATGTTTGTTTACATTCACTGGAGAAGAAGGGATAACAAGAGAGTAAGGCACACAATGGGGAATATACACTGAAAGCAATGCACTGGCGCATAAGCTAAAAGTTCTAGATTCTGTTCCTGGAGTCTCAAATAAAGGGAATAAACAGTAGGTGTTAAAAAGCCATCTCCCTTTCTGCCTGAAACATTGAAAAAAATTAATGTTTGTTTACATTCACTGGAGAAGAAGGGATTAAAAGAGAGTAAGCAGGCACACAATGGGGAATATACACCGAAAGCAATTGCTACCATGGGCTACCATGGGCTCCACAATTGCCTTAAATTGCCATATCCCAATCCTGGATCATCTTGTGGAATTGAGATTAGCAATTACGTAAAGTCATTAATTGAGAGCCAGTTTGGTGTAGTGGTTAAGGCATCAGGCTAGAAACCGGGAGATGGTGAGTTCTAGTCCCACCTTAGGCACAAAGCCAGCTGGGTGACCTTGGGCCAGTCCCTCTCTCTAAGCCCTAGGAAGGAGGCAATGGCAAACCACTTCTAAAGAACCTTGCCAAGAAAACTGCAGGGACTTGTGCAGGTAGACTCTGAGAATCGGACATGATTTAACAGATTTTGAAAAAAGTCAGTAAAGCAGGACTGGACTTAATGTCAAGGGAAACCTTTACCTTTACCTTTACCAGTAAAGCAGTCCACTTCACATCAGCTCATCTTCTTCAGAAGTTATCTTCCGCCCCCTGTTTAAAAATCTACTAGGGGTGCTATAGTTGTAGATGTTTACAATGGCAGGGGATTGAACTAAATCAAGTTTTTGAAGATCTTTTCCAAATTCTTCCTACCAAATTCTTCATTAAATAAGATATGTGAAATTGTCTGGGTTATATTTCAATGACAACATCTACATTCAGCAAGAAGGCAGAATTTCTTAGAATTGCCCTCTGAAGGAGTGACACCTTTTATATATATCTTAAATAGTTCTTTGTCTCATCCTGATTACATACCCAGTGCCAACATCATGCTCTATAGGAGCAGAGGATCGTGCTCCCTGATTTTTACCTAATCTCATGCCACAGTTAGAAAATGGGACAAATCCAATGTCCATTAGATAGTCTGGATTTGTGTGAGAGTTTCTCATTTAAGCTTTTTCCTCTTTTTATGCAGAAAATAAATCCTTTATAATGAGTGTGATTAGGAAAAATATTTCCGTAGTTTTAGTTTATGTGTCCAGCAGTGCTCCTCAGTGAAAGACGTAACAGCCCATTCCATGCACGGAACAACCCTGTTGGGTACCTAGATTGCACTAAGTCTTCCAGGGCAACCACATGTGTCAACACTTCACTCCTATAGAAGATGAGATTGGGCAATTTCCTTCTGCTTAAAAATGTCACAAGAAATATTTTAAATTATTCCTCCTTCCCTGTTCTAGGAATGCTGTCTATTTCACTTGCCCATGACAAAAATAAAAAGTTTAACTTCTGATGAAGCATACCATCAGTAGGAATGAAGCAGGCCCATCTATAGTAAGACGGGAAGATAGTCTGCCTTTCACAGAGATTATGAAAGGTGGTTTCAGGATCTCATTTGGACAATATTCTGCAGTAATTTATGGTGAAATACATTTGTGAACTCCTTTATCTTATCCTCTGTTTTTCTTCTTCCTACTGTTCAATCATTGATAAAGGTCAACTGCTGAAATTACAGTAACATCAACCAGTGCTAATGTAACCCACTGATACAGTTATAATATGGATTAGCTGTTTTGAAACTTGTATCTAGTTTTAAGAAAAAGTAATATTGAGCAGAATTACAAAAGTGCACGTGAATATGCTATGCTGTTTACTAAAGATTTCATGTCACTCCTGGACTTCTGGGAATCACCTAAGTGTTCACTTTTAAAAACAAAGTATTTATATTATTATTAAAATCAATTTAATATAAATGTTTGTTCCACATTGACATTCATATCTGTACATCCTATTTTATTTTTGCCAATAGCTAGGAATTCTGGAAATTGTCATCAAAAACATCAGGTAAACCAGGTTCAAGAAAGCTACTCTCCAGTGATTAAATCTGAAGATAGAAAATAAAGTCACTGAAAATTGTGATTATATTAATTTTGTGCACTTAACACAGGAAACACTTTTTTAAAAAGTGAGAGAGCCAGTTTGGTACAGTGGTTAAGGTGCTGGCCTAGAAGCCAGGAGACTGTGAGTTCCAGGCCTGACTTAGGCACGAAAGCCGGCTGGGTGACTTTGGGCCAGTCACTCGTTCTCAGCCCAGCCCACCTCAGAGTTGTGGTTGTGGGTAAAATAGGAGGAGGAGAATTAGGTATGTTTGCCACCTTTGAGTTGTATATGTAAAAAAAGATGGGGTAAATGTACTATAATAATAAATCTTTATTTTCAAATGCTGTTTGATTTACAACTCCCATTCTACCTGGGTGGACTTCCAGGGTTGATGAGGATCTTAATCTCAAGGCCAAGAAAGTCTAAATATTTCAGTCACTATATAGAGGAAAAATAAGATTATGGCTGCAGGTCACTTCATCAACGTCCACGTGGTACCACCTTCAGCCTCAGATAATAGTGCCCATATTAGACTTCTGAGGCAAAAACAGCAGACCCACGAGGCTGGATGTGGGACAAAGAGCTGCAATCCACTGTTTTGTCCCATATAGTGATTTGAATGTGTAGATTATTAGGTTTTTGTGGTGGTGTTTTTTTTACAGAAAAGGCCCTGAGGGTATCTGGAAGAATTTATTATAATTTTGAAATTGTCTAATTCGGTAGCAGTAGGAAACAATACATTTTTAAATTACTGTAAAAAACTATTCCCAGAAGAAGAGCCCTGGAAAATTTTCTGGAATTTTTTTTTTTTTGTGAAAGCTTTCATTATATAACAATATGTATTATATTAGCATGAGTTGATGGTAGTGTAGTTTCATTAACTTAAATGTTTTGTTACTTTTTCCTCTGGACATTGTAAACCAATTCAAAATCTGTATCCTTTACAGAGTAAGAACATGATCCTCGATCAAGCATATAAATATATAACAGAAATGAAAAAGCAAAATGATGAACTCCTGTTGAATGGAGGAAACAATGAACAAGGTGAATAGATTGCTGTATGGATATCTGTGACATTTTATAGTCTTTCCTTACTTAATTGGGGCTGCTGCAGAAGGCATTTTGAAGCATCACCAGACAAAATAAGGTACTGTCCTGTTTTCCTTCTGTGGCTGAATTATTTGAAACTATCCCCACTTCAGCCTGCGGTTTCTCCTGTTACTGCAGGGTGGTAAACTTTCAAGTAATAGCACTGACAAATATTCGACTGTCACTTTATTTCTGTGTTTGTAACTAATAAAAGTAGTTAGCAAAGGTGTCTTTACCTATTCACAACACACTCTGTATAAAATTGGCATACTTGTGTCTATTGCACACACGTTTCAAAACAAAGATTCTTTTCTACCTGCTCCTCCTCCTTCCATTTGTAATTGTTATTAAAAGATAACCCCTTTCCAGCAACTTCAGCACTGATTTTCTTAACCTTTATGGCTCAGGCCTTTATTTTTTTAACCTAATAAATAAATTAATTAAAATATTATTTGCTCCTTTTACTTCTTAATAACACCTGCCTTGGGGTGTGCTGGGGTTTTTGTTTTTGCAAAACAGTTTTTATATGAAAGATCATAGTTAAAATAAATAAAGCAAGTCTAACATGTGTAAGTTAAATCTGAGAATAACCGCAATTTAATTATTTTTTAAATTAAATTCTTCCCGTTGTATTAGGATCTATATTTTCATCCAAATTGTATGCCAAGAATAGAATCAGTAGTGTTCCATTTATTAGACTTTGCTACATAGTGCCATTAATTATCCCCTAGCATTTATGTAATCATTTTCTTCAATAGGAAAGTGCAATATGGATTTGAATAGTAATAATATGAAAACACTAGAAATAGTTCCTTGATAAGAGGAACTCTATACCTACATTTGTGCACACATTAAAACAGGAATGAGGCTCTGGATTGGACAGGAGAATGAATATAACCTCAACTTCACATAGCAGGTCAGGACAGGGCTCAGCTAAGTGACATCAGCCCCTTAATCAGTAGTAGATTTTTTTCTGATTGGCATTTAACTTTTTACAATTTTCTCTGCAGCTGAAGAAATAAAAAAACTCCGGAAGCAGTTGGATGAACTCCAGAAAGAAAATGGGCGCTACATAGCATTATTGAAAGCCAATGACATTTGCCTTTATGATGATCCTACCATCCACTGGAAAGGGAATCTTAAAAATTCAAATGTTTCTATTGTGATCCCCAACGATCAGGCACAAAAGAAGAAAGAAAGTCTGAAAAATACAAATATTTCTGTTGTTATCCCCAATGATCAACTGCAAAAGAATATCATTGTATATTCCAATGGCAGTCAGTTTGGTGGAAGTACCCAGGGGGCATCTGTCCAAGGAATAACTTTCAATATAGGACATAATTTACAGAAACAGACAGCTAATGTTGTTCCTGTCCAGAGAACTTGCAACACTCCTGCAACCATTTCTAGTATTTATTCAACAGCAATCAAATCAGGTATACAAACTTCAGTTTCTTCTTTAGTATCAGGCCTACCCAATGCAGACAAAAAAGCCCTTGAGCAACCTACCTCTGAGAACAAGCAGGGCATGTCTACTTGTACTAGTGCTGCCGGTTCTCTGCATACCTCTCAGCTAGTAAGACTGCAGACTGAAAAACAGATTTCATCACAAGAAGAGGATGACATCTCCAAACCTAAAAATAAACAAGGGAGTTTGAAGTTGATTGAGAAAGCAAGTGTATCGAGCCCCATCCTTCCTTCCAGTGTTAGTGTAGATGTACTTCATTGTCAACTAGCAAATATACCACCAGAAGCAGGTTCAAGAAGTGGGTCCCTAGGAAGCTGTGTGACTTCTACAGGTGACCCAACCTGTGCTGCATCTGTAAGGCAATCCACTGATGGAAAGCCATCCACAGAAAAGGTCTTCAAAAGCCTAGATGGTAGAGCTGCAGAAGGAGTAGAAGCTCTGAAGGCTGTAACAGAACTGAATGCGGTGCCTGCTACTACTGTAGAGAAATGGCCTTTTCCCAGTTCTTCAGGTGTTGGCATTCCAGACTCAAAAAGCATGGGTAGTCTTATGCGAATCACTTCAGCTGGAAATACTCAAACTACATGGACTACATTACAGCTAGCAGGAAGCACTGTTCAGCCTCTAAACCATGCTCCATCCAACGTAATTCCAGCCCTTTTAAATGAGCCAATTAATGATGCTAGTATTGTAGCTACCAGTCCAAACAAGACTCTGGCCAATGCTGCTGGTTTAAACAACTCTCCAGTTCCCGATGAACACCCAGCTGACCAATTGGTTGTTACCTTGCCTTCCTATTCATCTTTACCTATTCAGCCACTAATTAGTAAGATGCAAACTAGAGCCCAAATTGCAGGTAGCCTCCTTCCCCTGAATCCAGCCATGCAAGTGATTCAGGTATCTCAGCCAATAACCTCACCTGCCAATGCGTCACCTGTTAATCAGAACATCGTCATTCTCCAGCCTCCTAATGCTAATCCCTGTCCTCCAGTACTGAGAGCTGAACTCCCAAATCAGACCGTTAGCCAACAGATTGTAATAATACAAACCGCTAATCCAAATCCCCTCTCCTTTTTCTCGACACCATCAGCTGTTAAAATGCCTGTGAATGGAACAAATGCTGGCAATCTTATACAAAGTGCCTCTGGCCCTCATATGTTCGGTGGGAAACATCTTGTCCATATTTTACCAAGGCCCTCCTCTTCAACATCTTCTTGCCTGACACAAACATTTTCAGTTTCAGTGTCTAACCAAAAGCTTCCACAGACCATTTCTTTAAATGGACAGTTATTTGCATTAAAGCCTATGAAGTCCTGCTCTGGAGGTTTAGATCAAACCCCTATGCAAATTATTCAGCCTACCACCAGTGAAGATCCAAATACCAACATTGCGCTCAATGCGTTTGGTGCTTTAGCTAACCTCAATCAAAGCATATCACAGATGGCTGGCCAAAGCTGTCTACAGGTGTCTGGCAATCAGCCTACCAACCCCAAAACTGTCAGTAGCCAGACCACACCAATAACTCCTGCTTTGCTAGCAGCCACAATACCTTCCTCTTCAGCTGCTGAGAATTCTGGGTTAACCTGTACTTCAACTTCACTAGATGTTTCTCCCCACAAAGCTGCTGGTTTGGGCTCAAAATGGCCTAACAAAAGTTCAGGTACTAAGAAAAGCTTAGTAGCCAGCAACAACCTTGCATGTCAAGTGGATCCTGGCAAAGAATGCAAAAAATTTGATAGCAGGAATGTGGCCACTGCATCCGAACATTCAGGAAGTGACATATTGCTTGAAAACATGCCTGTTCTGCAGTGCTTGGCTCTACCACAAGCAAACTGTAGAGTAACACCAAATGATGTAAATGCTTCTGATCCTCATCCCAAAGATAGACTGAGAGCTGAACAGGACATGGAATCTACCCTGACACCTGACCTGAATGCAGCTGTAGTGCCTAGATCACTGTCCCTTGAATCATCCTTACTGGGTCAATTTGAAGTAGTTCCTGCAATTTCCACAGACCGTGCTTCTCCATCTCTTCAGACCAACTCAACAGCAAATCCTCAGTTATCAGACCTGTCCAAGTGCATACCCACCAGTCCTTTACTAGCCTCTTCTTCTGATTCTCGGGTGACTATTTCTCAAAATTCTGAGACACCGGTGTCAAATGGAGAAACAAATACAGAGAGCGTTCCCAGAACAGAGGTCTCAGAGATCTGCAGGATGGAACAAAATTGTTCCATAGTAATGCAAGCCTCAGATTTATTGGAAGAACAGGGCCTAACCAAAATGTTCTCAGAGTTTAGTAAAGTAGGAGAAGTTGTACAAAAATCCTTTTCAGTCCAAGTAGAGCACCCCAGTTTTTGTACCCAAAGTGTAAAATCAAATATCAACCCAAATGATAACCTGGGAAGGAAACAAGAAGGGCTCTTGCTAATGAACACTGAGGAAGAAAACCTTGCACGGTCTAATTCTTGCACCTCCGACCAGGAGGCAGTCGCTGCTAATAGGCAGGCAGACTCCCCCATGTCAACTAGTTCAGGTAGCAGTTGTGGCTTTTCTGTTGCATCCATGTTGCCAGATACGTGTAGGGAAAATGTTTCTAACAGCACTTTGGTGAACACACACAGCACCTGCACATTTTCAGAGCAAACAGATATTGTGGCACTGGCTGCAAGAGCAATTTTTGACCAAGAGACTCTTGCAAAAAATACAGGAACAGTATTGGGAACTTCTGCTTCCAAGAGTAGTAAAGTGGCATCTCTAGGAAGAGACCAACCATTCAAAGCCCATCCAGTTAAAAACACTAATCAGATAGAAACAGTGCCAGACAATTTCACTACCCAGAGTTCAGTGCAAATAAACATTGAGTTGTCTGCGGAGAAAAGCTGTTCTGTTGGTCTGGAAATGTCTGATACAACTTTGCAGATTCCAACCCCACAGCCTTCAAGCACCTCAAGCTTGAGTGTCAATAATCTCATACATCAAACCTGCATCATCCATCCTCCAGTAAGTTGCTCAGGTGTACCCTCATCTTCAGACCAAACAACTGTTTCTGTGTCTGGGACTCAGTCCATGCCTGCTAATTCATATATGACTCAGTCTCCAGGACGTTCTCCAGGCTTGATGGCAGACTATCCCTCAGAACAGCTATCTGCTCTTCAGACTAGCACAGTGACAGGTCCGCAGATGTGCGAACCGCACTTAAAGCAGCAAAGACAAGAAAGCCGCAAAGAATCAGCCAAGCGTTCTGTTCAAGATGATCACCTGCTTTCTACATCAAAGAGGCAGAAACAGTGCCAGACAGCACCTCTACAGCTTGAAGAGATGGCTCTGCTGAATCAAACAGCTGATGATATTGAGGATCAAAATCAAATCCGTGTGAATCAGATCCCCTCCAATTCATCTAATCTCGCAGTGTCCGTGAGTAGTCAAGGACATACCAATGGCCATAGCAGGTTATTTCAAGCCAGCAATTTCGTGTCACCTACTTTGAGGCAAGCTGAAATTCAGTGTAATTCTCATCCACCAATCTTAGATCAAGCAGGACAACATCTGCAGCCTATCCAACATGCTCTCTCTCAAGGAATGGCTCATCTTCAAGCTAATCACCCATACATAAAGCCACAGCAACAGCAGGCTGGACAGCTAAGAGAAAGGCATCAGTTGTATCAACTTCAGCATCATATTTCTCCTGCAGAAAGTTCTGTACACTCTCAAGCTCATATTGTCCATCAGCAAAGAATATTGCATCAAGAGGTACAGCTGCAGAAAAAGAGAAGCCTCATTCAAGCAACTCAGCCTACCACACTTGCTTTACAGCAGAAGCATCATGGAAATGACCAATCACGGTCAAAGGGTAGCCAGCCACATCCTCATCACTCCCAGATTCAACAGTTGCAGCAGCACTACCCTTCTTCCCAGCCTGAGAAGAATTGTGAGAATCCCGCTTTGAGCAGAACTCATAGCCATCCGCGGAGCCATCCAACTCAGGACATTCTGCATCAGCAGTCATCAGACGTGGGCAACAGACAGCCAGGTTCTGGAGTTCCTTCTGAACATGTCTCAGGACATAGCCAGATGCATAGACTGTTGACCTCCAGGGCTTTGGAGCAGCAAATAGTGTCTCAACCTAGTATTGTCACCAGACCAGAAGTTGCTTGCCTCCCTCATAGGCAAGAAAGAAATAGAGTTAGTAGTTACTCTGCAGAGGCACTTATTGGGAAATCTTCATCTAATTCAGAACACAGGCTAGGAGTATCCATGCAGAGCTTCAAAGTTTCAGACCATCTTGAAATGAGAAATTATGCTGATGTATCTAGGAATAAAGAACTGGTAATCCATAATACACAAAGTCGTGTATCTGTAGATCATCCACTTGGATCAGATATTCAAAGGCTCTCTGAGTGCCAGACATTTAAGGTGAATGCCATTAATCAACAGCCTACAGGTAATTTTGATGTGCAATCTTCAAGAAGTAATGAAATAGGTAATGCTCTCAGGGGTATGCAGACGCAGAGTTTTCGACTTGCCCAAAATGCTGGACCACCAGTAGACAGACAAAAAAGGTTGTCTTATCAACCAGTTCAAAGCATTTCAGCAGGAAATCCTCTTCCCCCCCGAAGAGACAATGAGAATACATGCCACCAAGGTTTCATGCAAAGTTTACTTATTCCTCATCTTGGAGATCAAGCTAATGGAAGCCAACGGCCAATTTCAGAGCATCAGAGAAATCCACAGTGTGCTACTTCTTCAAATGTTGATTATAATTGTGCCCCAGCAAGAGAAAGTATTCATATTCGGAGGGAAGGTGATGATCAGAACAGAGAAAGTTGTGACATGTCTCTTGGTACTATTAATGGTAGGAACAATTCATTAACTATTCCCTTTTCAAGTTCTTCTGGAGATATTCAAGGCCGTAACTCAAGTCCCAATATTTCTATCCAGAAATCTAATTCCATGAGAATAACAGAGAGCCATGGAACAAAGGGTCACATAAATGCCTCAGCTTCTAGCAATGTACATGGAGCTACACGTCCTCTTCACTATGCACCAGTCTCTCGTGGGAATGCTGACCAAGTTCCTCCATCTGTTCGTCACACCAATTCTTCAGCCACTGACCGATCAAGACATCCTTTGCAGGATAATGGTGGCTCTAAAATTCGCCAGCCTGAAAGGAATCGTTCTGCAAATCAAAGACATGGGAATGTGTTTGAACCTTCTCTTCCTCAACTTCCTTTATCCACTGGTGGAGGAATGATCCTTGGACGACAGCAACCTACCCTTGAAAAAAGGGGCAGCATTGTGCGATTCATGCCTGAAGGACCACAAGTGTCTCATGATAGTACAGCTGCTGATCAGCACACGTTATCTCAAAATTTTGGATTCTCTTTTATTCCAGAAAGTGGAATGAATCCCCCAGTAAATGCTAATGCATCATTTATTCCACCAGTGACTCAACCCAATGCTACCCGAACAGCAGCCCTGATTCCAGTAGATCCTCAAAATACATTGCCATCTTTCTATCCACCATATTCTCCTGCACACCCTACCCTGTCTAATGACATTTCAATTCCTTATTTTTCTAACCAAATGTTTTCTAATCCAAGTACAGAGAAGCCAAATGGTGGAGGCTTAAACAATCGTTTTGGTTCTATTTTGTCACCTCCTAGACCAGTTGGCTTTGCTCAGCCAAGTTTTCCCCTTTTGACAGATATGCCTCCAATGCATATGGCCAATTCATCACACTTGTCCAATTTTAATTTGACTTCTTTATTCCCAGAAATAGCTACAGCTCTTCCTTCAGATGGATCGGCAATTTCACCACTGCTCTCAGTAGCAAATACTTCTGGTTCTGACTCTTTGAAACAATCGTCAAACCGGCCTGCCCATAACATAAGCCATATTCTAGGTCATGACTGCAGTTCAGCTGTATGAAAAGAATGGGAAGGGGGTGAATTTTTTTGAACGCCTGTGTTTGTGTGTGTAATGCATATATACTTGTATAAATTTGGATTTACCATTTCTAAGGAGTCCATTTGTAATATCGCTCTTGGAACTGTTTCATTTGCAGATTATTCTTGGGCTTATACATAAACATTTATATTGCTCACTTAGAATCTTGATGCATCTTTAAGTGCAAACTAGTTGTTAAGACTAAGCTGTTTTAACAGCTTATGATAATGTGACACTCCTCACCCCTGTATTGTTACCATCTTTATGAAAAATGGGACTAGGAAAACAAACCAAAGAGTTGCATTTATAATCCTTGGAAAGTAACATTTTGCCCATGATGTATGTGGAACATATAGGCTGCTTTTAAAAATTGGTGTTGACATCTATTTGTGATAAATTCTTCTATTCCAATTTAATGCCATGCTTAGTTTCTAATGACCTGTATGAAAACTGTATGGAAATTATTGCTTCATGTACAAGTTTTATAGCAGAAATATAAGTAGTAATATTATATCTAAGTAGTTTCCTCCCACTTGATAGAGAATTCATTCTTTTTGCCCCTGATTTAAATACTGTGAGCTTTCTCAGGTATCATTTTTTTCTTGTTTAGAACCCTCTTAAGAAGGCTCCTCTTCCTTCCCTTTTTTTTACATTAACCATTTTAAATTTCCTCTAGTAATAAGAACACTAGAAATATTGTTAAATGAGGCTGTAAACAAAGTGAACAGGAGTGATAGCAGTCTGTAGGCAAACTTATTACATGCATAAATAACTTTTTGCTCTGGCCAAAGTCAGAGGAACTATAAGGAAAAAGAGGATCATGTGATGTTTAACGGAATGGTCTTGATAGTGTAAGTTGAGAATGGAAATAATGCCCCCCAAAATAGTTGATTTAAACATTCCAAAACTGTGTCAAGCAACAAGGGAATATTTTTGTAAAGATCAAAAAACATATTTTAATGCACCCCTTTGATTTCTTTAAAACACCATTATCGTTTCTATTTGTCTCTCCACACTGCTGATGGCAAAATTATGATGGTATCAGTAAGTCATTGTCTAAGGTATTATTGTGATGAATTGCTAATTCTTTGTTTACATTTCTTTCTATAAGGTCTGCAAACTGGTAACTAGAATTGTAATCATTGCCATAATGTCTCCTTTCTATTGAAGGAGTTAACATACAAAGGATTCTAAAATGGGGATATTAGTATCATTTACTAGTATTTAGCAAAGCACTAAGCTGAAGTTACTGTATATTTATAGCTCTGTCTTGGAACTGCAGTACAACAGTATGAATAACCATAAGCTCAGCTTTCTGGCTATAGGATAGTTGTATCTTATCACTATATTGCATTGATATTTGGAATGTGAAACAACATTCACATCCACTTCTAGACGGAGTTTCTAGAGCAGCCTCATTTGGGGAGGCGAGTCAGATACTTTTTGATAGCAGGAAGAAAATGTCTTCCTACAGTGGCTAACCAGAGCCGTTGGCACCTAAACCTAATCCCCTGCATTTCCATGGTTGACCTGGTTAGAGTCTTTGTAGATCATGCAAATAGGGCCAGATAGCTTATAGTTTTACTTTCTTTTTCCTCCCTCTTATTAGTTGGCTATGCAGTTGATTGTCTACAGGAAACAAGTTCCTATTTATCATATTCCATGGGGGGGGGGGGAAACAGGTGCTCTTCCTAACCAATTTAAATGCATAACATGTAGGGAGAATGTAAGAATGGGAAGTGGCCAAGAATATATTGACCAGCAGAGAAATTCAGTTTCTTGAACAAACTTTCTATGCAAAAGTTTATGCTTTTATGATTTCTGAGAGTGTTAAGTTTTTCTGAAAATGTATTTGAAGAGTCTGATGCACAGATGAACAGGAAATGCAAGTAAATGGCAGGGTATTTAACTAATAGGAGAAACTGTATTCCCTTCTGTTGAGTCAATTTTTATCATGCTTTAGTGCATAGAGGAAGCCTTGATAGTTAGAAGGATGTAAGTCTGACATTCTGCACATTGGTTTGGGTTAACACCTTTTATGACAATAGGTGAAAAAAATTAAGCATTCAGACTTTCATATATTTGGTTTAGTCATATAAACCAATAGCTACTCTCTCTGAGCATTTATCAGTAATTTTTGCTAGGATTTTTAGTAGACATTAGTATAGATTACTACTAGTATTTTTCAAAAGTATTCTCACACTAAAATATATTATAACATCTGTCTTGATGTTGCCTGCAATGGTAATATTGCTGCCGCAGATATTACCTAAGTTTTTATTATTAGTAGGGATTCTGTTTAGCAGAAGAGCATCAGCTCCCTATTGAGATTCAAATCCAATTTTTTCTCCTTTTTTCAGGTAATAGTGCCCTTCAGTTAAAAATCGCATGAGGAAATACTTGCTTTGAAGAATGCCCTTAACTTTTTTTTAATTATTAAAAATGCTAATATTTTCTAACATTTGTGTTACACTATCCCAGGCTTCTACCTTTATTACAAATTTCCCATGGTATGATCTCATCAAGATCTCATAAATTGTGATCTTATCACATTGTCTTACCGACACTGATGTGACTGGAAGCTTCCCATATCCCAGAAAAGTACATGAAGCAATGGGGACTTCCAAGGTTTGTAAAATCCATAGGATGTCAGCTTTTGGATGCGTGTAGAACTGAACTTTCCTTATTGCTAAGATCTATAGATGCAACAGTGGCTGAATCATCTGAAAATATGGAAACTCTAGTTTATATAGATGTATGTAAATAATGTTTGGGGTTTCTGTTGAGTCTAGGTAGTCAAGCCTTGCTCTTTTAATGGGAACAGATAAAGAAAACTTGCTGTCACACAGCATAGTAGCCTACAGGTTTATATCCTGTGGTCAAACTTTTCTTTCTATGCTGTGCTGCTACGCCATGACAGCTTCCTTATGCACATAGGGGAATTATCTAAAGTCCTCCTTGTTTTGAAATTAAGAAATGTATGGTGATTGTGCTACAGTTTTCAGCAAATTAAGAATGTATGCTGTTGTGCATTCTGTAATATTTTATCCACTACTTAAGGTCCCCCAGAATTTTTCAAAATCTGGAAGAGAAACTTGTAATAGCACTGATAAGGAAAGTTTATTATTATTGTAAATAAGGTTTTTTATTTTGACACCTTTTTACAAATTGAATGCATTTGTATGTAAATACCTGCAACACTGATTTTTTAAAAAAAATTCAGATTTTTATTAAATGTAAAATTATATTGATTGTAAACATTGTATAGATATAAACAAAATGGTATTTTATTTTTTAAAATGTACAATTGTGCACTATCATTTTGTGTTCTGCTTGTGCTTTGTGATTCTTCCCTTGCAGGAAAAACAAAAAGCAAAACCAATGATCCTATATTTAAATATCCAGACAAAGCTTATGAACGTGTAATTTTTAAGAAGGTAAACAACTTTAAAAGTCCAGCAATTCCTTCTATAGGTTCTCACTAATTTGTACTATTTTCATCTGTCCACCTGCTCAGACATAGTGAGGACCTCAAAATGACCATGCTGATTCTTCAACAGAACAGATTCTTGACATTGTAAACAATGAGTTCAGAGCACTGCTTTGATTGCTATGCAAAGACCACCTCTAGTAGTTTGCTGGTAGTTTTCTGATCTATTTATCAGCAAGTTGTTTAAGGATAGGAAAAGACATTTGGGGCTACCTTTTTGGAAACTGTGACTTGGAGTACAGTGTATTTGGGCTGTGCAATGCTTTGACTTGATTTCAAAAAGGGGCCTAGAACAGTGTTTTTCAAACTTGGCAACTTTTAAGATGCTGGCTGGGGAATTCTGGGAATTGAAGTCCACACATCTTAAAGTTGCCAAGTTTGAAAAACACTGACCTAGAGCATGCTCAGGACAAGATGAGGTTGCTTTGCTGAAGTGCTGGATTAGGACTCCTGCACTCTCTGAAGCACCCTTTTGGAATCAGAGCCAAAGCACTACCCAGGCCTACCAGGCATGCATAAGAGATGAGACCTCTGGATGGAAGAAACCACCACCTCTGTTCTCAGATTGCCTTTAAATATCAGCAAGTTTATAGTGGCCCTGGAAAAGCTGATGCAGAATTCCAGTCTTTAGTAGTAGTTTTTTTAAAACCTAAGTGAATCGATAGACTCACTTGTCGTTAGCCGCTAAATAATCACTAGGAGAAAGTCCGAATACAGTTAGAAGTTTAACAAACACATCTAAGTAATTCATGTTGATAATACTGAGACATGCTTTAATTCAGACTTGGCAAAGCATGGCACAAACATGTACACAGCATCCTCTGATGGGTTTAAACAATAGGGTAGAAGATAGGATCTTTCCCATCTTGCCAACATAACAGTTATTCCACGAGTTTAAATGAACAGCAAATAGATCGTAGGTTATCAGAAAAGAATTCACCACTAGCGATAGTCAAGAATGACAAATGACTAGCAAGGGTAAGTAACATTGCAATACTACACCTGGATTGCCTGTCAGAGAACGTTAAATGTTATAATGCATATGACAGTTTGTTGGAGTGGAAAAGCACCTTCCAGCTGAGCAGGGAAGATATATTTTGTACAAAGAAGTGTATTGTAAGACACTGTCCTCCCTCTGAAAGGGAGGTGGGTTGCACTATTTGCATTGTCTACTGTAGGAAGAAAAGAGATTGCGTTATGCTCCAGTGGGTCTTCCAGTACCAGAAGAATGGGTTATCATAATTTTATGTAACAAACCTGATAGTTGCAAAGAAGTTCTACATAAGGACCTCTGGGATATTTCAGTACTGTATAAAGTAATTCTGACTAATCAAGCAACAGAACATGAGTAGCCCAAAGGACAATCATTCAGTGTGCATTTGGTAAATTACAAACTGGGAAACTACAATGTTGGGAATAAACTTTATCCATTACAAGCAAGTGAAGACTGCCTCAAGAGAGCCTGTGAACACCCCAGCTTGATTTGTCTCAACATAATGCATTATGCTATAGATCTGATCCAGCTGATGTTGAGGACAATGGGATTTTTGCAGTGTTCAAGTTTTCCCAT
This sequence comes from Candoia aspera, assembly GCF_035149785.1. Lineage (NCBI taxonomy): Eukaryota > Metazoa > Chordata > Lepidosauria > Squamata > Candoiidae > Candoia > Candoia aspera. The sequence goes on from NC_086154.1 coordinate 160,345,458, forward strand.
ATAGGAATTGTTTAAAAGAAGCTTCTTTCCAATGTGTACTTGGTGCTCTGTTCTGACTGCACCACACAGTAAATTTCACTGTGAAGCATCAAACACTGTTCTTCGCCCATAGCTCAAAAGACAGGTATCTTGTTTCTTGGCACAGAATCCAGGTCATCATCCAGGGTCAGCAGGCCCTAGAGCAAAGAAAATGTCACAGGCATGTCAAAAGACTCATACAGCTTTTTTTTTCTTGGCCAGCAAATAGAAGTACAGGCAGGAATGGCTCATCAGTCTTCTAGTCAATCAGGAGAGATCTAACCAATGTCATTTCCCTCCTAGAAATCTGAATAGTAGCTGCTTCCCCCCTCCACCCCCACACATATGCATATTTCAGCATTTCTCCAAGGAAAAGGATTTGGTGATACAAATACCATACTGTGAGATACCACTGTCTCCAGCAAATTGATGAATGCAAGGATCCCATGTGTGCAGTGACAATGCAAATGCCATGATTACATACTTGCATCCTGTTGTCCAATGCAAGAATGTAAGTCATGGCAAGTTGTATGATGCATTCAATCATGTGTTGTCATTTTCCCTTCCCAGGTGGACACCCTGGTTACTTCAGTTCAATAAAGAATCTAAAGTACAATCTGATCCAGCTGGTGACAAGGAGAAAACTACTTTTGCTGTGCTCAGATTTTCCCATATCTTTTAAACCTTTAAATGCAGCTTTAATATGTTCTGGAAGTTCTCCTTCCCTTTCAAAGGATGTTTCCCCAAGCCAAGAATAACAACAACAACAAGCAAGGTGGCTGAATAGGAGAAGTGGTATCCAGACAGGGGATCCTTTCAAGCCATCAGAAGTATCCTCTGGCTTCAGGCTATTCATAAAAGCCAGCTCATTCTAAAACAGAGAGTAGTAGAAGGGACACATTTGAGGCAAGACAGCCATTCTGGCACAAGGAAGAGGCTAAATGCAGAAGTATGCTGTGGATTGGACACTTGTTTGTGATGGGGGGACGTCTGAGTATGTCCTTGGGCAACTGCTGCTATCCTGGGAGTTACCAAGAGCTAAATGAACTATTTCCATCAGATGATGGAAATGTTTAGTTATCCCAGCTGTTGATCCAGCCACTGATGTTTTGTAATAGGAATGTTTTCTATTTTTACAATTTTTTTATTCCCCCCCCCAAGGTTATTTCCCCCTGCCCTTCCTTCCTAAAATTGGTTTAAGTGGAATATAACAGGAAGTTGCCTGTGTCTGACTCAAATAATACGTTGTTTTAAAAAGATAGATACTCAGAATAATTGTTTTTTCCCTTTTTCTTCTTTCATCTGGACCATGATGACTCTCCTTCCCACCAGCAAAACACCCCTGCATGAAGGTAATTTTCTAGCAGTTGTAGCAGTATTTATATTTAGCCCACACTTAAACACTGTGCGAGCAAACAATAAAACATCACAACATACATAACATTCACAAACATTATCTAACACCAGCGTTAACATAATTTAAAACAGTATCAGGGACCACCACTGAAAATACTGGTTCTTCCAGTTTAGTAAAGATCATTAAAAAGCAAAATATTTTAAGAGCCTTTTGAAACCTTGGGAGGTCAGACTCCATACATAGTTTGAGAGGGAGCAGGTTCCCTAGAGTAGAGGCTAGATGGAAGAAGTGGCCATTTTCTTACGTGGGGAAGCTTAAGTGACCCTAATTTCATGATCAACCCAACAGCTTGGAAGCCTGAATTACATTCAAATTATCGAACGACTGGATATTCCTGTACATGTGGTCAGCACCTGCAGTTTGACCTGGTAATGTTCCTGAAGACCCAGCCAAAGTCCAGACTGGGGAAAGGAGGAAATGCAGAGAATGAGGAAAAGTACGGGACCACACGGACTACCCTGCTCTGGATCTGAAGCAAAGGACGGCCTGCCCACAAACTAACTCAATAGTCCAAACCAAACTTTACCAAGACATGACCTAACCAGCAGGCCATGTCCACAGAATACCAGCCCTCTCTGCAAAGTGTAAACCCACTCCTTCAGAAGTGCTCTAAACACCTGTTTCTATGACTTCAGGGCAGAATGGAGAGTTAATCCCTTCTGAGTTTGTAAAACCCGGCTCGGTGTATTTTAATAGTAATTGGGACTTGATTCTGACCCAACGCAAATAGATTCATGGATCTGAATAATAAGCTGTAGCCTTAAATGATTTGATTGAGCTTGTTGGATGAATGGACTTATAGATAAAACACAACACCTTCTTGATCATTTGAACCAAGCACGTTCCAGCAAAGAAGAGAGCACCATTTTTGCTCCTTTATGCCCAGGAACATGCTGGTTTCGTTGCACAAAAGACAGCACAAAACTGCAGTTTGTCCTCCGGCCACAAACCAATTGGTAGGCTAGCGTGAGTCAGTTGTGCTGGGGAAAAAGCCACTGGAGTGTCATTGAAGTCTGTCCTTTTGCACCTTATTGCCACAACAGCATCTTGGACACTCTCGGAAAGACAGATGGGAGGGCTGCAAGGAGTTGCTCATAATTGCTCTTTGGATCTTATTCTCAAGCAGCTCACATGAAAGATGGCATTCCTAATTATTATGAATATGTACAAGATTGGCCTTTCCCCTTTAGGAAAGTTATATGTAATTCACAATAAGATGATTCATTACATCCTCTCTCACATCCTAAAAATTCTCTTTCACAGAAACAATAAGCTTGTGGGCCCAATCTGTTGCCTGGGGAGGTCCTCATAAATTCTATTTCCTATTCTGTACAAATCAGGTAAGACCTCAGATTGAAAGAGCTCCCCTCTTCCATTTGAGCAAACAAAGATGAGTTAGTGATAGGTAAGAAGGAAAAGCGATTTCTTAAAGTTGAAGTGGGCATGCTCCACTACAGGTTTTAAAGAGAACAGGCACATATTTATAACTCTAAACCAATTTGTACCTATATGAGTAAAAAAATGCAATTATTTGTTCCTGGCAGCACAATTTTTGATTGTGTTATCTCTACTTTGGAGTGATACTGCCTAAATATTCTTCTGATATATTCATTCACTTTGGGCACATTGTCAGGAAAGACATCATGTTTGGTAAAGTCGAGGGCCAGCGGAAAAGAGGAAGACCTTCAGTGCGATGGATTGATACAGTTACAGCAACAGTGGATGCAAACACTGGAACAGGCAGGCCTATGGCGCAAGACCGAACAGCATTTCGTTCTGTTATACAGAGGGTCGCCTTGAGTCATAAACGACTCGACAGCAGCTAACAACAACAACGTATTCATGGCAACTAAAAGGAATTCCTAAAGGGCAGGAAAGGGCTACAGAATACCTGGTAATAAAGAATGGCTGATCGTTCTAGGTGTTTGCATCACTCATGGGGTCTAAGCATGACTGTAGAAATGGCTACTAATTACAGGTAGTCCTCGTTTAGCAACCACAATTGGGAATAGCAACTCATTTGTTAAGCGAAGCAGTTGCTAAGTGAAACTGCATCTGTGCTTACATCTTACTTCAGCTTTCCTTTGCTTTACAGACCTGCAAAGGTTGCAAATGTGAGGATTGGTCACAAAGTTACTTTTTCATCACTGTCATAACTGCAAACAGTCACTAAACGAGGACTATCTGTACATACCATTTCCAAAATGAAAGATGGTGTGGCAAATAATGCAAGAGAAATTCTTATATACATCTGGTAGGTACTGTGGGAAATTGACTTCTGGGCTAATAGCACTTTTTGGCTTGATCCAGTACAGTTAGTCCTCACCGACAGCAACTGGGACTGGCAACTCTGTCACTAAGCAACATGGTTGTAAAGTGAAAAATCAGGTGATCATACCTGATTTATGATAGCAGTTCATCAGTTCTGGCTGCGGTCGTTAAGCAAATCAGCACAGGTCATTAAATGCGATGTCATGTGATGCGACTTACAACCTCCTGCTGGCTTCCCCATTGACTTTGCTTGTCAGAAGCCAGCTGTGAAGGCTGCAAATGGCAATCACATGACTGTGGGACGCTGAGACTGTCATAAATGCATGCTGATTTACAAGTGCTCAAATCATGATCATGTGACTGCAGGGATGCTGCAACGATCACAACTTCAAGGACCAGTTTTAAGTCTCATTTTTCAGCACCGTCGTAACTTCAAACAATCACCGAACGAGTGGTCAATAAGTGAGGATTACCTGTATGTTTTTTCTTATTTAGGGCTACCATCTATTTTCATTATAGAAAGCAAACCATTTTCATTACAAGAAAGGAAAAATTGCAAATTGTACAATGTTATACAGTGCAACAGGGCTAGGAATCTAGCTAGCATGATTTACTTTAGGACATAATTTTGTTATTAAGAAAAATCTCACCAAGAATGAGAAGAACAAGGCAGCAGCTGAGAGGAAGTGCCAAATATCATGGTCATCAAAGAATCCCAGAAGGATACATGGCCGGTTTTTTTCACGAGATTGTGCCGGAGTTTCCTGGAGAAAATGATAAAACCAGTGAATTCTAGATGTTCCCCAAACAGACAATGTAACCTTGTATCCTATCTAGCCTTATATCTCTTATGATTATGATCTCTTATGATTAAATGCTCTTCTTTACTTAACTATGAAAAGCACAGTAAGCAGACTTAGACTGTATCTGCCAATCTAAAGAGGAAGCACGTGGTGAAAAGAACAAAATTGTTGAATGAGATGCTATTAAGGAGTCATATGTAAGCTGCTCTGATTTTTAGAGGGCTTTTAAGTAAGTAGCTATAAAATAAAATAAAGATTAAAACAAATAAATATCAAATGTAATTAAAATGGGTCTGATAGTACTGACTATATAATGTCCATGAAGTTGCATGAAATCTGCATTGTCCATGAAATCTGCATTGGATAACAGTTTGCTTCTGGGTCCAATTCAAGGTGTTGGTTATCACCTTTAAAGCCCTACATGGCATGGGACCGGGTTACCTGAGGGACCGCCTCTTCCCCGTATCATCAGCCCGTCCCACCCGCTCATGCAGAGAGGGCATGCTGCGGACCCCGTCAATAAGGGAATTCCATCTGGCAGGGTCCAGGAGGCGGGCCTTCTCGGCAGTAGCGCCCGCCCTTTGGAACATCTTGCTCCCGGAGGTGAGATTAGCCCCATCGCTCCTAGCCTTCCTGAGGAAACTGAAGACCTGGCTCTGCCACTGGGCTTGGGGCAGGGAGGAGAATAGTCATACTTGGGGCTGGCTAGTGCCTTGAAGTGCCCCTCCTACACAAGGACAGAATGAGACCACGGCCCTCTGGATTTTATGAGCTGGGGTAGTTAAGAAATTGTTTTAGTTTTAATGGAATTTTATTAGAATTTTACTGTATATTTATTAGAATTTTATTGTATATTTATTCTGTATTGTAAACCGCCCAGAGTCCCTCCGGTTGGAGGAGATGGGTGGTGACAAATCTGATAGATAGATAGATAGATAGATAGATAGATAGATAGATAGATAGATAGATAGATAGATAAATTTCAAATGCTAATGTTGGATAAGTCTGTACAAATGGGCACAATTTTCTTCAACAGCACTAATAAAAAGGTTCCTTGGTAATTGGGTATGTTCAGATTCCCCGATGGCTGGCCTTCCTGGTGGGCTGGGGATGGTAAAGGGCAACAATGTCCCTCCGACCTCTGGGGCAAGCGGTTGTGGAGATCAGCTCTAAGAATGTACCTGCCTTTCTCCTAAGGATGAACCCTTTATAGTTGCTGCTCCTTCTTTTGGGAGGGGGGGTTCAAGGTATTACATACGTTAATAGAACACTGGGAAAACATAGTTGTCAAAGAAGTAAATGTGGAACTGAATTATACTCGAAAAATATGAATTTGACTTTTTAATGAAATGCTCTAGCTTTACCAAACCTGGGGTTTAGGCAAATAGAATGATCCTACATAGGTAGAAATTCATGCTCTTGATGGTTTTGAGAGATGTGTTCTTTATCAATTTTTGAAATGTCTTATACTATAAAAATGAGAAGGAGAAAATGGAAAAACATGTTGCCATATGATCTAGATTCAATAATATGTTAAAGAATCAAGCTAGTTTTATATTGTTATTCTACAGATCTTGGTGTAAGAAATTAGGGTCACAGGGAAGGAGGCCAAGAGCCGAGTTTTAAATGAAAATATCTTCTGATTCTGAAATTTTGTCCATATACTCTCCAATGCTTCTTTGACCACTGGTTTCCTTCTGGTGTCCTTTGGTCATTTCAAATACTCCTGAAGTGCAACAGAAGCAAGAAAAAAGAGAGAAACCTACCTCCCAGCTGCTAAGGTTCTGGAAAAAGAAATAAAGAGCTGCAGCCCAAACCACAGCTGTGGCCACAATACAAAAGAGGGGGAAAGGCAATAGCCTCTCTGAACTGCGGAGCTGTAAAGACAAAAAGTATAATATTTTAATGGGCATTTCCTACAAGATGCATGTAAAAGGCCAAAAGGTGACATAAGAGATAACTAATCAAATTGTAGAAAAGCTAGAGCTTTCTCTTCAAGCCCATCTTTGTTTGAACTGAGAGTCAGAGGAATCTGCCTGAATTTGTTGCATACTACCATGTCTTTAGCATTGCCTAGCCTAAAATGTTCAAGTATCCTGAAATCACAGCAGTAGGGGATTTGGTGCAACATCAAAGCAAAGCACTCCACCCACACAACCCTTACACTCTTGACTCTAGGGAAGTCCTAGAGGTTGCCCTCTTCCCTAGATGTTCACACCTGGTCATAGGTCCTTCAGGAAGGGGGATAATCTCATTGGAAGTATGGGGCCTTTCTCTTCCTCCTTTTCAACCTGGCATTTCCACAGAAGGAACCTGGCAATTTTTGTGATCTTTGGTAAATTGTACTTTCCCCTTTAAGTTTGAGGCTGTGGAACACAGTTAATCATGATACCTGTATTTAACTTAACGTAGTAGTTGATTGGTGCTTTTCCAAATTCAGATATATCATATGTACTCTGATTATACAGAAGATGTACTCTCTGCCTCCTAAGAACAATATTATCATAAACTAATAATATTCGCTAAGGTCTCTTATCCAAGGGCTAAAAAACCTGTAGTGAACTCTGGAAGGGCAGATCTGGAAGGTGAGCACCTAGCAAACATATTCTACCATACAACAACCTAATCCCCCTCTTTAATGCAGTCTCTCTAAGTTTAGCAGCATGAAAGCCACTAAGTAACAAGTAATAAGGACTACGTACCTTCATGATGACATAAAAGGCAAGATACAGCAGAAGATTACAGATAAAAATGCCCAACATGTAAGAAGCAAAATCTCTTGGTCGATATACCAGTCCAAAAATTGCACTAAGAGAGAAGAACAAAGGCAATGTAATCCAGGATGGTTGCACAAAACCATACAATGCTGATCCAGATTAATTTGTTTAGAATAACTATGATTTTCTAGTTAGAAAATTATAATAATTATGCTTTAATTAATTGTTTTAATTATAGTTTAAAGTATCTTGAAGACCTATCTACCTGAAAACCAAAGATCAACCATTCTTCAAAAGCCCTTGCCACAAATCCACTAGTTCAGTTAAAAGTGGCTCCAGAAATTAAATGATTTTGACCATGCCTCCCGGTCACTGTAGAAGAAAGCATTTTAGAAAAGACCGCAGCACCTCTTATAATAAACCAGTTATGACATCTTGGGCCAATTTAAACTGAGGACTGGCCCCAGTAATGCAAAAAGTGAACACATGGATGAGATTGAGCAGACTTGTTCTCTTTTGGTTTGTTTCCTCATAATCTCTTTTTCTAGGCATTTTATTCCCAAGCAAAGCTCCAATATTTGTGAACAGGTCCTAACAAACAGAAAATCACATTGTGAATATATCAAGCAATAGATACAAGCGCTCAGTGTTAGAATAAAGCTACAAATCATCTCCTACAGCCAGGGTGATTCTCTGTGCAGATGCTAAAACGGGGATTTCCAGCTAGAGAAGAGGTGGGAGCATAATTGAGATGGTACATTTCCCATCCCTCTTACCATTATAGCTCCCTTAGATAATACGGACCGGAAGCAGATGTTTTCCTCTGCTCCCCATCCCACCCCCCTCCTTTTTCTAAGCCCGAGTCACAAGAGTCAAAGAGAAGCAGAGGCTCTTCCTGATTCTCTGCTGGGGATGGCAATGCCTTAAGGCCGAGGTGTGGGTGGGTGGGGGTGCGGCAAGGAAGGAACAAGTATTTATTCCAATAGTTGCCAGGTTGATTCCTTAATGAAATCTGGTTCCTATGCTGCAATAAAATTGTGAAATTTCCAGGCTGGGGAACAGGGAATGGGAACAAACTGTTATATAATAGATAATTTTTCAACTTGAAAAAATGTTTTAAAAATAGCAGGCAGTGCTATTTCAGAGAGAGAGGGAGAACTCCTCCAACAGACACCTTCATCTCTTGATTGTACAATATACATCTACAAACATATAAACATACATTTGCTACTTACAAAGACCAATTAACCAGGTTCCCAACAACAAGCAGAATCATTCTGTCCTAGAGAACAGAAAGAATAGCTAAAAATGTGTATAAAGTCACAACAGAACAACTGCAAGGCATGAAGTCACCAAGTCATAGCAACATTTTTCAGTTTTGTCCCAATGATTTTAACAGGAAATAATTAGCAGCATACTTAAGTTTGTAATGTGAAGCTGCTTATCTGATTTATATTTGTAGTTGCTTTAGCATCATTGTAAGTATTTAGAGGACGTCTGATTGTTTAGAAGTTCCCACTCTCATTCCACATATACGTTTTCTCGTGCAAACACAGATCCCCACCTTTGCCCACCCTCTGTCACCCAGAACACTTTGGCTATCTGAATGCCAGAACTAAGTTACAGAAATCTATAAAATGATAAGGGGCTCTCTAGTCCATTGAATCCAACCCAGAATCCAGATTAAAAGGTCTCTGAGAAATGTTTGTCCAGTCTTTGCTTAAAAACATCTAAGGGGAACTCACCATCTGTGTTAGGACATATTTCCTTATATTAAATCAAAATCTACCATTTGGTAACTTAATTACATTATAATTGTTCATGGAGAACAGTTTTTTTTCTGATGTATCTCTTCTGATGTATCTTTTGAAGAATTATTTTAGATTTTTGATCTTTCCTCAGTTTTCTCTATCAAATTAAACATATCCAGTCTCTCTTTGCAGGACTTAATTTTCAGGCTCCTGATAATCCTTGCTGACTAGTTGCCTAAATCTTCCTTAAAGTAGAGTGCCAGAATTGAATATAATTGTTAAGATGGGGTCTGACCAATGCACAATAGATTGCACTGGAAAGTAGCAGTGATGGGAATGACATCTTCCTCAGCTATGCAAATAAGATATGAAGAAAGAATCCAGTTATGATCAAAAAGGAACCGAGGAGAGAACATCAGCCACACGTAAGTGTACAGGTAGTCCTTGAGTTATGAGTAATTGGGAACAGAATTTCCATCGCTAAGTGATGCAGTCATAAAGTGTGATGTCATGTGGCCGCATTGCTTGGCGACAGCAATCCCGGCGCTCCCCATTGCTGTCATTAACCAAACCCCACTGGTCGTTAGGCAAGGATCCACCACAATCTAAGCCACTCCCAGCTTTGTTCCTCCCAGCCCTGAGCCCTGGTAAGGTAATGGACCGCCTCCTCTTCAACTCCCCTCACCCGCCTATCTCCCCCGCATCACCGCCTTTTTGGCCACCTTGCACTCCGCCACCTCTGCTGGTCTTGCTGCCCTGCGCTCTGCTTGCCCTGCCACCCTGCCAGTCCTGCACTAACTGCCCTGCACTCTCTGGCCTTCCGCCCTGCCAGCCCTGCACTCACTGGCCCTACACCTCCAGCCGACCTTCGCCATCTTTCTCCTGCTGATGACGAGGCATGGATGGCTGACCCTGTGCAAGGCAGCAGCTGGCCGCGCCAGGCTTCTTTCCAAGGCTGTTCATGCTGTTCTCCAAGTAGCACAGGCCATTCTTGTGATGCTTCTGAAAGCCTTCAGAAAGCTTCTGAGGCCTTCCAAAGCATTACAAGAACAGCCCACACAATTTGGAGAACGGTGCAAGTGGCCTCAGGTAGAAGGCCTGGCGTGGCCAGCAGCTGTCTCACATAGGGACAGGCCATCAGCAGAGGGAGGGAATCGGTGAAGGTCGGCTGGGGGCGGCAAGGCTGGCAGGGCGAGCACAGGGTGGCAAGGCCGCAGGGCCAGCGGAGTGCTGGGCAGTAAGGCCAGCAGGATGAGTGGAGCGCAGGGCAGTGGGGTTGGCTGGGGCTTTGCGCTGTGGCACTGGGGTGGCTGGCCATGGCATGGGGCCTGAGGTGGCACTCCGGTGGTGGCAGCAGTGCTGGGACTGAAGTAGAGGCATGGGGAAGGTGGCAGCTGGCAGAGACTGCTGAAGGCCCCAGGCGTCTACTTTAGCCCCGGCACTGCCGCTGCTGCTGAGGAGTGCTGCTGTGCAGGGTGGCTGAAAGGGAAGAAATGTGTGTGTGTGTGGGGGGGAGATAGGCTGGTGGGGGAAGGTGAAACTCCCCTGATGTTGTTAAGCGTGAGTGGGCTACCAAACACCCAAATTTTGATCACGTGACCACGGGGGCACTGCAATGGCCATAACTTCAGGGACCATGCATAAGTACTATTCATTCAGCACTGCTGTAACTTTGAACAGTCACTGAACAAATGGTCGTACCTTGAGGACCACCTGTATGTGCAGGGGAAAGTGGGTCTCCCACTAAGCATCTTGTCAGGCAGAGAAAGTTCCTCATGACAGTTCAATGCAGGCACATCCTATACAGCTGATACACAGAGACCATGAAGACAAATTCTATGTGGAATCCATCCATAGTTTTTCTAGTCAAAGTCATTTCAGAAAATGGATTACTAATGCAGTAGAAAAGTATGTTATTTTAACCAATTTGTATGTTTTCAAATGAAAAAGAAAACCATTTTCATAATCCATCAGATAGCTTCAAGGGACTGAAGGAAGTACTTACAATGTACATGGGTCGGCTGCATTGCTTTACATAATCTGTGTACAACACTATAACCATACGTCGAAAAATCCCAAGGTCTACCACAGAAAAGAACAAAAACAAACATGGCAATCAATATTTGACTAAGATCATAATGAAGCAACTATATAACCCAGGACTGAGAAGCAAGGGTTTGGCACAAAGTAGACTGAAATCTATTGAAAAATGTTTGATTTTCAGAAAAGTGGCAAAGGATTCTGACTACCAATTATTTAACACTAAAGGTAAAGGTAAAGGTTTCCCTTGACGTAAAGTCCAGTCGTGTCCGACTCTAGGGGGCGGTGCTCATCTCCGTTTCAAAGCCTTGGAGCCGGCGTTGTCCATAGGACACTTCCGGGTCATGTGGTCAGCATGACTCACGGAACGCCGTTACCTTCCCGCCGAAGCGGTACCAATTAATCTACTCACATTTGCATGTTTTCGAACTGCTTGGTGTGCAGGAGCTGGGACGAGCAACGGGAGCTCACCCCGCCGCGCGGTTTCGAACCGCCGACCTTCCGATCGACAGCTCAGCGGTTTAACCCGCAGCGCCACCGCGTCCCAAAAAAATAAAAATATTTTTTTACACTAATACTAGACAGCTGAAAGCCAGGAAAACTTGGGGTGATTAGGAGCAGATTTTTTTGTAGGAGAGGACTGTAATCTCAGTTATGGATTGGTAATCACAGACTGTCCTTTTACACCTTCCAGAGCACCTCCACAGCATGTAGCCAAAATTTAGCAGCAAAAATGCCAACTTTCAGTGACATGGCTTTCCCCAATTTGTTTGCTAAGTGGCAACGTGGATGCATTAAACCTTTACAAGAATTTATATACTCATTTCACCCCTTAATCTTCAGTCCCACCTAAAATTATCACACTATCAGCCAGGCCTTTTACACTCTCCAAGCTGAAGAAACAGAAAAATGAAAGTTAATTCTACCCCTTCCTACTAATTGCTCATTTCTACTATAGCAGATCAACCATTTGAATGCTGGTATGTCTCTTAGCGACATATTCTAAGGCACGAACTGCTTTCTACCAGCTCTGGCTAATGCATTAATGTCGATCCTTCTGGGACAAAAATAACATGGAACATCTGGATCCTGTATCACAATCCATGCATATTAGAAAACTACAATTTCATCAAAACATAGCTGCTATAATCTCGACTAAGACAGGGAGAGTGGAAATGTTTCAATAACTCCCAATACATTTTTGAATGCAGGTTGATACTTGCTTTAATACTTAAAGTCCCATGCAACTAAGGACATGTGTATCTGGAAGGCTCTTTTCCTCTAGGAATCATTGCTACCATTGCTACCCAAGTCTTAGTTCTACCACTATCAAAGAACAGATGGCTTTTTCAGCTGTGGCACCCTCACTATACCATGCCCTGAGTCCCTGCCAGGAACTAACTTTGATCTTTTATGTCCTCAGGTCTTTTCAGTGTTTAACTAGAGATACTGTCATTCTATAATTCTCAGCTTCCCTACCATTTTTGTTTGCTAGGTTGCTTTTTAAAACTAAGCCCTATGGAAGCATTTTATGGAAACATATCTCCCTTAGTGGATCTGCCAGTAAAGTTGCTGAAATGTGCCCATTCACACATCTCCAACCACCAGCATTCCTGAGAAATCTCCATGGAGTAGTTATGCCACCTGGCTTGTTTTACTATATGTGTCCTGAAAGCCCTGGAGACTCAAGCTATTTCCATAAAGATCCAGAAAAAGGAGCATGCTTTTTATTCTGGCTGCCAAAGTTACCTGGATCAGAGACATCTGGCACCAAGTGAAGCAGAAAAGAAAGGGGAAAATGTTTGTGAGAAGAATATAATGATACAGCAAGGAAGTCTGAGGTAGCTGGGAAATGTCTCCAAATGTATGACAACCTGGAATGAACATACATACACAATAGCCAGCCCTATACTCCCTGTGGAAAGCACCACCTGCCGAAAAGTAATTGATTCCTTCAATACACAGTCACTGACAATCAGGTTAAGTACTTTAGGGAGAGAAACTGCCAATTGCAAGAGTTTATATGTAAGATAGGCAGCCATATAAATCTTTTTACATAAACAACTAATATGCAATCCCCTAATAGTCAGTTTTTTTAAATCCGTTCAATCGTGTCCGATTCTCAGAGACTGCCTGCACAAGTCCCTGCAGTTTTCTTGGCAAGGTTTTTCAGAAGTGGTTTGCCCTTGCCTCCTTCCTAGGGCTGAGGGAGAGGGTCTGGCCCAAGGTCACCCAGCTGGCTTCGTGCCTAAGGCAGGACTAGAACTCACCGTCTCCCGGTTTCTAGCCTGGTGCCTTAACCAGGGCACCCGACTGGCTCTCTTAATGGTCAGTATTAGGTAATAAATGAAAAAGTCAAGATGGATTCTTACTTTTAATGTAATCCATCAGGAGCAAAAAAACCCAGAAAGAGTAAAGCTCATTCTCATCCTGTGTCTGTTTGCATGCAGTGGCTTTCTGCACTTACAGTATAACTTATTGAAATAGGGGTAGTAGATGTAGAGATAGTTAACAGAGGAACTCTATGCTTTTCTAGGAGGAGGAAGGAGTATTAGGTATGTTCGCTGCCTTGAGTTATTTATGAAAATAATAAAGGCGGGATAAAAATTTAATTAATTAATTAATTACTTTTTAAGAAAAGACTGCGTGTCTCTATGTAACATGCTTTCTACTGGTTAGACCAGCCTTTCTCAACCTTTTGACCCTGGAGGAACCCTTGAAATATTTTTCAGGCCTCGGAGAACCCCTGAACATTCAGGCTCAAATAGAAGCCAAAAGTTACAAAATTATTATATTTGTTTCACGGGTAGACCTGTGTATGTGCATTAACAGTGCTCTTAAACTAAAAACAAAGAACGAAACTTACCTCTTTAATGGGAAGTTGGCCAAATTTGAAATAATTTTATAAATAAATAGTGATCTCCCAGGGAACCCCTAGTGACCTCTCACTATGATATCACTATGTTATTTCCTAAATAAAGCTTATCTATTTTTCTTTCATGCAAGCAGCAGTCTCCAGAATAATTTCTTTTTTGAAGTTTTTAAATTAACTAAATAAAAAAAAACAAAGAAAAGGAATATTGTATATACTTGCAGGTAGGCCCTTCCACGATAAGCCAACCTTCAAAATTTTTGTGTTTTAATTTTCACAATTGGCTTACCCAAAGGTGGTACATTTTTCATGGTATTTTGGTTAAAACTTTGGGGGTCTGCTTCTCCATGGATGGCCTTATCGGTGAGTGTATACAGGATATACGGGTACTTTAAAAAAGCTGAGGCAAAAACCTACCACATATACTCACAGAGAAGCCCATCTTTGGATAAGCCAAACTCAATTCCTTGGGTGTTTCTTGGCATCTAAAATTCTCGGCTTATCCGTGAGTATATACAATACACAAAATTATAAAAGAAGGGGAAAAAAGCTAAAAAAGAAACAAAAACATACAAGACATATATTTACAGACACACTGTACGTATATCAATAAATTGAAGCCATGATTCATTACAATCATTCAAAGACCATCTGTCATGAGTAAGGATGGCGAGCAGGGGGCTCCCATCCAGGCTGTAAAGCGCATGGGTAGTACTGAGGAATTAAGCAACCATTCAAAGAGACACAGATCAAGCCCACCTTAGCCTTTGGGGTTTATATGTCTGGGTTTTTCCCATGCTTATTCAGTTTGTTAGGATTCTGTTTATGTAGCAGTAATAAACATTAGAGTACTACTACTCGTCTCAGCGTGTGTCTCACTGTTAGGACATCATCTATATTAATCAATTTGGCAAACCACTAATTTCTTATAAAAATTTTACCCTGCTAAGTATAGTGTTTCTCCAGCATTCTCTCCAAAATATAAAACCACCAGCTATCCAACAGTGTTTGGGCTAAAATCCTAAAGCAATTGGATTTTAATTAGATTTACTTCCAAGTAAAACTTACCTATCTTAAAACGACCCATGTAGTAAATCTGGGTGCTAAGACCAAGAGAGGCCACAACATGGATGATGGAGAAGAGGACCCAAAACCACACATTTTTCCCAAAAACCTTGGAAGGAATAAATAAATAGTTAGTTGTCTCAGTATTAGAAACAACTAGTACTAGACCCTGCTTTTCAAATAAAAGAAATTAAATACTCTATTGTTAACTTTTTTCCAACTTAAGCTAAGTTTGCTGATCAGAAAGGATTGGTGAGACATACCAATAATTCAATAATTAATGTAATAATACTTAAAATTTAATAATAATTTAATAATTCAGACTATAGAATAGGGATGGGAATGGATAATTGTCTGATTTATATTTTAATACCTAAATTGCATTTCCAAAAACCTAAATGCAAACTGAATACAGATGCAGCTCTTGATTATTTTATTAAGGCAATGAGTTGTATTTGAGCTTAAACTGCTTTTTTATTGTTGCAGTAGTGAGTTTAGTATTATGGTTTATTATTTTTACTTTTTTTTACTGTTTTTATTTACTGCTCTGATAATTTCAACAAATCAGGGACTGAACCTGGACTCTGAGAAAAGCACTCTCTCTAGGCTGTGGCACTTAAAAAACTTTCTATGAAATTTCTGGCATTATTATTCAGTAAGACAAAGTTTTGTCTTTCATTTTTCAAATGGAGCACCTATCACTGCTGGTTTTTTTACTACCTGGCATCAGTGGAATTTAAGTTTAAGTTCATGGGGGTGTGCAGTTAAGTTTTATATGAATTTTTTCAGAAGTTCTGCCTGACTTGCCCATGGCTCTATGTACAACATGGCCAATGGATAAGACACAATCCTACCACTCCAAGTACAGCAAGGCAAATAACCACTGCAAAGGATGCATAGGCTGAGTAAGCACTGGCATTGATGTCAGGGTGGCGAGTCTGATATAGTTTTAGCATACACAGTCCTGCAATCATATACATGAAAGAGGTATCTGCCAAAAGAAGAGAAAACAGAACAGTTCTTATGGTGGTTAAATCTATTAACATTAAAGAGATAACTACCACTCTAGGTGGCTAATAACTAATAATGATATTAATTATTAAAAGGACTGCTATTGTAGAAGGCTGAGATTGCTATAATGAGGCCAGACAATTAAACAGAATATATTCTCCAAATTGGAAAGTGAATTTTCAGAACAACGCTTCTGAGCCCTCTTGACTGTGGTATCAAAAGTCAACTGACTGTGGCATCAAAAGCCAACTGAAGACAGTGGGAACTACAACTGAAGACATGGGGACTGGGGGACTGAAAGATAGGGCAACTACATTAAAGGGGAGCAGAGCCATTTACCAAACCAGCAGCCAGCAGAGGAATCTCAAGACCCCTTAGGTACAGTAGAAGACTGGATGCTATATAAAAACACATTTCTGTTCCAGTACTGCACAGAAAAAAAAACGATTGTTTTGCTTGTTTATAATTGTTTTTATAGAACTGGTAACAGCACAGTTTTATGCATCTTACTCAATTATTCTGTTAAATCAAGGTAGCAGACAGGCTCAGCAGTTTTAAGATACAAAGGAAAACCCCACTGATCCCACTCCCCAAAAGAAAAAAATTACATACATAAACCAACTGTGTTTGCACAATATATAAACCTAAAATGGGGGTGTGTTTCAGCCTGTTTTGTGAATGCAGCCACTTATTCAACATCGTACTGCCAACTCAACACCTCCTGTGATACCAGTTCTCAGAACAAAACAGAAAAGCTGTTTTTTCAGTCTCACAGCATGCAAACCTATCATACTGAAGAAACATTAGAAACTGACTTCGCCTGTTTGCATTACCATTTCTGAAATCTCGAGATGCCACTAAACCCAACCTGCTCAAAAGGCCAAAAGGCTTTGACATGAATTGGCCAGGGAAAGCCCTCCACTTACCAAACTGGAAATTAGTGTAGTTGGGACAGACATGGTAGCAAGCACTGAGGACACCTTCCATCATCAAAGCAATGCCCATCGCATAGAAGAGGCCAAAATGCTTCGGGATCCCGTATTCCTAAAAGGTAAGAGAAGACAGAGGAAGAACCAAGAACTACATTTACTTTAACATTCAATTTGTATCCTGTTTTTTTCATCCAGAACAGGTAAAGCAGTTAATCGAGTGAATAGATAAAACAAAACCCAATAATAGCAGCTAAAATTATTAGCAAAAGAACTAACTGAAGAGTATGGACCATACACTTAGCATTGGAGGCTAACCACATCTCCCATTTCATAAATTGAGAATTATGCAGGAAAAGGCTTTTCCCACATGCACAGCTAACAGACGTACTACCAACAACCCTGTGCAGGATTACAACAAACCAATTTATTTCAGAAACATTTGAGTTACAATGTGATACTTATTAGGATGGCCCACATTCTCTGCTGCCTTACGATTTAATTTTGGAACCCTTAACAATGTCTATTAGGCAATCTAGTGATGTTACTGGTATCACGCTGACAGGTTTTGATTATAAATTATTTTTATACACTGATGATATTTTACCAGTTTTAGATAACTACGCTAATTCATGGCCAAATTTTATGTCGTGATTCAACATTTTGTTAAGTATTCAGGATATAAGATGAACTTGACCCTGAAATGACGGACAAGGTTGCCAGGTTTTGTGTGTCAGCATATAAAAGCAGGCAAAGAAGAATCCAAAGAAACTGAACCTGCTTGTGTATGGATAGCCAGCAATGGCGCGGACTCAGCATTAACCATGGGTCATTTTTTGACTTCTTTTTTTATGCTTTGGTGTGTCCATGCCATGTCAGATACTGTACTATATTCTTCTCAGGTTTGGCAGGGGTCTGTAAGAGAAGTTTATAATCCTCAAATCCGTTTTTGGATAATGGTATTATCTACCAATAAAATGTATTTTATGATGCTATTTCAAAGTTTATACTACCCTGATTGCTAATTTTAATCTCTTTTCTCACACATGTGTAGCCTGAGCAAGCATCTTAGCATTTTTTTATTTAATAGGCTTTTAGTCAACATTCTTTGTTTGTATGTACCTTTCCTAATTACCCTGTTATTGCCAATTTAGTTTTGGATATTTGAACATTAATTCCCTTGTGCTGGTTAATAACTGCAATAAAGCCAATCTCCCTAGGATTAACTTTGATAAATCTTTTTTACTACCTTTAGGCTCTGAAGTCTCAATAGCACAATGTAAAGATTTAGCTTTTGTAATTGCCACAGATTACATTAAGTATCCAAGACTTTATATTCCTAAAATATTTCTAAATATTTGGAATTATTATAATGTTGCCTTACATATTAATTAAAATTCCATTAAATTGATGGGGTAAAATTAATATTATTCCAATCAATATTGTTCCAAGATTAATCTAAGTATTACGAGGTATTCCAATGTTAATCCCAAATAAGTGTTTTCTTTGGATCGATAAATTATTGAGAAAATTTATATTGGAAAACAGACTACCCAGGAATCTGTGAGCTAAACTGAGATTATCTGTGGAGGACGGTGGTTTAAAAACGTAGCTGGGAGGAGCAGAGAGAAAGAGCAGCCCCAGAATACAAACAGTGTAATGGGAGGCTGAGTCTAGCCACATACCATCCCTTCTGAGGCCCACACAGCCCTCTCGGTGTCACTCTCCCAACGCCGCCTACCCCTCTCCAAGTACTGTGCAGATGGGCTTGGACTCTGGACTCCACATAAAGTACGTCCTTTGTCTCTTTGGACCCCTTCTTGTTACAGCGACCATACGTCCTCCATCATAAAGGACGGTCTGGACTTCAGGAAGCTGTCCTTTAGATTTATTTAGTTTCAAGAAACTAACTAACTAAACTTTTGTCCTTTATTTTGGTCATTTAACTTTTACTGTACAAACGGCATCACTTAATGCACAGTCTTTCACTTCCATGTGAAAACTGTGGAAAATGAATCGTCTCTTTTAAATATACTGTTTGATTTTAGGGATTTTTATTAGAATATGTGTTTTTGTAAAGCTTTCCTTGGTTTTGCTCCTGAATTTTCCTCTGTAAAGCGAAACTTGGAGACGGTTTTTTTTTTTACCCTTGTGAACCCCCTTCAGATCTGCTCTTTTCGGGTCTGGCCTGCTCTCAGCCTTGGCCTCCCCAGGCACTCTCACTAGCTGCCTCTCATGCTCAGCCTTTTCCCTGCGCGCGCCCCCTAAGGCGCTGACAGTTTGAAGGCAAGCGAGGCGCAGAGGAAGCTGCTCACAGATCTCCTCCCCCTGCAAGAGAAAAAGAACTCAGAGAGGACGATTCTGAGCAGGACGTTCCTAGTGGAAAGTTAAACATCCCCTGCTTCCCCAGTGCCAGGTCTTTTTAATTCATCTGCCTGGTGTTAAAACAAAGGCTTTGTAAGATGATCATGAGATGTTCAGCCTGGCCCAAAAGCACAACTTTACACAGGAAAAGTAATAGAAAAGGCCCTTTCTTTCAGCCCCCTCTTTAGCTTCACTTGCATTGTAAGAACCAGAAAGAAATAGGCACTTTATACCCGGTGCCCATGCTACCATCTTTGCCCAGTGAGAGGGTAGAGAGTATACCATGGTGCAGATGTTTTTCGATTCCAAGGAGCGCCGATGGAGAATGTCTCGGTACAATACGATCAGCAGGAAAAGGACACCCAGCAGCATGTGACCAACATTGCTGAGGATGTTGTTGAACGCACTGCAGAAGAGCAAAGCAAAGTGGACATCTCTCCCAAAAAGCCATATAATATTTTTGCCGCCTGGATCTGAGCATATAAAATAATTGTAAGGGAATGCCACTATATAAAATAGCGTATTTTTCTGTTTAATTCCAAGGGTCATCCTAACCCCATGTGCACGGCTGCTGAGCTGGCACGGATAGCACTGGCTTTGCTTGGATAACACTTTGAAGAAAAGGAAGGAAAAAGAAATAATCTGACAACCCGGACCTGGAACGAAGTCCCAGCTGCAGCCACCTGAGATGCTTTCCATAATCAAGAGCTGGGGCAGGAGGAAGAAATACAGTTGTCCTCTGCTCTGATTTCCAGTATTTTTCCAAAAAGGTGACTACCTGGGGGTAACTTGGGAGAGTGGGATCCAGTACTACGGTTGCTGACTCTAACAGTTACCAGTCCTAGAAATTTTGCCCCCACCCAGTAACTGTGCATGTCACTTGCTTCTACCTGTGTGTGTCAAATTCCTTCAAGTTAGAGAACAGTAAAGTCAGGACTTCCTTTCAATTGGCTTTTGGTTTTGTCACCATTCCTTTTATGGGATTTTATTCTGTTTTTATTAAATATTATTAGTCTGCAACCAATATTGCTGTAGTAATGGATTTTGGACTGAGCAGAGAGTTGGACTAGAGATGCATTCCAGCCCTTATATTCTACAAGTCTATGAACACTAAACTTCATGCAAAAAATGATGTTCATTACAAACCACTTACCCCCCACAAATGTCCATTCCCATTTCCCAGTTATAAAGAAAGAAACACAAATTAAAACCCAGGCCACATATTGGGAATGATCCTCACACACACCTCAGGACTCCCAGTGGATGAGCACAAAGGAAGTTATAATAGCAGATGTCCTGATTTCCAGTCACATTCACCACCTGAAAAGTGGGAGAGATAAAAAAACAACAACCTAGCATAAAGTTTTGCTTGCATTCAGCACACCATCTCAGCTATGATAGCCAACAGCCAAGAGAGCAAGCAGGCACACAATGGGGAATACACCTCGAAAGGAATGCGGTGGCACCGGCAGCCCTGAGCACGCTATACAAACATCCAATGTATTCCCCATTGTGTGCTTGTTTACTCTCTTTTAATCCCTTCCTCTCCAATCTCTCCACTCGGGGGGGGGAGGTCAAGAACAGGAGAAATTGCCTACAAGAATTGCTTCCCCCCCCCCATTTATTTATTTATTTATTTATTCAATTTATATAGCCACCCATCTCAGACCAATGACTCTGGGCAGCTAACAATAAAACAATTAAACAATTAAAACAATAAAACAATATTTCCCCTTTTCCCTTGCAGAGTGGAGAGATTGTTTAAACAAGCGGGGGGGGAGAGAAAACAAACAAACAAGCAATCTTTTTACACAATCTCTCCTGTGCCTGGCCCATTTTTTTCTTCCCTTCCCCTCCTCACAGAGTGGAGAGATTGTAGAAGAAGAGATTACAAGAGAGTAAGCAGGCACCCAATGAGGAATACACCAAGCTGTCTATTATACCTATTATATTTGTATCCTGTACTAAGAGTTTAAGTTCATCTTGCTTATTTTCTATATTCTGAACATTAATATAACAACTATGAAGGCTTTGAGTCAATGTGCTTCTTGATTTTCCACTGAGTTTTAATAGTTTAGTTTCTTCCTTCTACAAAGCAGAAGTCCTTGTCTGAAGTTTTGGGTTTCGTCTCAAAATGCTATAGAATTCAGTATAAAGCCATCAAGTTTAAACAGGTTCTGTGAGGCCTTGCACTATTCTTCTTTCCCTTATAAACTTCTTCCATAAGAACACTACCTGAGCCTCCAGGTTCTTCATGTTCTTTCTGAAACCTTCTGAGGCACTGGAGTTGTAGCTGCTCTTAGTAGTATTGGTAGTAAAAAACAGATTTTCCTAACCACTAAAATAAACAAGCTAAAGCAAAATGATCTTGAGGTAATGGGCATTCACATGCAGGGCTGGATGAAATGTGGCTGCTGGCTGTTGCCTTCTTTTAGTGCAGCTTGTCTAACAGTGAGATGAGTGCTCTCAACAGTACACAGCCTCACTATAAAAGCTAAAAAGTAAAAAAAACAGGAACTGAACCTACAAACAGTTTGCAAAGTAATAGGGCTGGGGGATAAAAAGGAGAAGATATTGGCCTGGATGTTTAATCTGTGCTGAGAAGGCAGGAACTCACTGTTTGGTATGTGATCACCAACTGGATTACAGGCAAGGCATAGAAAACAGCAATTGTGATGATGTTCCTGTGGAACACAAAGGATTGTTTCTAAATGGACATGTGTATTTCCATTCAACTTTAATAAATGGTCTCAATATACTAAATAGAGCAAATTTGATTACTTAAACCAAACAGAGTTAACATGACTGTAAATACCAAGATGATCCAGAATTTAAGATGAGCCCCCCTCAGCAATAGGAAGGGGGAGAAAAAGACAGATACATAACCCAACTCTCTAATGTTGATAACCTAAGGTTACCAACTCCAGCTGAAGCCAATCTCCCCCAAACAAATGTTTCTGTGAGATACGTGTGTATGTACAGTATATACCTATCAGAAGCTAGACAATAATAATAATTACTCCTACTCCTACTGTTGATTACAGCTATTCTCAAAAAGCTAAGAAGGGTCAGTCCTGATTAGTATTTTGGTAGGAGACAACCAGGGCTTTTCTAGAGTTGGAGACTAGACTGGAAAATTGCACTTTATTTGGGTCTGCTTCTAAGAACTAGTTAGATTATTCAAAATGCAATTATCTGCTTGCTGATAGTTGAGGACCAATTCAACAGAATAGCACTTAGTGAGAGCCACAGACTGCAGTGTCAGTTACCAAAACATGTTTTAGGCCTAGGAAACGAAGAAACATTAGAAACTCCAAGTGGCTCTGCCTTAACTCCCTGGGGTATAAGAGGAAGTGAAGAGGGCAGTGTTTAAGAAAGAGTTCAGGTCATTCTTGAGGAATCTGTTTCCTGACCTGGTCTACCTCAAAGGACTGACATCTATATTGAGGTGCTGCATTAGCTGCCACTAGGTTTTGTCCTAACAACCAGGAAACACACTGAGACAATGAACTGGTCTCTAATATTTATTGCTAGTACTTAACAGGAATCCTAACAAACTGAAGAAGCGTGGGAAAAACCCAGACATATAACCCCCAAGGGTTAAGGCGGTCCCGATCTGTGTCTCTTTGAATGGCTGAACAATTCCTCAGTGCTACGCATGCGCTTGACAGTCTGGATGGGAGCCCCCTGCTCGCCATCCTTACTCATGACAGGTTTCTGGTTACTATTCACAGTGCTATGACCATCACCTCCAAAGCTCAGGTCACCAGTATCTCCGTATAAAGTCTGCCCATTCTGGGCACTCCCCTAGAAACAATTAAAGCGACTTCTCTCCTAGGTGCATCACTGCAGAATTCTGAAATGTTACTCTGTGAAACTCATGTTTAACCAGTATGGGACCAGTGTTATTACCCTTACCACACCAAGAAAATCTCCTGTAAGGATTCTCTTTAAATTAAGAGAAGGATGGAGAAAGATGAGCTCAATTTTAAAAAAATGAGTTCAGTTTACTTGTTAGCCACTTACCAGAAATAAATTTTATACTTTTTGCTGACAATTCTCCGATCCTTTCTGGATAAGTCAGATAGATAAAGGAACATCTAAAAAGAAAGAGGACAAGATCTTCACAATCCTTTAAAGGATTAAAAATACAATCTAGCTTTCCAGCTCAAGAATGCCAAGAATGTTTCAACATCTCAAGGCAGGCACCTTAAAGTAAAGTATATGAGCACAAACTCCTGGATTTAAACATACTGTGTTACTGGTGTGCCCTGTGCAGGGTACAAGAATTGTGTGCAATGTAACACGATGTAAGTTCTTAAATAGATTTATTTCCCTCCAGTCTCTGATGGTAAACATTTTGAGGGAAAGGACTGAATCACAGAGTTTGTGATTCAACAGAGATTGATTCACAGTCACAACCATCATGTTTTTCTAAAACCTGCTCGACAAGGATGCCCCTGGAGGGAGGGGAAAAAGGGAGAGAAGTGATGTTGGGGATACTGACACTTCTTCTTGTGCTGGTTAATGACCACAGTAAAGTGTGATTCAGTTTGGAACTTCTCTTACAGAGGTTCCTAGAGAAGAGGGTGGAGAGAGCAACCAGCCAATAGTGGTATGAGAAGGGGTTTGGTATTGTTTTTAATTCCAGCTGTACCCAACACAGAGCAAGAATGCACCTAAACCTCCTGTCCTATTCTATTGTTTGCCTAAAAGGCAGTTGCCTGAACTAGTAGCTTATATCCTAAAGTTACTTTAATTAATGAGGTATTTATTTAGGTTACAACACTCCACAGCTAGATTTTGGGAGTAATTAACAGTAAAATGTAATACAATGAAATAAAACAAGCAGTACAATTCCATGCAAACTATAAATAACAAATGAGAACCTGATTAATTGAAAGCTGCTTTGGGGGCCAGACTTGTATAGCTAACTTTTGAAATGCTTTCTATTAATATTCTATCAACAAATATTTTTTGCAGAAAAGCTCTATCAAAAGTTATATGCTTTGGTTCCTTTGTGTTTTGCTTAAATTAATTTCTGGACAAGATTTCCCAGGTAGAGAATAGCCTATTCTTCTACAGAGGTCAGGATCACACTGGGAAACTGTTTCCTCACACACATCCGAGCTAAATGTTTACAACCCATCATGTTTCAGAATAGTTTATTCTTTGAACGCAGAGAAGCAGCTGACGATTATGTTTAGATATGTGCCCAAAGCAAATAAGGTTTTAGATTTTAGACTGTGGCACTTCAAATGATAACTGCAATAATGTAGAGAAAGGATACCTAGAAGAATTTCCTTACAAAAATGCAAAATGCATTTGCAGGAGATACCTTCGTGCGGATTACATTCTTGTTGCTTTCAATTTCAGGCATAGTGTCAAAATCACTCTCCTCTTCCACTGAGCTATCTGTATCACTGCCACAAGGAGGCCTACGATCTAGAGTTGATAATTCCTGACCTCCACTGGAGCTTGACTCATCTGAAAATGAAAGTGGTGGCACAAAAGTTGGTTTTTTTATTTTTATGGGGAGAATCATGTACACTGCAGTAAGAGGCACCTGCAGGGTCTATTACAGTAATGCTGAAAGTCTTTCCCATAAGTCTTGAACAATGAATATGTTTTTATTAATACTGCTAAAGAACCAGCTAAACAACAACAAATGTGAGCAGGCAAGGAGCATCAGGTCCCTTCGATGTCTTTAATGCCCCTTTCAGATCATATCTTCATATTTTTCATTTCCATCTTCATTTCTACCCTAACCCTAACTCTTACCTGGGTAGGAATTCTGTGCATGTCTCCATTTCCTGCTCTGTCCACTTGCCCAGAAATAATAATTTGTATGAGAACTTTCTCCATGTTCTTTTTTCCCATAAGAAGTAATCTTTTTAACAATTAATTTACTAGCTCAATTTACATCTTGGAGATTAATTTCAACTCCAGTAGGGCAGATGCCAAGAGCCAGAGGTAGCACATAGTATCTTGCTTTGCTTTGTCACCCAACACAGAAACCAGGCAGGGATGAGTTTCCCTCCCTTCAACCCTGGTTTGGAACTTCCTTGGTGCTGAAGTACTCCTTCTCTGTAGGAAGAGAGGGAGAGGGAATGGGCAAAGGCTGCAGTGGCCTTTTCACCTAGTGAAAGGCATTTTTGTGCTTTTGAGAAGATACTGCCCACCTGGATCAGTGATGACAGCCCAGAATGGGCAACAGCTGTTGGGGAAAGGTGAAAGGACAGTTCTTGTCAATAATAATAATAATAATCCTGGAGGGGGAAAAAACAGAAAATCTTGTATCTGGCATACAGTGTATGTACCATGACTCTACTCATTTTACATGATTTTGAGACTAGCAATCATTCCAGCCGTGAAAAGGCTGCCTCCCTCCGTATTAGGCAACATGTGTAAAAAGAGGTTTATGTGTATGTGAGGAAAAGAACATAGACAATTTGTACAACGCGGGGGGCAGGGGGATGGGGGAAGGCTGAATACCCAACCAGTACCAAAATGGACTGAAACAAAAATACAGCTGAAAAATGAGAAACAAAACTGAAAATGATAGATTAGCTCATCAACTTCAAGCAACAGCTCATAGAGATAAATGCGCTATTCCTACCAACTAAATAGATGCTACAGACATACCAAACAACGTCTCTTGAGATTCCAGAATTACTATACCTATAGCTCCATAGCTGCTTCCTTCAGGGGTGCTAGCAGTGATAGGATAAGAGGAAGTCATCGTCCCAGGCCCTGCAAGGTAAGCAAACAAGGAATGGCTTCTACTTTCATCTGACTGTCCAAATGGCCCCACAGATTAGGAAAACCAACTTTTTGGAATTGGGAGGAGATGTCTCCTTCCATTTGGCTTCAGGCATTACCAAGCAGTAGACTGTACACCCTGTTGCTATCAGATAATGACAACCCATCTTTTTTGATAATTGCAAATACAGAAAAGGAATCCTTGATGAGCACCAGAAGAAGAAGGTAGAGGGCCAAATAGAGAGCAGAATCATTGGGCTATATCAAGAATTTAGGGGTGGACCATTCAAGATGAACAGCCCTCTTAATTTGCACCTTTCCACCCTCTTGGCATAACCCAGCCAGCAGAAAACATAGTTCCCACTTTGGGAAAAAGAATACATAAGTCACTCATATACATATGTCACACTTTTACAGCTCCACATCATAAAGAGCTTATGAATTAAATGTTTACATGCTTCATAGCACAGCAAAAGGTTCAAGGTAAGAAATACATTTATTTTGTAACAGTTATTTGTTAATAAATTATTACCTGTTGTCTATAAAATAGTTTACCTCTATTTAATTGCATTTCTAATATAATATTTGTGAGATGCTTTCAGTGTTAAAGGACTTCACATACATTATTTAGCTGTAATTTTTATACACAATAATAATTATATATACTGTAATTCTTGCATGTAATTCCAACTATTTACCATCTTTAGCAGTGAGTAGTACTACAGGTAGTCCTCACTTAACGGCCATTCATTTAACGACGGTCTAAAGTTACGACAGCCTTGGAAAAGTGCTTTACAACCTGTACTCACACTTACGACAGCCGCGAAATGTTGCACCACCCCCACAGTCTTGTGATCGCAATTCGGGCACTTGTCAGCTGGCTTGCATTTATGACCAGCTGCAGCCTCCAGCAGTCATGTGATCACGATTTGTGACCTTTTTTGCCAATTTCCAGCAAAAAATGTCCATTGTGGAAGCTGGATTTGCTTAATGACTGTGGTAATTCGCTTAACAATTGTCGTAAAAAATGGTTGTAAAATCAGATCCAGTCGTGTGGTGACTCACTCAACAGCTGCACCAATTAACAACCAGTTTTCTGGCTCCTATTGTGGTTGTTAAGTGAGGACTACCTATATAGCCAAAAAATATACACACATGTAGAAGGCATCAGAAGAGTCATGGTGTTCTGGGTAATATTTTAATTTTAAAAATGATGTGAGAGGAACTTAGCAAGCTCAATGCTATTGTAATGCCAAATAATTGTTGGAAAAAACAGAAAAAAGTAGATACAGTGGCAACAAAATAAATATTTGGTAAAGGGGAACATCAAGAGACAAAAATACACTACAGCCTCTAGGTTTGTCAGGGCAGCATAGAGTCACAAGATTCCATAACAGAACATCTTTGAGATAGATTACACAAGACATTAATGGTGATAAAGGGATGAAAATACAGTGTCCCCTTTTCTTGCTCAGTTAATTTGATAGCTTTATCATCTATGCCAAGATGAAGATAAACTATACATCCCAACACAAAAAGAAAAATGAAGAAGTTGGGGCCATTGAGATTACAAAAATCTCTTGAGTCTTTATTGGTGAAGATGTGGCAACAAATACTTCCCTTATGCCTCAGGATGAGCATGGTTGGATTGGATAAGAAAATGGAAAAGGCCATCTTGAATAATTTATGTAAGTTGGCTCACCATGCCAGAAGTGGCAGAAGATGAAAACCAGCAGAATCTAAGCCTAAACAGAATTGAAATTGAAGAGGCTTCACTTGTAGTGATATTGTAGCTCCCCTGACTACAATACATTTTTGCACCATTTAGATTTTTGAGAGCACCTGTATGTTAAAATTACATTGATTTGTTGTCTGGAAAAAATCTTAAGTTTTCATGGTATCCAGGGTAGCAGCTATAAATT
Source organism: Candoia aspera (assembly GCF_035149785.1). Taxonomy (NCBI): domain Eukaryota; kingdom Metazoa; phylum Chordata; class Lepidosauria; order Squamata; family Candoiidae; genus Candoia; species Candoia aspera. Next base: position 160,373,400 of record NC_086154.1, read on the forward strand.
GTAGCTGATGAATAAGCATCAGACAGGACTTCTCCTGGTTGACCCAAGAAAATTATGAAGTTCGCTGTAAGATTTTGATAAATTAGTGTGATATATATCTCTGGAAGGAGGATAGGAATGGCTTGGATTGGGGTGAGTCATCGCCTAACAACTGAGTGAGATTCGGTTAATGACAGCAACCGGGACTGCCGGGATTGCCGTCGCTAAGCGATGCAGTCATGTGACATCACATTTTACAACTGCATCACTTAGTGATGGAAATTCCAGTCCCAATTACTGTTGTAACCTGAGGACTACCTGTGCCCTTGAGGTCAACTGTAATGAGAGTCTCTTTCATTTAGGAACAAGGGAATAATGGAGAAAGAACCATGTGCAGTAAACTTATTTACACCACAAGTACAGAAAACAACTTAAGCAAAGGATCGTTACCTTGTCGTGGTGCTGGAGCTTGAGCACCTCAATGATGCCATGAGCTAAACCGTGAAGGGCCACCCAAGACGGGAAGGTCATGACAGAGAGGTCAGACTAAATGCGATCCCTGGGGAAGGTAATGGCAACCCACCCCAGTATTCTTGCCGTGAAAACTAAATGGATCAGTACAACCAGAGATATGTCAGTATACCATCGGAAGATGAGACCCCCAGGTCGGAAGATGGTCAAAATGCTACTGGGGAGGAACAGAGGATGAGTTCAACTAGTCCCAGACGTGATGACGCAGCTAGCTCAAAGTCAAAAGGACGGCTAGTGGCCAACGGTGCTGGTGATGAACGGCGAATCCGGTGTTCTAAGGATCAACACACCATTGGAACCTGGAATGTAAGATCTATGAGCCAGGGCAAATTGGACGTGGTTATTGGTGAGATGTCAAGATTCAAGATAGACATTTTGGGCGTCAGTGAACTGAAATGGACTGGAATGGGCCACTTCACATCAAATGACCACCAGATCTACTACTGTGGACAAGAGGACCACAGAAGAAATGGAGTAGCCTTCATAATTAATTGTAAAGTGGCTAAAGCAGTGCTCGGATACAATCCAAAAAACGATAGAATGATCTCAATTCGAATTCAGGGCAAGCCATCTAACATCACAGTGATCCAGATATACGCCCCAACCACAGATGCTGAAGAAGCTGAAGTAGAGCAGTTCTATGAGGATCTGCAGCACCTACTGGACAACACGCCTAAAAGAGATGTTATTTTCATCACAGGAGACTGGAATGCTAAGGTGGGCAGTCAAATGACACCTGGAATTACAGGTAAGCATGGCCTGGGAGAACAAAACGAAGCAGGACATAGGCTGATAGAATTTTGCCAAGACAACTCACTCTGCATAACAAACACTCTCTTCCAACAACTGAAGAGACGGCTTTATACATGGACTTCACCAGATGGACAACATCGAAATCAGATTGACTACATCCTTTGCAGCCAAAGGTGGCGGACATCTATACAGTCGGTAAAAACAAGACCTGGAGCTGACTGTAGTTCCAATCACGAACTTCTTCTTGCACAATTTAGGATCAGACTAAAGAGATTAGGGAAGACCCACAGATCAGCTAGATATGAGCTCACTAATATTCCTAAGGAATATGCAGTGGAGGTGAAGAATAGATTTAAGGGACTGGACTTAGTAGATAGGGTCCCGGAAGAACTCTGGACAGGAGTTCGCAACATTGCTCAGGAGGCGGCAACAAAATACATCCCAAAGAAAGAGAAAACCAAGAAGGCAAAATGGCTGTCTGCTGAGACACTAGAAGTAGCCCAAGAAAGAAGGAAAGCAAAAGGCAACAGTGATAGGGGGAGATATGCCCTATTAAATGCAAAATTCCAGAGGTTAGCCAGAAGAGATAAGGAATTATTTTTAAACAAGCAATGCACAGAAGTGGAAGAAGACAATAGAATAGGAAGGACAAGAGACCTCTTCCAGAAAATTAGAAACATCGGAGGAAAATTCCAGGCAAAAATGGGTATGATCCAAAACAAAGATGGCAAGGACCTAACAGAAGAAGAAGAGATCAAGAAAAGGTGGCAAGAATATATAGAAGACCTGTATAGGAAGGATAACAATATCGGGGATAGCTTTGATGGTGTGGTCAGTGAGCTAGAGCCAGACATCCTGAAGAGTGAGGTTGAATGGGCCTTAAGAAGCACTGCTAATAACAAGGCAGCAGGAGACGACGGCATCCCAGCTGAACTGTTCAAAATCTTGCAAGATGATGCTGTCAAGGTAATGCATGCTATATGCCAGCAAATTTGAAAAACACAAGAATGGCCATCAGATGGGAAAAAAACAACTTATATCCCCATACCAAAAAAGGGGAACACTAAAGATTGTTCAAACTATCGAACAGTGGCACTCATTTCACATGCCAGTAAGGTAATGCTCAAGATCCTGCAAGGTAGACTTCAGCAATTTATGGAGCGAGAATTGCCAGATGTACAAGCTGGGTTTAGAAAAGGCAGAGGAACTAGGGACCAAATTGCCAATATCCGATGGATAATGGAAAAAGCCAGGGAGTTTCAGAAAAACATCTGTTTCTGTTTTATTGACTATTCTAAAGCCTTTGACTGTGTGGACCATAACAAATTGTGGCAAGTTCTTAGTGGTATGGGGATACCAAGTCATCTTGTATGCCTCCTGAAGAATTTGTATAACGACCAAGTAGCAACAGTAAGAACAGACCACGGAACAACGGACTGGTTTAAGATTGGGAAAGGAGTACGGCAGGGCTGTATACTCTCACCCTACCTATTCAACTTGTACGCAGAACACATCATGTGACATGCTGGGCTTGAGGAATCCAAGGCTGGAGTTAAAATTGCTGGAAGAAACATTAACAATCTCAGATATGCAGATGATACCACTTTGATGGCTGAAAGCAAAGAGGAACTGAGGAGCCTTATGATGAAGGTGAAAGAAGAAAGTGCAAAAGCTGGCTTGCAGCGAAACCTCAAAAAAAACAAGATTATGGCAACCAGCTTGATTGATAACTGGTAAATAGTGGGAGAAAATGTAGCAGCAGTGAAAGACTTTGTATTTCTAGGTGCGAAGATTACTGCAGATGCTGACTGCAGTCAGGAAATCAGAAGACGCTTAATCCTTGGGAGAAGAGCAATGACCAATCTCGATAAAATAGTTAAGAGCAGAGACATCACACTGACAACAAAGGTCCGCATAGTTAAAGCAATGGTGTTCCCCATAGTAACATATGGCTGTGAGAGCTGGACCATAAGGAAGGCTGAGAGAAGGAAGATCGATGCTTTTGAACTGTGGTGTTGGAGGAAAATTCTGAGAGTGCCTTGGACTGCAGGAAGATCAAACCAGTCTATACTCCAGGAAATAAAGCCAGACTGCTCACTTGAGGGAACGATATTAAAGGCAAAACTGAAATACTTTGGCCACATAATGAGAAGACAGGACACCCTGGAGAAGGTGCTGATGCTAGGGAGAGTGGAAGGCAAAAGGAAAAGGGGCCGACCAAGGGCAAGATGGATAGATGATATTCTAGAGCTGATGGACTCGTCCCTGGGGAAGCTGGGGGTGTTGACGACCGACAGGAAGTTCTGGCGTGGGCTGGTCCATGAAGTCACAAAGAGTCAGAAGCGACTAAACGAATGAACAACAACAACAGAAAACAAAGTACCATCATAGTTAGGGCCTGCAAAAAATCCCAAGAGCAGAAACTCTGATGGAATTATTAAAGACTTCTATGCTTTATTGTTTCCTTGTTATACAAAAGCTGAATCTTCCAAAGAAGAGGAAAGGAGTTACACCTGAAAGGACTATTAGTATTCTTCCTGCCTTGGGCAGGGGGTTGGACTAGGAGACCTCCAAGGTCCCTTCCAACCCTATGATTCTGTGACTATCCAGCTGCCCACAGGGGGAAAGTAAATATTTACTGCCAGAATGGAATTGGAAAACATAATCATACCCTCTGCATCAGGGTGGAAAATGCCTACAGACCCTTTTACCTAAAGCATCTCTACTGAAATCCAAGGATGCCACATATTCACATTGATGATTTAAGTTCTTCATCTCTAAGGTACATTTCTAAAGGAGGCCCAGAGGTAAATATGCTGATTGTACCCCATGAGATCTCATGAATTGCAATGCACTACTGGGAAATGTGATTCTTGTGAGACTTCAGTACAGGCACAAGTTTGGCATGTTCTCCTCCACCCAACAGGAATTACATTTCTTCAAGAAGATCAGAAGACAAAATTGACAAGAGAGAGAGAGAAGGGAAGACAGGAAACAAAAGATGGAAAAAGAATCATTTGACCAGAATTGCAGATTCTATTACAGAAGCTGCATGAAAGTTAGGAAATAACTGAATTTAAAGATAAACATTTTTATTGCATATGCACCTGTCCTATCTTGGAGACACGAGCACCAATTCTTTTAATTGCACTCTAGGAATTTCTGAAGTTGCCTCCTTATAGGCATTGATCCACAGCAATTATTATACATAGATCAATATTCTCCCCACCAAAAATATTTTGATGATTAGGTCCAGTTGAAAGACTGGACTTAATAATTCATGACATGTCTTCCAACTCTATGATATCAACACAATATATTAGCATAATTACCATCATCAGGACCTTGTCCTCCAATTGAAGTTTTCCTGCGAAACCTGAAACCAAACACATTTATGACCATATAGATGTCATCAACATCTCTCAATAGTAAGATTTCTGCTTTGTGCTGTTAGAAATTGCAATAGACTAATTAAGAAGCTCCCATATATAGATGAAAGCTTATGATGACATTAGCACAGTAACAGTTTCCTGAACGTTACTGCTTTCATAATATAGAGGAAAAATGGGTTTTCCAATGGTCCTTCTTCTAGATCTACAAGAATTCAAGTTGTTTAATGTCTCTCTCACAGAAAAAACAAAGAAGCAGTTGCCAATGTTTTTTCCTGGACCATATGTTATGCCCTTATGCAGGACTAAACACTTCAGTAAATGGAGACATGCTTTATTAAACAACAGTGCTAAATGCTTTATGTACCTGAGGTACTGCACAAATCCAACCACCAGCGCACCCAGATAGAAGGAGAAGAAACTCAGAAAACTGAAAAGGATGGCATGTAGATAAACAGGGCCTGGGAAAAAGACACATGGATGTACCATTAGTAGGTGAAGAGGAAATTATAGCCCATTGCTCTGCTACATGTCACTTGCTCCTCAAATTTCATATATTTTTACTCTCCTCTTCCCTTCAGTAGACCAAAATTTGAAATAATGGTAAATGCCCACTTCTTCCTCTTACTATGTACAGTCCTCAATATTACCCTCTACTTGAAGACAGATTTGTAAGGTAATCTGTAATCCAGACTTTGACATCTGTTCTATTCTGTGGTTCTAAGGAAAACATTTCTTCAAAACCCAGTATTTGTAATGGAGTGAAAATCTGTGCCAAATGGGATTGCACCATACTGAAGGATGAAAGAGTTAAATGATCACTTAGCACTTGCAAATGTGCAAACTCATATCACACTTGGTTTCACCTTGAGTATGTTTTGCACTATTTTGCACTATTTTAATAAAACGGTATCTATAGAGATAGTAGAGGTTCATTGATTTTTGTTAACTTTAAGAAAATACAAAATTATGTTACAAGACCTTTAACTGAAGGTACCACTATCACTTCAAGGTGCTTCATTCGTTGGAGGTTCCATGTGTAGTTAGTCTTTCCTGAAAAAGAGTAATAGAATATATACATGCATGCATGCACATACATACATGCATACATACATATGACTTGACCATGCAAAAACAGTTTAAAAGTCATGACAACTGTACTAAAAGGCCATGGCTTCCAGAAAGAGAGAAATCAAAATAGCTGAGAACTCTTGAATGGACAGAGGTAGAAAAACCACATAAATTTGCTTGTGGCACTGAGCTCCCTACTCTGGAAGGAAAGCCTTCCAGAGGCTTTTTGCTGCTGATTGCTGCTAATTCAAAATGTTCTAAGTACCTCAAGGTAGAGTTCCCAACTAAACTGGCATCCCTCTATCCTAAATAAGAGGAAGCAGCCTTGGTAGGCCCTAAGTGTTGCCATAGTGATTTGTATGGATCACGCTCTGTTCCTGTATTAGAAAGGAAAGGTAACAAACTGAGCCACCGCTCCTTAGTACTGTGAAGGCATCTTGACTCACACTGTCTTACATGTCCAGATCAGCATGAAAGTTAGTCAATACAGAAGACACTGCATTTAAAATGACTGCTTTGGTGGCCTCACTAGTTTCATACGTCAGCCAGAAGTTCTTTGGAAAATCATGGACACTGAAGTAATGGTTTACACTACACTGTGGTGGAGCTCCATATTTTCTTGGAATCAATCAAATATCTAGCTCAACTTTCTGAGTTCATATTTGAATTCTGAAAATTTATAATCTTCTCATCCTTCCAATTAGTTACAGAATTCTCCATTATACTCATTCCTCTGTCATCTTGACTTTCAGATCTGATTTTATTTCTTGAATAATACTCTGCCAAATATAGAAATAAAATTCATAGAAATGTGCCCAACTAGAAACTGTTGCTTACTTTTCTCAGGACCTAGTTTGGCTTCTTTCAACAAAATTAAATTTTATGAAAGAAAATGTCTCACTGCCATTGCCATGACAATCTAAGATGACTGCAATGTCCAAAACAGAAACTTAGGGAGACAGTATTCTTTCTGGACTTCTTCACCACTACTCACCTACCTTGAATGGAGGGTGGCCTTGAACCGCCACAGGCATAGTCCTCTGGTTTTATGACAAATACAACAAAAAACTGTCTGCTTGGGAAGTCCTTTTTCTGTGCAATACAAAAACACAACAATTGTTTAACACTGGTAGACACTATAGTTACAAAAGACAATTGGGAGGTGGGGGGGACACAGGGGGCAGCTGATATCCCAAATAAGCCCTGATCCCCATATTCTCTACTCGCCTTAAGAGCAAATTCTTAATTCTTCTACAAGCCACAGAAATAAAAGCAATTTTTCTGCCCTTTCATTGTTGTAAAAAAGTCAATTGTTTTTCAGTGCTTTAGGCAATAAACTAGACAACACATGACCCACTGGGTCATTGTTTCAGAGATATTTCCTTACCAGATTTCTCAATGCCTTTAACAATGGCAGAGCTTCTAATGTACTGCCTTCACTAGAAAAGTTCTTAAAAATTCAGGGAGATATTCAGAGATATCTCCCTTGAGAGTAGCCCATGTCATTCTTGTTGAACTGTATAGCCCAGTCAAACATTAGGAGTTGACCACAGGAAATGTTTTATGACATTTTGTAATACAACAGGAGAAGTAAAAACAGGAGTCTATGGTATTTCTAAGCCAGTTCTTATTATACAAAATGAACGATTTCCCGAATTTCTGAAGAAAAAATAATATCCTGCAAATACATACAGATAGTCCAACATTATTATGCACATTGCAAAAAACAAGTCAGCAGATGAGAGACTGTGACTTATGTAAATATGCAAGATCATCCAGTGCCCAGTATTTATTATGCCCATTTATTATGGCACAAAAATCATGTGAGACAAATACTCTTCGGAAAGTTGACTAGATCCTTATAAAATCAAGCAGAATCTTACCTTAACCCTAACAAATTTATCCTTCCTAGATTACTAATAGGCCAGTACATTCCTTAAATGGCCTATAATGAATGCAAAATTCTTACTAATAGCCAAAGCTTTGAAAAACCACCCGGTGCTCCTTCACATTATTATTTAAAGTTTTTTTAATGTAATTTAATGTAATTTTTTAAAATTTACCATATTTGTTGTATTTTGCATTTGTTTTTCTTTATTCAGTTATTCAGTTCTATAGCTTCTTGCAACTTAATTTTAATGAGTTTTTTTCCTTTAAATGTTTTCACTATGACAGTGTATTTTATTTTATTAACACTTAATTTTAACTAAATTTTAATTTTAGTTAACCATACAGTTTTTATCATTCTTAATTTCATAAATATTTACAGCTTTTATTTTGCCATCTTTTAACTCTATCCTTTAACACTAACTGCTATCTTTTAACTCCACAGACTGTTTTCAGGTTATAGCTGTTAATTCCAGTCTCTACATTTTTACTTGATGCTAGTCAAAGACCAAAATAAAGCAATTATATAACTAAAAAGTAAAAATAAAATGGGAGTTAAGAGTCTTAATATCAAAAAGAGAGTCTTAAGCTTCCAAGAGTTTTAGGTTACCTATTTCAACCCTTTTTTAAAGGAAGGAAATCATGACCCTGAAAATGGCCATTTCTGCTTTCAGAGGTTGGTGCCACAACCTGGTATGTTCTGGAGCTGCAAAGGGGGTATGGAGGGCAACGATTCTGTGATGCCTCTCAACATTTTCTCAAAACTCCAAATACGCCTCTTGGCCCAAGACCACTGGCCATCCCTGGTTTAGTGACCGTGCTCTTCCCATATGGACTTCTAGTGAAAATCAACTGCTTGAGACTGCTCAACTGCTTGCAGGTGTCTGTGTGCATGTGTGTGTGTAGTGTATATGTACTCAATCTTAAGGAGAACTATAATATTTTTGTGTTTTTCCTTGCTATGGATTACTTCTCCCTCCCTTTCTTGGACTCCTCCCATACCTCTCAGTCATTCCCCACCTGCCTGTAGCCATCTTCTGCTGTGCTCAGTATTGCCTATCTTCTCCCAGGCTTCCAAGCTCCCCCATGCTCTGCTCCCTAAACATGGACGGATCTTTCCAGCCTGGCCTCCACCTCCCAAAATATCTCCATCCATCCACATGACTGACTGCAGACAATCCTGCCCAGCCTAGCTGCCACCTCAATTTTCCCCTCCATAAAGAACAGACAGCACCATCCACTCACCTGCACAGTGAGGGCTGCCTGCTTTGTCATGGATTGGTAAACTCCATTAAATTCCACATTATAGTCCAAATCATATACTGGACACTGCAACAGATGAAGAAGTTTATTAAAGGGCTACCTCTGCTTCTATATATTTGATTATTGTAATAGACTCCAGGCAGGCATTCCCAATTCTCTCCCTCTCTTGATTCTAGTTCAGAACAGAGCCATCCAAGCTGTCCAGGACCTTCAACTTCATTCCCATGTTTCATTACACCACAGAGCTCTTTATTGGCTCTCAGTTTGAGCCCCTTTGAGTCCGCTTAATTTTCTTATCTTTTTTAATGTTTCTGCCCCTGGAAGAAAGAATCATTAAAGAACACTGAACAGGGTACTATGATACACCATGAAATAGAAGATGACCCTGAATTTCAGAGAAACATTCTCTCAAAATTAAGATAGAGAAGAAACAAATGATAAACACAGACAAAACTCTTGTGCAATGCCCAGCTTTCCCACCTTCTTAGCTTAAGGTTGTCAAATCCAGGTGAAACCAACCGCAGAAATGTCACCCATACTGATAAGATAAATAAATAAGTAGGAGATGCACTTCTACACACACACACACACACACACACACACACACAAAGAAGGAATAGAAGCCACACTCTTAAAAAGGACTGGGCCAACACAAAAACATTAATTAATATTACCTGAATTAAGACCTACTGATGAAAACCAATTGTCTTTTATACAAGATACTCTCTGTATAACATTAACTTATCTGCAAACTCACACAAATATACAAGTACTAATAAACATTCCCCTCCCTCCATGCAGCAGAAACAGGGAAAAAGAAAAAGTGAGATGGGGTGATGGAAGGAGGTATGTGACCTGGGAAAGAGAGGGGGGAAAAAAGGAACAAAAATGGAGGAACTAATGTGAAGGAAAGAGACATTAATAGGGGAGGAATGAAAACAATATTTTTAAAAGATTTTTTTATCCTGCCTTTATTGTTTTTTTTTAAATAACTCAAGGCAGGGAACATACCTAATACTCCTCTCTCCTCCTGTTTTCCCCACAACAGCAACCCTGTGAGGTGGGCTGGGCTGAGGGAGAGTGACTGGCCCGAAGTCACCCAGCCAGCTTCGTGCCTAAGGCAGGCCTGGAGCTCACTCATGGTTTCTAGCCTGGTGCCTCAACCACCAGACCAAACTGGCTCTCTTTGTTTTCCACGTAGAAGGGGTGACTGTCTGCAATGAGGCAGGAAAGCCTGCTATTGTTTCTGCCTCATGGGAAAGGAGGACTGTACAAAATTGGGCAAAGAGTCCACGGGGAGTGTGTGGCCCCCACCCCCACCTTTCTACAGCTCTCACTCTCAGTAAGGCAGAAACAGCTTTTCCTTCTAAACAGCACCTGCCTCTACTTTGTGAGACACTTCAAAAGTAAAACAGCATTGCTTTAACATCACTGCCCTTCATTGTGCCTGGAAGTTAGAAATGTCACTAACAAAAAACAATTGTCCTCTCCACTCCCTCCCACTTTGTCAGTCCTCTAAAGTAGGTCGAGTCAGGAAACAGCCTCCACAAAGGCTACTGGAACTCTGTTGCAGGGTATGATGACAGAATCTTGAAAGCCTGACTAGAGTTTCTCTCTCTCCCCCTCTTTATACCAAAGAGAATCAACGTGGGGCCATCTTGAGTTTCTTTCTCATCCCCTCGTCTCTTTTGGGGCTAAGCAGATTTTACGTAACCCCTCCCTGCATTCATTTTTCAAGGTTATCTCTATACTCCTCCTCTCTGATCTGGACGTTTGTCTTATTTGGAGAGGTTCACAAGAAATAAATCAGTTTTCAGTCTTACTGTTTTTCTCTCTCTGTCCTAAGTGAACACAAACAACTTTAGGAGGGTACAGACTTGGAATCTATCTGTTTTGAAGGCAGCTCAGATCTGTCTGAATCAGCCCAATTTGGTTTAGAATGCAGGAATCATCCAAATCTGATGCTTATTTGCACCCTATATGAAATATTATTATTGAGCAGCAATAATAAGCAAACCACAGCCAATATTCAAATGGACTGTCATAAACCAGCAGGACTTACCACAATATCTTGGATGGAGACCACAGAGCAGGGATAGATTGTCTCAGAAATCACTCTGACAGTGACAGAATCCACATCAGGAGGGAACTTGTACAAAAAGTACTATGAAGGGATAAAATGCTTTTAGGATTCTTTCTGCCATAAGAATATCCTTTAAGTATGGGCAAGCCCCATTTTTCAGAAATATTCATGCTAATGCCACCATTCCTCTGAGTCCATGCCTGAACTTGGCCTGTTGAGTGGATATGTGTAAATTGGAGCTCTATGTGGGTTTATTTAAATGTGAGTAGAACTTTCCACATGGTTGATCAGAGGCCTGTTTTATTCGAGCAAAGCCCAGAAGAGCTTCCCGTTCATTCAGGCCTTTCTGCTCAGTCAGCAAGGCTGAAGATTGAGAGGACAGGTCTAGTGCAATGGTCCTGTCCCTCTTGAATATGAATACTTATTTATGGATACATAGATTTTATATGACTATACATCAAATAATTCAGGTGGTTTCCAAACACCATAAAACCCAAATCCTAAACAAAAATTAATCCCATAAAAATAATCAATAGATAATCCCTCAACCAACAGCAGCCCAAACTCCAGAGCGACCCACTATCAGCCATCAAAGACCCTTTGAAGGTGTGCATTATGTATAAGAAGGATGCTAAGTGAAGAAAGTTTTTCAGCTACTAGCAGCCCAGGGAACTGCTCTCCTATCCACATGATACAACCGTTTGGCTGCAAAAAAGCAAGCCGTGGGCTGGTTAGTGCCTGGCTGGAAGACTTCCAGTACATGGAATATGTATATTGCTTAATTTTAACCCAGAGGGAAGTTAAAAATAAAACAAAAAAGATTATATCTCTAATGACTTGGGAGAGATGCCAGAACCAACTTTGCACTTAATTAAAGAACTATTTTCCTGTTTCCCGCCATACCATTATAATGCTCAATGCTGTCCTGACACAGTTACCAAACCTTCTCCCCTCACTTAACTGCTGTGCAATTTAAAAGATACCTTCAGGGGTATGGAACCAGGTGCCAAATCAGGCTTGTGAGGCATTCTGAGGGCCCCAAATGGTCCACTTCCATTTTATTGATTTTTATTTTCATATTGGATTTTACTATTTTCATTTTTAAATATTATTTGGGGAAAGTGATAACAATTAAAAGCCTACTATCCTCATCAGGGCACTCATACAGATTCATAGCTGTTTCTACTGATTGTACATTTTCCTTCATTACTAGAAGAAGTTGTAGAACAATCAGAGTTCACTTTACTAATGGGAAAAAAAAACATTCTGGAGCTTTCAGTTTCTCCTTCTTTTGGAAGGGATGGAGATGCTGCAACCTTTCAGCAGTGGACTGGGGCTGAGGTATTGCTGGACAGTGGATAAGCACAGGAGTAAGAAGTGGGATGAAGGCAAGGAGGCATGATGGCCCCTCGTACACCCTTGCCAGGCCAAACACTGCACCTCTGCTTTTTATCGTCATGGGATTGTTCATTAAGCATTGCCTCTAGAAGCTTTCTGGTTTCGTAACCATCAACCAAGATGGTGAGGGGTTTGGAAACCATTTTCTCTGAGGAATGGTCAAAGAATCTACTTATATTTAACTTTCAAAAGAAATAACTGAAGGAGAGATGACACCTGTCTTCAAATATCTGAAGGGTTATCACACAGAAGAGGGAGTCTCTATTGCCCCAAGGGCAGGACCAGAACAATGGAGAAAATCTATAAGGAAGTAGGTATAGGCCAGACAGAGGAAGAACTTCCTGATCATAGCAGCTGTCAGCCAATGGAACAGGATGCCACATAAAGGGGAGAGTTATTTTCTGCTGGAGATCTTCAGAGATGAAATAGTTATTTGTCAAAGATGCTCTTGCTGTATGTGTACTAAGCAGAGGGGTGCACTAGCTGACTTCTAAGGTCACTTCCAATTCTATGATTCTATTATTTAGTTCAAGTTCAACTCCATGCTCTGTGTAGAAATTAAAATAAAAGTATTTCCAACAGATCTCTGTCCAACCTTTACTTCTACTCATCCATGAAAGGAGAAGCCATTCTATGCCTGAGTAATTGATTGCACCTGTCAAAACTATTGATTGCACCTATCAGAACTATCTCCCATTCACAGCAGTTTTACTTAAGTTAGTTAGTTTTTACTTATTTTTATTGATGAGGTACATTGCATGTTTGTTTATTTTTAGGGAATTGCAGTACTGCAAATTTGGAGAATTCTACCTTCATGCTTCAGGGGGATATTGTGGGTCAAAAACTAAACTGGATACAGCAAAACATCATGCAGAAAGGACTTTTCTTTCAAAAACAAATAGCATTTTCAGAAAGGAATGTTCTAATAGAAAGCATATTTCCATTATGTCTTTTATTTCTGATTCGTTTTATTAAAGAGTATTATTTTAAAATTAAATTTGTTGTAATTTTAATATTTTTGTTGATCTACAAATTAGGATATATGCCTGGGAAAGGACAAGGTTCATTGGTATGATCTCATAGCATTAGAAGCTGCATAGACCGGATAATAAAATGGGATAAATATTTAAAATCCCTTTTAGGTCCAGGTTGTGTTGCCATTCAACCTCCAGCTAGGGCAGCACACTAGCTCAGTTAACAATAAAACAGATGCCAGTGATGATTTACTCATAGATGAAGGAACCAACCTGACACATATTATCCACACCTGAGTGGAGGGACTTGTTGAGATAGATGTCATCCAGTTTTGACTACCCATCCAGTACTAGTATAGCACTCATGTAGATTGGAGGACTGGGAGATATATAAGCATTCCATCTCCTCCAGAGGAGATTCATCTAGTCTGGCACCAGTTTGGAATCAAGAATCCAAGAAGACAGGACAGATTATCAGTTTATATTTGCCTCTCTGCCCTGGTTATATACAGGTAGTTAGTAATGCCAATGAAAGTCCTACATAGCCTAAGATACTGACTTATATGAAGAAGGACTGCTCTTGTACTTCCTTGATCTAAGATCTAAAAAGGAGACTCGCCACTTCATCCTGACATTAGGAGCTGCCCATTATATAGGAATGTACAGGTGGTATGCAACTTCATTTCAGTGCCAGTTAAAGAACTGTATAGCTTGCAGCAATTGTGACTTCCTTCCAGTATAAAGTAAAGATCTGGCTATTTATACGAACATTTGGGTCTTACTGCAGGCTTTAACCTATGCATTAGCATTGATTTTATAATGATGAGGCTTTTTTATTAATATCTGTTTAATTTGTTTGGGTTTTTTGGCTCCATTCTGCCCTGAAATTTATAATATAGGGCAAATGTGTAACACAATAATATTGTAACATCTTGGATTTTAACTAAACTTTGAAAAGATATATTTATCCATTAAAATACATTATTATCATCACTTACCTGTGGTTGGGAAGGGCTGGCAGTGAACTTAAAAGCACTGTCCATACTGGGGGGAAAAGGAAATTTGCTCAGATATCAGGATATAATATGAAACATACAGAAAGAAGTTAAAAACTACTTGAGGTGGGAGAAAATCTCATTACATATCCACAGCTGGCTTTGTTTTTCCTAATTAGCTTCACCCATATGACAAATGAACACATGGATCATTTTGGAGTTAGTAAAAATACTGTTTTCTGTTACTGTTGAATTTCCTGTACATATTAGAGAGAATTCACATATCTGCTTCTCTTCTGTGTATGTATTTATAAGGAAAAGGCAGTGGAGTTCCAAATGGACATCTGTTTTTGCCTTATTGATGTGATTAAGGCTTTTGACTGCATAGACCATAACAAATTATGGATTACCTCTGAAAACATCAGTGTGCTGTGCTACCTGCCTATTGAAGTATGATGACCAGGAAGCCACAGTTAGAATGGAATATGGAGCAACTAAGCAGGCAAAATTGGGAAAGGAGGGTATCTAGGTTGTACATTGTCACTTTATTAGTCAGCTTATGTGCAAAAAACATAATGAGCAATGTTGGACTAGAAGAATTAGGAATAGGAATTAAAACTGCTGGGACAAAATTCAACATCTGATATGCTGATGATACTACTCTGATGGGTAGAAGCGAGGAAGACTTAATTCACTGCAAGTAGGAGAAGGTGAAATAGTTAACAACTTTATCTTCCTAGGCTCAAAAATTCACAGGGAAGATGACTTTAGCCATGAAACAAATGTCTGCTACTTGGGGCAGGTCTATACAAAATATTAAACAGCAGAGACGTCACACTGATGTTAACTTCAAATATGGATTTGTGATGCCAGATATTAGGGTTTTTTTAATATCAGGGAGGACTAACATTGCCCTAACAGAATAAAAGTTCTGCTAACTCAATTTGTACCCACTGAACAACTTTTTAAATTACAAATCATATGAAAGGAGAAGAATTAAAATGTTCAAGACATAGTATACCTAAACTTCCATTGTACTTTTGTTCATATTGTATGGTTCACTTGATCTTTGCTTTATTAATAATTACGCATAAACGAAGAAAAAATAATTTAAAAATATTGACTGAAACCTCAAAAGACTGCAGCATTGTCATATAAGATCTCATGAAATGTCATAAAAACACTGACAAGAACAGAATATAGAAAATGCTATATTCTAGATGTGACTGGCAAAACATCTGGCCATTTTTAATTGAACTTATAGCCTAAAAATGTGACAAAGAAAGAAAAAGGGGTGGGGAGGGTCAGAAAAGAATAGCATATACAGGCACTAGTTCGAAAAATACTAATTCTTAATTAAAGATCCACTGCTTTTTCAGCAGGGTTGATGGCATGTTCTTCCTTCTCCTTTCATTTTTTTTCTGCACTGACCTGAGGATGGGATGTATACCTGACATCAACTGTTACTTAGATACCGAAAGACAGGCATTTTCAAATGTGTTTTGCCAACCACTCACCCAAGTTGGAAGTTTTTAATCCTGGTAACTTGCAGTAGATAGTGGGCATCATAGGGAGCCATGGAGGCTATATTTATAAATACGATCTGCTCTGAAGATCCATTCTCAGGTACAGACTCTGATGGGCAGAGTGTACGGCTAACTTCTGTGTAGTTGTAACTTCTTTGGTAACTGCCAACACAAAAACAAAATCTGTTCATCTCTGCATACAAGGAAAATGGCCCATAATATGGCATTCTAGAGCAGGCTGGGTAATCTGAGTCTTTAGGTGGCATGTAGTCCTTCGAACTGTATGGCCAGCACTCTAATTTCAACACCTTATGCAAAAGAACAGTGGAGACAAGAATTACTGAAGCAACAGAAAAATACTTTTTGTGGGAGTATCAAATAGAAGAGATGAAGTAGTTCTGGGATAAGGCAAGTCAAGTTCTGGGAGGGATAAGACAACAAAGCAAATTAAGAGGACTGGGAGGATGGTTGGGTTCTGAAGCACTGCTGCTTTACCCGATTCAGATTAAGACCCCAACCATCTGTTTTACACTCAAAACCATGTCAGCACTGACTGACGCAACAGTCTGGTCAGCTTGCCACACCAAAGATATCCTGAAGACTCCCTATGAGATAAAGGATCCACGCAGCTTAGAATGGTGAATTTTCAGCCTGACAGAGCCAAAGCAAGGCAAAAATAAAAAAGGCAGGGTACAAGCATCTGCTGCAGATATTCTATGGTCACACAGGAGTCACATTCAGTATACTGAAAAGCTCAGTATTTCCAGGGCAGTTTATTTATCTGAAAAATAAGGAAGTGTGGAGTCCTTGGTTCTCTCTGAGCTTGGTGGTTTGCTTGCAGGCGTTTCATTACCCGATTAGGTAACATTATCATTGCACTGATGGTGCACTGATGATGTTACCTAGTCGGCTAATGAAACGCCTGCAAACAAACCACCAAGCTCAGAGAGAACCAAGGACTCCACAGTTCAACCCTGAACTACAGATATTCTCTTCTACTGAAATAAGCAAGTGTTTTAGCAGCAAGATCATACAATGTACCAATAAAGGATACAAGTATATATTTATTGGAGCTACCCAAACTCTTCACAGGTAAACCAATTCTCCAAAGACAAAGAAAAGATATGAATGAGGAAAAAGGAGAGGGATGGAAAAGGGAAGGGCAGATGAAAAAGCGAAGGCAACAAGAGTAAGGGAGGAAACGAAGAAACAGCAGCAGTTTCCAGTTACAGAAAGTAAAGTCATTGTTGGTGTGGAGGAGAGATAATATCATTGCAGGGAGCAGAGGAAGAAAAGGAGGATGAGCTGACGGAGTGGAAAGTACAAATGAGAAGAAAGACAGCATGTGTAGTGCAAAGGAGGAAGAATACTGGCAAAGAGAGAACTATGAAGATAAAAGCAGAAAGGATAAAAGGCTGAGAAAAGGTCTGGAACAGGGGAAAATGAAGAAGAAGTTAGGAGAGAAATAGGCTCTTCCTAAGAGGAACAGGGTGAGGGAATGGATGCTCCACTCCTGGATGTAAGTATCCCATTTGAACACATTTCAGTAAAAGGAGGGATATGTACAGATTTGGAGCAGAAGAAGTATGATACAGCCATTGTTCAAATTTTGAGTCAGGTAAAACATAAAAGAAAAAGGCAAGGGAGCTGAAAGAAGTGGAGGGTGATAATCTTTTCCAAAAGGTAGGCCAGAGAAGAGTTTCAGTACAGCTATATAGTCACCTGTAAAGGTAAACCCCAAGAGGTTCATGTGGCTTTGGGGCAGACAGAGGCTGTTACAGCAGCAGTAGCAACAGCCAGAAGGGAAAAAGGATTTAATGGAAATAGAGGGCAGGTAAACCACACACGAGAGCCAGTTTGGTGCAGTGGTTAAGGCACCAGGCTAGAAACTGGGAGACAGTGAGTTCTAGTTCCGCCTTAGGAACGAAGCCAGCTGGTGACCTTGGGCCAGTCACTCCCTCTCAGCCCTGGGAAGAAGGCAAGGGCAAACCACTTCTGAAAAATCTTGCCAAGAAAACTGCAGGGACTTGTACAAGCAGTCTCTGAGAATTGGACATGATTGAACAGATTAAATCACACACACACACACACACACACACACAGAAGGAATTGTGTGAATGACCACAGAACATGGGGAAGATGGGGAAGCGGCTGGAAAGAAGCTCAGATCATGAGATCTCAGGGTTCATTTGTAGACTCAAGAAACATCTTGAGACTTAAAGATCTTGAGACTTAAAGACTTAAACATCTTGAGATCTTGAGTGGTTCAGGGGGCCTTCCTACTGCTTTAATGAAGAATGGGCTTTGTGGCAATGGGGAGACCCAAACTTCTCAGAACATAGAAAATATATGCAGTGAAACCAAGCAGGATCCTGATAGGAACTTTATAGTGAAAGCAGATGGTAGCAGCAGCCTGTTACCCAATACCAGCTCATTATTCCTTCTGCCTGTCTGATAAGTGAGGTCTCTGCAAACATCTTAGTCATCAAAGAACTCCTGTATGACTGATTTAAATAAAGCTAAGAAGATGAGCACAAGCAAACCTTAAGGAGCTGGAGCGGGGAGGCACTTTCAAAAGAAGAGTGATGGTTTCCTAGAACACGTAAAGGTCCAGGAAGTAATTCTATGGTATGCTCAGATCAGTAAAAGGAGACAAACAATGCCCTAGAGCAGCTTATGTGTGTAGCCAAAAGCCAGGGGAGAGCAGAAATCTTGAATCATTACAGACATGCAGCTTCAATTAGAAAGGTGAGTGAACGTGGCACGTGCCATGACTGATTCAGATTTGGCTTGGATGTTCAGCTGTGGCCAGGGAATTATCAGGGCAGCTTTGAAGAACACCACTTCATTGTGGCACCTTCTGGTTAGGGGGAGAAGACATGAAGGAAAAAGGAGGGGAAAAAACAAACGGAGGAGCTGGAATGTCCATTCACTCATTCATTCATCTGATTTTTATGGCCGCCAATTCACAAGAGTGACTATGACCAGTGGAGGAGTGGAATAATGGTCTCAAGACCTTTCCCCTTCAGGAAGAATGAATCTCAAGGCCACAACCATGAAAACAGGAATGAGAAAATGGAACACTCAGTTGGTTTATTGGGCAGGCACAGCATATATTGTTTGTGTGTGATGTCTTCTTTTTCTCCTGTTGTACACAGTGGACTCCATTTCCTGGTGTAGAGGTTTTGGGTGAATCATGGAGCGTATGATACCCAATCCTGAAACAGATGGTCAGAAAAGCAGTTTTGAAAGGTGCTCTTGAAAGAGCTAGCATGGCTCAGAAGGGAAAGGGCTGCATTTCAAGAAGAAAACTTGAAAGAAGAAGAAACTCAAGAGGAAAATTTTGTACAGAAACATTGCATCTCCCTGCATCTCAGGTTCTGGCTGCAATTTTATCTTTTCTGTTTGCTTGTGTACATATAATTTTCTAACTTCCCCTATTATCTATCTATCTATCTATCTATCTATCTATCTATCTATCTATCTATCTATCTATCTATCATCTACCCATCCCACCAAATCTGAAGACCATAAGCAACATTCAGAACAAAATCAGCATTAAAAATACCCCACATAGTTGAGTACAGTGATTTGGAGGAAAATATACACTTAAATACTAATTATCCATCCTCCACCAGTTGGGATCATAAATCAACATGGCCTTTGGCCTGTTTCGAAAGCCAGTTTTTTAGAGTTTTTCTAAAGGACAGCAAGATCAGAGCCAGACAAACCTTCGAGGGCCCTGCAGGTTCCTGCACTCACAGCTCCACAGACTCCATGAAATATTATCTAAATAAAGAGAACTTCATCTAAATGTTCATGTAATGGTATAAAACAGATTGCCATTTAAAACAGATGGGGAAGATAAAAATAGCTCCTTCACTCAGTGAAGAAGTGTTACTGTGTGTCTGGAATTTGTCACAAACAAGGAATCAGTATGTGGTGTCACAAGTGCTCTGTTCTTTCAGGCATCGGGCAGTTCCACCTTTATGGGTAAAGAGTACCTTCTGGCCTTTAGTACTACTCTGAATATAATCAGCGCACTGCATTGACATCTAAGTTAGCTTCTTAGCCTGAACAACTTCCTGAGCATACCTCTGACATGCCTTTTGTCTCTTGTCCTATCTTCTGTTATCTACCTCCTCTGAAAAGCTCTGACCAATCCTGTTCATACCACATTATATGCCTATTGACTTTTCTGCTTCAATTCCTGATTGCCAGTGACCTGTCTCTTTGAAGTCTGTCCAGCACCACAGTCAGCCTTTGATTTATGTCCTGCATTTGAATTTGGCCAAGAGAACAGAATGCAAGGTAAAGAGTGAAATCTTCAAGTTGAGTTCAACTCCTGGTGACAAGTACTAACCATGTCTGACTCGCTTTTCAAGGCTAGTTAACCAGACAGTCATTAAACAAAGCACTATCGAACAAGACTTCTGATGAGTCTTCCTCTCTTTGGGCCAATCTGAAGAGCAAGGATTTAACACCCTGGAAATTCTGACATGCTTTAGAGTACAGGTATATGAGACAGGGATCTTTGTTTCCGGCTGTGAAAGCTGCTAGGCATAGTCAGTTACTAATAGGTGAGCAGTTACATTTTGATCCTGAATTACACTGATATGAAACTATTATAAATTAAGTTATATTGATGCTATGGAATAACCCAAATTAGAAAATAGCAAGGAAAGATGTTTTATTGGAATGCTTAGGCTAAACAAGGGATCAACACTTTAATCTAGGTGTTCTTTCTTCACTTATCTGTTTTTTCTTAGCTTTTTAAAAAAATATCACAATTAAAACGAGTACTGAATGAAAAAACCCTGAAATGGAATCCAGGTTTTAAGCCTGGATTTGGCACTGCAACTGTTTTGATTATTCTGAGGAATGGTTTTCATCAGAAATAAGATTCCTTGTTTATTCTCCTGGATCTCACCAAGTAACGGCATATCAAACAATATTCTTCTTGACAGATTTCTTGACTGGGGACCTGCAGCCTTCAGTTCTAACATAGACAGCTAATTCCAGAAAGCTAAAACAAATCCCTATTCCACTATATCATTCTACAACAAAGGCTTTCATTTTGTTCTCCAACAGCTACCTGAAACCATTTGGAATTAAGTGCCAACTGATGACCCTCATTTCTTTTATTTCCAAAGTGAAGCAGTAGAAGTATGAAAGCGGTTGTGGAAGGGCATTAAATTAAAGCTGTTGGTTAGAGGTTTATTTGCTCAAGAGATGATGTTTTTGACAAGACTGAAATTACCCTGACAGATCAAATATAAAGTATTGGAAAAATTGAATATCCTGTACTGTGAAGCTCATATCATGTTTGGCACAGAAAGCCCAAGAATTAACGTTCTGCTAACCTCCAAATTGGATTATCACAGGAAAACATCTGAAAACCAGTTTATTCAAACCAGTTTGATAATTACCAAGTGGGACTAGGCAGCAGGTTCTTATCTTGACTCTGCTGAAACAATTTTATTGTTCCCATCTGTTTCATTATTCCCGTTGCTCCTATCATATATCTGTACTTTACTGCAAGCCAGTCTGGGTTCATTTTAATCTATAAATTTAGCAAACAAATAAAGTAAGTATTGCATATAAAGATGTTAACTATAAAAAAAAACACTTTTCCAGCCATTTTCAGTTCTGCACGTCTATTTTACAAAACACCAAAAACAAAACAGTTTTCACACACCCAAAATATATCTCACACAGCTTTTTAGCAGAGAAAAGGCTGAAAATTTTAATACTATTTAGGCATATTTACTTGAATGATAGCCTAAGGTAATGCACAATATTATATGGAATGCAATATTGTTATTATAAAAGAATTATATAGAAAAATGTGAAGGTAGTTGTCCGATCTGAAATTAATATCTATTTTGAATAGCTATGAGGATGTCAATGAAATACAAATAAAGGAGGGATTTAACAGGCAGTACTGAATTACTTTTTAAACCTACCATCCGTCCTTATCTACACATTTAACTCAGTCTCAACTCTCCGTACAATAAAGAATAAATATGCCCTGGAATAAAATGCCATCCATGTAGCAAAAAAAGGTGAAAGAAGCTTCTGTAGCAGGGAGCTGGTATAGAGCTCCCTTTTAAAAAAACTTTTTATGAGGAATTTGAGGGAAGAAGGTGGCAAGAGACAAGCTAAACAGGATAGAGATAAGTATCTTTTAGTGGGAAGCAATTACTTACAGCCCATGAAAAACGAGGGGGAGCTGCCAGGACAGCACCCCCTTTTGCTGCCGAACTACAAACAAGGCAGGGTACTGATCATCTTCGCAGTCGCTCTTCACGGTAACACGGAGCGCGTCCACCTGGGTAGAGACAGGGCCAGCAAGGATACTCTGTCAGTGAATGCCTACGTTGGCCTATACTGTTCAGGACACCCATGGCGGGGCTTCCCTTATGACCCTTTTCTGAGGGGAGTACGCCAGGAAGCTCCCCACAAAGAGAAGACACAAACTTACTAAGACATTATGCATGTGAGGCAGAAGTGCTCCCTCAAACACCCAGCTGCTCTGGGTTTAGGCAGCCCACGTCACCACAAACACTTTGCTCAGTCGCAGCCTAACAGTCAGCCAGCTCCTTTGAAAGGGGAGGGGTATTCTTCCAATAGGCTGCCCCCTTTAACTGAGGGATTGGGGCTTGGAAGCTGCCATTAGCCCACATACAGTTCACAGCCAGTGAGTATGCAAAAGCCCTAAGTCACCAGGAGGACATAGTGTTTAACGGACAATCAGGAACAGTGGACACCCCCTTCCAATTAAGGGTTCACTTGTGCGTAAGAGATGGTAACCATTTAAACCAGGTAGAGGGATCTTTAGCCAGTCAGCCTGATGTGACCCATGAAGGCTCTGCACTCGATCCACTTTGGAATTCTTGCCCTCTGCTCAGAAACAGCTGGTCCCAGAAGAGAAACCTGAGGTTTAAAAGCCCTGTTCCAGAATGACTGCTGCCTGTCTCAAGCACAGGAGGAGGCAAGAAATAAGACTTTTGCCCCTCATTTTATAGGGACAAAGGGAGGCCAGATCCCTCACCTCTGTGCACACTTTGGAGTCATTCTTATTTCTGGGAAACGTAGGGTCATAATGGAACCTTTACCCTCCATTGGCTATTAAACAACGATACTTTAAAAACTTTTGAAATTCTACATAAAGAATATAATTCACCTAAAGGCTGAATGGCAATACATACAGATAAAACACTTGCTATCTACATTGTTTGGCATTAACATACAGTACTTGCAGCCTCAGAAACACCAGAGGTTTTTAAGTTGTTGGGATGGCCTCTGGTGTTTATGGAAACTAAACCAACAATTTAAAATGGTTTCAAAAATAATTCTGAATAATATTCAAGCAATTTGGAGTAGCAATACAGTACTACCCAATCAATGGCTCCAGGTATTAAAGAATAGTAAGTATATTTCTTAAAACTTAAAAACTTGTCTAGTTCAGCAAAAAATTCTCTTTAGGGTTTATCTACTGGACTCCTCAGAGAATGTTTTTAAAAGATTGGCTCCCATTGTTTTTATGTTAAAGTTGTAATAAATTTGAAGGAAATTTGGTACATATGTTACAAGTTTGTCTAATTGTAATTCCATATTGGTTAGATAGTATTGCTTTGGTGACCCAGGTTCCTCAAAGGCAGTTAAAGGTTAAATATGTCAATATTTTGTTAAATTATATCCCCAAACCCTGGAATCTTTCAATCAATGAAGAAGTTTGGATACATCATGCCATTTGACTGTGACAAAAAGAGGTGATTCATGGAAGAATGGCTTATCCCCAACTCTAAATCTTCGCTTAAATGAAATTTGTCAACTTTCAGCCTTTGAATTAGCTTTGTATTAACCAACAGGCAAGACCAAACAATATGACTCCATATGGTCCAGGCTGAATTCATTGTCAAAAATTGAATCACAACTTGGAAAAAAATTGGCTTCTGGTGGAGCTATGGTGAACTGAAGATGGCTCTGCGAAAGCGGAGTTGATGGCCGTGGGAAAGACCAAGGAACCGGTGAGTAGATGGGTTCTTTGGAACCTCTCCAGGTAAGAAGAAGATGGAAGATTGCTCACAGGTGCTCCAGACAGCTGTTCCTTGCAAGGAGACAGTGAGACGGCAGCTTTCCACAGGTCTGAGCACCCGGAGACAACAGGATCAGCCATCTTGCTTGCAACAGTGGCAGAGTGTTTTAAAGGACACTAAGTTCTTCACTTTCTGATCACTTTCAGAAATTGCCTATTAAATATTCTAAAGCTATTAGAATATATAGAATGACAGGTTTGAACAGTCTTCATCAGGTGAGTTTATCTTCAACTCTGAACAAAAGAAAAATTAATTACAAGCTTAAGAACTTAAAGAATTTGAAACAAACAGCAAAAAGCTAAATAGGATTTTGATCTAAGAAAGTTATAAACTGATTATGGATCCAGCTAAATTTGGAATATTAACTTTTACTTTAAGATTTTGGAATGAATTATAAAAAATAAACAACTTCTTATGGGAAACAGATTTATTTTGGTTATCCGGGCAAGTCATAACAAAAGATAAGTGATGATTTTAGAAATCGGACGCTAGAGGGGACTAAAGATTTTAAGCAGAAGAAAAAAAAATACAAGCCTGATGTCACTTAATACTGGGACTTACAGAATGATACAAAATGTTACAACTTTGGAAATATTAATGGAGATCTTTGAAGAATGGAGCCATTCTTCATGTAGTTAGTAACTACAATATCAACACTGTCAGTAATGACGTCTGCTTCTATGGATAAACTACAGTATGTCTAAAAGATTTAATGAAGAAATGACAGATGTGGAACAAATTTTATCTGATAAGATACAGAAAATACACAATGTGGAACTACAAATGACAGGCCAAGAGAATGATTTGGAAAAGGACGCTTTACTGAATATTCAAAAGAAACTGGCTGAAGTTTTAAAAATTAAAAGGGTAAGACAAAAGATAAACCAAGAGAATGACTTGGAAAATATTTTCTTATTGAATCTATGAAAGGCTTGTTAAAGCCTTGCCGAAATGCTTGTGATGGGATGAAGAAGAATTGAAGAGAAATCAAATCCTATGATAATATTTGATTGAAATAAAGATTAAGTCTGTTAGAAGTAAAAGGAAGGAATATAAAGTTGGCTTATTTGATCAAGATTAAAATAAGACTTTTTTTTTTTTTTTGCAATGTTCTGGCAACCCTTTATGGACTTTTTGCTGACACCAGGATTGAAAAGTTGATGCTTTATGGATTTGCTTATAGATAAGGGATGGGATATGGGATAAAGAGATATCTGTTTAACCTTATTCGGGATGAAGAATTATTAAATTTGTTTATACTTGTGATGAAGGTTGGATGTCACTTCTTCATATATTTTTTCTTTTTCTTTATTATATTCCCTCTTTTCTTTTTTCTTCCTGCACTTTTTATTCTTTCTTTCCATTCTCTTCTCTAAGCTTAGTTTGTATTAGTTTTTACTATTGTGACTAAAATTCTTAATAAAATTGTATTTTTAAAAAACTCAGAAAAAATTGAAGGAAATCATGTATTCAATATCCATCTATCATCTATCTATCTATCTCTATTATATTACATATTTTCAAAGGTAGACAAATTAAATATTTACATGTTTTGCTTGTTATTTTGATTTTTTAGTTTAGTGTAGGATTTGCTCTTTTCATGTTTCTGGGTAGTGTTTTCTTTTCTTTTTTTTTCCTTTAGGCAATTAGCTTTTCATTTTTTAATGTTGTTCTCTTCAACTTATTTTTTAAAATGTATAATAGATAGAGTTTTCTCCACTCAGAAAAGTGAGGCATGTTTCTGATAGCACCCCTTTCTCCCTGCAAGAGAGGAGAAAATTTCCCCTGCCTTCTTCCATAGGGAGAGAGATCACCATTTTTGTATTGCTATTTATTGGTGAACAGGATTTGCCTCTGTTTGAAAGCTTTGTCTCTTGGTAGCAGTCAGCCTGCTTTACACACACAGAAGAACTGTAGTCAACCACAAATCATGTGTAACACAGCTTAAAAAAATGCAGGTGCAAATTTAGGCTGCATCAATGGAAGTAGGGTTCCACATCACATGAAGCAATAGTTCTACTCTCCACAGTATTTGGGGAACAGCATCCAATTCTGGACATCATACCTTAAGAAGGATTCAGAGAAACTGGAATAGGTCCAGAAAAGGGAAACACAGATGACCAGGAAACTTGAAACTAAATCTTACAAGGAGAGATTGAGGAAACTGATTATGTGCAGAGCAATGTCAACTAGAAGGTGGCCAAAGTTGTTTTCTACCAACTCAGAGTGCAGAACATGGAATAGTGTGTTTGATTATAGGAAGGCAGAGTCCAGTTGAACAGTTGCAAGTTATACATTCATGGCAAAAACAAGGACAAGTAGATGAATTTATCTCCCTCAGTCACACAATGAGAAACTTAATGAAGACATTTTACAAATACTGATAAAAAGGAAGTGGGTAATATGGAAATTGTTGCAAAGAATGAATGTGTATCAAAATAAGCAAACATGTTGTATACTTTGCCCTTTTGGTTATACAGAAATGAGAGTTGGGTACACCAGGAGAAACAAAAGCACACTGAGTGCAAAGGGAATGGGTTATCTGAGGGTATATGGTAAAACAGGAAGAGTCAAGAATGAATGGGTGATGAATGAATGTGGACTGAATGCAAACGTAAGCAATAGGTGCGAAAGAAATATACAGGTGTACTTGGTGTATATATACTGGTGTATCTATACTGGTATGGCCCAACACTGCCCAAGTGAAAGAAATACATTGAGATGGTTTGGCCACATAGAGAGAATGAATGAGGATCAAATTGCAAAACTAATATAAGAAAGGAAAGTACTCAAGAGAAAGACTGAGAACACCAGTTGGATGGAGTTGATAAGAGCTTCAGAAAGAGAAAGGTGAGAAGTTTAGGGAAGAAAAAGCAATGCATGAAGTCATTATGGCTAGAATGGAAGCAGACACAGTTGATAAGGAGAACAGAAAGCTGCCAAGGCAGAGTGAATGGTGACTGGTGTAAACTCCATTAGTTCAATTTTCTTTTCCCTTATCTCCTAAATTTAATCTCTTATTAGCACCTTTTTTTTACTGCACTTTGAATAACATTGCTTATCCCAAAAGAAAACAATATGATGGATGGAATAATAACCTCTAATTACCCATTTGGGGGTTAGGTGTTATGTAATTCCATGATAATATGCACTCTAGCATTATCTCAAGGAAGCAACAGAATCATTTGGCGTGACTCAGAAGGGACAGGTAAATCTGAAGTTTGTTTAAATGGGAGTTTTATTTGCAGAAACAATCAGCCAAGAAAAATAAGTTAAGAAAAATAGCCAGCTCCTAGGAAACTGCCAAAACAGGAGGGCTTTAACAGCGACAATGAACGAATAACCGGATGGCGCTTTCAATTCAGAATCGCTAGGCCTTGTCTCTCTTCTACCTCCCCCCATCATCTGAGCACTGCAGCAGGCCTTCTCGGTCGCTGGCCGTCAGCATTTGCCATTGGGAGGTCTACCCTTGCTTCGCAACGCGAACCTGCGAGCCGACCCTCCCTCTCCCCCAAGTCCATCCACCCAGCCGGGCTGGGTTCGAGGACTCCTGCCTGCGCGCTCGGCCAGGGCGCAGGTCTGGCGCACGTGCCCAAGAACACCTGCCGGCGCTGCCGGACCGGTCCCAGTCGGGCGGCCGCGTGCTGCGGAAGGCCGGGCTAGCTCACCCTTACCTGGCCCGGCTTACTGGTGTAGTTGAAAGAGTAGAGCCGCTCCGTGCCTCGGTTTACCGTCCCCGCGTAAACGTGGTCGAACTGAGCGGCATGATCAGCGGCGGCAGGACGGAGGCTACTCCGTGGCGCCCTCGGCGGCTGCAGCAGCTGCTTCTGAGCTCCGGCCACAGCCAGGAGGAGCCCGGCCAGTCCTGCCCAGCCGCTCATGTTCGCCGAAATGGAACAGAGTGCAGAAAGAAGACGGCCGAGGCAAGTTCCGCGAGCCCGGGGCCTGGCGCCCTCTGTTTATTCGCCACCTCGCCGTCTTCCAGCCGCGGCCGGCCGGTCGCCGCGCCTGGGGCTTCCCACGCCCTTCCCTGCCACCTGGCTCATTTCAGAGGGACATCCATACTGGATCGAGGCGTGGTTAGTGGGTCTTCTTGTCTGGATGGCGAAGGAAGGCCAAGTTACTCCGGTCTTTGGAATGATAACGCCGATCTCCCTGGGCGCAACTTTAAAAAACAAGAGGCTCCCGGTGGCTCCGATCTCGAGGCTCGGCAGCCACGCATCCAGCCTGCGGACTGCACGTGCGGAGTCCCAGATCCCCCTGGAAAGGAAAGGAAAAGAAGCTGCCAGGTAAAGGGCGGGCTGCCTGCCTGCCTGCCTGCCTGCCTTGGGGGACGGAGAGGATGTATCGGCCAAACTTAAGAATGCCCAGGAAGTGAGCTGCAGCTGCAGCCGCCGCCGCCGCTTCGTGCGCTCGGTTACCTACTGCCGGCGACTCTCGGCACCAGAACGTCTGTCTCCAGCGCGGGAACGTAACTCGTCATTCACCAGTAACCTCTGCGCCCCCCCGTCATGCCTGACTCCTTTATTTGCTATGTTCGGTTCGGAAGGAAAACGCTCTTCCCTTCCCCCCAGGCCCAAATTCCGTACCTTTTTCACAGCAAGGCTCATAAGTGCGTTAGTATTTTGCTCCAATCGTATCCGTGTAGGCACACTCTCATTCTGCTTCTTTTGTAAGCAGTGCTTTCGTTTTGAATAGCAAAGTTTATAACTGTATTTACCCCACTTTTGCTTCTAGATAAACAGATAATAATTGCCGAATTCAGCAGCTACAGTCCTGATGGTGATAGTGAATTAGAATATTGGATTAGGACTAAGGAGAGCCAGATTTGAGTCCTTGGTGAGCCGTGGAAGCCAGTCCCTACCACCTCACAGGGTTGCAGAGGCAGTACTAAGTATGCCACTGTCAGCTCCTAGAGCAAAGACAGAATATAAATTGTAACAATAATAATAATAATAATTGGGATTGGAAGAATAGATTCTAGCCCGTGTTCAGTAATGGAAAATCTCCGGGTGACTGATCTGGTCAGTGGCTGGTTAGTTGAGCTTGTTCACCATGTTTAATTATTTACTTCATTCTTCTGAGTCTTCACCACACACTGCTGGGGTTGCATAATATTGTAGGCTACACTGTAGTTGTAGTTAACTCTGTAGTTCAGTGTTTCTTGTGAACACAGCCATCTCTATGTCACAGGGTTGTTTGGGGGCTGATGAAATAGGGTGAGTAGGATATATGTACGGTGCTTTGGGTTGTGGGGATAGAAATTGATAAAACCAGTCAAGCAGTAGAGGATGCCTTGTAGGGGAGAGGGCAGGATCCCCCAAAGCAAAGCTACCTAAATCTCATTTTGCATCTGTTTCCCCCTCCCCTTGTGTGTAAAGCCCTACAAACAAAGAACAGATGCAAGTACATAATGAACACAGAATTGGGGCCAATTACCACCCTGACATGCTTACACAGGAAGGAAAAGAGCAAAAAAAAAAAAAAAAGACTGCGAGGAGACATAATAGTTATTTTCGGATATCTGAAGGCTGTTATCTAGAAGACAAAGAATTGTTCAGTTTTGTTCCAGAAGACAGGACAAGAAACAACAGGTTTAAATTATGATGAAACTGATTTTGGCTGGACATCAGGAAGACTTTCCTAATAGAGCAGTTCAACAATGGAATAGACTCCTTGGAAGGTGGTGGACTTTCCACAAGGATGGGGTAATACAGGATGTTTGCGCTGGACAGGGGTCAGACTAGATGGAGTCAAGCTTAGCACTGATGATGTTACCTAGTTGGGTAGTGAAACGTATGGAAGCAAACAACCACGCTTGGAGGGCACCAGGGACTCCACAGTTTGTCTTCCTTGCTGGTGCTCCCTTAATGGTTGCCTGGTGCCCCTTTGCCATCTGTGGCCTACTCAGTGCAGAAGCTGCAGTAGTGCTGCCCATCTCTGGCACGGGGACAGAAAGCAGGCACCCTGTTCAATAAGGAAAAGCATGCGTCACCCACACTACCAGCTGCTTTACACACACACACACGCACACACCACCATTGCTGAGAAAATGGGTGAATAATGACCTTGATGAAGTCACTGCTGTGTCTTTTACTGCCTGATCATTGATAGATCTTCATTTTTTCCCTGCCTAATAACCAGGTGATTGACCCCAACAAGGTGAATTCAGTACATAGATCTCTACCATGCTTGAGATGAGAAAGTGATTCCCATTCCATTATGGTTATGTGTGTGCAAACTAAGACAATTACCTTTTCCTATAGCTACAACTAACCAATTCATGTATATCGGAGTGGTTACCACATAATTAGTACTTATGGAATAGTCACTAACATATTACACAGATTGTGGCAACAGATTTCTGAATTGTAATGAGGCAACCAGCATCACCCAAAACTCCTGAATTATAATAGAGCACAGAGTTTAGCTTTCTACCCCTTGCTGTTTTTGTTCACTAGAAGTGAGAAACACATTGCATAGGTGCAGGAGAGCATCCAAAAATAGGGTCCTCTCTCCTTCCAGTCTTCTGTGTCTTCAGAACCATCTCCTCTTCCTCCTCTTCCAGTGCTCATCTCAGGAGGGGCTGCTGCTTTTCCTGCCCTTTTGTGAGATGGGGAGGAGGCTTGTTTAACATAGTGTTTCTCAACCTCAGCAATGGTAAGATGTGTGGATGCTGCATGATGGCTGGGGAATTCTGGGAGTTTGAAGCCCAAACATCTTAAAGTTGCTGAGGTTGAGAAACCCTGGTTTAACAGCAGAATTGAGTGTCTCCAACAGGGCACCAGTGCTGTGCCTCTCTTAACATCAGATTGGCCTCTGCAGCACAGGCGTTTCAGAAAGAAAAGGAAGAGCTATTCTGGAGGGCCTTGGTGGCTGACAGTTGTCACTATGAATTGTGGCATTGTGGCTGAAGTAATTTATGTATGGTTAGGGTTATGTAAAGGTAAAGGTTTCCCTTGACATTAAGTCCAGTCATGTCCGACTCTAGGGGGTGGTGCTCATCTCCGTTTCAAAGCCGAAGAGCCGGCGTTTGTCCATAGACACTTCCGTGGTCATGTGGCCGGCATGACTAAATGGAACGCCGTTACCTGCCCGCCGAAGCGGTACCTATTAATCTACTCACATTTGTATGTTTTTGAACTGCTAGGTTGGCAGGAGCTGGGACTAGCAACAGGAGCTCACTCCGTCACGCGGATTCGAACCGCCGACCTTCCGGTTGGCAAGCTCAGCAGCTCAGCGGTTTAACCCGCAGCGCCACCATGTCCCCCCATGGTTAGGATTAGGTGGTATTTATTCTATTGCAATGTCATTGTGGATATTTACTGGTTACTTTCCTGACCATCAACACTTAATTATTTCATGTTCTTTATTTTATAATGGTCAGACTCCAAGTATTCTGTCCAGTTCTGGGTGTTACATTTTAAGAAGGATTCAGCTGAACTGGAACAGGTTTAGAAAAGGCAGTGGGGATGATCAGACAGCTAGAAACTAAGTCCTATGAAGACAAATTGAAGGAATTGGGAATGTTTAGTCTTCAGAAGAGAAGGCCGAGGGGCGATGTGATAGCCCCCTTCAAGTGTCTGGAGAGGGCTATGACACAAGAAAATCAAGGACCTGTTCTCTGTTCTTCTGGAACACAGAAAATGTAATAAGAGGTTTTAGCTACAGGAAGGTAGATTAACTCCCCCATTGCTGTTCCTAAACCTGGATGAGGTTGGGTGTCAGGCTAGCAATCCTACCCTGTAAACGCTTTTCTCTGCTTCTGAAACAAAACACACAATTCAATGAGGTCTTATGAAAATCCCTGGAAAGTAATTGTTGCAGCACAGACAGACCTATGCTTAAGTATGATTCCTGTTATTTTTATTACTTTTTAAGCTTCCTAATGGTAAGAGTGGTTTGACCATGCAATAATTTATCTAGAGGGTAGGTGGGCTTCCCTCCACTGGATGTCTTCTAACAGAGAATGACTGGGCAGCCATCTGTTGGGGATCTTTTACCGCAGGAGATGGTCTTGAGCTAATCACCTTCCCAAGCGTCAGGATGAGAAAAACAGTCCAGTCTTGGCTGCCCCTTTATGTGGCTTATTTTGGCAGTTTTTAATTCAAACATCTAACAGAATAATATAAACAACCCCTTCTCTCCACATGCAGGATTTTACTGTCCTATTATCTGTCCCCCCCCCCCCACTCCTTCTGCTGTTGCAGGCACGGTACAGAGCTGATGTGATGAAGGAATGAGCTCTTCACAAGCTGCATCAACTAGGTTTGGATTTCCTAGTAGTGATTGTACATATTATGATACTTCCTCTCTGAAAAAGGAAAAGTTAAAAAGTTAAAACAAACCCAGCCATACAAACAACCAGCACATTTTTTAAAAATTACCCCTACTGACCTGTATTTACATATTTACTATTTGTTGAGCAGCCAAACCCAATTTGCTAATGTTTTCTGTCTCGTTCCCCAACTACATCATTGCTATTTATTTATTTACTATTTAAATTTATATCACCGCCCACCTCCCCCCAACAGGGGACTCTGGGCGGTTTACAATAAAAGTAATAATAAAAACATATAAACCTAAATTACAATCTAAAAATATAAATAAGATAATAAATGTAAATCCAAGAGGAGATGGAATCACAATCAATAGGGGTGCTATGACGCCAACCACCCCCAGGTGGAGCTGACTACCCCCAGGTGGTATCTGACTACTTATTGGTAGTCAGATACCAACATTCTTGAAGCCTAGTCTAATGCATGGGCTTTAGATGGGCTAAGGTGGATCTCAGAGTCTCTGACTATCAACAGTGTAAAATATTCCCCCTGATTTCTGATGTGTTTATGCTAAGCTTTGTATGGACTTGAAAAAGTTAAATTTCCTGAAAACATTTCACCTTTATCATAGGAATGTGCTACCTACAGCATCATAAGACTTTTGATCTAGTTGCATGCAGCCACTCACCCCCTAATTTCAAAGGCTATTTACTAGTTATCATTTCAGATCTCTGGAAGAACAACTTGCCCATCAGACTCTGAGCTCTTCCTCATGGTCCACTAATCACAGCATGAAGCTGCCTCACTAATCATTGTTAAAGGACACATCCTCATGAGGTTGCCTTCACCTCAGCTCTGGCCCTCTGCAGTGGCAGCCTAAAGACATATTTACAGGTTCTCATGCTGAAGTTGTGCTTTTGGTCTTCTCCTGGCATGAGAGTTCCTGAATTAACGTCTCAAGGATGCCTGGGGCAGCCAGGGACCGCAGTCTGCCCAGCGCTTGTTGGCCACATGAGGCTTCTGCAAGCACAGCCTTCCAGGGCCTTTTTAGCTTGGATGACAAGAGAAACCAGAAATGTGTCACCCATTTTTCAGGCCAGTGATTGACACCTTTCTCCCCTACATGTTCTCTCCTTTTCAGGCTGACAGAAGAAGTAGGGAATGCTATTTTTAAACATAGATCTTGCTCTACTCCACTGCCCCTGGTGATTTAATCCCCTTCATTCATTTTGGGGGACAAGTAAAGGTGGGAAATGCTGTTTTTAAACATGGACCTTCCTGTCACCATTTTTCCTGCCAGTTCAAAAAAATGAGGGAGAGGCAGAGAGGATAAATCACAATCCTCTTGTTTAACCCCTTGTTTTGGAAACATGTCCATCGACCTTCTGGCAGAGACTGCTCCCCTGCCCCAGGATCACTGCTGGACTGCCTGATGGACCAGGGCTGGCTGAGTAGCTTAACTGCAGGGGCTTAGCATTATGTTCTGCCTGGTAAAGCAGGCAGTTTCCATCCATTAGTACTGTATTTTCTGCAGGCAGGTGAAGCCAAGAAAATCCGCCAGTTGCTCTCCCTAAGTTGTCCTGGGTGAGCCTGTAAGGAGAGAGACATTTGCTGGCCTCACTGTTGAGGCAGAATGGGACTCATCAGTGAGGGCAGCACAGAAGTATCCAGCATGCTTTCGGGATGCTTCTTGGACCAGAGGAAAGCACAACAGTGCAGTCATGAGGAAGAGCCCTCTGCACAGCCACTTCCTTGCTAGTGACTTATAGCGTCTTCCTGGCATCATCCAACCATCGCTGAAGTGATAAAAAGCCTGTCATTCACCATTTCCACACTTTTGGATTATAGTATTTTCAGTGTCACCCAGTGTCATTGCTGTGGCAATTTATCAGTAATGAAAACTATTTTTCCACAGCAATGATTGGACAATGCTGTGAGATGCTACAAATCACTAGTGTGGAAGCAAATATTACTGTTATTTTGCTACAATAGTGGATGACTCTAGAAGACTCTGCGAGTCTCTGGTGGGGCAATGACCTGTGGTGGAAAAGTTAAAGAAAAAGAGAGTGCCGGAAAGATAAATAATAAATAACCCCACTCACAACTGACATATTGGCTCACTAGCAAATAAGAATTTGGCCCTGAAGAGAAGAAAGCTTCCCCACCCTTGCTGTAAGGAAGTTCACAGCTTCATACTCATCCAAAACTTCAGGATAAGGATTTACTTAACCTTCAATATTAACACAAATGTTTTCTCTTAGAGTGATTTATGACACTCAGCTTAGGGTAGCTGTATTAGTAGTATCACCATATCTTTGAACTAACTACTCCAGTCTGAATTATTAGGTACAGTATAGACTGTATAGACAGTATACCAGAAACTGACTGAAAGATGGAGATATGGGTTTAAAAAAATAATTGGGCCCCACATTCTGTCTATGAGAGAGAGAATAAAACACTTTTTACATACACAATTCTAATCACCTGTTCTTTAAGGCTGCCAGTTTTACTGATAATTAAATCTCTTTGAATTCAGTGGAATGTATTTCTGAATATATATTTTTAAGACTGAGGTGTCAACAAGCATTAACTAAAATGAGAAGCTAATTTTCTCCCTAGGTATAAATGACAGCCTGTTGTGTATCAAGCCAGAAATGAAGAACTATAAGCCCTCTAAGATACCACAACCCTCAGTTGTCTTTCGACAAGAGATCACTAACTTGGGACTTTGTGGATGGATCTAACAGGTCTGTTGAGCACATCATCCTCTTCAATGTGACATGTGTAGATTTCATGGAGCAATACAGGGTAATGTAAAGTAGACACCACCCTGTACGACCCATCCTGTTTCTCTTCTAAAATCTCTGTTTTGGAGTAGCTGGACAGATCCTCTTCCTTGCGGTTACGCCAGGTTACCTTTGGCATAAGGTACCAGCCAGCTGAGATGCACTTGGCCACAAGTGTATCATCGACTGTGCTGAACTGCACCTGTGGCTCTTCAGCATCTAATTGTGATAGGTGGAAAAACAGAACAATTAGTAATAATCTAATTACAGCTTTGTAATAATTGCACTGAGATTTCTGAAGCATGATATACAGCAGTATTTCCAGACCTCACGTCCTTAATTTCCAAGTTATCCATTCAGTATAGGCATTGGCCATCCTGGCTGTAGAACTAGAAGAGCTAAAGTCCTAGATATATAGAAAATATGAAATGGGAAAAGCTGGATTAGAGCTCCTGAAAACCTGCAATAGGATATTTTGCTCAATATAAGTAAGATTCATTTCATCCCAGCTGTGACGTGCAATTTCTCAATTTTTTAAGAAGAAAAATAAGAATTGCTAGGACATAAATTGTGGGTGTGAGAAGGAACACATTCTTTCCAGAAAATTAATCTTCAAAGCTTCTCCTTTACTTGTGTAAATACTTCTGTTCTGCATTGATATTCATGTCACTTGTTCTCCTGTTCCAAGTTCACCTCTGATTCCCACAAATATGCCTATTTATTGTCTTGTTGTACTTTTGTGGATTATCAGTCTTTCTGAGAGCTATTCCCAATGTATTGTAGCTATTCATTTATTCTATTCCTCTAACTATCCCTCTCTCCATTGCTGCCCCTTTTGTTTTGGTAATCCTTAAGAAATAATATAAAACATATTCTTCTGTTTATTTTCATAGTATGACTTAGTAGAATGTGGGAATGATACAGTTAGGTTCAGTCTGTGGTGTATGCTTACAAACAAGGATGAAACTAAAATATATTGTTCATTTTTGAAAGATCAATTGAAATTGTCTTCACTCTTTAGAAAAATCTTTACCAGATAATCTTTTAGACAATATTCAAGATTTGCTTTGTGAGGATTTGCTAAGATCAAATTTGTTTTGGAGTGCAATTTTATTAATTTTCATAGGTTATTCTCCTAACTAAACTAACTACTTAATCACCCCAGCTTATTCTTCTCCTCCTATCTCTGGCCCTTTTCAGCTGAAGTTACTCTTATTTAAACCAGTCATTCTGACTGCTAAAACATACATTAAGATAAAGACTCTGAATTTCATTTGACATAACCTTCCACTTGACCTCCTTCATTATTGGGAAAGAAATAAATTTGAGATCAATGCATTTAACAAATACTCCATAGTTGAAAGTGGTGGGAGGCATTCATTCGTTTGTTCTAGGAAATTGGTTTTTACGACTTTGTATGGTTTCATTATGTTCTTAGTTTTCAGTTACACCTTGGGTTGAGAAAGAGCATATAAGCAAGCCATTATGAGAGATGGCCATTTTGGCCTGGTCTGGTTAGCTTTCCAGGGTTCTGTCCTAACAGTCAGGAATCACGCTGAGACGAGGAGTAGGTCTCTAGTGTTTATTACTGCTACATAAGATGGAAAATCCTAACAATCTGAAGAAGCGTGGGAAAACCCAGACAGATAAACCCCAAAAGTTAAGGCGGGTCTGATCTGTGTCTCTTTGAATGACTGCTTAATTCCTCAGTACTACACATGTGTTTTCCCCCCTGGATAGAGGCCCCAACCTGCTCGCCATCAGTACTCATGACAGGTTCCTTATATACCAGGGACTGATGGGAAAATGAAAAATTTCATCCCTGAAATGAAAAAGTGACATATCTCCCTGCCTTCATTTATCAGAAGAAAAAAGAGCTCAGTTTCTAGTCTGTGCTGGAACTCAGCTTAGAATGACACTGGTGACTAGCTTGCCCGCTGCAGCAACTTCTATGCCACCCTGGGTTCTCCTATCTTTCAAGGAACAATCATCTTGAAATATTAATGCTTTGAATTTCAAGCTCAGCCTCTGTACATATGTTAAAAAAAACCAGCTGTTTTATAGAAACAAAGTCGTAAAAGGAGTTATTTCCAAAAACCACCAAAGGCCAGGATAGCAGTGGAACCCTTGAAACTTCTCACCACTTGGAAGTAGGACACACTCATGTTAGTGACCTTTTCAGAGACCTCAAGATGAAATGCTTATGTTGAGAGTCTCTCTTTAGGATGGCCCCAAAGTTCTAAGGCTTTCCTGAAAAACCCTATTCTGACCCAATTCTGATTAAATGTCCAAAGATTAAATGTTACCAAGGATTTTTGAGCTGCAACAATTTTGCAGTAAGCAAGTTATACCCAGTATATACAAAAAATGTTGTTGGAGTCTTGATTTGTTCCTGTTTTTTTTTAATGAGTTTGTTAGTTCTGCTGTGACGTTTTTAAATGTTAACTGTCTTTTATTCTCTGTTATTGTTTTTACTGTATATTTTACTATCTATTGCTAAGTCAACTGTATCTGTGGTTTGGTTTGTTTTCTGAAAGAAACCCCAGCTATTTATAAAAGGTGTTCACGCAGCACAGTACTCCTTGGTGCACAAACAGAAATATTAGATATTTTCAACTGGAAAAGAGACAAGCATTCTTACCATCCACAATGAGCTTCATTTTTCTTAACCCTCTGCCCCGTGAATTAGTGGCCTTACATATATACAGAGCCTCATCAGAAAACTGAACTTGCTGCAGGATGAGTGTCAGGCTGCCCTCAGGAATCTCCTCCTCATCTACCCAGACCCTGCCTTCATAGAGAGAATTCCGCTCTTCCTCTTGTTCCATGTTGTCGCTAAAGCTATATATCACCTTTGGATAAAACTGATAAAAATCATGAAGTCCGACAAAAAATTTGTAAAATTCTTTATCTTCTACTTCATTCTCCTCCTTGATATCTTCCCTCTCCCAGGTGAAGGATAAGCCATCTGTACTATCCACAAAGGAGAAATGGCAGGGCAGAGAAATATTGTCGAATGGACGTACCTTGATCACATTCATTGCATCTAGATAATGGAATAGCCATCTTAGATTTAGCCATCAAGGAAGAAGTGTAATCAATCAATCAATCAATCAATCAATCAACTGCTGATTTGAATATAACCTCTCCCATACACTACAAGGATTAGATAGTCTGCTTTCTCTCAACCAATTGTAGCAAGTGAAATAAAGACAGTACTATATAATTGCCATATTTTATTTTTTAGATCAGTTTGTTGCATTCCTGGTACAGTTCTACCTACCAACCATCTTACTGAGCTTCTTCTCCCACATACATCACAACTTAGGGCCACCTAGCTCGGGAATAAGAATATGCATGATATTCCATGAGTGTCATTCACATACTTCAAGCATCTGAGACCTCAAGTGTTTCTAGCAGATTGCAATAATTTCTGGCCTTTTGCCATCATAGGCTTTTCAAAAAAAATTTGAGGTAGTTTAGTTTAGTTATCCATTAAACATAATGGATCAAATATATTGACAAATTATATATATTAACTAAATATAGATTAAATATGATTCATATACTATATTATCTAAAATATATATCAATCCTGACATGGAATTTTACCCAATTACAAAATTATATTCAGAAACCCACAAGCTCACCATGTTAAAACTGAGCGAACAAAAGGCATCATCTTCACTATCGTCTTTCTTTTTAAGACATCCTATTAGTTACGTTATTTAAGGAACAGAAAACAAGACCAGAAAAAAACATGTTCACTTACCTGCATGATAGATAAACAATAGGAGGAGAGGAGGGTAGATTAGGACCGCGAGGGGTGACATCCTTTCATTAAGAAGCAAAGGTGAGACTCCCCCACTTAAGCTCTGGGCTCAACCCTCCCTCCCGTGTGGTCCTTCTGCTACCAGCTGCTGATTTCCCAGTAACTCCTCCTAACCGTTGCATCACTGGCCTTTCTTCCCCTGAGCTCTAAGGCAACAGATCTAATTCCAGGAAAACAAATAATGAAATGTGCAAAATTGAAACAGAGCTCGGAGATGCTTTCTGTTGGAGCTTGTATACCCTCTCACTTAGGTCTAGTTCAGGCATTCACTTCAATACAACGGGGTCTTGAAAATGTAGAGAGGATGAGAAACGCATACTTGCCAGCCCCCATTTCTCCCAAAATTTTGGAAATTTAATCTAGCATAGGATGGACAACCTGTAGTCTGCATATACCCCCACCCACCCATTTACAACATCCAACCCTCCCTCCCCCTCCCCCCAAACCTCTTAAAAATCAATCCCCAAGAA
Organism: Candoia aspera; assembly: GCF_035149785.1. Lineage (NCBI taxonomy): Eukaryota > Metazoa > Chordata > Lepidosauria > Squamata > Candoiidae > Candoia > Candoia aspera. The sequence continues at coordinate 160,412,718 of NC_086154.1, forward strand.
ATTGGTTGATCTTTCCTGTTTGGGGAAGATTTTAAGGAAGATTTTAAGGAAAAAATGTTACCTCATAAGCAAAAAAAACCAAAAAAACAGTTGTTCCAAAATTTCAACCCCAATATCTGCTACAATGTTAAAATCACTAGGGTGTACAAAACATTTTTCACTTGAAATGAATTTTGAAATCCACCATTTTGAACTGAGGAAACTTCCAGAATCATCAGAGGAACCTGTTTTAAACTCAAACCATTTAGATTCAAAATATAGTAGTCTCATCACTTTGAACCCAAGTACAAGGTGAGATTTGGATTCTGCTTTATTAGAATTGCTTGCCTATTTTTTTTTTTCCTGCTATCAGTACGTGTACCCAGTATCAACAAAACTATACCTGGAAGTTTTTCATAAATTTAAATAATCCTATACCTTAATATCCTATCTCAAGCTTTTGTCCATACAATGCCCATTTATATTACGTCCACACAAAGACAAATGTCCATAATGGAGTTTGTAGCTGCAGATGTTGGCTCATGTTCTCTGTATGCTTTCATAGGCCACTGATTTACCATCTTGTAGAGCCTTCTCAAAAACTAATCCCCTCCAGATTTTCTTATAGCAAATTGGTTGACTTGCTTGTCCATCTTTTCTATTTTTTGCAGAATGAGAAATATATATATATAAAAAAAAGAATTGAGTGGAAAAATATATAACAAAAACAACCAAAATAAAGAAATGGAAAACAATATGCATGTAAATATTTAAAAAATCCATATTCACTATTTCCATCCTAAAGGACATTTGTATGGATGAAGGAAATCTCTTAGGAAACTTTTATTAATATAGCTATCAGTGGTAACTAGATTTGAATTTATGTATCCTTTATTGTAAGTTTTTTCAAGGCTTTTTGTCCTGTATCAAAGCTTCAGCCAAGTCAATTTCCAATGCTATTAAACATCACTGAGCCAGTGGAAGATGAATTTTACTTTTCCACTCTTTTCCAGTATCACACCCGCAGCTAACAACAGGACCACCCTTACTAGTGCAAGAAAACTGTCCCATTCTGGAAATCAGCATATGTCCAAGAATCAGGTGCTTGCTTCATCAGGCCTGAATTATCTTTGATTCTTGCTATTCTTTTTTTCTAGGCAGATCACTTCCTTATCACTCTCAGTGACACTCTACAGTATTCCTCCCTAAAATGTCTACATAAGCCTTAAGCCTGTTACGTTAGGTGAAAAGACAAGTGCTGAGTCAGGCCTATGCTAAAACTTATTATGGGCAAGAATGAATACAGGATCTAGAGCGTCCTATAATGAATGATCCTGGGGACACAGGCAATTTTGCAGGTTGTCTGCTAAAATCAGCAGGAAGGTGCATGCACACCCTTGCCCTGTGACATTTCAAACATCTTTGGATAGGCTAATTACAGACAGAAGGCAATGGTCTTGCACCAACACCACCCAGAGTCCCTTTTGGGAGATGGGCGGTGATAAATTTGATTAATAAACAAACAAACAATCAAATATTTTAAAAAAACCCAATACAGATGTGGGAGAAGGGAACCTGCTTTTGATTTAAGTGGTGGCAAAAAAGGAGGTGCCCCCATCTTTTTCTTAGGCCAGGAGTAGATTGTATTTTGACAGCTGAGGGCCACATTGACTCCTGTGTAATATAACCAGGACATACTAAAAAAATCAGCAGGAAGAAGCCCAAAGAAAAATGGAAAGTAACTGTCTTCGTGTTTTGCATATAAGAGACTCTTCTGTGTATACAGGTGTGGCAGTCTTGAAGCCGACCAAAGAACAAAGTTTGGAGCTGGAATTTAAAACTACTTTTTAATTATATTTATTGAAAATTTTCATATAACAACAACAAACCAAAAAAAAAGAAAAAGAAAAGAAAAAGAAAACCAAAGTTAGGAAACATATAGGTGACTTCCAACCTACTTTTCAACAGATAATTATATTCTTATTGTCCTTCCTCCCTCTTAAGTATTTTACAAGTCCTTTCACCCCTTCATTTAGTTCTCATCTTTCTTAGACTTCAAATCCATAAATCAATTCATTGTTCTTTCAGCAAAATGTCCATGTAAGGCTTCCAGTCTTTGAAAAAAGTTTTTGTTATTTTTTCTCTGACCAAACAGGTCAGTTCCACCATTTCTGCAAATTCTGACATTTGCACAATCCATTCCTCCACTGTGGGGATTTCATTATTCTTCCATAGTTGAGCATACAATAATCTTGCTGCAGTTACCATATACAGTATCAATTTACCATGAATCTTTTCTAATTCATTGTCCATAAGTCCCAATATGAAGAGCTCTGGATTAATAGCAATTTTAATCCTTAAAAACCTTTGCATCATTATATGAATTTGTACCCAGAATTTCTTGGCTTTCTCACAAGTCCACCATGTGTGATAAAATGTCCCCTCATGCTTTTCACATTTCCAGCACTGGTTTGAAATACCTTTATACATTTTTGATAATTTCCCTGGTATCATATACCAATGGTACATCATTTTATAGAAATTTTCTTTTAAATTATGACGCAGTGTGAATTTAATACCAATTACCCACATTCTCTCCCAAGTGTCCATCTCTATGTTATATTCAAAATTAGCAGCCTGTTTTGTGATGCAGTCTTTAACCTGTTCTTTCTTCTGTTTTATATCTTAACAAAAGTATCTACATTTGCACTATTGCATGTTTGTTTGTTTGTTTATATTTCAATTTTTGTCACCACCCATCTCCCTCAAAGAGCGAGTCATATTTTGTACATAATTCCATTTCAAATTCCATTTTATATTTTTCAATTCCGATTGTCTTTTCATCCATATTAAGCCTTTCTTTTAACTGTTCGTATGAAAACAATTGAAAACTATATATTTCTGCAGTCAATTGCTCTCTTGACTTCATATTAATTTCTCCTGTATTAATAAATCTTGATGTGTTAACCATTTCTCTCTGTCTGCTGTTTCTCATCTATAAAATGCTTCCTGTGCTGAGGTCAATTAAAGTATCTTCCAGTACAGCCTGAGTTTGTATTTATTCCATATTCTCAATATGGCACTCCTCACACAGTAATTTTTAGGTCCACATTAACTTTGTCATACCATAAAAACCTATGCTAGCCAAACCTCAGGTTAAAATCTTCTAATTCTAGCATTCATTTATTTCTCAACAGAACCCATTCCCTCATCCAAACCAAACAACAGGCTGCAAAGTACAATTTAAAATTAGGTAGTCCTAGTCCTCCTCTTTTTTTTTTTTTTTTTGCATCCTGCAGAGTTTTATATTTAACCATTGGTTTCTTACCCTGCCATGCAAATCTGGATAAATCTGAGTTTTAAACTACTTTTGTTTTTTTCCATTCTGACACAAAAAGAAGCAGCCACAGAGAAAAGGTTACTGACTGTTTCCTGTGAGATGTTTTTGTGTATTGTTGCAGAATCTCATCTCATTCTATAAGTATCTCAAATCTGATGCCTGAAGAAATGTTAAAATGTACCTTCTGGCTGAGGAAGGTGGAAATCTTAATGAAATCTCCCTCATTGGCTAAGTGCATTGGTATAGCCAGGCAAATCTCAAAGGAAGATGTCATCAAGACTTGTCGATATCAGGGCTATGCTGAGCAGTATAAATTCCAGTTTTATTTTCATTATTGCAGAACATTTTTGATCCTGCTATTTCCAGTCTTTTTTTTTAATAATTAAAAAATATCTGACCAGAAATTTAGGGGCTCACTCCTGAGAGCAGGAAAGAATTTAACTTACACAGTATTAGCAGATAATCAAGATAGCTAAGTGGCTGCTGGAATCTGGAGCACATTGGGCAGCCGGTTGTCATATTTGGGCTGCAACCAGTGCAGCAACCACTAGAGGGCAATAAAGAGATACCTAACACTAAGTTCCGACTGTCACATCACCTAGCTTCTTCACAGCCCAGAATCAGCAATCTTCTTAGAGCAGCATGAAACCCATTAAAAAGCTGTATTTTCTTTAGAGTATCCTGAAACTTGCATTTTATTTATTACACTTAATCCTACATTAATCAGTGTAGATTACCCATCACCCACTTCCATATTATTTTTATAACGTTTCTACAAAATGGGCCAAGTTGAAAGTGATGGGGCTCATGTCAAGAGCTTTGTGCTACCAGCATTTCTCAGTTAATTCTTTTTCACAGGCCAGATACTGAGTTATTCTTAACTTCACTGCTGAACTGACCCTTAAGGAATATTGGCCATGAGTTCTTCCTCTGGCTGGGTTTGCACAAAGCCTTTTCAGGCCCTAGTGTGTCTTGGAAACCAAGAATCTGGGTCAAAATACTGTTCAAGTGGAGTGTGTGAGCTTTCCTGGGGCTTCCTATTTTGTCCAAATCTGAAAGAGATTGCTGAGATTGCCTTCTCTTCTGATGTTGAGACACAGAGGTGGGAAGCTAAGGAAAGGTATAAACCCTCAAGTCAAATTGGACTCCTGGGCAGATGTTTGGAGGGAGGGTGACTGAATTCCCTTTAGATATGGAGGAGGAAATTTAACAGCATGTAAATCTCAAAAGCATCTGCTCAAAAGCATCACCAAGCATGATGGATGGAGAAATACAAGCTGTCTAATAACCATGGATTGCTAAAATGTAACACCCACCCATACTATTCAGGTGGAACATTATTTTATCACTCTGCTTCTGAATAATGGAACCAGGAACAAAAATCCTTTGCATCTGTTTAGCTAAGTTATTGCAGTTACTTGCTACACTATTGCAACAGTACCTATATGTAGACCTACAAAAGCAATTATACACTGTAGTTCTTCCTCAAGGCCCTAAGCATTCAAACATTTAAAGGGTTTTATATTTCCCTCAAGTTGCTTTTGCCAGAAGTGCCAAAGTGGCTGTGGGATCGTTGAGCTATCTACCTTTGCAGAGATCATCTCTTTTTCAAAGGACTTCTCATGACACTTCACCTGAATCTCTCCTTTATATAGAAGGTCAACTTACTTCTCCATATAGCCTTTTCTTCAGGAGCCCATTAGGCATTCCCACATAGCATTCCCTTCCCCAGTACTTCTCAACAATTACACTCCTGTGAGTTAACCTGTGTGATCTTTGAGAGAAACCCAAACTGATCAGTCCTTACTTCCTTGACACAACACACACGTCGGAAAGATCTGTAAAATGTTGCACTGCATATATTTCTCACAAATACTTTTCTTTGTGAAGACTTACGAAAGACTGATTTTATATATGCTAACTGCAGCAAGATTATTATATGCACAACAGTGGAGAAATACTGAAATACCTACAATGGAGGAATGGATTGTAAAGATGACAGATTTAGCAGAAATGGCAAAACTGACTTGTTGGGTCAGGGACAAAACAAGTAATTTTATAAGAGTCTGGAAACCTTTTCTGGACTTTTTGCTGAAAATGGGGAAAAAATGGAACAGTGATTTGTGGATTTGCTGATTGAAAAAGTGGTTGAATATGTGACAGAAGGGACCTCTGTAATGCAGTCTGAATGAGGGAGGAGGGATAACAACTTTATTTGTAACTGCTGCAAAGAAGATAGGAAGTCACTTCTTTAATTATTTTTTCCCTTTAACTGTATTGCTCTCTTCACTTTTTAAACCTTTTTTCTAACTTTTCTTTATATGTTGTCATGTTTATCTTTCATCTATGTAAAATTTTTCAATAAAAATATATTAAAATATTTTTTTGTGGTAATACAACACTGAATTGTTCCACATTTCTGTTAAGGAGTAGCTCAGATTTTCTACTGCTGCTGTATCAAACACATTGTGTCCAACAAATGGGAATGTCAATTTGTGCTCAGTGATCCTTTAAATCGCCAGAACCTTGTGATGTTTGCGTTGCATGGCATGGCATCTCTTCTCTTCCAGTGAAGTTGCCAACGTCAGTAGCCTTTGTGAGCCAGGCGGCGTAGTCTTCTCAGCTACTTCACTGTCAGAAAGCATGTTGGTTCCCAGAATTAATGTTTCCTAATTTTTTAAAACCCTCCATTTCGAAGATAGATGTGCTTCTAGGTGTTGCCTTGACAGGAGAGTCTAGAAATGGGCAGCATTTACTTTCTTGGAAGTGCTACTCACAGTAAATGGCAGCTTATGTAGTAACAGAAAAAATCCATAAAAGCGGTTCAGTGCTTTGCCTGTCAGGGGATTGTATAGGTGGCCCAGGTGTGTCTTGACTGGAATGTGGTAAAAGGTGAAGCTGATTGTGGTGGAAGCAGCGGAATTTATTAGAGGCGAGAACAGGTTATGCTGGATGTACATATAACACTAAACAAGGCTGAAAGTTTCCTTTCTCTTACCTTCTGCATGTGGGCTCTCCTACTAAGAGCAGGTCTTAGCACTGAGGTAATATGATACGTGGTTCCCAGAATTAATGTTTCCTAATTTTTTAAAACCCTCCATTTCGAAGATAGATGTGCTTCTAGGTGTTGCCTTGACAGGAGAGTCTAGAAATGGGCAGCAGTCTCTACCAATTAGCAGTATATAACAAAGTAACAGATAGTAGTAAAAAAGGTCTTTATAATACCCAGTGCTACTTGTTGTTCTTATTTATCCAGGACAAGTGGAAACAAATGCAGGTTTAATTTTTACTGATCACTTTCTAAACTAAAAGCTTCATTCAGTCTCACTCACACAAACACCAATACATCTCTGTTTAACTTGAAATTTAGCTGGAAAACCTCGTAACGGGTTCCCGTGCCATGGGGCTGACACGAGTCGCTGTACGGGAGGGGGCCGCTCCTGTTCCTTGTACCAGGCTGCGATGCAAGGAGTGAAGAATGAGGAATGCACATTTGGGTTATCTCGCCCTGTCAAGGACGTTTCCCGCAGACCGGCAGGAACCATTAAGGGGCACTTGGGGCATGGAATTGTGCTGACTTTGGGGGGAGGGAGGGAGTTGTTCGGGGTTTTATTGGGAGACTATTCATTATTAAATCAGATATCCATGGAAGCCTTGTGTGAGTCTGATAGTGATTTTGAATAGGCAATCATTACACCACCTATGTTTGAGTTCCAGAACATCTGAGACAGGATTCCTACTATACAAGGAACTACGTGATGGCTCCAAAGTTCTGGAGTTCCCATCCCCTTTTATAAGTTCCATCAAGGCTTGGCCAGTCTCAGCTTGTCACACCTCCTGGCACTTTTTCACTTGAGTGCCATTGTGTTAATCTAATTCACATGAGAACTATACAGGTAGTCCTCGCTTAATGGCTGTTCATTTAACAATGGTCCAAAGTTATGACAGCCTTGGAAAAAGTGCTTTACAACCTGTACTCACACTTACGACTGTTGCAAAACATTACACCACCCCCACAGTCACGTGATTGCAATTTGGGCACTTGGCAGCTAGCTTGCATTTATGACCAGTTGAAGCATCCTGATCGCAATTTGCAACCTTTTTTTGCCAGTTTCTGGCAAAAAACATCCATTGGGGAAGCTGGATTTGCTTAACAACCATGGTGATTCCCTTAACAACCTGTGATTCATTTAACAACCATTGTAAAAATGGTTGTAAAATCTGGTCTGGTCACATTGTGGTTGTTAAGTGAGGACTATCTGTATTTTGTTTTAAGAACCATCCCTTGATGTGTCTTCTTAGAGGTTTCCATTCTATTATTTTTCCATGTTGCTTAAGCTGAATTCTTTCAGAAGAAACTTTATTTATTTATTTATTTATTTATTTTTCAAATTTCTGTCACCGCCCATCTCCCCCAAAAGGGGACTCTGGGCGGTTTACAACAAAATAAACAAATTAAAACCATAAAACATAAGTTACAATACAGACCATCAGTATAAATAGTTAAATATAAGATCCTTGTGGAGAAAAGCTCTCATGAAATGGGGAGGGCACTACGGTGCCAACCACCCCCAGGAAGAATTGTTGCCCTTCTCATCCCAAGCAAGGCAGCAGAACCAGGTTTTCAAGTTCTTCCGGAAGGCCAGGAGCGAAGGGACCTGCCTCACCTGGCAGCATGTTCCAGAGGGCGGGCGCTACTGTAGAGAAGGCCCGCCTCCTGGCCCCACCAAGTGGAATTCCTTTACTGACAGGGTCCGTAGCATGCCATCTCTGCATGACCGGGTGGGACGGGAAGATGTAATGGGGATGAGACAGTCCCTCAGGTACCCTGGCCCCATGCCATGTAGGGCTTTAAAGGTGATAACCAACACCTTGAATTGGACCCAGAAGCAAACCAGCACCCAGTGCAGCTTGCGCAGGAGTAGTGTTGCATGTGCCAATCTTGAGGCACCAATAACTACCTGCGCAGCTGCATTCTGGACCAGTTGAAGCTTCCAGATACTCTTCAAGGGTAGCCCCATGTAGAGGGCATTGCAGTAGTCTATATGGGAGATGACCAGGGCATGAGTGACTGTTCGGAGGGCATCTCCCTCCAGAAAAGGGCATAGCTGGCGCAAAACACAAAGTTGTGCAAAGGCCCTCCTGGTCACGACTGCCACCTGCCCTTCAAGCAGGAGTCGCAAGTCCAGAAGAACCTCCAGGTTCCACACCGGGTCTGAATGGGGCAGTGCAACCCCATCTAGCACTAAAGATGACAACTTCCTGGAAGTAGAGGAGCCCCCAACCCACAGCCACTCCGTCTTACCAGGGTTCAGCTGAAGCCTGTTGTTCCCCATCCAAGCTCCCACAGCCCCCAGGCACTAAGACAGGGCAGACACAACATCGCTTACCTCACCCGGGATGGAGATATATAATTGAGTATCATCAGCATACTGATGATACCTCATCCCGTGGTGACAGATGATCTCACCCAGTGGCTTCATGTAGATGTTAAATAGCAGAAGAGAGAGAACCAAACCCTGCGGCACCCCACATAAGAGGGGTTGAGGGTCACATCTCTCATCCCCTATCACCATCAATTGGGACTGGTCCTGGAGGAAGGAGGTGAACCAGCACAAAACTGTGCTGCCCACCCCCTAACTCCTTGAGCCGCCCCAAAAGGATACCATGATCGATGGTATCGAAAGCTGCTGAGAGGTCAAGAAGAGCCAGGATGGATGCACTCCCTCCATCCCACTCCAGCCAGAGGTCATCCATAAGCACAACCAATGCATTCTCTGTCCCATATCCTGGCCTGAAACCTGACTGAAAGATAATCCGTTTCTTCCAGAATCCTCTGGAGCTGCAGCGCCACCACTTTCTCAACCACCTTCCCCAAAAAGGGAGACAGGATGAAAATTGTCCAACACAGTAGGGTCCAGTGATGGTTTCTTGAGGAGGGGTGCACCAGCACTTCCTTGAAAGCAGCCAGGAACACCTCCTCTCTCAGGGATTTATTAACCATTGCCTGGACCCAACTACATGTCACTTATCATATAGCTTGTATGATATGCTTCAAGTAGATCTCATGTATTCCCATCTTCGTTCATACCTTCATACAAATATATGGCACAAGAGGCAGAGGGGAAGACAGAAAGAGGAACCAAACAGCTGATTAATATATATCACTATGTAGTAATACTGTACTGATGATAATACGGTGACAAAGAGATCCAGGGAAAGCATGTTATGCTTTTATTAGCAACTCCTTTATTTGCCTTTTGACTATCAGAAGCACCTCCATCAGATATGGCCATGTCCATTTTTCTCCCACTGAAAAAGACACCTGTTGTGCTCCACAGAATTCCCACCAATGTTTCTAAAATGGGAGGTGGGGGGGTTGGATAATAGAGCCTCTGCTTTACATGAGGAACGTCCTTGTTTTTAATCCTTCGTCTTTCCAAGCAGGCAGGCAAAGACTCCAGTTTGAACCTCTGGAGGGTTGCTGTCAATCAGTACAGGCCATCCTGAGTTTGATCATCCGATTCAGATAATATCACTCATCCCCACTGTCCTAAGCATGTTCTTCCTTTCCATCCCTGAGACAGAAGGAAATTTTGTCAGTCTGAAAATTGCTGCTCTCACAGCATTCCTCTTACCACACTTCCAGAATGAAGCTGGCAGAGTTGCAATTGCTCACTCAAGGATAGCAGTCGCTGCAACTGCTGCTGGAGGTAAGGGGCAGAGAGGGGAGAAGTGGGGAGCAGCGGGGAGGAGGGTCTGTGCTTGGCCTGGGCATTTTGGAAAGGGAAAGAGGCAGGAGGCAGGCACAGAAGGAGAGAAACAAGGCAGAGGAGCCTCTGTTAAAATGGCCCCATGACAATCTTGCAGTGGGCCAAGTAGACCCCAGCAGGTCACTGACCCTGGGAAGGCTCTCCCTCCAGGTGGCAGAGAAACAGCAGGCTGGCCTTGAGATGGAGGCTCTGATGCCAAGACACGTCCACACACAAAGGTAAAGCAGGCCTTCTTGAACGAGACAGGGCAAGGAGTTTATGCGGATGAGCAGAGCCTCAACTGGGGGGGGCAAGCAGGGCATGTGCCCCGGGCGCTGCGCTGGGGGGAGCGACAAAATGAGTGCTGGAGGGGTGCCAAAATGGGCGTGGAATCCATGTTTGCCCCGGGTGACAGAGACCCTAGTTGTGGCCCTGAGGGTGAGTTCTTAATCTATGGCAAATTCTATGTTCCATGTTCTAAAATGGGCATCTTCCCATGTTCTAGAACATGGGACCCTTTTCCTGGCAAATGCTGGGAAGTTATTACATTTATGAAAAAGATGTAATTGTCAAAATGTATTCTAACATATTCCTAAGACTGCCATTTTGTCATGAATCCCATGCCTGTCATGGAGTATGAGAATCAGCAACAGGTACCAGTAAAAGTTGGTTCATGGTTTGAAATAATTATCATGGGTTTCTTTGTTTGTTTTTGCATGGAATCTGCCAAGGCTACCATCAGATCAAAACCTAGCCCTGTCTATTTCAATGGAATCTGTTGATAGCTGCTGTCAAATCACAGGTTCCATTTCTCAGCATAACAGTCACAGATACAAAAATATGGCTCTAGGGCACACTCTTTCCCATTAACACTTATCTAAAGCCACCTCCTACTTACAGCAGAACCATTGTTGTGGGTCTTGTCCACTTCCACAAAGGCAAGACAGGGAGAGTGGCCACAGCAAATTCTTTTAGCTGACACCAAGGGAGAGGTACACAGTTACCAAGTTTCCATAGCACAGCTCAAAGCTCACATCCTAGAGGCTTCTATTATATAGTCACTGTATATGTTATTCATTGTTAGGTAAAGGTAAAGGTTTCCTTTGACATTAAGTCCAGTTGTGTCCGACTCTAGGGGGCAGTGCTCATCTCCGTTTCAAAGCCGAAGAGCCGGCGTTTGTCCGTAGACACTTCCGTGGTCATGTGGCCAGCATGACTACACAGAACGCCGTTACCTGCCCGCCGAAGTGGTACCTATTAATCTACTCACATTTGCACGTTTTCGAACTGCTAGGTTGGCAGGAGCTGGGACTAGCAACGGGAGCTCACCCCGTCATGCAGATTCGAACCGCCGACCTTCCGATCGGCAAGCTCAGCAGCTCAGCAGTTTAACCCGCAGCGCCAGACCAACATATATTTGAGCATCCACAGTTCAGCAAATATTATGCCATAGACATGCACACATTTGCTGCCAGGTACACTTCTGCTGAATCCCTCACATACAGGATAAGTGTACTTCCTCAAAAGCAGTGCAAGACCACCTCTGAGCACTCTTATGGTTAAAACTGTTTCAAAGCACCTAAGATTAGCCGAAGGTCAGCTTTACTCAAAATAAAATCATTATTGCTAATTCATTTTCTTGCTTTCCCACCATGGACCTGAGGCATCAGTCCATAAGAATCATTTATTTACTAGGGATTTCCTCCAAATTACCTGTAAAATGCAGACCTTTAAAAACATTAAAAGTTCTAGAAACATGCAAAGCTAATATCACGCAAGGCATGGAGCCTCCTATTTTTATGCAGACTCAGCCTGATGTAACCTATTGATGACTACCTTGGTCAGTGATATATATATATAATATGGCAATCTCTCTAGGCTGCATCCATCATTCTTTTACTTTAATTCATGGAAGTGGATATGATCCCTTGTAAAACTAAACAGATTGGGAAGAATACATGCACTGGATCCATGCTTTTATGCTACGGCATTGCAAAAAATAACGGCTCCATTACTGTACTATGGTGCAGTCTGTGCAGACAGATGTGATACATGATTTGCTGGTGGCCTCTGCTGGATGACATGTAAAAATAAGGAACTGCGCTTCCGATGCATGTTTTTGGCTTAGAGTGGTGTACTGTATTGTGTGAAAACCCTGCCTCCATATTACAGACATTTTACTCCACCGGACAAAATAATGGATTGTATTTGCATTGGATTTCTCACTGCATCGCGGCAGCATTTAAGAACTCAATAGTAAGCCGTTCAGACAAAAAAGACTGAGCTAGAAAGAGTGTGCATTTCTCCCTTCCTTCTTACCCTTTATTTCCGTCCGCGAGAAAACACCGTTAACCGAGTCGCCGGCACAGCCAAGCCTACCTCCCCTCACTCAGGGCTACCCGCGTCTTGCATAGTCCCCGCGGAGGTTTTCCAAACAATGGCTTCCGAACCCGGAAATGCTCTGCCCACCGAGTGAGACGCTTCTTCCGCATTTCCTCTGGTTATGCCCCTAACAAGGGAGAGCGAATATAAGGCCTGGACGGAAGGGGGGCTGACTTCAGTCGTGCTCTCGGTTTGCGTTTTGCATTTTGCGTTGGGGTCGTCGCCGTTGCTGCCTCCTTCCTCCACCAGCGATGTTGTGCGGCGGAGTCGGCGAACCGAAGGCAGCTACAGCCGAGACGCAGCAAATCGCGCAGAAGGTAAAAGAAGTGCCAATTTCCTAAGGGCAGCCTCGCCGGGAGAGCCCCTTTCCCGGGGCGTGGCACCTTCTGCGTGTCCCCAGGACCAGCGCTAACCCTGAAGCCTTCAGCTGCCCGCCGAAGTTCTCCAATTGTTCCCTTTGGAACTTGGCTTTACCCGAACGGCGCCGGGACGGGGAGGGCTGAAGGGTATTCAGACGCGGCGGCGGCTGCGATGTGGTTGTCATGGTCTTGGAGGGAAGTCGGGCGGGGGGATGAAACTGCCTGCTGGACTTCTTGAGATGGCGTTTCAACCATAGTATTGCTGTGGTGTGACAAAGAATCTAAGAGGAGCCCGGTTGGAGCCGGCCATTGGGTGTCCAATGGCGGCCAAGGGGATGCTTTTGGGAAGCTCACAACAGGCCCAGGCTGGAGGGCATTGCCTCCTCCGACTGTTACTGCCAAGCCCCCTTTGAAACCACCCAAACGGACAGCAGTGAATGCTGAGCTCACTCGTGGTGAATCTTCAGCCTACGAGGACTTTTGAGTTGTAACATTCTCTTAGCGCTTCAAGGTAGTCCAGACAAGAAGCACAACTATGAATACTAGCTCTAACTTTATTGTAAGATTACATTAACAGAACTTTACAAGCCTGAAACTATTCCTCCCCTCCTTTGCTTTTACTTTCCAGAGAACTAGGGAGGGTCCCTTCTGAGAGGCTTCCCACGCCCCTTTTCCTTCTGTGGGCTGAGACAACATTTGCTGTCTAGTCTGCAGCTCTTCTTTCTGTCTCCCAAGGTCATTCCCACAGAGCATCACACATTCTGTGTGGCTTAGTTTATGCCACATGATGCCTTAAGCCATCACAGTGGTTTACCTTCACAATGCAAAATTTCCCAGAATCAAAGTAAGGACATTATAGTTCAAAAACATGTGAAAAAGTATACCGCTCAATCATGGATGTATGCACAGCTGTGAATTAGGAATATAATAAATCAAGGACCTAATAACAATGAAATGAAATGAAATGAAATGAAATGGAAATGAATAAACCTTTTGAGTAGTGCTGGCTAACTGAATTTTTCTATGCAACAGGATGGGGAACCTGTTTAAAAAGGAAAAACACCACTAACCGTGTATATAGCACCCGAGTAAATCCCACTGAGTCCATCCCAGTAAGTCAAAATAAGATTGTAGATTCAGTGAGCCACCTAAATTTCTTTCTTCCTTTCTACCAGAAGGTGACATCCCAAACACTCCAGAACAAGTAAAATCTTATGCAGAACATGATTAAACTAAGCATAATATAATAAATCTTTTAAATGTTAAACAGAAAAGGAGAAGCTTGTACAGTTAGTCACTGAACATAATGGTTCGTGTTTAAGAATGGAATTTAGCTGGAAAAGAAGAATGGTTTAATTCTTTGTTTGAAGCAAACACTTCGGATTGTAGGACCCATCCACCAAATGTTAAATGGGGTGGAACAGCTGGCTCCTGGGGCCCGGTGGGGGTGGGGTTATACCCAAAGTGTGTTTGAGTATCCCTGAACTGAGGCTTTAAATATCAAAATATGAACTTTGAACAGAAACATGGAAATGAATGGACCAGTAAAAATATTGTCTCAAGAATGCACCACATCTGGAGACATTTCAAGCTGGGAAGCAGGTGTGAGGGGAGCTGCCTGGGTATACCACCTTCAGTGGTGTCTTTCTAGAAAGCATCTTTTCAACTTTCATTTTTTATTTCACTTCCACATTTATTGTTTACATCTTCAGTAATAACATGTGGTATTGCAGGCTGCATATTTGGCTAGTTTTAAAAAGTAACAACATGCATTTTTTTCTTCTGTTCCCAAAGATAAAGTCACAGCTGGAGGAAAAAGAAAACAGGAGCTTTGAAACCTTTGAGGCTGTTTCATATAGAACGCAGATGGTTGCCGGAAGAAACATTTTCATCAAGGTAGCACATGTGACTCCTCTAAGACCCTATAGTATAAATTTGGTCTGTATAGGACTAGCTTATCTGGGCTGTGAAAATCCACTAGTACCTCTTTGCTACTCTCTAGCCTTCATTCAGATTTTTACAGCTCAGATGTGCCCTGCTTTTGTGAGTAATAAACTATGTTTAGTTTATCTGCTGAGAATGAAAACACTGTAGATTTCCCCAAGGTGACAATAGTCACAGTGCCTGCTGCCAATTGTAAGAAAAATTGGCTTTGTTCTAATATTTGCTGCCCAGTGCAATAGATGTAATAAAGGTTGCTTGGGTAATATATGCAGGGGCTGTACAACTGCAGATGGATGCTTTGCACAGATAATAGTAGTGGGCGAGGGAGAAAAGGACCAGTTTTCTGAGTTGTATGAGTGCAATTAATTTAGCAGGGAGATGAAACGGAGGAGCCTCTGTCACACGCCAATAGTAGGTTCGATAGAGCCCTTTGCAACCATGGTGCATGGAGCTCTAAGGGACACAGGTGGAGTCCATTTTCAGAGTAGTGAAGACAGAGATGGCAAAACCCTTTCCGTGGCCTGAATGCAGAAGCAGATCCCCCCTTCTGAGGGGGAGGAAATGGATTGGCCTTGCTTCTGTCACCTGCTGGGAATAGCCCTATTGCAGCTTCCCATTCCTGAGGCCCCTGAGAAATTGTAAGGGAATTACCAAGCTGTATTGCGTGTTAATTAGACTAGACACTCACTCTCTCTCTCTCTCTCTCCCCCTCCCTCCCTCTCCCTCTCCCTCTCCCTCTCCCTCTCTCTCCCTCTCCCTCTCTCCCTCTCCCTCTCCCTCTCCCCCCCCCTCTCCTCTCTCTGTCTGGTATTGGCAGTGCTAACTTGACCCCACTGTTTTTCGTATTTTCTAGGTCCACGTGGGGAATAACGAGTACTTTCATGTACGAGTGTATGAAAGGCTCCCACATGAAAACAAACCACTGGAGCTCACTGATTACCAGAGCAAGAAAGCAAGGCATGATGATTTGGCTTACTTCTAAAGAGTTATTTAGAAGTCTTTTTCCCCCTCACATTCCTGTGGGGTGTATATACCCATTCATGTAGCGCTTATTTTGCAAAGTAAAAGAATCTCATTTTTTTTACAAAGATGATACTATAAATCAGCACCTACACATCTTAATTCTATTAAAACCATATGATGTAACATTAGTTCTGTGTGCAATTTTTTTTGTTGGAGCCCTTCAGACTGCTGAACTACTCCATCCCAATTCTTCTGAAAAATAAACTATTAGCTGGCTTAAAAAAACAAGCAGTTCCTATTACTCAAGTTTGAAACCATTTATCCTTGCGTGTCTGCGAAAAAGTCGGCTTTGTGCCTTTTCCAGAAAAACAACTGAAAAACCTAATATAACTAAAGTGAAGATTTAATGCAGACGGGACAGCCCCTTAGACAAAATGGGTAGATAAAATGGAGGTGCAGTAACTGCTTGTTCTAAGTGGAGAACTAAGTTGTATTCCGTGATGAAAATGTACTAAGCCAGATCTCTCTAATCCACCACTTACACATCTGATTCTACTACCCACATGCAGAACTTGGTTTGTCACTGTTGAGCATCATCCAGCTGACGCTAAGCCCCTAGCTTAGTATTATCTGCAAATAGAATAAGCCTTCCTTCCCTTCCATCTTCTAAATAATTTAAAAAGATGTTGAATAACACCAGGCTGAGGACTGACCCCTGGGGATCCTGTTCTGTACTTCCAGGACAACGCAGGCCTATTTAAGAGAAGCCTGTCGTCCATACCTATCCATCTTGTCCTCGAGAGCTTTGCTGAGATCAAGCTCAAATCACTTCTGCCAGCTTCTTCAACATCCCGGGATGTCATTTACCCGGTCTTGGGGACTTGAATTTGTTTAAGGTAGCAAGGTGTGTTCTTATTACATCTTTAGCAGTCCCTACCACTTTCCCCTTGTGCTCAGCCCCAAGACCTGTTCTCTGGAGCCCTGGTAACTCTGGACTCTGGCTGTTCCTACTTAATGCCAGGTTGGCCTTCAATAAAACCTCAACTCATCCAGGAATTGATAGTGGATGAGAGATACAACCTGGCTTGCATCACAACCTGATTTGTTGCAAGGGTGTGTATGTGTCTGTCCCTGAAATGTGCCTTCCTGGGTCTTGGGTGTGGCACCAGCTGTGATTCTGGGGTGGGGGAGAATGGCAGTTGTTATTCAGGATTCTTTGGTAACCTTCAGGGGAGCTACCCCAGACACAGATGTGACACTCTCTTTGTGAGGTTGGGTGGTAGGGATCAGTAGGGATTGCTGCTTACTTCATTGTGGGAGGGGGTGGTGCTGCCTGCCTTAAAGGAGGTAGTGGTATCCTTGGCCATCCTTAAACTCGATAGTGTTAGGTAACTTTTGTCTGGTCTCCAACCTCCCCCTTATAGGGAAGATTGTTGAGTGGGTGGTAGGCACTCAGTTTCAGATGGGCTTGGAGGAAGTGGATTGTCTAGACTCTTCATTCAGGGTTCAGGCCTGCTTATAGCGCTGAGACAGCATTAGTCATGCTTGTGGATGAGCTGCCGAGGGCCTGGGATGGGGTGGTGCATCCATCCCAGTGGTGTTCAGTAGCATTGACCTTGATATCCTCCTGGACTAGCTCTGGGTGTTGGGAATTGGGGGCACTGTTTTGCTGTGGTTCTCCTTCCTCTGTGGTAGGTACCATCTGGTGTTGTGGGGGGAGAGAGAGGTCAAGGTCTGGGCTTCTTCAATTTGGGGTGCCTCAGGGCTTGGGTCTTTCACTTCTCCTCTTCAGCATCTACTTGATACAGCTTGGGATTGCTCATCTGATAGCATGGTGTGTGTCAGCCTTCCAAGGCAGACCAAACTTGGAAATCAAAGACATGATGTGGATGTGTTGCGACTGGGGCCATCAGGAGCTTAGCGTTGGTTTTTAATATTTTTTTTACTGTTTTTATTGTTTCTACTGTTGTTTGTGAGCTGCCCAAGGTTATGCTGCATGAGTGGCTGTATACATCAAATAAATAAGCAAGCAAGCAGTTTCAACTTCTCCATTTTCCCCATTATTACTTCCTCATAGGCTCCCAGCTGCCTGTTCTCTTTCTTGAAAATGTGACTAAGAGGGAGCAGTTACTGAAAGAATGTATCTCCACTCATCAGCTGGTCATCTGATCCATGAGTCAGCTGCAGCTGGAAGACTGTCCCCCTTGGGCCATGTGCTCAGACCATGTGCTTAGCCAACATGCTCTCAGAAAATCAGACCCAACACCCAATGACTCTCCAAAAAATGATAGCAGTTTGCTGACTCTGCCATTGTAACTTGCACCTGATCAGGGACAAAGTAAAAGCCAGCGTAGAACCTGATTAGCAACACCATAGTTCAGTGAATTGCATGCTGGGCTGATAATTGCTCAGGGAGAGTCCCTTGGAAAAAGGGATTAGAATAAACACAAGTATCCATATTCACTCTGGCCAACATTGTCTCATACTGAAAAACGAACAGGTTGCAAATTCTGGAGATGTTACAAATATATATATTTGGAAAATAGGTTACACATATATATATTTGGAAAAAGCCTATTTGGAAAGCTAGTCTGGGAGCAGCCCCGCCCCCCGACCTTAAGTGTGTGTGTGTGTGTGTGTACACACACACACACACACACACACACACTTACTGAAGGTTGGGGGGCGGGGCTGCTCCCAGACTAGCTTTCCAAATAGGCTTTTTAACATGTCTGATCAAGCAGTGTCTGTCTAAAGCATTGTTTCTCAACCTTGGCAACTTTAAGATGCATGGACTTCAACTCCCAGAATTCTGGGAATTGAAGTCCACCTATCTTAAAGTTGCCAAGATTGAGAAACACTGGTCTAAAGTTTATTTGTTACAGGGCAATAAATAATCCAGTTGGATTATTGCAATGCACTTTACATGGGGCTGCCCTTGAAGACCACTCGGAAATTACAACTGGTCCAGAATGCAGCGGTGTGCGCAGTATTGGGTGCCCATAGGATCACCCATGTTACACCTTTATTGCGTGAGCTGCACTGGCTCCCAGTTTTCTTCTGGATGCAGTTCAAGGTGCTGGTTATTACTTTTAAAGCCCTACATGGCATGGGACCTGGTTATTTGCAGGACTGCCTGGCCCTAAGAATATCTGCCCATCCCACTAGATCAGATAGGGTGGGCCTGCTCCAGGTCCTCTCCCTGACCTCAAAAGCATGTCTTTCCGTGGCTGCCCCTTCCTTGTGGAACACCCTCCCACTGGCGATTTGACAGGCCTCCACCTTCTAGCCTTTCGGAAGGCCATTAAGACCTGGCTTTTTACTGAGGCACTGGGATAGGATTATAGAGGTAGATAGGATGGAAGGAGGGCAGCTGAGCCTGCTGTGGGGCATCCCAAGAGATGCTTAAGGTGCAGGGGCTTGTTTTATTGTTTTATGATTGTTTCATTTATTGGTTTTATTGTTGTGGTGAGCCATGCAGAGTTGCTTAAGATGCGTGGCCATATAAACCTTATAAACACATACAACTGGTCCAGAATGCAGCGGTGTGCGCAGTATTGGGCTGTACATACATACAGTTTCTGCATGTACATACATACAGTTTCTGCATCGCTTAGATCAGTGTTTCTCAACCTTGGTGACTTTAAGATGTGAGTTCAACTTCCAGAATTCCCCAGCCAGCATCTTAAACTCATCAAGGTTGAGAACCACTGGCTTAGAGCACATGTCTTTGTGTGTGTGTGCGTGCGTGTGTGCAGTCTTTATTGTGGCCATTAACCAGCATAAGGAAATTAGTATTCAAATATCCAAAATACCCAAAACTAAATTGACAGTATCAGGATAATTAGGAAAAGTATATACTTTTTGGACAATATTAAATCAAAATATGCTAAGGAGCTTGCTCAGGCTACACATATACGACAAGAATCCATGTCCTTGTAACAACCTTAGTAGTAACAAGAGAGGCACAAGTTGTTTTTTATCTGGAAAGGGCCAGCTGATGGATAGATGGATGGGATCAGTGCAATTACTGGAATAGCTTCTGGACAGCTATGATTTTTTATTAAACACAGTTGCCTGGAGCTAGACCTAACTACATTCCACCTAATTAGTTAACGCGTGTGGATCTGTGTACTTTGGTGACTACAGGAACCGGTGCCCCTGCTTTCCTGCCCAGCTCATGGGAGCAGAGCAAGCTACTGAACTGTAGCACAGTGCCACTGCCACTTTTAATGCATAAACCCACTTTATCTAATTGATGGCAACTTGCCAGTTATGTTATTGAGGTCATGCTTTTAAACTATAGTTACAAGCATTTTTTACCATAATTGCTGAGCTCCACAGAGCGGAGTGCATTGCATACAGATTGGAGACGGTCTTCTCACGCAGTACATGCAAGGATCCTAAGGGCTGAGTATGACTTGAAGTGTTTTACTTAGCATTGCTATAGGATGAGTTACTGGCCAATGAAGGGGCTGGAACCGGAGAGGAATGGTTCTTTTGGTATGTATGGTCTGAATGATCGAGGGAGGGAATGGGCGATGCTTATAGTGCTAAAGTGAAGCTTTTAAAATCTACCAGTACTCTCTTGGTATTCCTGGGTGGCGTCCACTGACTTTGCTCTGGTGTTACATAAAAGATTCCCAATTCTACAGCAGAGGGCCAGCCTCTTGTACCCACATCCAAGACTCAGAATAGACTCATACTTCACATTAAGCCCAACTGTGTTTAGTTTGGTTTTGGCTTAGCATGTTGAAAACAAGTCAGTGTGTTACAGCAGTTGAGGTGATGGACTAAGGAGACCAAGGTTCAAGTCCCTCCTTAACTTTGGAACTCACTGAGTGATTTGGGGCCTACCTCACAAGGGTGTTGTTGAGGGAAAAAATGCAGATTCCAAGTAAGTTGAAGGAAAGGCAGAATATAAATCTTAATAACAATGCAGCTCTGGAATTATAAACCATGGTGCATGGCTTAATATATTGTACGAACTCAGGCAAATGTTTGTTCAGCAAACCATGGTTGTCTTGCAGAAAGGCTAAAATAATGTTTCACTCTGGCAAAAATGCTGTATGTGACAATGTTTAACTGGAGCACCCCCTAACCACCAATACCAGCAGAGATAAAAACCCTACCTTCTTTAAGGAAACATTGAAAAAGGCAGGCCAGTATGTTTATTTTAGAGACTAAATGTCTGGCAGACACAAGAGGCAACAGACTTGCTGTGTTGCTCCAGGAGCAAACAAATGCTAGGAATGAGAGAGATGGGTATTTTAACTAAATACTGGAAGAAATTTCCTATCAGTAAGTTGCTAGCAGAATAGACAGACTGTGTTAGAGGTAAATGGAAGTTGGACAGTTATTAGGAAAGCCTCATGGACTCAGTATTTTTCAAAGGCAAAGTTGCTTTAGCTGATACTATCTTGTCTGTCCCCCAGATGTGTACCAAAATGTAATCTCATGTTTTAGATAAACGTTTAAGAGATCTTTAACTTGGACATTAACATGTCTTGACAAATTTACCCAGTGACTCATGCTAGCACAAGGTCTTTTCTTTTTTTCTAAAAAACGGGGATTTGTTTACTTAATAACCTCTCTCCTCTCCCCAACACACAAATCAAAGGAGTCTTCAGACTGCTTTTGAAGGAAGCGAGATAGAAATTTCTGAGGAGAATTAACCTGCTCATAAGTCACAGTCATACAATGCAGGCCAAGTACAACACTGTCAATAATACAGTTCACATCCAATAAATGGATCTGGGAGCCCATAAATTAAGCTGAAGCTGAAAAAAATAGCCCATAATTCTGCTAACCTGATAGCAATTAGCAAGAGACCGAATGAAGTTAGGCTAAGTAATTGGAGCTAGATCACTTGGCATGTTAAAGATCTTGGGAATGGGCAGGAAAAGGAAAGGTTAAAAATGGGAGGAATGGAAAGAGAAGGGGCTTTGCAAAGACATGCTCCAGGCTTGGGTATTATACCTGTAGCACATGTACAGACCCTGAGTTCTTCCAAGTCCTAATAATCATTCTTTAATCAAGATTCTGTACACATTTTTTAAAATTAAACAAGAAGCTGTACTGGGCCTTGAAAAGGGTTGACTGAATTCTATGCAAAAACTGGTTGAATATTAGGTTGAGACCCATCATGCATGTAAATGAATGAGGTGAAATCTGTGATTTGTAAGGAGAGGACATCTAGGAAGACAGGTTATGGTTATAAATGTATTTTCCAGGATCCTGTTGAAATGAAGTTGAGCAACAGCAGTGAAGAATGAGAGAGAGAACTATTAAGATTGAAAAAAAATGTTAAAAAGTAACCCAAGACGGGGTGCTACCAAGAAACCTCCTTTGTATTTTTAATGTATTTATTAAACTTAATAGCTAATCGCTCATGACATGGACATTCAGAAAGATATTTCAAGAAAGCTTGATTTCCTTCCTTTATCTTACAAAACAGCATTTTTAAAGGGATGGACTGTTCCTTTTAAATCCTAACTCAGTATTTGAGGAATTTCCTACAAATATGATCAGTGGAGGTATGCAGGTACCTTCATTTAATTATCCATGGAGGCATTTAGCCCCGATAATTCTTTTCAACTCTTATAGCTAGCTTTGTTTGAAAAGTACTCAAACTAAATAGACAGGGAGTCAAGGCAGTCTGGACTTCCTTGAACAATGAAGTAACTTTCTTCATTCCCATCTCGAGATCTTTGGATATTCACATATTGCACCATTCCAGTAAAAAGTCAAAGCCTCTTTAGAATTGAGCTCAATTCCTGGTGACATCATTCAACATAGTGAAAGATGAAATGAAACAACTACAAATTGACATTTTAAGCATTAGTGAATTGAGATGGACTGGGATTGGATACTTTCAGTCAGAAGATTCCACTGTTTATTACTAAGGACCTGGGGGGAAAAAAAAGGAACGGCATTGCTTTTACAGTTAGGAAGGATATAGCAAGACCAGTACTTGGCTACAATGCAACCAATGACTGAATAATATCAATTAGGCTTTGTGGACAACCCTTTAATATGATGATCATTCATGTTTATGCTTCAACCACTAATCTACAAGAGGAGGTTGCTGCGTTTTATGATCAAGCTCAATCTGAAATCAACAGAACATGCAGGCAAGATGCGCTGCTTGTGACTGGTGACTGGAATGCCAAAGTTGGAAACATGAAAGAGGAAAATGTAGTTGGACTGTACAGCTTAGGAAACCAAAATGAAGCAGGAGACCGACTTATCAATTTCAATACATTAAACAACCAAGGGGAATCTCATATATCCTTGCTCAACATGGAACCCTTTGCTAAGTATTTTATTTATTCTCACAATACTTGTATCATACACTGCTATTATCACATTCAGAAATCAAACTTCAAGTCCATATTCGCACAAAACATTCCATAATTCAAGCCTATTAAAATTTGTTTTAGATTTTTTTTGTCCTGCCTTTATTATTTTTATGAATAACTCAAGGTGGGGAACATACCTAATACTCCTTCCTCTTCCTGTTTTCCCCACAACAACAATCTTGTGAGGTGGGTTGGGCTGAGAGTGAGTGACTGGCCCTTAGTCACCCAGCCAGCTTTCATGCCTAAGGCAGGATGAGAACTCAGTCTCCTGGATTCTAGCCTGTGCCTTATCCACCAGACCAAACTGGCTCTCATTTCACATGTATGCTTTATCTAAATCAACAAAAAATACAGGAAAAACTTTAAGATGTTGTATTTTTTCACTTCTTCAAAACATCTATTTTCCTTTTATTTTTATTTCTAAGAAAGCTTTTTGGGAGAACAAAGTAATTGTTTGCTGGCAGTCTCTCAGCCCAACTAGAAATCTTTTGAATTGGGATTCACCTTAATGCCACCTTGTAACATCTGAAAGGAGAGGCATAACAATTCAAGAACTGCAGCTTCAGCATTATGTTTGAAGAAAAATTCCGTATTTTAAAATTCTAATAGTTTTACGAAAAATAATTATAATCTAACCCTAACCTCTTATCACTGGTAAGATGAAAAGAGAACCAAAAAGGAAAAAAATGTGTTGGGACCAGTATAAGACTTTCACATTCCTGAAACAGTGCCATCATAATGTGATGTGATTACACTATAATTATACAATGTTGGTAATTAAGATAAAGTTTTGTTTACCCTCAATGTCTTGGAATCTGAAAGGAAGGTCCTACACATTTAGCAGAGCACAACCTTGTTTTATACGTGAAATCTCCAGCCGTATGAGAGTGGATAAAAGTAAAGCAGATTTGCTGCTGTCAAGAGGCCAAGCATGTGACACCACATTCCATCTGACTATTTTTAATATTTTTTTCTTCTCAAATGTCTTGTACAAATTAACAGTTGGTTTATCTTTATTAGCAAAATCATTCATTGTACTAGATCCCATGGGTATCATTTTTCAAGAGGTCCCATGCACTTTGTTCCATGTTTCTTTTCCAGTTTATTTGCATGACTGAAGACCACTTTCAGGGGAATATTCCCCCTCATTTGCATTATTGTGTCTTTGGGGGCTTATAGTGAGTTCTGCAACGTTCATTAAATATCTAAAATAGCAAAACAGAAAGTTGATTGACACAAGTGTTAGTGGATCCACCCATCTAAAAACTTAATCAGCTACTGTGTGGCAAAACATTACTCAAAGCCAAATGTATGTGCTCAGAAAAACAAAACAAGTGATATCTAGTTGTCCAGGTTTATAACTTTCAGAATAAAAGGGGGAAATAACTGCCTGGAATATTTCCACACATGACAGGCAGAAGTTTTTTTTATGGCAGAACTGTTCCCAATCTGCTAGCTTTCTGCCACAGATGATACGTTTTTGTCATCAGGGATATTCCTATCCCCAGCCTGAAGTGATATAGTTGAGCAGGCTTTTATAGGCATAAAGACTGAAATGTAGACTGTTGCTTAAAAGTGAATCATCTTGGAGTTCGTGCCCCATGGCTGCAACTATATTTTGCATTCAACGGTCAAAGCCAGCTCAACTAGAATACTAAGAATAATGCATATTATTTTATACGTAACTGCTACAAGTCTGAACATATAAACACATAAGAATATATAACTGAGTAGCTGACATCCATATAAGTTCTCCTCCAGTTAATATTACATATGATAATTTTTATTGTTGTAGTCCATTATGTTTTTATCTTGGATAGTCACACTTAAGAGAGCATGCATTTATGTAAGATATTTCCATTTGATCTTCATATTTGGATTCAACTTGAACTAAAGTTCTCTTCCTAGCCTGCTTCCCCCGTCAATCACAGCCCAAATATGGTGTGACAGACATTCACACATTAGGGCTGCTCCTTACCTTCCAGCTTCTGTCATTTACCACTTCTTCAACATTTAACTCTGACTGCATTAATTTCAACTACAAGAGAGAGAAAAGAAAGGCTTTAGAGACTAACATGATTGTTAGGTTTGACAATGAGCATAAAGATAGATGGATGCTTTAAAAAAAAACAGATTAAAACAAAATATTTAATTAAGTTTCCCCACCATTCTGTAAATAAATCTTTCTATGAAAAAATGGAATTGCACTGCAGTTATTGGGGGATTAAACGTTAGAAGGGACGCGGTGGCGCTGCGGGTTAAACCGCTGAGCTGCTGAGCTTGCCGATCGGAAGGTCGGTGGTTCGAATCCGCGCGGCGGGGTGAGCTCCCGTTGCTAGTCCCAGCTCCTGCCAACCTAGCAGTTCGAAAACATGCAAATGTGAGTAGATTAATAGGTACCGCTTTGGCGGGCAGGTAACGGCGTTCCGTGTAGTCATGCCGGCCACATGACCACGGAAGTGTCTACGGACAAATGCCGGCTCTTCGGCTTTGAAACGGAGATGAGCACCGCCCCCTAGAGTCGGACACGACTGGACTTAAAGTCAGGGGAAACCTTTACCTTTACCCTTAAACGTTAGAAGTGATGGGCATTTTCTAGAGATTTAAAAGAGAACAAAACTAAAGCTAAAATTTGTATTAGTAAGGAATTAGAAGATCTTTTTCTTTTCATCCCAGATAAAAAATCGCAAAAACAGAGAATATACTTTTGAATGGATTATTGTAATGCAGTGAAATCTTGATTTACCAAACTTTGATGCAACAGATTTTGACCAAAATTTCTGCTGTGGTTTGCAGTATTTGCATAATGATGCCATCAAGCAAATGATGCAAATTACATCATTTAAATCAATTTATTTCAGTTGTATAATGATGCAATAACACAAATAATATAATCTGATCACTTGGGTGATGTTATCACCTAGACGATATAAATCCCCATGCCGCCGTACTGTTTGATTCAACATACGTCTCTGAATAATGAACCCCCCTCCCTCATTAGTCTGTTAAAAAACCAAGGTTTTACTGTATCAGAGTAATTTGAATATGATCTTGGTAACAATGTGAGTCTGATTATATGGACAGAATATAGAACTGAAATACACAAATGTATGTTAAATCTATTATTTCACATTTGCTTTGTAAAGAATTTGCTGATTCTGATATGAATTGCATTCATATGGCAAGTATTGAGACAGCGCAGCCTTATTTTCTATTCATTGCACCCCTTTGTAACTCATTAGGAAGAGAACGAAGGCTCCAACTAACTGTTGGAGTTGCGGTGCTCCAAGAATTGTATGTTAGTGGCCTTGCCTTATGCTGCTCTCTTCTGGACAAAAATGATTTCACAATTTGTGGTTTCAGGAGACCCTTTTCCTTCTGTAGATATTCAGATTCTTTACAATAATATACCAAAGGTTTGGGAACCAACCAGAGAGCAACTGAAATGGATACAGTACATTTTAAGACTATAAAAATGTTGAGAGTAAAGATTGGAGGGACTCCCATTTTCTATCAGTTATAGAAGCGTCTGAGCCTTTCACCAGTCTTTCTATATCTAAGCAAGCATCCCAACTGAAGGACTCCTTAGAATTTTAGATTGCATAAAGTGGTTTATATGTTAAATTTCCAATAGTTAAATAATGACAACTTTTCTTTCAAGTTGTGTTTGACTTCAGATGGCAAATATTAATAATTTAATCAATTATTAATTAATATTAATCAATTAATATAAGAGGTATGTTTGTACAAGTTTTCATAAACGAGAGTTAACTCTAAGCGTTCAACAAGACATGAATATTTATATATAATACAATATAAAATTACGTATATATATTACTAATTTTGTTTAGTACATGGGAAAATTGTATTTTTGCTTCCCCTCTTTGTGTACATAAAATAAAATACAGGAGAGCCTTCCCCATCTTATTGCCTTCCAGAATCACTGGCAATATTCGCTGGTAACACTGAGAGGTGTAGACCCAAATTCTGGACAACGCTGAGTGGGGGAATACAAATATAGAATAGTGGCTCTGATGTAGATATCACCATTGTATGTAGCAGTCTGCCCTGCAGATGGATCACATACACAAACAGACAGAGCCTCCTTAGCGGTAGTACCTGTGATTTCATCATGCATTCAGTAGGAACGAGGCAATCTCTAAATGTCCTTCCAGTCCCAAGATTCTATGAACTTTTTGTCCAGAATATATATTCAAGATATCCTTTCTTCTTCGATTTGACTTTAGCGGTAACATACTAAACCATCTTATTGTGATGTTTCTCATTGATTTATTGTTAATTATGATAAATAAGTTTATAGATGAAAAAGCAATGTATTATCTGAAATCGTTGCTTACTGACTCCATGGAAATTTGTCAGATTATGAACTTACAACTGGTTAGTTATATTGTCAGATCTAATTATTATAATATTGCTATTTTTTCATATTTTGACTAGATTAAAATATGGTCAGATTGACATATCGATGAGAGTTAATTGGAAAATTATCTGGTTACTGGTGTACTGCATAAAGCTGGCTTATGCAATATCTCAGAAAACTGCACTTGGCATCCTAATCCCTCTAAACCAGGGTTCTGTGGAACCCTAGGGTTCCACGAAAGGTCACTTGGGGTTCCCTGGGAGATCAGGATTTATTTAGAAAATGACTTCAAATTCGGGCTTCACATTAAAGGGGTAGATTTCATTATTTTTAGTTAAAGAACACTGATAATACATATACACAGACCGACACATGAAACGCATATAATACTTTTGTAACTTCTGGCCTATATTTGAGCCTGAATGTGCAGGGGTTCCCTAAGGCCTGAAAAATATTTCAAGGGTTCCTCCAGGGTCAAAAGGTTGAGAAAGGCTGCCCTTAACTGATACCTGTATATATGTATATGTATATGCGTATGCATATGTATGTATGTGTGCGTGTGCGTGTATGTATGTATGTATGTGTGTGTGTGTGTATATATATATATATATATATATATATATATATATATATATGGATTATTTCAATGGGATCTAATGATGTAAGGTGAAATAAATAAATAATCAGAAAGACAACTTGTCAGAGATAAGATCAAACAAAGTTAACTTCATTCATCCATAATGGTTTTGCCCCTAAACAAAACAGTTACTGGGAATAACCATGGCAGCTTC
Organism: Candoia aspera; assembly: GCF_035149785.1. Classification (NCBI taxonomy): domain Eukaryota; kingdom Metazoa; phylum Chordata; class Lepidosauria; order Squamata; family Candoiidae; genus Candoia; species Candoia aspera. Next base: position 160,440,970 of record NC_086154.1, read on the forward strand.
TTAATTTTGGGGTGTTTCTGTGTGTGACTGGCCCATCACCCAGCTGGCTTTGTGCCTAAGGTAGGGCTAGAACTTGGGGTCAATTTTTTTCTGAGTAACTCTGTGTATTACCAAGCTGATCTTGGCTAGCAGGATCAGACTTGGTTAGTACTTAGCATGGAGCTCCCACAGCTCAAGGCGAGACTGGGAAGCTGAACCAACATCCTGGAATATGGCATGGCATGTCCATATTGTGGCTGAGAAAATGGCACAGTTCTGTCCCTGAAGGCACCAGGAGCTGAGCTGAACCTGAAGGAGACCTCGCCTTATCTAGTAACACAGTGGCAGCCAGTTTGACCATTCCATTTCCATTTCTGTTTTTCCAGTGACGCATGGCCAAAGAAGGATATCAAATGACTGATACATTATTAGAGAGAAGTGGTCCTTTTCCAGCATTAGAATGATTACAATGTCAAGCCAGAGGTACTATTTTTGTAATTTGAAATGTTTTTCTCTCCTGCGCCACTGGAACAGTCCATTCTAAATCATATTTTATATAACAGAAATTAAGATAACCAAATTCGGCCACTCACCTTCGTCTGCTCTTTCCTGAGTTGTTTTAGTAATGTTATGTCATCCAGAGATTTCTTTCTCTCTTCCTGCAGAAGTTTTACTACATTAGAAGTTTGGGCAATACAGCTTTTGATTATTCTCTCCCTACTTTCATGAGCATCTGTCAACTAAATAAACAGTGAATACAGACAAAACCAGATGAGCAAGCAGTCCAATAATGAGTTAAATGTTAATTAAAATAAAAGCATAAATTGATGAAGTTTTAATAAAATTACAACTTTCCAGGCACAAGTAATGGAATAGCAGAAGAGCTTCTTATGTCCCATCTTTTGTTCATAGCTCACCCAGATACTGTAGCTATTAACTAAGTGTTTGCAGAAAAATCCTAATTATTTAAAAATACAGTAATTGACGGAAAGCAACCACTTGTGTTCACTTTCTTTAAAAAAAGGAGTGTGGCAAGGCTCCTAATGCGGCTCTATTTAGACTTTCTTTGAATTGTCTGCATGCTCAATTGTAATGCTCTCTGTTCCTTTTGCCTATTTAGAGAACTGCAAAATCCCTTCATTATAGGAATAGATGAGTATTTTTATTTGTGTTGGACTACGCAGGGCTGTATACTCTCACCCTACCTATTCAACTTGTATGCAGAACACATCATGTGACAAGCTGGGCTTGAGGAATCCAAGGCTGGAGTTAAAATCGCTGGAAGAAACATTAACAATCTCAGATATGCAGATGATACCACTTTGATGGCTGAAAGCGAAGAGGAACTGAGGAGCCTTATGATGAAGGTGAAAGAAGAAAGTGCAAAAGCTGGCTTGCAGCTAAACCTCAAAAAAAAAAAAACCAAGATTATGGCAACCAGCTTGATTGATAATTGGCAAATAGAGGGAGAAAATGTAGAGGCAGTGAAAGACTTTGTATTTCTAGGTGCGAAGATTACTGCAGATGCTGACTGCAGTCAGGAAATCAGAAGACGCTTAATCCTTGGGAGAAGAGCAATGACAAATCTCGATCAAATAGTTAAGAGCAGAGACATCACACTGACAACAAAGGCCCGCATAGTTAAAGCAATGGTGTTCCCAGTAGTAACATATGGCTGCGAGAGCTAGACCATAAGGAAGGCTGAGAGAAGGAAGATAGATGCTTTTGAACTGTGGTGTTGGAGGAAAATTCTGAGAGTGCCTTGGACTGCAGGAAGATCAAACCAGTCCATCCTCCAGGAAATAAAGCCAGACAGCTCACTGGAGGGAATGATATTAAAGGCAAAACTGAAGTACTTTGGCCACATAATGAGAAGACAGGACACCCTGGAGAAGATGCTGAGAGTGGAGGGCAAAAGGAAGAGGGGGCCGACCAAGGGCAAGGTGGATGGAGGATATCCTAGAGGTGATGGACTCGTCCCTGGGGGAGCTGGGGGTGTTGACGACCGACAGGAAGCTCTGGCGTGGGCTGGTCCATGAAGTCACGAAGAGTCGGAAGCGACTAAACGAATAAACAACAAGAACAACAACTTGAGAAATAACTAATGCAGGGTTTAGCTGCCTCAAAAAGGCAAGCATTCTGAAATCAAGAGGAAACCTCAATTCTTTTGGACAACAGTGATGTATGTATCATTTCCCCTTCTTTTATCTACCAATGGAGATGATGAAACTGTCACAGCTTATCTTATACAACTGAATAAAATATAACTCATGAGTTCAAAGGAATTGCAGTTTTGATGGTTCTCGTCCAAGTATCTGTTGGTATCATCACAACCAGATTGATAAAATACAAAGCAATATCTTCCAATTAGATTCCAGGCAAACAGCTTCTGAGAACTGCTATAACAACTTTATAGCAAGCTTTATGGCAAGCTTATCGTATCTCACAAACCAGCTTATATATTTGGAAGCACAGTTATGCAGGACAAAAGAAAAATGCTTGCCATCACTTAAGTTACAAAAAAGGTACAGAAAGCTTTTATTGCTATAGCACTCCTTGCTTTTGCCTTTCTTTGTATTTGCTTCAAACTATAACAGACTCATGCAATTACAATATCTTGAGTAGAACTTTCTTTGCTACTGGAGAATTCCTCTGTGAGTAAAAATATTGACATTTCGCTGGCTAAATCACAGTTAATTTCAAAAAGGAAATAGTTACTTTGCTTCAAAAATATTTTGAGATGAACAAAAGTTTAGCACTGTCACATTACTGAATGGGATATGTGCAAACCATGTATGTGAAGATTAACTCATTTCCTATGATGCACATTGGAAAATGAGAGGGCATTATGAGGATAGCAAACAAACAAGATGGAGTTTCCATTGTCTCAATTTGCTATGGATCCTTTTCTAGAACCAGGAACTGCAAAGTGGTAAGTATAAACAGCATATATTGCATTCCACTGAAGTAAACGTGCATCAACATGTTTACGGCAAAGCTTTGATAATCTGGAGAATCAGCTGGTAGAAGGTTGGTTACTGATTAAAACAGCAACATGGTTGGATTACAATAATGCATATAAAATGCCTAAAGATATGAATGTAAGAAATTCAAGAATTTCAGCTCAATCAAAATCAAATCAGACAGAAAAAAGCAAGCATATAATTGATCGTATAGGAAGAAATGTCAAGAACAGATAATATAAAGAGAAAGATATAAGGGAAATATGGATATTTTGATTCTTACCATTTTAAATTTTTATTAGAATGTGACTGATTCTGGTACTGTGCCAGCTTCTCTTAATGAAACTTATATTAGTATACAGGACTTCTTAAAGAAAGCCAGCATGATACCCACTGCCCTGAGTAGAAGGATGGCTGTGGCCCTCTTAGTTGCTGCCCAATCCAGGGAAAAGGGGGCAGCTTAAAAGGGTTGCAGAAAGGGGCTAGGTTTGCACCCCACGTGTTCCAAAGAACCTTTTTGGAACTGAATCAGAATCTGAGGATTGTAAGTCTATTTACTGATAAGTGTAGATGTTAAAATGCAATATATTTATTTAATTAATATACAGCTGTAACCTGCGTGGGCTCCTGGTAGTCTACAACAATAAAACAATACAATAATAATACAATACAGTAGCATCCTCATTCCCCCAAATGCTCTCTGGAAAAGCTACTTTTACTAGCTTCCAGAAGGCCATTGGGATAAGTGCTGATTTGATCTCAGAAGCTATTCCCTACCATTGGGTCTGCAATGGAAAAACACTGTTTGTGAGCCCGTGTCCCTTTAATCTTTTAACAATGGGGAACCGTTAATGGAGTTTGTTGGGGAGCATGCACCAGAACACAACAAGGATGCTGGTTCCCCTCAGAGGGGGCGGTCCCAAAGATACTAAAAGCCAAGCAATCTAGGACTTTAACCAGCACTTTGACTTGTACTCAGAACCAGATGGGCAGCTAATGCAGGGCCCACAGCATAGGTGTTATATGGCTGTGATGACTGCAAGCTGCTACGTTTTGCACCAACTGCAGCTTCCAGGCAGTCTTCAAAACAGCCCTTTATATCACACTGTGAAGCAATATGTGCATGAATCACTGTTTCTAGGACCACGGCCTCCACCTGCCTATCTGGCTGTAGCCAGGCATCCAGGAGAACCCCCAATCACAGACTTGTTCTTCCTTCCTCCCCCATCCAGAGTCATAACTGGAGCTGGCTGAGAATCTTCTGAACAAATATCAGCTCCATCTTGTTTGGATTCAGCTTCAGTCCATTTTGTTCCATCCAAACCCTAACAGCTTCCAGATACCAGATGAATATTTATTTCCTCTGGCCTGATTCAGGGTAGTGATGTAAAGCTATGTATGAACAGCACAATGGTGCTACCCCAATTATCTGAGATTATTGCTGACTGACTCCAGAAAGTATTAGAAAGCTTGATATATCCAGGCTCATTTGTCACAGATAAGGGGTAATCCTACCTCAGTAGGATTGCTGTTGTCAGGAAAAGTGCCATATTTATCTCCTTAGGTTCCTGAAGGCAGGACATTAACAATAAGAGCAGGTTGTGGATAAAACCTACTCACAATGCCTATTTTGCCAACATCTTTTATCTCATGAATATTATTATATTTAAACTTTGGCTTTTATTCAGGAGCTCAAAGTGGCACACTGTACATAGCACTGTTGTTGGTTTTTACTTGTTAATTTTGATTGTGGTTAGACCATTCCCTGGTGAGGGAATAATTTTTTTTGTTTGCTTTGTGTATTCTTACAATGAAATAATTTTCTTCAGGAATTTTTAAAATGAATCACGTCTTTATTGCTTTTCAAGCAGGCATATGAGGACTAATGGCATTTTGGTTAAGCCCTTTCTGTTGAAGAGAAGAGTATGACAGGGGTGCCCTGCCTTTTCTTTTATTGTTTTATTTGGGCCTGAAACCCCGGAGCATGCGCAATAAGAAAAACTGGCCAGTATAGACTGGTCCACTGCATGCACTGATAAACCTGAGGCTTAGACACCAAAATTAATACAACTGGTGGTTTTAAAGCCAGTTCTCGCTCTAACATTAATTGATCTAAATCTGAGCTAGACCAGTGGGAGCTACAAAATTGTCAAAGCCAGTTTTGTCTCCACAGATTCCATAGTGTACAAAAGTAATAACTTATTTGGGGCTAAGAATAAATAAATATAAACAGATGTAGTTTTATTTGCTATTTGCATATGCCAAATTATATGAAAACCAGTGTGGTGTGGTGGTTAAAGTGCAGAACTAGGATTGCAGAGGCCCAGGCTCTAGTTCTCCCTTAGGGATGGGAGCCAGCTGGGTGATTTGGGGCCAGTCCCTCTCTCTCGGCCCTAGACTGGGAAGGAAAAAAAAATCTATCAAGCCACACTGGACCGATGTGGTAGATTACAGTCTATAACCTTCAACGAAGAAGCCTCCAACCTGCAGTGGACTGATTCAGGCTCACGACGACAGTAATAATAATTATGTATTTAATTCTCTCTTTTCTTATTGTTAAATAAACTTAACAGTAGTAAATTAACCATATAATACAATAAGACTGTATTTATAAGACCTGTTTTGATTAGGATAAGACAAAAGAAAAAAGAAAAGAAGTACACCTATCTTTTGCCCATTTCTTTTTGGATCTAAATATACTTAAATAATTAAAAGCAGGATACTATTTAACTCAGCAGAGTTGAAAAAGACACACATGCAGAGGAGAGAGAGTTTGGAAGGAGCAGCATTCACACATATTCATGGTACTATGAGGAGAAGGAAGTACAATTATCTCTGCCTCCCTTTTGAGTTAAGCACCTCTTATTGCATATGACTCAAGCAGCAAAATTGGTGACGAGAACAATGAAGGAATATGCTGTGCTTATGGTTAGAAGGGCCAGCAGATGTGAGCTGCAAGAAACCGCTAGATGGGAGCAAAGAACTATAGAAAGCTCTTAGTCTTTTCTGCCATCTGGTGGTCATCTAGATGTTGGCATTCCCAGATCTTGTAGCACTACTATATGTAGTATAGTAGTTTTTAGTAGTTATAGTAGTTATAGTAGTTATAATAGTAATTATCAACACCTGGTCAAAACAAAATCAGGGTTTAAAGAAAAAAGTTAAATGAAGAACAAATATATTTACCGAATGATGAAGTTCTTCACAAGTTTGCCTAGCATCAACTTTTCCTGCGAAAGAAGCTGTTGGAACTGTAGTATTTAATTCATGGACTATTCTGTCATCAATTGTTCTCATCACCCTGAGCAATTCCTGGGGGAGGGAGTGGCAGGGGAGGAAAAACTTAGACTTAATGTTGCAAAATTTGAATTAAAAGAAATAAACAGTATGTTAACAACCAGATCAAGTAATATATTTTTGAACCATATATTTAAACTTACTTCAGATTTGCAGAGTACTTTATATGTTGGTTGTGCCAGACTAGTATAATAGAATCATAGGATTGAAAGGGACTCTAGAGGTCTTCTAGTCCAACCCCCTGCCCAGGACAGGAATCCCCAGATCATCCCAGTCAAATGACTATCCAACTTTTGCTTGAAAATCTCCAGTGATGCTTTTTTACTGGAAAGGTCATTTGACCCCTTCTATGAAAGAACAAATCAAGTTGTGGGAGTATGTTTTGATGCCTAGAATAACTTGGTATCTTAAAAGTATATATGACCTGGAATTCAACAAACTGGAATACATTTCTAGACTACAACTTAATTCATGGATTTGTACCATATCCAAAATTTGGTTTCTGTATATATAGAGATTATTTATTCATTTATTAAATTTAGCCACTGCCCATCTCCCCTCAAAGGGGGGACTCTTATATTTCAACTTTATAGGATACCTAAATCAGAGTAGTAGCATGGATTAAATTTATTATAGCCTTGGTGATTTATACTCTGTTGACCATGGCCTTTGATATTCATTCTTAGTTTAATAGTGATTTTTAGTATTTTAAAGCAATATAATATATTTAGCTAATTCATTAATGATATTCTGGAAAACCTCCACAACATTTTAAATTCTATGGGCTGAATTTTAGGGGCTAAATTCTATGAAGTATGGTTAAAGGAACTGAGTATATTTAGTTTAAAGTGAAGAAAGCTAAGAGGTGATACAATAGCAGTCTTCCAACTGAAGGCTGCTCCTGGAGTCGTAGGTGCTCCATCACCAGAGATTTTCAGGCCTAGATTGGACAGCCATTTCTCTGGGATGGTCTGAGGATTCTTGCCCTGAACAGGGACTTGCACTAAAAGACCTCCAAGGTCCCTTCCAACCATATGATTTTCTATTACTGTACTCACAAAGCACATTTTTCAGGATTAAGCTAACTATGGTTTACTCATCCAGTTTTATAAGTTTGTATAATGCACTGAACCATGAATTAACCACATTGGCTATTCACCTAACACATTAGGCTAAATTATTGGCTAGTTTGTGGTTCAGGATGTTGTATAGACATAGATATCCTTCCCCTCCCTCTCCATTTCAGGGACATTCTCTATATGTGCTCTAATACTGACACCAGTAAAAAGGGAGGGAAATAAGTTAAATCCATTAATCACCACTTATGTTGTCTGTCCAACCAAACATATGAGGCAGAAATTCAATGACAGTAACCTAGCTCTTGGAAAGCTGCTATCTTTCTAACTCGGCTCTCACCAAAGCAGGACTGAACCCCCCACCCTCATGGAACACTTAGCTCTAACATGGGAATACTCTCATACAACTCACTCTCATTTTATTCATTTATTAAATTTACAAGCTGTCACTTTTCATCACCCTGATTGGTTTACAACAATTTCAAAATAAAACATCCACAATAATTAAACTTAAAATAAAGTTAAATTAAATTGTAAACATAACCCTGACAATGTCACAATTCACTTCAAAGCCCTCTGAAATAACTTGATTTTAACTAGCTTTTGGAAGTCTATTATCAATGGAGCCAGTTTCACTTCTGGGAGAAGCTGTTCAAGAGCATCAGGGCTATTCCAGAGAAATGATTTCTTCAAGCCTTGGCCTTCCTCCCTAATAGCAGTTTCTCCAAGGGGAAGCATCTTAGGCAGGATGAATCTGGTTGAAAAGGGTCTAGATAATCTGCTTTCTCTGGGGTACTTTGAGGATGAATCAGCACCACCCATTTGACAACCTTCCCTAAAAAATGAGGGTTGGAGAATGGGTGATAGTTATCAAACACAGTTGAATCCAGAGATGGCCTCTTAAGGAAGGGCACATTATAGCCTCTTTCAAGACTGCAGATACAGCCCCCTCCCAAAGTGAGGCATTTATTAGCTCAAAAGGGACAGGGGCCATGCTAGAAAACATGGTCTCATCCACTTCCTTGGGAGTCTACTGGCCAAAAGGAGTCCAAGATAACTGACTTGGTCATTACCATGGACTCTGCCCATATGGAGCGAAGACCTCAGCATATTTATTTATATGTTCTGAACAACTTTTTCAGCAAAGTGTTACACAGTGGCCAGGAAGGCACCTACCCATTCTTGCCTCTCTAGAAGGGAGTTTGCCATCCTAACGATCACTGGCTGATAGCCTGCTGATGAAATAAGGGAGGAGAAATAATGCTGCTTTGCTTTTCTTATCACCATAGTGTAGGCACAAACCCGAGGTCATACCCATGTTTGGTCAGATTCACTTCCACAAAGTGATCTGACCAGGGCAAGAGGCTAGGTGTAGTATCTTCCACATCTATATCACACCACCAGAGCTCTGAGGCAAAGACAGGGGCCAGAGTGTGTCCACCTACATGTGTTGGATCAAAGATTACCTGAGACATGTCCATGGTTGCTGTGGAGGTTATGAACTTCATGGCTGTTCCCAGCCTGCTGCCAGGGCATGGAGATGTAAATTGCCCAAGCCCCCAAAGTGACAGAACTCCAACTCCAGCCAAGACACAAGGTCAAGAGCCTGGAGAGGGATCCAACTAGACAGCAGGAACACCAGGAGGATACACAGCTTGTCTTTATAACATAGTGTAACATGTAGGCATCCATACCCCATTACCATAGGAGCAGGGTCCCTGGTTACAAATGATGTGTTGCATAAGATCAGCGCCACCCCTCTACCCCTCTTGGGTTCAAGGATGTTGCTTTTTTCTGCATGTTATTTATGTGGTTTTGTCCACAGGATCATGCTTCTTTTTTAAAAAAATTATGTACTCTTTTAAAAATGGTAAGCTAACCAATCTTTTTGGAGTTGGGCAGCCTTGAAATTCAAGAAATAAACAAACAAAAATATAGAAGGTCAGTTCTCCAAAAGGATGATAACACTTCATCCAGCCAATTTTGGTAATGGAAATCAGGAAAAGATGGAACAAGGAAAAACAATAACAACCATCACACGCCTACAGAGATAATAGTTCCCTTGAAGGGCCACATTTCTTTGCTGCTGCTGCCGCCACTAGGGTGCTATCACCCATGTTGGGCAGTCCCTTGTCAATGAAACAAGCAAAAGCTAGATGGCCTCAAACAACTCACTAGTGGTTTTGGGACCAATTTTGTGTTTGTAACTAATGCAACATTTTGCCATTAACTGTTAACCCATCTGAGGCTTAACTGTTATTGCTCTGTCATGCTTAATGTAATTAACTTTTAGACCACAAAATAACAAAATAATAGAACCCAGTCATTCTGGTTTCAAGAGCCATGATTCCGAAGTGCCCTGACTAGCACTTTCATCCCATTACACCCGACAGGCAGTCCTTGTTTAGCAACCATTTGTGGTTATGATGGTGATGAAAAGTAACTTTGCGACCGATCCTCACATTTATGACCTTTGCAGTTCTGTAAAGCAAAGGAATGCTGTAGTAAGATAATAGGCACAGTCATGGTTTCACTTAGTCCCCACTTCCCTTAACTGAGTTGCTGGTTCCAATTGTGGTTGCTAAATGAGGACTACCTGTATTTAGTTCTAAGGGCAGTTGTTCCAGTCCCATGCCTATTTTTATCGAAAGGGGCCAACATTCCAGGTCTTGTCCTAATGTTCCTGGCTTATTCTGCTACTCCAAGGCAAATGCAGTTACCAGCAAAGTGGAGTGAAGGCAACGGCACACCAACAGTGACATGTCCATCCCCAGTGATGATGTCATTGGTGCTGTGCTGAAGCAGCATGGGACAGCTGTGGAGACTCCTTTGTACTAAGGAAAAGGATGTCTGCTCCCAGGATAGGTCACTCTCCCCATGCTGTTATTCCACCTCAAGAGGCCACCATTCCAGCTTCAGCCCAACTTTTTCATTCTGGGATAGCCTTTCTAACCCTAACCTATGTTCAGGAGCTACAGTCTGAGTCCTGTCTCTCCAGGACAGGTCCTCCAGGTTCCATGGCTCTATCAAGAGGCTGCACTTCCAACCCCAGAAGCCCAGCTATTGAGGTTTTTTTGTGAATATTTTTCATTGTTTCCCCTTTTCAACATGGTTAAAATAATAGAGCAAAAACAGCAGGATTACATTTTCTAGGCCTTTGCAGTATTTTAAAATCACACCGAAGCAAGCATAAGAATTATCACAGAAATTAATATAGCAGAAAAAGAAATGTGTAAATTAACTCCTTTTCCCCTTGATCTATTCTGTTTCGATTCAGGATTTTTCTACCCTTTATTCTGCTGTCCAATGTACATCTGATAGTCTCTTAGCTCCTACCTCCTTCAGATAGCTCCCATTACTGTATCTGCCGTTTGCCCCTTTCCTTTTCGCGGGACAAAAGAAGACTCTGGCTGACATTCACCTTTCTAGTGCGGATGCCCAAGGTCGTCCAGAGAGGCAAGCCATTCACCCTCTCATCTCCTCCTAGCTGCAACGCAAGCTAGTAACACCGATCTACTTTGGAGAAAACTACAAGGAAGCGTTTCTAAAACGCTGAATGCAGTACACCCAGGCACGCATCCCTCCACACACGTGCGCGGCTCTCGGGTGTGCTGAGCAAAGGAAACCTTCTACCGCCGATACAGCTTCCAGGAATCCACGCCGGCTCTCCTTCAGGCGGCCCAGATCCAGCTCCCCCAAATGAGCCTTCCCTCTCCTCTTCGCCGGTGGAGAACCTCCCGCCGGCTGCTCCACGTTGCTGCTCCCGCCCGTCCCGCTCCCCCTCTACGGCGCGAGCAAAGGTACCCGCCAGGACCCCGAGAGGGAGCAGCGCGTCCCCGCCGACCGCGGGGAGGAAAACATCCCGGGCGCCTCCCCTCCGGGCGCCACCAGCCTCGCTTGCGCCTCCGTACCTGAAACTCAGCGAAGTCCTCGCAATTCAGAGCAGAGCCGGGCGCTGCCATATTGGAAGGGCTCACGGCAGCCAATTAGAAGGCGTGACGGAAACAGCCCCGCCCGCTCCTGCGCCGCGCCAAGAACACGCTTCCGCGGAGTCCCGGGCCGGGCCGGAAGCTCTTGGGCCTCTGCTGAGTTCCTCGCCGTGCCGGTCGCTGCTCCTAGCGCTAACGGCCGAGAGTGCAGGAATGCAAAGAGTTAGAGATATTGGAGTCGTCGCGCAGTTGTTGAAGTTGATTTTAACAGCAACAGCAGCCGCGTTGGCGGTGAAAGCCAACGTCTGCAGCCGGTCCCTTTTCTGGGGCAGGTGAAGGGACGCAAAATTCTTTCAAGCTTCAAGGCTCTTTTGTAGGCAAGCTGGTTAGGAAAAAAGGGGGCATTAGGAGGGCAAATGTAGCTGATATTGAAGCCACAACTGAAGTAGGGCATACCACAAAGGAGACTGAGGGGATGTTGAAATACAGCATTCCAAATGGCATTAGGAAATTGATTTTTAGGGATCATTTTTATTTAAAAGAAAACTTTTCAGAAGTTAAACTTGTCCTTAAAAGCTACTGTAAAATGGAATTAGTTGTGCACACATTGGTGTACTGGATGCAGCTCCAAAGATTATCATACCCTACATTTCAGAGATCTCAATCACTCTTTTAGGAGTTCAACTTCAACTTAATATAAATTAATGAAGGCCATAAGCTTAATTTATGAGTTGTAATTAAGTGGTTTAACAGGCCCTGTTATGGCAACGGTCCTACTTTATTCTTTTTACATGGCATAATTTTTTTACATAATGTTACATCTGTATCTCTGAGACATGAAGGGAAAGTGGATTGCAGCTTCTGATAACTTCCATATACAGGTGGTCCTTGCTTAACAACCACTTGTTCAGCAACTGTTTGAATTTGCGACAGTGCCCAATGAAGGGGACTTACGACCAGTCCTCAAAGTTGTGGCCATTGCAGCATTCCCCATGGTGATGCGATTGTGATCTGAGGTCTTGGCACCTGGCTCACAATTATGACGTTGCAGGATCGTGTGGTTGCCATTTGTGACCTCCTTTGCTGGCTTCCTACAAGCGAAGTCAGTGGGGAAACTGGCAGGAGGTTGCAAATGTCGATTATCTGACATCCTCACTTAACAGCGGCAACCAGGAAGTGCCAGAACTGTACTTCCTAAGTGGCACAGATGTGATGTCACACTTGATGACCGTGTCACTTAGCAACAGAAATTCCAATCCCTATTGCTGTTGTTAACTGAGGACTACCTGTATCCCTTCCAGCAATCACTGAGTCTCATGACATGGATAGCTCCTAAAGCTAATGTGTGGTATACAGTGCAAAGGTCCATGAGTTCCCTGATGTGCAAAGGTCCATGAGTTCAATTCCCATAATATCTGATTACAGTCGATTCTCATTATTTGCAGTAGTTATGTTTTATAAAGTTGCTGGAAATACTGAATTAGCGACTGCTGAAACCTCAGCTGGGAATGTATCTGGCGATTCAAATATTTTGCTGCTCTGCATGTCCATGAATAACTGCAAAAATACTGCAGGTATTGATTTGGCAGTTACAAATAGATTTTTAGTGAGTGTGCGAATTTGCAAATACAGAGTCCATGAATAACAAGAATTGTCTGTATCTATATCTAATGAGTCCCAAATAGGATGAAACCAGTCAGGTAGTGCTTGCCTCCTTGTAGTCACTTTCTTCCACCACACTCACATGATCTGAAGTCTTTATTTCAAACTTTAGTGTCTCATCCATAGTTTAAAGGCCTTGTGATCAAGTTTATTATGCTTTGTCTGTTTTGCCCAGACTTTGTGAGGTGCCATGCACCTTGTGCCATCAATCCATCATGCAGAGATGAAATTCAATCTCACTGAACATAATGTAGCCTCAGGAACTCTGTTCCATTCCACACCATTTCTAAAAGAAGCTATTCACCTGCAGTAGTCTTTCCCTTTCCAATCTTCTTCCATGGCCCAGGAGAATGGATTAAAACACCACCTGAGTCTATGGTTCCTTTCTATATCTTCAAATTCTTCAGATATAGTTGTAGCTGCCCCTAGCAGTATCATTCGTCCTCACCTGGATTAACAGGAATGGATAATAGACTTGATAGGGCATGAGAGTTGTTCTGTTAAATCCTAATTTGTGCCCCTGGCAATATTGATGTGTCTGGTATCTGTATCAGTATCATCAGATCAACAGATCATCATTGCATAATCATGGTCTATTTGACTTTCTTCGTGGTTTCCTCTTGCTCTGTGCTCAGGTCTCAGGTTAGCCAAAGGAAAATTTTATTAGGGACTCTCCTGGCAAGCTTAGTGCTACTGGGTCCAGTTCATCAAGGAATCAACAGCAGTATGAGAGCAAATGAGGCTGACCAGGAGGAACCAGAGGAGAGGGGACGCAGCAGCCTGAGACAATCAATAAATGCTGCTTGGTCCTGGTCACCTGACTTCCCTTCTGATGTAAAAGCGGGTGAAATGTGTCAGATTCTGCACACCTTGTGGCTGTTGTTGGACCCTGTTGGCTTGAATGAGGAAGGTTTTTATCAATAGTTGTCTAAGAGGGACGCGGTGGCTCTGCGGGTTAAACCGCTGAGCTGCCGATCGGAAGGTCGGCGGTTCGAAACCGCGCAGCGGGGTGAGCTCCCGTTGCTAGTCCCAGCTCCTGCTCACCTAGCAGTTCGAAAACATGCAAATGTGAGTAGATCAATAGGTACCGCTTCGGCGGGAAGGTAACAGCGTTCTGTGTCGTCATGCTGGCCACATGACCCGGAAGTGTCTATGACAACGCCGGCTCCAAGGCTTAGAAACGGAGATGAGCACCGCCCCCTAGAGTCGGACACGACTGGACTTTACGTCAAGGGAAACCTTTACCTTTACCTTTACCTGTCTAAGGTCTTAAGCCTGGCTTTCTCATGGGCTGGGGACAAGATGACAGTATTATCTTTGTGGGTATGGCAGAAATAAGATGCTGCCAGGGCATGTTTGTACTGTATTTAGATGCAAGGGAAGATGGGCCCTGTGATTCTATATGAAGGAAAAAATGACCATAGAGACCAAATGTTTACTGATGAGGCAGGCATTTAAGGCCATCATCAGATTCTTGTGTTATGGATAATATAAAGGGCTATAAGGGGGCCTTGTCCAGTCTAGGACTGCCGTGCCTGTAAGAAGAGCTGTAATTCTGGTTGATTACTTATTTGTATGGACTATCATTGCAATCCCAGATTTGTTATTGGTGCCTTCAGACCAGACTAGGACCATCATTCTAGTCTCACTAAAAGCGAGGGTATGTGTCAGGGGCCATTCTTCCAGTGTGCCACTGTTATTCCACATATATTTTACCATTTCCAATGAAAGAATCTGAAAACTTAGATATTTTTACCAGAATATATTGGCATCATATTAAAGAAAATATGAATTAACATTAGGAAACCCCCAGAAAGAACAATGAAAATTATTTCCACCCCTGCAACAGAACATATTTCAATCATATTAAGGTTAACATAAAAATAGTTCCTAAAGTAATGAAGTGAACAGCAGAAATCCGTATTATCCCAGGGAGTAATCCCACCCTCTCTGCGCCCCTCTCGCTTTATCTGCAATTGGCGCTGGCTCCACTAGTCGGCCTCAGCCACCCAACCTTGCCCGCTTGGCAAGAGGCGAGCGGTTCCGCCAAGCCTGTGCCCGAAGAAGAGAGCTGGAACAGGAGAGAGGAAGGGCCGGAAACCGAAAGTCGGGCCGCGGAAATGCAGGGTCGGATCGCGACTATGTCTGAGCTTCCGCTGGCTGTTGGTGGGTGCTTCTGCTGGCTGCAGGGCAGCTTTCAGGTCTCCCCCCCCACAAAAAAACCGGGCTCCTTCCTTTCCGCTCAGTCTCGTGAACTTTCTCCGAGCAACCACCTCTCCAGTTCTTTCCCGGGCTAGAGGAATCGGAAGTCAAGCGGTGGGTTACTTCTTTCGTTCGTTTCTCGGTTTGTTTTTTTTTTAAATAAGGCTGTTTCTTTTTCCCCCAGGCAAAATTGTCAGGAGGCTGGACAAGCGCGTTTTTTCGGTTCCACGCGCCACTAAAAGACCGTATTCGGTAACTAATAGGCTGTGTTGCAAGACTGAGAAGGCCGGTGAAAAGGAGCCATATTTCAAAGATTCAGGTAAAGCGGAGCCTTCATAATTTCTAGACGATTCCTGTTTATGCTTCGTTGGAAGCAGGTCACATGGTGTAGATTTATGCCCGAAATTGCGTTTTCGAAGAGTTGGAGGGTTTGATTTATTTATTTGTGAGATGTATATCCTGCATTTCCGGGAATTCGTGGATCCTAGTTCTACTAAGATCTGTGTCATAACTGAATTTGGTTTTGATTATGCTTTTAACTTGGGAAAAAATGAGAAAATATTATGGGCTTAAGGAGTATGAATGGAGAAGTTGACACATCTGTGGGTTCACACCTTACGCTAAACCAAAATGTGATTTGCTTGTGTTTCTTAGTATGTTATGTGAACTCCTTTGGGGGGAGATGGGTGGTGGCAAAATTTGATAGATAGATAAACTCAACCATGTTAGCAAACCATGGTTTTTATAGCTTGTGTTGTGTCAACCCAGGTGACTGTGGTTTATTCAGTGCAGGTTAGATGGATGATGGGTTGTTTTTGGATGAACACAGCCAGTATATGGCTTCATTGTGTGCCCCACTCCCATTAGTTTCAAAACTGTTATACGTAGAAGGAAAAACTCCAATTTTAAGAAGTTGTATATATGTACCAAACTCCCATGCCCAAACCATTCAGAGCAAATGTTTAACTTGGTCCTTAGAAGAAAATTGACAGGTATATCACAAGAGCCAGTTTGGTGTAGTGGTTAAGGTACCAGGCTACAAACTGGGAGACCGGGAGTTCTAGTCCCACTTTAGGCACGAAGCCAGCTGGGTGACCTTGGGCCAGTCCCTCTCCCTCAGGCTGAGGAAGCAGGCAAGGGCAAACCACTTCTGAAATCTTGCCAAGAAAACTGCCGGAACTTGTCCAGGAAGTCACCAGGAGTCAAGATTGACTTGAAGTCGTTCCCTTTTTCTTTTCTTTTTTGTTTTGTATCATAAGGAATTCATATTCAAGAAATACATGGAGACAGGCACTATCTTAAATATTGTATGGTAATGACAAAAGTTGACAAATGAAGATAGGGATATCAAACCAAGATATTGAATATACCTGAAACTTGGTGGAATGGAGTGAACCAGATATATAGTCATCCCTGGATATAGCTTTTGTAAAAAGGCAGGGAAGGATATTCTGGGAATGACATCACTCTTTTTGGGAAAGAGGGTGTAGTTAATTTAGAAACGAGGTACTTTCCTTGTTGAATTACTGTATCATTCCCTTGACTGAAGTATTTGGAAATATCAAGGAGGAGAAAGTGTTCTATTAATAGCTGATAAGAAGGGGCCAGTTAGGCCATAGAGTCTAACCCTTTGCTCATTGTGTAAATCCAAATTAAACATCCTGATAGATGAATACGTCCCTGCTTGAACACATCCAGTGAAGGGGAACACTACATCACTGGGTAATTGATTCCACTGTTGAATTGCTCTGTTAGAAAGCAGTCAGAATCTTCCTTTTGATAGCTTAAATCCATTGTCTCCTGTGCTCTAGTGCAATAAAGAATAGATGTAGCCTTCTCTCTGTGACATCACTTCAAGTATCTGAAACACATTCCCATGCAGTTTTTTCTTCTCAAGACTAGAATAGAATAGAATAACTTTATTGATTAGTCAAATGACCATATCAGAAGGTTGGGCATCAGCCACTATAAAATATAAAATATGATACCATAAAACAGCTAAAAACAGTAAAATTAGCTAGAATGTACTATGGTGAGATAAAATACGATAAAATACAGTAGGATAAAATAGGGATAAAATTGTAAGATAAAAATGCAGAATGTGATAAAACAAGTGATAAAATACAGAAACAATGTGAGTTTAAATGAATTCGTCACCTTTACATGCCACCCCAATGTGTTCTATAAATTGTGTTCTCAGTTGGACAGCCCTAACTATAAACTTAACAGTTCTATTGACCACATACATATTTGTGCCCTGGAGGAAGTAACGTAGTCTTTTGTTACGATCCCAGTATGTGGTTCTGTCAATTAGTGTCTGAAGGTACTGAGCCCTTGCTGGGGCATATAGTTGGCAGTTAAATAGGACATGTGCAATGTCTTCTACTTCGGGTGCTCCACAAATACATGTCCTCTCAAGGTAAGGCACTTGGTGGAATTGTCTGTATTTGACCATAGAATCTAGCTGTTCAAATCTTGCTCTAGTAAGAGCTATCCTATGGTACTGCATCAGACCCATTGTCAGGTACTTTTCTATTTGAAAGGACAGTTTATTCTTGGCCAGCCATTTCAACGACCTATTATGTGCAAGTGACTCAATGTCTGTTTGGGCATTAACATCCAAGACTCTTTGTTTGAATATTGCCTTGGCCTGGTCTCCTGCTGAAAGTAAGTATTGTGATGAAAAGCCAAGGAATGCAATAGTTTGGAGGAGTTGGTTGATCCATGTGGAGGGTTGAGGTGTGCCCATCTATTCTTCAAGGCACATTTTTGGTAGTCTATTGTGTTCCATTGGGAGAATCCTCCACCAGTAGCTGAAGACTTTGGTTACTGATAGACTGTAAATGGAATGGGTGCCTGTTTCAGCTCTTACTGCTGCTGCAGGTGTATTCCTGTTGGTCCCCAGAATAGTTCTTAAGAAGCTTGCTTGATTTTGTTCAAGTAAGGAGGGTTCTCGAGACTAAAACGTTTCCAGTTCCTACCATCTCTCTTTGTAAATTTTAGGTTCTAGTCCCTCATCATCCTTGTTGTCCTTTGAATGTGTTCCATTTTGTTTGAATCCTTCTTAAAGTATGATGCACAAAACTGAAAACAATAGTCCAGATGAGGTCAGACCAATGTGGAATAATTGAGAGATACTACTTCTTGTGATTTGCAATCTGTACTTCTGTTGATGCAGCCTAAAATTGCATTTGCTTTTTTGCAGCTACATCCCACTATTGACTCATATTCAGTTTGTAATTATCCCACTTTTCCAATAGTTTCTTCACAAGTTCTGTTATCAAGCCAGGTATCCTTCATCATCTACAGTATCTGTGCGTTTGATTCCTCTTTCCTGAGTGCATCACTTTGCATTTAGTGGTCTATATTTCATTCTTTCATTTTCAGGTTTCTCAAGTGGTTATTTCTTAAGAGGTTATTTCTCAAGTGGTTATTGTTTGAAATTTATTTGTTCTGCCGTTCCATCCACTTTTGTGTCATTTGCAAATTTGATAAGCATTCCTTTCACCTCTTCAGCCACCTCATTAATAAGAATGTTAAGTACGGTACAGCACCAGGACCAAAGTCTGATGAGGAATCCTCAATGAGCATTTGAGTTATGACTTTGAAGCCAGCTACATATTCCCTTAATTGTCATGCCATTCCACCATTGCTTAGCTAGTTGAATAATCAGAATGTCATGATGTACGGCATTTCTTCAATTTATTAAGGAAGTTTATTAAGGAAGTTAGTCAATCAAAAAACGAGATAAGGGGCAGGCAGTGTATGTGCTTTTTGATTTTTATTATAGTAGACAGAAATGTATAGAATAGTAGTAGGAAGGGAATAATTAAGTGTTATCTTTTGAAGGGAAGTTGTTTAGGTGGTTTATATGATTTTTTTTAATTTGTTATTTTAAAATAAGGGGAGGGAGTAACTGTACTTAGTGATTTTTATAATGTGCCAAAGTGGAATGATTTATAGAAATAATGTGGTTTTGGTTTAATATAGAGTAAGAGATTATGGAAAATTTTTGTATATCCTTGCTGTTAAAAGTCGGAAGTCACATCTTTCTGTAATTTTGAAAAAAAATTCTCTTGTGTTTTCACACCTTTTTAGTTTTTTTTTGTCTTTTTTGTCTTTTTTCCTTTTTTTGTAGTTTTTTGTTTTTTTGGAGCTTTTATCTTTGTCTTGAAACTTAATAAAATTCTTATAAAGAAACAAGATAAGGTTAATCTGACAAGTCTTGACTTTTTGACAAATCTGTATTGACATGTGGATGATGACTGCTTGCTTCAAGGTGTTTACAGATCGATCACTTTATGATTTGGTCTAGAATCTTCTCAGGTATTGATGACAGATTGACTGGTGTGTAGTTTTATACAGGATAGATGCCTGTTCTGATCACAATAAATTTCTAGATGCTCTCAAATGATTTTGCTCTGGAATAATGATTATAACAATTCAGAAGTTATTTTGGACTTAATCATAAGTGGCAAGTTGGTTCTCTGTGTTGATTATTTTCACTGGATTCAGTGACCCATGTTATTGAATTTGTTTTCAAATATAAATTATGTTTATATGGAAATTGCTAAGGCAATTCAGTAGAGCAGCCTTTCTCAACCTTTTGACCCTGAAGGAACCCTTGAAATACTTTTCAGGCCAAGGGGAACCCCTGCACATTCAGGCTCAAATATAGGCCAGAAGTTACAAAATTAATTTTATTCGTTTCATGTGTAGGCCTCTATATATGCACTAACAGTGTTCTTAAACTTACCTCTTTAATGTGAAGTTGCCTGAATTTGAAATAATTTTTTAAATAAATTGTGATGACCCAGGGAACCCCTAGTGACCTCTTGTGGAACCCTAGGGTGCCACGGAAACCTGGTTGAGAAACCCTGCAGTAGAGTAACAGTTCAAGTGAGAATTGTTAGTCTTTATAATGCAGAGTTACTTATGATAGCCTAGATATTTGTTTGACTATGACTGATGGGTGCAGTTACTAGATAGTTAAAGGCCTACAGTACTGTGTTCTTTGAAGTCAGTAGACTGATCTTTTCAGGGGTAAGTGAGATAGTAAAAAGCTTTACCTGCATCATGGAAATCCAAAAGAGAATGCAAACTTGATTAAAACACCCTTCCAGCTTTAGCCATAAAGTTGGGCCCAACAAAAAGGAGCTGTTCGAACCAAGCTATCTGTGCCCATTTAATTTTGCAGATGGTGACTCAGCAAGCTCAAATCTTTTCATGCTTTGTCTTTGACACCAGCTGGACATTTAAACAAA